>NW_023425568.1:887500-1582256 GCF_014108245.1 Pipistrellus kuhlii
TGAAGTCATCATGGTTTACTGTTAAATACACATGAAATGATCAGTTAGGTCTATGTTTACCCATGTGCAGATATATGGTTAGTTTCACCACTTCACTGTCTTCCAGCGGTCAGCAGAAATACAAAAATGATTTTTGTATGGACAGCTGGTTTCACAGGCCTTATTGCATGTTAGGTCTCCTGATAACGTTAGGCAGCAGAGACTCGGAATCTCACTGGACAGCAGTGAGAGTCAAAGCTCAGAGAGGTGAAGTGACCTGCTCCAGGCAACACAGCTGGGACGTGACAGGGTCTGTGGGACCCTAAAGAGAGGGCCACTTCAGCCTTAGCCTGCTGCACCAGGCTCCCCAGTACTCTGTGTTTCCTGGTGTTTAGAGGCGTTGATCCAACTGGCATCACCTGGTAATGAAGGTGAGCATCAGGCCTCCAGGAGCAGGGATGGGGTCTGGGCACCCCGTTAGCCAAGGTCACGGAGCCATACCCTCCTTCAGACTGCTGGTCGGCCTCTGCTGCTCTTAGGTAGGGAGATGGCACATCGTCACCCCATGGATGTGCCTGGTACTGACAAAAGGAAAGCACAGCTTCTGAACTGCAATCCTGGGGAGCGAATAGAGCCCACAGCAGAAGAGGGGGTGGAGGCCAGGGCCACGGGAAATCACTCTTACCAGAAGTCAAGAGAGACTGGAGTTAACTCAGCAAGATTCGTGGAGCACCGCTACGAGCCAGACGTGGTTCTTGGTGCTGAGACAAATGAAACAAAGCCAGGCAGAGCTGCGTGGTGGCGGGGACCCACAGCCCACTGCAGGTCAGGCCTGCAGCAGGAGGCGGGGTAGCATGTCAAGAGGCGGTGAGTGCCATGGACAAAAAAGGAGCTATTTCCTCAATTCTAAATTGCGGAGGTTGAGCTAGATACAGTCTGCAAACCAATTATTCATGCGTTCATTCTTTACTGTATGTGTTCATTAATTCTTTACTGCATGTGTTCATTAATTCTTTACTGTATGTGTTCATTCATTCTTTGCTATATGAATTTATTCATTCTTCACTGTATGCATTCACTCTGTTTTTACCAAGTGTGGCTTTATAGGCAGAAGACAGTCCACATGCTAACAGGGTCATCGTATTTCAGGATGAAATTGCCTGCCGGGCCACAAGGGAGCCAACCTCAGATGCATGCGTCTCACACAGTCTCTCCCTCTGGGTCCCGTAGGCCCTATGGCAAGAGAGAAAATGGAACCAAATCAAAGGCTTCCCAACTGGACCCATCTTAGGAATCACCAGGGAGGTCTGCTGTGTTTTCTTTTCTTTTTCTGTAGAATCCCAGGCTCACCTTCCGACCCAGGCTCTCAGACTATTATGGACCTCAGGTCTAGCGATCTGCACTGTGGAGAGAAGAGTCCAGGTGTGCAAGCGAGTTTCAGAAGGCCCGGACTCGGTGTCCATAAGCGAAGGGCTTGGGGGATCTTCTTGACTTGTAATCTCTGACGTTAGAGTTGTTCTTAGACACTGGAGTTCATCACTCCTGGGTAGGTAGTGAGGGTTGGGACATCACTGGAGCTCTATATTACCTTCCTATTCCTTGTAGTTCTGACCTTAAATCATATTCCTCTAGCCCTAACTGATTTGGGTCAGTGGATAGAGCATCTGTGTGTGGAATTAAGGGTCCCAGTTTGATTCCAGTCAAGGGCATATGCCCAGTTGCCAGGGTGGGGCATGCAGGAGGCAACCAATCAAATAGTATCTCTCATCATTGATGTTTCTATCTCTCCCTCTCTCTGAATCAATAAAAGTATTTTTAAAAGCATACTTCTCTGGAATAATTCCACAAAACAGAGGTGTTGAAAGAGCAGCCTCTAGGTCTATAAAAGATGATCAGAGAGGAGAATAAAGGATGGGTGAAGTGGTTTCCCCGCCAAGGGAGAAAGGGGACTGGAAGCCATCATGCAGGCAGGGCCCATTTTAGCAGAGGGTTAGCAGAGGAAACGACCCCATGCCCTCCCATCCGGGGTGATGGAGGAGGAGGGTCCTGACTCCAGTGGGCTCTGAGCCCTGACATTCTGCCTTTGTCCTCAAGTTGTCTGTGTACCAAGCAGATGCCTTTGTCTCACTCATCACCTCCACTCTTAGAAAACGAAAATTGTATTTAAAGAAATAAAAATGAAGCAGAAAGAGAAGCACCTGAGATGAGAGGCCACATACATATTCATCTGCGAGGGAGTGGAATCAGCCCTCCCCTGGTCTCCCAAGCTCATCAACGCCGACGCCATCACCGCCGACGCCATCACCGCCGATGCCCTTGCCTGCTCTGTGCTGGTGCAGGACTCGCTCCCACCCGAGGCAGTGTTGGTTTCATGAGGGCGGGGAGGGGGGGGTTCTGGGTTCTGTCTCTTTCTCCCCACTAGAGTGAACACACATGGAAGTCATGGCTTTGGGTCGCATTCATTGCTTTATGCTTGACCTACCACAGAGCAGATGGTCAATACGTGTCTTTTTGGAGTAAATGAATTTCAACTCACCCTGGCTTCATACCCATCATGCTTTGGTTTTCTCTCCCTTAAGTTCCCCTAGCCCACAAAACTGGCGTGCATTTGTTATACCTAGCTGGTAGGAAATGACAACGCATAAGAGAGACAGAAAATAAAAGTAAAGGGAGAGAGAGGAGAGTTGCAGAATATTGAGCATAAAAGTGTTCAATTTAGCATTATCCCCTTTATACATCATGGTGGGTGCCTGTACACACCGTAAATATCAGGGCTTGATGTTTAATTTCGGGCACACTTTTATGGAATTCATCATGTAGAGGGCAGAACAGGATTTTAATGGCCAAAGGCAATTGGCAGATTCGTTTGCAAACTTGCCAATGTCTGATATATTATGAGGAAATGGATAAGGCAGACATAGATTTGTCAGGAGTAGAATATAAATTTTGTTTTTAAGAAACACACTTTGATTCATTTCAGGTACCTAATTATCTCCTCAGTTTAACGACTATTTCTGTTGAAATGACAGCATTTTAAAGATTTGACTTTAATGAGGCCTCCCCTGAAAACTTGTTATGCTATTAATTTGATAATTATTTAATGGAATGTTCATTTGGTAAAGGGAACCCCGTGCATGTCTAAAAAAGCCAATCCCTTTCAAGAACAGTGTCCAAAATAATATTTTATCATCACCCCACCCAAATGACCTGCTGAGCATCTACCTGGCTAGCCGCTTGACGGCCCTGAAAAGTGTCTTTCTGAGCTTGAGACCCAGATGACCACCTGAGGCTAGGCAGGTGACGTCCCCAAGGTCATGTGGATGGTCGCTGTGGGAGGGATCCTCCTTGTAGTTCAATCTCTCGATGCAACTTGAAAAACTCAGAATTCTATCTTTCCCCACATGTTGGGGACCGTGATGCTGGAGATGTGTGTAACGTGTAGATGGGCCTCCATCCGGTTTAATAATGGTTTACGCACCAGCAGCAGATGAGGTGTGAGGAGAAAAAATGTCTAAGGGCCTCCTTCTTCCCACAGTGTGGTTGTGGGATATGGGACACGACTCAGAATGTCCGGACTCTGAGCCTACTCTGCCACTGACTCTTCTGCTCAAGCCCCACATCTACATCCATACGTTGAGAATCGGGACCAGCATTAATATTCTTTCCGTTTGCAAAAGTAAAGCGCGTGGCTGTGGACCAGCCTCTGGATTTGCTGGAAATTCAAGTCGGCAAGCAATTTATCTAATCAATGTTCTGGGCAGACCAGCGCTGCAGTCTGGCTAGGGAGTGGAATTAAAACATATACATACATGCCGAAACCGGTTTGGCTCAATGGATAGAGCGTCGCCTAGGGGACTGAAGGGTCCCAGGTTCGATTCCAGTCAAGGGCATGTAGCTTGGTTGTGGGCATATCCCCTGTAGGGGATGTGCAAGAGGCAGCTGATTGATGACTCTCTCTCATCAATGTTTCTAACTCTCTCTCTCTCCCTTCCTCTCTGTACAAAATCAATAAAATATATTAAAAAATAATAAAACATATACATACACGTATGCAGAGGCACACACACACATACACACACATGTACGCACACAGAGATAGTGGCTGCCCACAGGAGAATAGCAGCTTTGGGATGCTTACAAAGGGAGGCAGAAGCAGGCAGACTCTGGATTCAGATCTCACCTCCATCCTTCAGTGTCCTGATGACTGTGGGCGAGTTGATTCATCTCCTGACGACAGTGTCCTTGTCTGAAGAGCAGCAATGAAGATCCAGGCGTCCTAGGGTCCTTGAGAGGCTAAGACAGTGGATAGTCATCGGCCACCAACAGGTCTAGGCACATAGTAGGTGCCTGGTGGGCGATGGGAGGTGTGACGGCTGTGCGGGCAGTGGGGACGATGGGAAGAGAAGGCCCCTGTTATGCCGTTCTATGAATAAGCTCCCAGGACAATAGGACATTTCGGCTCAGAAGCTGCACGTCAGGGGCCCGAGGCTGTGAGTCACCATGTTGCTTCGTGCCTGTCAGCTCGCTTTTGAGAATCTGCAGAAATAGACATGTTCTATCAGACCCACTTGGATTGCCATCTGGCCCACACGTTTTCCTGGCACGGCCCAGAGGCCAGCGCTGGCACTCTCCCTCCCACCAAAGCCCCCGGTTTAGCAGAACAAAATCTGGTGCCGAAATGCTTCGGGCTCAGCATCAGCTCGTTACCGCCACCAGCAATACCAGCAGCCGGCATGAGGCGATGGATGGGAATGATAATGGAAGCCGGGTTTCAGGAGTCACTGTGGCTCCGGCTTACAAACCGCCGGGACACCGTGCAGGAAAGGAGGGGGTGCTTGTACCTTTTCAAATGGCTCTCGGGTTCGCCAGCTCCTTGGGTTCATTATCATCCTCGGTTTCTCTTTGGGGAAACTGAGGCTGAGGACAACAGAGACTTACCCCAGGTAATGAGCTGACATGTGGAAAATCGAGAATAAAAAATCCTGTCATCTGACTGCCTGTGCAGCTAGCCATGGGGACCGAGGAGAGACACGCTCCCCAAGTCAGGCATCGCTGGGCTCAGCCCCCAGGGGCACAGGATGCAAAAAGGGAAACCGAGGCCCAGAGGAGTGCATGATTTACCTCCAGCAAACAGGGCTTTGATGCAAATGGCCAAATGGATTTTTTAGACAGAGGGAACTAGAGAGAGAGAGAGAGAGATGGCCACTTGGTGCATGGCCCTGACTGGTGAGAACACAGGCCAGGGCCCACATAGATTTTTGTTTCACTTACTTTGTGATCCTCTTCTTGAACCTGGAAAGTGAGTGTTTGAAAATTCTCTGTGATCTGAAAACCAATGCTCAAGTCTGTTAATATATTTTATTGATTTTTTACAGAGAGGAAGAGAGAGGGATAGAGAGTCGGAAACATCGATGAGACAGAAACATCGATCAGCTGCCTCCTGCACACTCCCCACTGGGAATGTGCCCACAACCAAGGTACATGCCCTTGACCGAAATTGAACCTGGGACCCTTCAGTCCGCAGGCTGACGCTCTATCCACTGAGCCAAACCGGTCCCAGCATCACCTGGCAGTTTTACTCTCAAAGCGTGGCCTAGCAGCGTGCGTCCCAACATGGGCTCCTTCGGCTCTCATTCTGCAGCACAGGGACAGCTACTATGCAAGAACAGGATTCCTTCGTCAGTCAATTACACTTTAAATATTGTGGGTTCAAGCAGGAAGGAAGCAGGTGTGTTTTTTATGGCTGCCCTTTTTGGGTTTTCCCACTTAAACATGCAAATAGCATGCTGTGATCCCATCCATCTCTGACCGTGAAACGCTATTCTCTCTGAGCATCCCTGGAGACTCATGTTGGAAAGAGCACCATTTAGGAAATGTGGACCTGGTGGCATTTTCTCTGGGTTTTCCTGCATCTACTCTGGAGCAGGTATTGCGGATGCTCACAGGACGGCTGGATTTCTGTCTGACTCTCTGGCTGACATAAATGGAAGGCCCTCACATGATAGAGGAAGGCCGGAACAAGCATGTTTCATTTCAGAGGCAAGGACTTTCGAAGCAACTCAACCCACAACACATCTAAGGATGCTGTTCTCCTTTCTGAGCCCTCCAAGTTCCCGTAGTGACACACACCTTCAATGGCTGTCTACTAAGGGTCTGCATGAGGCCAGTTTTCACACAATTTCTGGCTGTTTTAGGCTCCGACTTCTGGACCCGGGCTTCCTATGGTGAGACACTGGAGAGGAAGGCATGCACAGGAGGGTGGGTATATGTAACTTTGGGGGCTATGATGTTAGGCAGTTGTACTTGCACATGTAATTTCTCCAAATCTCCCTCCTCTCTGAGTGTGACAATATAAATTGGTGGTGGTGGTGGTGGGGGGGGTGGATCAACCATCTCTTCTAGGTGTTCTGGATAATGTAGCTCCTAGAAAAAAAGCAATGAGAGACTTTGTTCAGATGAGGACTTTCTTTAGTAAAATAATAAAAATAAAAAAAGAATTGTGAATACCTAGGAGTCCTTGCCGGTTTGGCTCAGGGGTAGAGCATCAGCCTGTGGACTGAAGAGTCCAGGGTTTGATTCCAGTCAAGGCATGGACCTCGGCTGCAGGTTCTTCCCTGGCCCGGGCCCTGGTGAGGGCATGTGCAGGAGGCAACCAGTCGCTGTGTTTCTCTCACATCGATGTTTCTCTCTGTCTTTCCCTCTCTTTAAAAACCAATGGGGAAAACACCCTCAGGTGAGGATGAAGAAGAAGAAGAAGAAGAAGAAGAAGAAGAAGAAGAAGAAGAAGATCTGGGAAGGAATGAGACAAGGCTAGAGGCAAGGTTTGGCCAAAAACTTGGCAACACTTGATGCTCTCAAAGACACATTTGTTTAACTACAAACCCTTAACATTTATAAGTTGTGAGATTGAGAAGTGAGTTCTCACTGATTTAAAACTTGGTTTCAACTATGTTTCTCCTGGAAATCTCATTGTTTGGTCCTTTTTCTTAAGGGAAAAAGAAAAAAAGGTTGACTTTGGAAGTTGCATGAGAATCAGCAGAGGCAGGGCGGTGCGGGGCATGGACATTCTGACTTCATTTCCATGGGTTTCGCATTTCCAATTTGAAAGGGAAGCTCCTTTTGGCTCTGTTTTGAAAAGTAAGTAAGTAAGTAAATAAATAAAATAAAATAAAATAAAATAAAATAAAATAAAATAAAAATCTAAGAACAGCCAAAGTTCTAAGGTGTCCAGGGACCTACAACTTTCTATTAAAAAAAAAAAAAATCATACATGCAGAATTTTTTACTTTCCACTGAAAGCCCTGTTATTGAAGGCTGTTCCTCTCCTGGTCCCCTCTTTGAATATGTAAAACTGCCTGCATTTAATGGGCCCTTCGATTGTTCACTTGTACCTTCAAATTATGGGACAAGTGGCCAATTGGGCCTGCAATTGGCTAATTGCGCTGACAATTAGCCAATTGTGGGTATAATGAGCCGCATGTAGCATTAATCATATGCACAGAGTGGGCGGCCACCCTCCGAACACGGAGAACTCAATGTGGTCTGGGTGAACATCTGTCCCGGGAACAAAGGGACAGAGGGGAGGACTCCGGAGGGACCACACTTAAGAGAATCATTATGGGACATCCCGTGCCTGGTTAAAAAGACCATGTGGTCCAATGCTGAGCATCGGTCTCCCCGCTCTTTCCACCAGGAGTTGGGCATGGACAAGGCAGAGGAGAGCTGAGCATGGAAAACAAGTCCTCCGGTCAGGTGGCCTTGTGCAGGGAGCCATGCTGGGGCTGAGAGCCTCCGACTTCATCTTTCTCTAACTATATCTTTAAACGTGTGGGATCGTGGGTGCGTTGCATCAGGCAGACTCTGCCACCAGGGTCCTCAGGACTCAATGTAGCTCATCTGGGTTCTAATACTGACCACCGTGTGATTTGTTACCATCTCACTCAGACCCAACCCCAAGCTTCTCAGATGGTGCCCATCTCTTCCCAGGGGAGCCAGGGCATAGTCCCATTGTAAACACAGTGCATGTCTCAAAGCACCAATTTCATCTGAAGGCAAGCAGTACAAAATACTTGTCAACATGAATCAGCAGAAGACTTTGAAAGTGGTTAAAGTCCTAGTGCAAACATGCCAAACTCGCATCCCACAACGAATAGGTTTTTGCAGCCCAGCAAAAATTCTTATGGTATGTAAGAAACATTGTTATAAAAATTTTGTAACTTAATTTTTACAATATCCTGTTATAGATAATTGTTAATAATAAACGACAACATTCACTAATGGTTTCTATAATCGTGTTGCATTCATTTACTTTACCCACCTTACGAGTAGGAGCACCATTTCTCTCACTAATACCAGCAGTGAATATTTTAGCAGCTGATGGCCAAGACATTAGTCTTGGACTGACTTGTTTGGTGTGCACAACAGGAAATATTTTGCTTTCTGAGACCAGAAAAATAGGTTTATTTGCACTAGGCTTATTAATTTGTGCAGTGTCTGATAAGTTAATGTTCAAGTAAAAATATTAATTTTCATTAAAATGTACTATTATTTTATGTTAACCATTACTCATTTATTTCAGCCATTTGTATTCAGCATGTCTCTATCAAAATAAACCTATGTTTCTATGAAAATTGAAGCTTTTGTTCTTTGCGGGCCATATACACTTAAACCTTGTTTATTTGGCCCACGTTAGCCCTTGAGTTTGACATGGTTGTCCTAGTGGGTAAAATTCCTCTATGCACTCTTTTACCTAATGTCCTCATCTGGAAGGATACACTACCTGGGAAATAACACTTCATGTGAAAAGCAGTCAGTGGATGCTTCTGGATTACAGAACAGAATGCAGGCTCTTTGCCTGATTCCAGCCTTCCTCATGTCTCCTGAGCTTCCTTCCACTCTTCCTGTGCCTCCAGTCAGGGTGCTGCAGGCAGGTTGGAACCCTGAACTTCTCACGCTTCTACCCAGCCCCTCTGTTTAGAAGGACCATCACTGATTAGAAGGACCAGACACCTGAGAAGGTGTCTTTAACATGTGAATGTGGCGTTAAGTTTCATTCCAGAGTGAAGGGATGATAGAATAGGGTGGCATTTTCTGAAATGTTCAAATTGTACCATGTAGAACTTCTGTACTCTCTCTCTCTCTTTCTCTCCCTCTCTCTCTCTCTCTCTCTCTCTCTCTCTCTCTCTCTCTCTCTCTCTCTCATACACACACACACACACACACACACACACACACACACACATACAGGGACTTTCCTTTAGTAGTGTCATTTTAAATAAAAGGAAACCAAGACTTCAAGAAACTGAGAAACTTGCCCAAGTCCACCCATCAGGAAGTCACAGGATGTTGAATCAGACCCAGGGCTCTTTGACTGCAGATTGTATGACCTTCACCCATAAGCTCCAGTGAACTTGACCTCCTTGTCTTTAGAGGACTTGGTGAAGGAAAGGAGAAAATAGGCTTAGCAAAGACAGCTGCTTAAAGAAGCTGCTGAGGTATTAGAATCAATTTTGTGTTATGTTCTTGCTAGCAGATGCAACAATGATGATACCTCATGTAAGGGCATCCTTGTAGAAATGAGCGGCTGAGACACTTAGATGATGAAAGTGCTAACCTAAATTCTTTGCCTAAATTCTTTACATCATGGTTCACACAGAAAATGCTTTTACTTGTGTGACAGCCACAGGTGGAAAACAGCAGAGGTGACTGGCCAGGGTCCGCCAGTTGCCGGAGACCCCACTGGGCCACCTCAAAGCCCTGGAGTATACTCTGCTAAGAACAGCCTACTGGAGGCAGCTCTATACTTCTGAAGCACACATGCTCACTCTAGTCCGAATCAGAGACCAGCAGGGCTGGGAAAACAGTCATCTCAACTACAGGCAATGTGATCTCCCACTCTGGATGGCATATTTCTCAGCAGTTTACCAAGCACTCTTGTAGATACCAGTAAATTCATTATCCAAAATCCAACTAGAGACATCAGCATTGGCATCAATTATAACACAACTAGAAGCCTGTTGTATGAAATTCATGCATGTGGGGGTCCCCTCAGCTCAGCCTGCACTCTCTCCAATCTCAGGGGATGTTTGACTGCCAGTTTAGGAGATAGGGCCTAACCTGACAGTCGGATATCCCTCTCACAATCTGTGGCCATTGGCTCCTAACTGCTCACCTGCCTGCCTGCCTGATCACCCCTAACTCTCCCCCTGCTGGCCTGGTTGCCCCACACAGCCTGCTGTTTAGTCATTCCTGTGAGGCTGTCCTGACCAATTTGCATATTACCCTTTTATTAGTATATTATAGATAGCCTGGGCCTGTGAGACATTCTATCTGACAATGCAACAACCGTAAGTGTCAGTATCCTGATTCCCCAACATGGGCTTGCAGGCCTTTCACTATAGGTTACCCACCTGGGGACCCAGCTCTCCAGGGCACAGCCAAGAAACTGAAAGGTTTCCCCAAGAGCCAAGACCTATAATCACATGAAAGGTCTTCCTCCTACACTGGGGACTCACTCTCCATGAAAATTATCATTTGGCTTTAAGGTTACTTAAAAGGGTGGATGACGGAGGTGGCTCACAAATCTTACTACTCAATAATCAGCTGTTAACAGGTCCACCAGAAAGACAAAAGTGAAAAGGAAAAAAAAAAGAATTAAATAATTAGAAAACGTAGGAATAAAGAAAGAATCATGGCATTCCAGGGGCATTTGGTATGAGAGCAAATTGTCCTATAGATCTCAAGATCATGACTGCTTACCTACGTGGTAAGTCTTATATGCAAAGTGAAGGTTGAAGACTGATTGGGTAGCTCTGGATATACATGGCAAAGTTCACTCACCACATGGAAAACAAACAAACGAAAATAAGAGACAGCAATAGGAACAACTTTGCCTTCCAAGGGAGGAAGTAGGTCACCTTTTTTTTTTTTGATGTCCCACCATATGTCTGAGATGTTTCATATGCTGTTTCCTCTAATCGCTATAAAAAACCTTCTGGGACTGTTTTATTTGGTGTTACCCATGAGGCTGAAGGATAACTCTGTGCTTAAAGTCACTTTTTGAGTTTTAAACCTGGGATTTTTTTTTTTTTTTTTTTTTTTTTTTTTTTTTTTTGCAAAACCCGTGTCATGACCTCATAGGGGACACTCACTCTCCTGCAGAAATAAGGTGGGTTGGGGTCCTAGGAGCAAAGGCAATGGCTCAAAGGACAGGAACGTGTTAGTGCTGTGCACACAGCCACCTGCAAAAGCCAATGGTCTGCCCAAAGCCCTTCTCTCACCGCTCAGCCAGCTGCCAGCCCTTCCCTTTTGGGTGAAGCAAAAGGGGCAGGGGTAGAGGCCATGCTTGGACCCCTGTGTGAGTGATCTGTGATTGGCAGGCAGACCTAAAGCATTGACTAAATGTTGCCCTTTTTATGTGTATTTATAAGTACTAACAGCTACGTGCTGCTAACGCAGTACCATTTCATTTGACCGAGCTGTTTAGTTCCTCGTTCACTCATGGAAACATCCATCATAGATTTCCAGGGGCTCCGCTGGAGACTGCTGGCTTCCTGAAGTCACAATTAGGAAGACGGGGAGCTGGCCTCCCTTGGAAACGTTGCTGAGCTGTGAGTCTAGGGAGTGAGAGGCTGAGACCTTTGGAAATGTAATTCCTATTTGGGTCATTCACAGGGTAAAACAGCAAAGGGTTCTTGTGTTCCTACTATGAGTACAGACTCTAAACTGGGTTCCGCATTGGACGGACTATTTTATGTAAATGTTGTCATTAACTCATCACTAAAACCCAGCAAGGCAGGTCTTTTTATCCCCATTTTACAGAGGAGAATACAAAATACCAGAAAATTAGAGCTACTTCACCAAGGCCTGATAGGCAGCTGAGATCTGAACACAGGTTGAGCCCACAGCCTTACCAGGACATGTGATCTGCAGATGGTTGTAAACGTGCTGATGGTAGTGACCCATTGAACCAGAGTATCCCAGGCATCTTGGGTCCATGGTTTCTTTGAATCCTCCAGATAACCTAGCAAGTTCCATTGCTCCATTATCAGATAAAAATTAAATAAAAACAGTCTGAGGAAGATAAGATCTCTAGTTTTCCATGCTTTGTGGTATTTAAAGTGAAATAGTTTATAACAGAGTTAGCATGGAGGGTGTGAACATATACCTACATTAATGGCTGAATAGTGGCTCCCAAACCACCAGGATCATGGCTAAGAGTCAGTCAAAGGTCAAAGGAAACTCAGTTCATCCAAGGTCTCTTCGCCTGGACTTCGTTCTGAAGCCACAAATTGCAGTATTTCTCAGATCGGAGAAATCAGACTCTATTGAAATTGCATGTTGGAAATTCTCCCTAACCAAATCACTAGGCATATGCTGCAGTCCATGAGGGTATTCATTGCTGGGTTATTATAGCATAACATCCCTGCAGAGAGTGACTGGTTCTGTAAGTTACCATGCATTCATTCCACTGCATACCATGAAGTCCTGTGGGATGACACACACATTTACAGACACATACATACACATCTATGCACACACATGTACACACACATATATGCACACACACGTAGACAAAGACTGTTGCTGTTTCCAGTTGGGAGAAGAGGGGTGTGGATGTGTTTTGCGAGTGTGTTTGTGCAGGGGCAGGTTCTGTGCTTACTAAGCTCCTGTCTGTTTGCCAAGTTTTCCTTCTTGAGTGTCACTAGCAAATGAGGACTCAGGCCCAAGTGCCCTGTGGCACAGGTCAGTCCACTCTTCCCCGGAGCCTTGTCCTAATTCAGACAAACATCCCAACCCACCTGTTCTGTCTTGGGCCTGCTGGACCTCACGGTGCCTCTGGTCTTAGAGATGCCTGGGAACTGATGCTGCTCTGAATGAAACCATAATGACTGTCTCCATGACAAACCAGAGGGGACTTGTCCTGAGCATGTGTAAGTGGGTGGGTGACAAAGCCCTACATTTTCTGCCTGGGAGGCTACAATGCACAGCCATGGAGTGTGCATGAAAGCAGGCTTTATCCAAGGATGCTGTGGAGTGGCGACTGTGCCTCTGCCATTCAAACACTTGGCTTTTTGGTTTCCTGAAGGTTTCTTTCCACAACAGAGTTAATTTACTGCGAGGAGGGTCAGCACTCACCTTGGTTCCAAGCATTGGGGCTTCCCTATGACATGTACAACAAAATTGGATAAGAGTGCCCCCTATCTATCTATCTATCTATCTATCTATCTATCTATCTATCTAAAGAGCCAGGTTCTTAACATCCACAATGACCAGAGGCTCAATCGATCACCAGGCTGCACACACAGCAGGTGAGTGGGTTGAACTGCTGAACTTACAGAAAGAGAGAGAGGCAGGGCTGATCAGCAGCTGCAGCAGCTGCTGGTGAGACCAGGAGAGAGAAGCAGGCTCTGATCATCCTGCTTCTCTCTCCTGGCCTCACCAACAGCTAAGCCTCTCTTTCTCTCTCCCAGAGGTCAGAAGTTCAGCCACTTGTCAGCAGCCTGGGGCAGCTGCTAATCAGGCCTGAAAATAGGCTGGGGATGCTGATTGGCATAGAAACTGACCACTCAGAACCAAATCTGGGTGAACTGTGAGGAGTCAATGGCTAGGAGGTGGAGCCTTTGATGCTGACTGGCATAGAAACTGTCCCACCAGAACCAAATTGGCCAGCAGGGGAGGGCAGTTGGGAACAACTAGACTGACAGGGGAGGAAAGTTGGGGGCAACCAGGCTGGCATGGAAGCACAGTTGGGAGCGAGATAAGGCCAACAGGGGAGAGCAGTTGGGGGCAAGATCAGGTTGTCATGGGAGCCCCAAGGAAGGGACAATCAGGCAGGCAGAGGCAGTTAGGGGCAATTAGGCAGGCAGGCAGGTGAGCAGTTAGGAACTAGCAGTCTTAGATTTTGAGAGGGATGTATGACTGTGGGGATTGGGCCTAACTCAGCAGTTGGTCATCCCCCAAGGGGTCCCCAATTGAAGAGGGTATAAGCTGTGCTGAGGGATTGCCTCTCTGTGCCTGGATTTCATGCACCGGGCCACTAGTGTGTGTGTGTGTGTGTGTGTGTGTGTGTGCGTGCGTGTGCGTGTGTGTGTGTGCACGCACATGTGTATACTTTTACACAAAATCAAAGTTATAGAAATCATGAAAAGCAACTATTGAGTGCTTTTGAAAATCATGAAAAGCAGCTATTGAGCACAGGGTGAATCCCAGGGGAAATCTCTGGTGTGGGCTCTGGGAGTGACCACTGGATGAAAACTGAGACTCCACTCTAGGACTCCGATGGCCCTGGAGGTATTCCCATGAGGCCAGGATGGGGAAGCAGCACTCCATTTCCCAGCATCACCTCCCAGCCGGCAAGAGCCCTGTGCCATGGAAGGAGCTATGGGTTTGCTGACCGCTGGCCCCAGGCTGATGGCTGGCTTCCCCTCCACCTGGCTCTGTGCCTGTGGGCCAGGACCTTCCTCTCTGGCTGCAGTAATCAAGTCACCGGAGAGGTTTGGCCTGTGAATGCCATGCTCTCCCACTGGAGCCTCCTGACACATGAAACACACTGAGGTTTTATTCCCTCAGCAACACATAGGCACGGGCACTGCCACGCCTCCATGGAGAGAAGACTGTTTGCCAAGAGATTCCACAGCTTCCCCTTCTTCCAGGTGAGGCTGTTTTTAGTTTTGTTTTATTTATTTTTATTTATTTATTAGAGGCGGGGGGGGGGGTCCCTCAGCCCAGCCTGCCCCCTCTCACAGTCCAAGAGCTCTCAGGGGCAGGAGGAGACCTGGCAGTCAGGAGAAAGTGATGCCACATCACACCTCTGCTGCTGCCACTGCTGGAAGTGCACGTCTTGGCCGGCCCTGGTTACCTGAGCCTCTGGTGGCCCTGGGCTGCTGGGCAGCTGCCATATGAGGCTTACCTGCACCTTGGGATGACCCTGGGCAGCTTCACTGCACACCTGCAGCCCCAGTGGGGCTGAGGGGACTGGGTGCTACCATCTTGTGGCTGTGGGTGCCACCATCTTTGAGGGTGGGACAGTCAGTTATCATATTCCCTCCTTATTGGCTGTGGGCATCGCCATTTTTGCAACTATGTGAAGGTCCATTAGCATATCCCCTCTTTATTGGATAGGATTTTTTATGTTTATATTTTTTATTATTATTTTATTGATTTCAGAGAGGAAGGGAAAGGGAGAGAGAGATAGAAACATCAATGATGAGAAAGAATCATTGATCTGCTCATTCTTGGATGCCCCCCACTAGGAATCCAGCCAGCAACCCGCTCATGTACCCTGACTGGAATGGAATAAGGACCTCCTGGTTCATGGGTTGATGCTCAACCACTGAGCCATGGTAGCTGTGCTAGTTCTGTATTTTTTTTTTTTTTTTTTTTTTTTTTTTAGCAAGGCAGGAGGACAGACATGTTGTATTTTGCTCTTTCCCAGATTAGACTAATGTCATAGAATTACAGTGCCATGCTTTTCATCCCCCTCCTTACCCCAGCCTTAGTGGGAACATCCACTCCATGTACTCAGCACCAGGGGCAGGTAAAGTGTTTGTGTCCAGGGGTCTGGGGAGAAGCTGGGGAGAAAGGATCACCAGTATGGGTGGGCCCAGCTAGCAATCCCAGCTGCTGGGGGAGCAGGGGAACACTCCTTGATCGGGAGCTGAGGGGTGAATCTAAGTGATCAGTGCCTCCACCAAGCCCGCTCCCAGCCGCTCCCTCAGTTAACACCCGGGCACACACAATCCCGGCGAAGGTGATTATCGCTGCCAGCATAATTCCTCCCTAACATCTGCTTTCGCCCATAACACTCCACTAATTTTTCCCTCATTTCATTACACATAATTTTCTTTCAACACAATCTACATGTATTAAGTGGTAATGACTTTCAAGTTAAGAGCAAATCGACACCGAGGGACCCCCGTCCCCCCTACGGTTGCCTGCGGAGCCTGACTCTGGCTATTAGAGATAAATTCGGTACCTCAGGAAGCAGCCGCGAGGTAATCAATCAATTAAGCAGCGAGGACCTACATCCTCAAACTTCCACAGTGCGGGGGGGCAGGGACCATGCTGATCTACTAGCCACGACTTTTTAGGAATGCAAAAAAATAAAAATAAATAAACACGGTTGAGAGCTATTAGACTCCCAGGCTGCAATGTGCCACTCAAAGTTGGGGCTGGCTTTGTCAGCCTTGTCTCCACCGCCTGGGGAGCAGGGAGGGCCTGGGGCCTCGGATGTGTGCTGTCTGGGCCCAAATCCTGGCTCTTCCTTTTATTGGGAGGTCCTGGAGCACATGAGGGAACCTGGGGGCCTCAGAGTGCTGTTCTTTCAAACTGAAGACCCTGGGATTGCACCCCTTCCTGCCAGGCATGCGTGGGGACCCCCTAAGGCCGAGCCTAGGAAGCACCTGGCCCATCATAGGCTCCCAGGAAGCCGCAGCCATCTTCCCTTCCCTTGGACTGTGGCTCGCGAGCCACATGCGGATCTTTGGCCCCTTGAGCTTTTAGCAAAGGCCAGCTTAGGAGTCTCCTAATGTAGTTAATTACAACATGCCTACCTATATAGTTTAAGTTTTAAAAATGTGGCTCTCAAAAGAAATTTCAATCGTTCTACTATTGATATTTGGCTCTGTTGACTGAGTTTGCCGACCACTGCTCTGGGACATGTAAGGTGACTAAGACCCCCAAGTGCTGGCCTCAAGCTGGAGGTAGATGATACCATCACCATCAGCATCGCCGTTTCTCTCAGCTCCGTCAAGAGAGAGCTTGGAGTGAGACAACGGGCCGGTCCTTCCTGAGCGGCTCTCCATGTGCTCTTGGTGCCTACACCTCGGTTTTCCCATCTGTAAAAATGGGTGCATTCATGTCTCACCCTCCAGAGCAAGGGTCCTCAGGAGACTCCAGGAATTTATCTTTGAAAACAATAATTAGGGGTGTTAGCAAGTATTTAACTGCAAAATGGTCAGTGTATTGTTTGTAATAGCGAAACATTATAAGCAAAGGGGTCCAGGGCTCGTAGATTGTGGTCATTCATTGAGCAACTACTTAGTGCCAGGCCTTGTTGGAAGTGCTGAGGCCACCGACCGAGGGAAGGGGACCAGGTCCCCTTCTCCTGGATCTCCAATTGGAGTGTAAGGAGATCCCACTTGAGCAAGTTGGGATGCATCCATGAGATGGAACAGCATAAATTCTTTACTCTAAATATTCACTTGGGGCCCACTGCAATTTAGACCCTGTCCTAAATATAAAAAAATAAAAAATAAATAAAATACAGCTTTGCACAAGGCAACAGAAGATAGGAAACGTGTAACCAGATATGTGATAGAGACATGTTTGATGAATGATGTAGGAAAAAACAATAGCGGTGTTGCAAGAAGTAAAAATGGTTATATGACATTATGCACAGCATGACTCCATTTGCATAAATAAACAAATTTCTATTGATTTCAGAGAGGAAGGGAAAGAGAGAAAGAGATAGAAACATCAATGATGAGAGTGAATCATAGATTGGCTGCCTCCTTCATGCCCCACCCTGGGTTGAGCCTGCACCCTGGGCATGTGCCCTTGATTGGAATCAAACCCTGACCTCTTGGTTCATAGGTTGACACTCAACCACTGAGCCATGCCAGCCTGGAGCCTTCCTTGCTTTCATCACACTTTATAATGTAGCCATATGTACTCTCAAAAAATGTGACTCTTACAGCCCGTGCTGTGTAGCTCAATTGGTTAGAATGCCATCCCTAAATGCCAAGACTGTGAGTTCGATCCCCAGTCAAGGCACACACAAGAATCAACCAATGAAGGGATAAATAGGTGGAACAACAAATCGATGTTTCTTTCTCTCGCTCTCCTTCCCTCTCTCAAATAAATAAATAAATACATAAATAAATAAAATTATTTTCAATGTAACCCTTCCATGCAATAATGCTACCATTCTGGACTCAAACATATTGTTAATATTTGATTATTTTGCAGAACTTTATAGAATGGTTTCCCCACTCTTCCTGTTTTAAGTGCTTTCCTACGCTTTTGTTGATTTTTGAATTGGAGGATATCACTGTTTTTCGCCATTTCAAACAAATTATGAGTTGTACACTGAAAAGTTATTTTAACAGGAAGGAAAAAATAATGTGATGAATGGATAGAAATGAATAGATGGACGAATGGACAGGCAGATGGATAGATGGATGGATGGATGGATGGATGAGTAGATAAACAGCTACATATTACCATGCTCACACATGGTAGCATTTCAATAATAAATGATCTCGCTTTTCACAGAGGCTGGTTCGTAAATGCTGAGCTTGGGCATCTTTGAACTGTGGGCCGGAGGGAGGCTGTCTTCCCTCGCCTGCCAAGGCTGGTCCGGGCCGGGCACCAGAAAGATGCTGAAAGACTTACAGGACTGACATGCGCATGGGCACCAGTGGAGGGCTCAATGCCACATCAAAGTCCGAGCGCAGGACTCAGTGGCACAGAACGCCATCACTGTCACCGCCCTGGCCTTGGAGCCAGGTCTTCCTCCTTCCAAAGGGGCCCTCCCCATTCTTGCCTCTGAAGCCTTCTACCCGGCTGCCACTGGGGTTTGTGGGTGGAGGACACACCGGTCCCTGTTCTGAAAGGCACATGTGGGTCAGCTCAACACCTCCCCCTCCCTGTGTGTGTGTGTGTGTGTGTGTGTGTGTGCGTGCGTGCGTGCGTGTGTGTGTGTGTGTGTGTGTCTCTGCGTCCCCGGCTGCTGTGTTCCTTGCAGAGCCAGGCGGCCCCTCGGCCCCTCTCCGCGGTTCAGCGGCCCCTCTCTCCTCCAATAAACCGTTTGCATTCCATCTGGCAAGCGTTTGCTCCGAAGACATTTCCCTGTCAATCTCTGCCGCCACATTAAAAATCTGTCATTACGATTGCATCGCCGCCCGGCTCCTGAGATTTCTGACTGCTTTATTGCTCTCCCCGCTTCTTCTCCCTGCTGCCGCCGCAGCCCAGGAGCAGAAATAAAGGCTTGTTGCTGAAACATGGCCGGGAGGAAAGTAGGAGGCACACATCTGTCAAGGTATTACCTTTCTCCAACCAGGGATTAAGGTGTTTTACGGTGCTCGCTACCGAGCCTCACACTGAATAAATTTCCTCGGCAGAACATAAAAATGAGCCTGTGCGCTCTGCACCATGTTCCCTTCCCCTGCCGAGCCGGCCCAGGTCACTCTGCAGCGGCCTAGCACCCAGGGGACTGCATGTCAGGCTGGGAGTCTCCCAGCACCTAGCCCACCTCCGCCAGAGCTGCACCGGAAACGCCAGGGGAGGCACAGCAAGCATCTGGATCTGGGGAGGCACCAGCTGGGAATGGGCAGCCTTCCTTGCCTGGTGAGAGAGAATGGAAAGATCTAGAAGGAATCCTGGCCCCAGGATCCCCTAGCCAATATTGGCTCTTCCTTTAAGAGGTGGAGCCAATCACGTCCCTTGGGAGGGTGGGTCCCCTGACTGCCTACAGCTGCCACCTCAGTACCTGCTGTGTGGGAAGACTTAGGTGACAACTGCAGGTTCATGTGTGATCTGCCCCCTGGTCCGTGAGCATCTGCAGGGCTAGGGCACAGCCCCAATTCCCCCCACCGTGCCTGTGTGTACCAGCCTCTGCAGTGCCTGCTGGGAGTGTCACCCCTGTACCACTTCCCAAGCTCCCTTTGCATAGTGCCCTTGGTACATGGACCAGCCCACCAGGTTCCCAGCACCCAGGGTGGTGCCTAGCACATGAGCAGGCTGGGCGGCCAGAGGTCACTGCTCTTGGCCCAGGTCACCGCTCTCCACTGTGGGGGCAGAGGAAGCTCGGAAGGAGTTCCTGGCACAGCAGGGTCCTGACAAGGAGCAGCCATACCAGGGACCCTGACTGGTCTTGGGGCCCTGGGGCCCTCCAGGCTAGAGTCCCACCCAAAGTCACAGTGGCTCCCGGCTCTGCAGGAGGTGGGCCAGCCACTGCCCCAGGGGGATGCATGTGGCTCATGGACCTAAGAAGATGCGGATTCTCACCAACAGCTAAAGGCGTGGACAGTGACACCACCAGGAGATCAAGTCACAGCATCAGTAACGTGGGACTTACCCCGTTGAGCTGCAGTGAGCATTAGGTGAGATACTCCTCAAGGGCTCCCGGCGTCGGCCTGGCGTATAGTAAATGCCCAGTGAGCCCTGGTTGTCATCCTAACCCATCCTGCCAAATACCCCCTCTGGCTGTGCTCCCTGAGTGGAGGTGGCACACCCTCCGCTCAGCTCCCCTCTCTCCCTGCACCTCCTCAGGATTTACCTTTGGCCTTGTGGGTACCATCTTCTTTTCTCCCCGTGACCATCTCATAACACCAGCTTCGGAGTCCAAAGTGCTGTCAACGTGAGAACATGCATCCGAGTTGCCGACGAGGCCTCGTAATGGGATTTGCACACGCGTTTTCTTTAGCTGAATGGCATCACGTCCGCACCGCCACCTCGGTCCGCTTCATCGTCCTGCCGAACGCTGGGGTTTTATTGTTGCATCAAATAAACCCGGGCTATAAATCATCCCCAGATGTCAGCCTAATTGTTGTGAATGGTGGGGACCCAGGGGTCGGGCGCATTGGGGGCGTGGTGGCCAGTGTCCCCAAGGCCAGCCTCCTCCCACCCTGCCACACAGCTCCCGGGGCTGCCCCTCACACACCCAGGGACCTGCAAGCTCTCCTTGTCCTCTCCTGCCAAACAGTCCCACCGAGGCAGCTCCCAGGAGGTGGGGCCTCCACACAGGTCCCCACGTCCTTCTGCAGAGAAGCGCTTGGCTCCTACAGGATTCTGCGGGGCAATCGCTGACAATCCAATCTGACAGGTGTCTGGGCTGCTTGCTGACCCACGAGAGAAGGAGAGCAGGTGTGGAGAGTTCAGGGGTTGGGCTCCAGCATTTAAAGACACAGACTATACATGTTCACCCTTATGGACCTGAGGCAGATGTGTGTGAGCCCTGACTATTTGCATTTTTAAATAGAGGGGAAGTTCTTAGGAAATCCATTCCGAGAGGGAGCGCTCAGGGCCCTGGCTCAGCCTTGTTCCCACAGAACCAGCCTTTCTTCCTCCTTCCCTGTGGGGTACCCCCGCTGTTTCGGGAGCCAAGGAGATGCCACTTCCCTCCTCCTCCTCCCACTGGCTGTGCTGCCACGGAACCTTGCAGGTGGTGCCCAGGCACACGGGGCCAAAGTCACTGTGCTCCACCACGGATGCTTCTCCCTGTACAGGACCTGCACGTGGTCCTGAAGTCCTTTGATAAACACAATATTTGAGAACAATTGCTTCTGAATCTGGGTTTCTTCCAGGTAGCTAGCTACTTTACGAGTGATTGATGTTAAAGATGCAAGCTCAGCAGAAACCGGTTTGGCTCAGTGGATAGAGCGTCAGCCTGCGGACTGAAAGGTCCCAGGTTTGATTCTGGTCAAGGGCATGTACCTTGATTGCGGGCTCATCCCCAGTGGGGGGTGTGCAGGAGGCAGTTAACCAATGTTTCTCTCTTATCGATGTTTCTAACTTTCTATCCCTTTCCCTTCCTCTCTGTAAAAAAAAATCAATAAAATAAAATTTTTTAAAAGATACAATCTCAGCACCAGCTGGAGTGGCACAGTGATTAGAGGGTCAACCCTCACACCACAGGTTCACAGATTTGGTTCCTGGTCAAGGAGCATGTACCTGTGTTGAAAGTTCAGCCCAGTTCAGGGCACATGCGAGAAGGAACCAATTGATGTGTCTCTCTCACATCAATGTTTCTCTCTCTCTCTCTCTCTCTCTCTCTCTCTCTCTCTCTCTCTGTTTCTCTCTTTCTCTCTTCTTGGGCTCTCTTTCTTCCTCTCTCTCTCCCCCCTTTTCTCCCTTCCACTCTCTTTAAAAAACAATGAAAAAACATATTGGTGAGGATTCAGAACATAAAAATGAAATAAAATGCCCACTCAGCATAATGGCTGTCTGGCTGCGCTCCTTTGTCCCGCTGGCTCCGTGACCACAAGGGGACTCCTCTGTAAGGCCTGTCCCCCTTCTGCTCCCAGACGCCAGCGGCCTTCCTGCAAGGACTCAGCCTAGCTCGCCTCCTGCACCCACATGAGCAGACGAGCAGGTGGGGCCCTCAGTCCCCCCCACCCCCGTCGCTGCAGTGGTGGGTAGCCTGCTGACACTGTGGCTCCTGGCCTGCCCTGCCTGAGCCTCCTCCTGAATGGAGGGATCCTCCCAGCATGACCAGCTATGAGCCAGAGTCCCATCAGCAACGGGGTGACCGACAGAAGGACCCGAAGCGTTTCCAGAACAGGCCTTCCCACTGTGGAGGCCTCAGGGTGACGTCACTCCCCAGTTGCTTGTGGCTTTTATTAGCTCCTGGCCTTCCACCAGCTGAGCATTTCAAACTCAAAGGTAGATACACGCCTGGAGGAAGAGGAAGTGGAGCGGTGTTTGAGAGAAGGAGCTTTATGAAGGGACGGGGAGTGACTCACAGACTCGAGCACACTTTGTGGCTCCTGGCTGGGAGGTGGGCCCTGGCCGCTGCCCCCTGGGGAAGCTCAGAGTGAGACCAAGGTGTCAGAGTGAGGTTATTGAGCTCTCGGAGGTGGGAGGTGTGAGGGGTTCTCACTACAGGTGCTAGCAAAACACACAGGACATGCAGGGGAGCCTTTGAGAGGAGACAACATGAGGTCCTTCATGCAACTGCCCCAGCTGCTCACTGCGCTGAGCAGGCAGAGAGGGGCCACTAAAGTCTCCCAGGGTCAGTCAGAGACCCCCAGGGCTCAGCCAGAGACCCCAGGGATCAGAGACCCCCAGGGTTCAGTCGGAGCTGACCAAGGACAGTCCCAGGCCCCTCCCACCAGCACCCTGAGGTAGGTTCTTAGTTCCCCCATGCCATTGACCTAAGAACCTGAGGCTCAGAGGGAATAAGACACTCATCCCAATGACCAGGGTCTCCAACATGGCCTCGGGGGATGGGCCGGATGTTGTACCCCTGTGGCAGACCCTGGACCTTGTGCAGGGGACAGGCATGCAGTGAATGATGGGGAACCCTCAGAGCTGCCCTGCTTGAGGGTTGGGAGCTAAAAGAAGGAATGCAACTGCTTATCCATGAATTTGTAAGTCGGAAAATTTCAAAGAAGTCGCGGGCCATTGGCAGCCCTAGGGTTACTCTGGTGGGACCTTTGTCTCCTCCTCCTGGGTCCCATGCCAAAGGGAGAGGGCTGGACGGGGTGTCTGAGGCATGTCATGGGCCATTCCTGGCTCCCTCCAAGGCCACATCCTGTCTGGGCCCCAGACCTTCCTCCCTGGGACATAAGCTATATGGTGTCTGGCAGGGGCCACACCTGGTTCATGGATGTCCTGGCCCCTCAGCAGACTCCTGTGTAATTAAAATGTACTGAATTGGCCCTAGCTGGCTTGGCTCAGTGGATAGAACATTGGCCTGTGGACTGAAAGGTACTGGGTTCAATTTCAGTCAAGGGCACATGCCCAGGTTGCAGGCTCCATCCATAGGGTGAGGTGTGCAGGAGACAGCCAATCAATGATTCTTTCTCATCACTAATATTTTCCTCTCTCCCTCTACCTCTCTCTTCCTCTCTGAAATCAGTTAAAAGACAAACACAATCCCTGACCAGTTTGGCTCAGTGGATAGAGTGTCAGCCTGCAGACTCAAAGGACCCAGGTTTGATTCCGGTCAAGGGAGTGTACCTTGGTTGCAGGCACATCCCCGGTAGGGGGTGTGTAGGAGGTGGCTGATAGATGTTTCTCTCTCATCGATGTTTCTGACTCTCTAACCCTCTTCCTTCTTCTCTGTAAAAAAACAAAAAAATCTATTAAAAACAAAAACAAAACAAAAACACACACAAAAGCACTGAATTGAATGTGGTGAAAACAGAAGACCTGCCCACGTGGGGCAGGTGTGGGCGAGTTTCCACACTGACTGGTAGTGGCTGGTGACCGTGGAGCCGCTGTCCGGCCCGTGGAGGGAATGGAGCTGTGTCCCCAGGCCAGGTTTCTGCGGTCCCTTTGGGTGAGTCTCTCAGTGAAAGCGGTCACAGTCTTAGGTGTCAGGCACTCACACACCGACCTCGGGAGCTGAGGATGACATCTTTGAGGGCAGGAGCCAGCAGCACGGGATGACAGAGTCTAACAAATTGGGGGCCAGATGCATGCCCCGAGCAGGGTCTGGGAGAATGACACAGCATTCCCCCGACTTCCAGGAGGTTCCAGCCGGGACCAGCTGGTGTGAACTCTGCTTTCCCGTCACAGACAGCATGATGGGGGTGCCCACACCCCTCACAGCAGGTATTTCCTGAGCAACTCCTTATGCCAACCCCTTACCTGGACACGTGGCGCTGTGTGCCCAGGAGCTGGGGAGGGTGGTTGCCCCAGTCCCGGGGTCCCCCTTACACAAAAAAGTGCAACAGCAACTTCATGAGACAGAGAGAGATGACACAGGACCTTTCTAGTTTATTTTAAAATGCAAATCACCCCAAGTCCCAGGACTTCATTAGTGGTTACTAACACGCATGGAACTAAGCATGTGCCCTGTTGGCAGGCTGCTGCGAAGATAGAGGGAGGGATAAAAACCAGAAAGGTCCCCAGGCTGAAGGCTGAGCTAGGTCCTAGCATCCGGAGGCCTTCCAGGGGCCGGGGTGTGGGCGTGACTTTCAGGGCGGTGGGTGTCAGCTGGTGAAGAAGCCTGGGAAGGGCATGGGGGTGGGGGATCACAAGCAGGAGGCGGGCTCTGGAGAGGAGGCAGGTGTGGGTGACCCATGGACCCATGAGTGGCCTCTGTTGCTGAAGGATGGACAGGCCTGCGAAGTCACTGGAGACAGATGCCTTCGTGTACTGGGTAGGCGCTTGCTTGTGACCTCCTGACCCAGGTCCTGATCTTGGCCTTGCTGACATCCGGGGCTGCATCATTTTCGGTTATGAGGCTGCCCTGTGCCTTGTGGGATGCTGGTGGCATCCCTGCCTCCATCCATTCTATGCGAGCTGCATCCTCCCCCAGACCATGGAAAATGTCTCCAGGCTTTGTCACGTGTCCTTCAGGGTCCAAATCGCCTGCTCTGGGTGAGGGCTGCAGGCAGGCATGGAGGGGTAGCTGGTGGGGCCTGGGGGGACCTGGGCAGGCAGCCTGTGGGGAAGCTGTGGGGCCAGTGCTCCCAGCCTGGCACGCAGTAGGCACACAGTCGGTCCTCCATGCATGGCGCTGTCTCCACCTTTAAGAAAGAAAGGCTGCTGCAAGGAACGCTAAGCCCCTCAGTGTCAAACCTTCAGTGCTCAGCAAGGCCAGGCCCTTGTCAGACCAGCGTCCCCAGGGCTGGGAGGCCACAGTGGGCACCACCTCAGGGGTCAGGGCGTGCTGGGTGGCTGTTTATCCGCCTGCCCAGGGCAGCCTGCTGGGCGTATTAGAGGCCATGAAATAATGATGAGGCCTTGGAGGGGTAATTAAAAGCCAGGGTGACATTGATCTGCGGAGATTTCTGAGCGAGCCCAGAGCCCACGGGGCGACTCTCCACCTTCCCTCCTGCAGCCCGGGCCTGATTGGCCCCCTGGGGATTGCCGGGGCCTAGGCACCTCACCTGTGGCCGGGAGACTCCCAGCGCCAGCCAGGCTTCAGAGGCTGAGCAAACAGGCAGCAGGGCGGGGGGGCGGCCCAGCTGCTCTGCTGGGCCCTGGGAAGGCAGGAGCCAGAGAGTCTGTTAAAGACACAGGTCCCCATTCTCTGCGGCCTCCCTCAGGCCCCAGAGACTCAAGCAGTGGAGGAGCTGAGCCTGGCTTGGGGTGGGCGTGTCCATCCGACCCTTGGCCTCCAGGGGCTAAGAAGAGGGGGTGACCCAGACATAGATGAAGGTGACAGTTATTTCTGGACCATCTCTCCTGGATTGGGCACTGCACATACTTTATCAACCGATGAACCTCTAGTTTGTACTGACAATGCCCTGTGCCCGCCTGGACACTGGCCCACAGAGCACCGAGCTTGCTGTTGCTGCTGCCCAGTGGGCATGGCTCCTTTGTGGAGCCTTCAGATGAACGTGAGCCCAGCCTAGGGAGTGGGATGGTCCAAGTGCAAGTCACACGGCCCAAATCTGGCCTTGGCTTGCCACTTGCTGTCTCTATGGCCTGGTCATCGCTCACGGACTGTCTTAGTCTCCATGCCAGTGCACGGGAGAAACAATCCACACTGCCCTGGCTGGTGTTCCCAGTGGTTAGAGCACTGGGCCCCACACCTGAGGGTCAGGCTTGATCCCAGCCCCAGTTGGAGCAAGTGCAGGAGGCAACCAACTGATGTGTCCCTTTCATCTCTCTCTCCCTTTCACCCTCCCTCCCTTTCACTCTCTCTAAAAATCAATGGAAAAAATAGCCTGGAACGAGGATTAACAATGACTACAAAATAATAATAATAATAATAATAACGCACACACCACGGGTAGGAAAGGAGTGCATGAAGGTGTGAATGTCAGGGGCATTCACTAGCCCCATCGTTGGTTGTGAGATTCACTTGGTGGCTAAGACCCTTATATCCTGTAGCTCCAGGAAAGTAACCACACTAGCCCACTTCACAGATGAGAAGACTGAGGCGCTGGGATCCCATAGAGGGATTACACACTCCCCCATCCACAGGGGGCTGGGTGCTCCCCCTGCAGGAAGCTTGGCTTCCAGCTCCAGCCCCAGACAAGCAAGAGGCCAGGCCCCTGGAGAGCCTGGGAGTGCCTTCCTTCCCGCGCGGGGAATGCGGAGCAGCACGCACTGCGCCCCTCTGGCCTTCCTCTGTGGAGGCTGCCCTAGTTTTTGCTCTCGGCCTCTCCCCGCGGTGGGGGCTGGGCGTGCACTGGCTGCACACACTGTAAAGGAAGTCGCAGCCCTATCAGATGGAAGGCAGTGGCAGCAGTTTGCTCGGGGCTTTGACACAGTGGCCCGGCTCCCATCCCACATGCGTGCGGGCTGCGGTGAGAGCTCCGATCTAAACACGGAGGCGGGCCTGTGTCTCTTGTGAGTCGCCCGGAGCGGAGAGAAAGATCCTTCTAGATTTCGGAGAGGATCCTCACAGTCTTAGAAAAAGCCCACCTCCTTAGGCTCACCGCCTCACGCCGCCCTCTGTGTCTGTGACACAGGGGACGCATGAGCTGGGGGCAGGGACACACAGGATCCAAATTAAAGGCACAGGGCTACCCAGACACTGATGGGGAAGGCCTGGCAGGAATGAGTGACCGAGGGCTGATGCCCGGGTACACGTGTCTGCTGATCGCATGGAGGTTAGACCTCAGCATCCCCAGGCCCTGACAATGGTAGGCGCCGTCTGCGGGAAGTCTGGGAGGACCGGATGCCTGGACCGTGATCCCCGCCCCCCTCCCCTGCACACAGAGGCTGGGCAACATGCTCAAGAGAGCATCATGGGACCTGCACGGGGCGGGATGTGGCAGGCCGTCCTCCGCCCGTTCAGGAACCTTCTCTCTCTGCGTGTACATTCTAAGTGCAAATGCCATCTAATTTATAAACTGAAACGGGGAGAGTCCCTCAGGGTGCTGTCCAGGGCATTGAACAGGTGGGGAAAATACCTTCTCTTTCCTGCTGGCCAGTCCTGGCCCCTGAGGTCAGAGGGAAGATTCCAACAACATTTCGTGAACTGACAGTCATTTCCATCATCAGTCTGGTCGGCCTGAGCCAACAGAGAGAACAGGAGGCTGTTGAGCGTCTGTGTTTTCCTCACATGGTGCCTGTGTCCTGTGTTGTCCCCAAAATGTGAGTGTGTGTGCTCTGGCGCTGCCCCACACCCTCTGGGGTGGTGGTCTCGCGGCACCCCATGAAGACACATAAAACGTGCCCAGTTCTGAGAAGTGGAACAGGCCTGGCCCCGCAGGGCTCAGGACGGGATGGGGGCTGCCCGTCAGGTCTGCGGGCCGCCCACGGAGCCGGGCCTGGAGGTGCTGCGAGGTGGCGGCAGGTGTGGCCTTTTCAGACCGAATCGCCCTCACCGACTGCGCTTACAGAGCTGCCTGCACAATCTGGGGTGAAGATGGGGAACTCGAGGGAGTCTCCCCAGTTCCAAGCTGGGGCAGGGGGAGGGGTCACTAAGGCAGGATCTCGGGAGGCTGGTGTGAGCTGATCCCCTGGAAGGATTCCAGGCGCGATGGGTTTTGGGGCCACGCCGGGGCGCTCCCTGTTTTCGGCTGCTCTCTGTGGCAATCGCCAGAACTGATGCAAAGGTGTGGCAAAACTTTCACTTCTCCAAGGTCACTGCCCTGCGCCTGGAGGAGGGTGTGCCCCAGGGAGCTGAGGCTGGTGGCAGGTGACAGTGCAAGGCACCTGAGGAGGCCGAGGCAATTAGCCGCAGCCACCAAGACCTTTCCCATGGTAACCAGCTGTCCCCAGCCTGGCACTGGGGCCCCGGCCCCTGGGGAGCGCCGGGACACGGCTCCCTGGAGCCCAGCCCTGACCACAGGAGCCAGTAAATAGGCCGGAGCTCGGCCTCCCCAGGGCCCAGGGCGATGATGCAAGGCTCCTCCGGAGCTCAGGTGCAAGGCAGCTGCTGATGGACAGAGGACCGGGGGGCGGGGCCAGAGGAGGGAGGACAGGGGGAGGGGAAGCCTCACACACTGGGCCCCCCTCCTTCGCTCAGAGGTTAGGTCCTCCCCACCCCCATGCCTTCTGGGCCTCCGCCTTTCTCCCTCTGTTGTTCTCTTGCTTCGGGTCTCTCTACCCCCTCCGTGTGACTGTCCCCCTTGGCGCCTGCACACGTGCACTCATATTACAGCCAGCATTGAACCCAGGGTTCATCCCCAAAAAAGATAGTTCCTCCAATGTAGGCTGGGTTGCTGTTGCCGGGCACATTTCCACATTATTGCAGGCATAGGTGTCTGTGCAACAAGTATTTCTGGGGTGCTTCCTGCTAGCCAGGCCCCGCTTCCCCTGTTGGGGGAACAGCAGTGACTGAGACAGCAAGGCCTTGCCCTAAAGCTGGGCTGTGGGGAGGCGACAGAGCCCTGAGCATCAAACCAGGGATGTCAGAGGATGGCGAGTGCTAGGAAGAGGATCCACGCAGGCACAGGGTGGACTTCGCTGGGAGACTGATCAGGAAAGGGTCTCTGACCAGCGGGCACTGAGGTCATCAGAGGAACATGACAGAGAAGCGCATGTGGCTGAGCAGGGAACAACGTCCCAGGCAGGAGGAACAGAATGTGCTCAGGCTCAGAGGCTGAGGTCTGCTTGGCACTGGCAGGAATGTCAAGGTGGATGATGGCGTGTCGATTCAGAGAAGGGACTCTCTTTGAGTCTTTGAAATCTTTCTTCTAGAACAATGGTCGGCAAACTCGTTAGTCCACAGAGCCAAATATCAACAGGACAGCGATTGAAATTTCTTTTGAGAGCCACATTTTTTAATCTTAAACTATCGAGGTAAGTACATTGTTCTTAACTTAATTAGGGCACTCCTAAGCTGGCCTTTGCTAAAAACTCAAGGGGCCAAAGAGCCGCATGTGGCTCGCGAGCCGCAGTTTGCTGACCACTGTTCTAGAGGAAGGTCATTGGCCCCTTTTGGGAAATGAGGACAGCGGGTCAGAAGCTGTAAGGTGTTGGCCCGAGAGCAAAGGCATTACACTGAGAAGGAGGAGGGGAAGGGGGGTTCCCACTCAGGCCTCGGGGTGACCACTCTTCATAGCACCACCCTGAAGCCGGAGAGTGTAGAATGAAGCGAGATGCCCCGGCTGCTGGTGACCCCTCATCTATTGAGAGCTGCGGGGACTCAGCAACAGCCCCATCTCCCACGTCAGGGACAGCTGTGACAAGTGGTGATCAGACCCCTGAACTTCAGGCCCCTTCTCCGAGGAGGAGGCAGAAAGCAGCACGGGGGAGGCTGAAATCTGTCACGCACAGCTGGGGAAACTGAGGCTGGGGAGGCCGAGCATCTTGTCCAGGGCCCACGGCGTGGAAGTGGTGAGGTCTGACTCCAAAGCCTCGCCACTCCCCTCGTGGCACTGGGTTGGCCTACAAGGGCGATACAAGGTAGAAAAAGAAAAGCAGAAAAAGAGGCCAGAAAACATCTGATTGTGTTCTAGCGTTTCATACACGCCTTTCATCGAACCCATGGGATTTCTGAGAAATTAGCAACAGCCCTGAAGTGACAAAGACCGTTTTCCACCAAGAAAAGACAAAAATAAAGGTGGTTATTTTCGCCTCCCACCCGCCTCTTTTTGTTTGAAAGAGCGAAAGGATTTTGAAAGAGTCGTTACTTATATTTCTATCCCATGAGTGGGAAGGAGGGCCGTCAATGAATCACCCGCTTTCTGCAACTCTGCAAGCAACCCAGACTCACGTGCCAGAGACACTGTGGGCTTGTCCGTGGCTGGGATCAGGCCCGGAAGGGACAGTGGCTAAGGGAAGGACAGGAGAAAGGGAGGAGGGAGTGAGGGGAGTGTCCCAGGCCTCTTCATGCTTATCACAGAGTGAGCTCACTCAGCGAGGTGTGCAAACAGTCACTTATTTGTTTATTGATTCTCTCCCTGGCTTCCTCGGGGCGCAAACACTTCCTGGGACCTGCTGTCAGGCCTCAAGGTCCTCTGAGAACCCAAGACCAGCAAGACACAACCCCTGAGCTTTCAGGAGTCAAGTTTGGTTATGAAAACAAGCCTGGGCCTTTTCCAGATCTTGGCGATGGTAAATTGTGCTGCTGTGAACACGGGGGTGCATGCATTCTTTCTGATTGATGTTTCGGGGTTCTTAGGACATATTCCTAGAAGTGGGAACCCTGGTTCCAATGGCAGCTCCATTTTTTTAAATTTTTTTTTTGAGGAGACTCCCTACTGTTCTTCACAGTGGCTGTACCAGTCCGCACCCCAACCAGCAGTGCGCGAGGGTTCCTTTTCCTCCACATCCCCGCTTAGGCACTTGCAGTTCTCATTTGTTGGTTTGTAGATGGGGGGAGGGTGGATGGGTGGGAGATGATCAACCAAAGACCTGGTATGCATATATGCAGAGCCCAGGGATGCAGACAGTGGAGTAGGTGGGCCCTGGGCTGAGGTAAGGGTGGTTGGAGGGGGTCAATGAGGGGAAAAAGGGAACATATGTAATACTTTCAACAATGAAGGTTTTAAAAAATTAAAAAGAAAAATAAAAAGAAAGAAAGAAAAGAAGCCTGGGGCCTTCCCACGAGGCCCTCACCTGCTAGGGATGGACCCCGCATGGAGCTTGGGACAAGGGTTAGGCCGAGGCGGGGGTAGAGGCGCTTCATTCTCTGGAGACTCCCCCAAGGCCGGTGGCCATCCTAGGTGGGGTGCCCCCTCAGTCTGAGGCCGGGGCTGTTGCGAACAGGAGGGACACCCGGTGGGGCCGTGGGAGCAGCAGTGTCTGTGGGAGTGGGTGCAGGACAGGAGGCCCTCTGTGCCCGGTACTTGGAAACATTCATGGTAGAGACTCCGAAACCCAGGCTGAGTCACTTCCTCTGGCAGGAAAGCCCCCACCCCAGCCCCTCTGTGGGGTTCGGCCGGATCACGGGAAACACAAGAGGCCCGCGCCCTGTAATCGCGCTGCCAGGGTTTCTGTCTGACCAGGTGCGCCCCGAATGGGCCCCGAGAATCAGGCTCTGACGCTTGGGGCTTTCTGGGACCTGAAACCAAATTCACCCAGAGGTGAGGCCACGGGAGGGGACAGAATCCAGGCCCCTTCTGTGGGCAGAGGACAATGGGCAGCTCAGGCCCTGGTGCCCGCTCGGATGCCAGACTCCGGGCGGATGGCATAAGCTTCTTAGGCCGCCTCTTCACCCACAAACAGAGGGCTCCTGCCCACTCCATCCACGTGTGGGGAGAAATGAGCCCATTCCAAACCCTGTCCTTCTTCCGTCATCTGTGTTACAAACATGAAGAATTGGCATGAAGAAGAATGCATTGATATCGTCACCCCTAAGACATGTGTGTGAGCATAGTCATAAGCAAATGTATATATGCAATATCATAGAAGCCAATAGAAGTTCTTTGAGGTAAAATGGGTCTTGAAGTCTGATTTTTACTCCGGTAGCCTTCCGAGGAACCTACAACCAAATCTGCCAACAGCCTCGAGGGCCAGGGAAGGAGCATTTTAGGAAAGATAAGAATCGCAGTATCAGTTAGTACCAGCTTGTTCATGAAACTTCAAAGCAGAAACCAAAGCGGGAGTCTGCAGATGGCTCCCGAGCTAAAGCCGCGGTTTCTGAAAATCTTCCTTCTGTCTCTAATGACTGCTTAACCTCGGCTGCCCTTAAACTTGGGCTTCATCTTTAACGAATGCTTAACCTCTCTGCCCTTGAACGTGGGCATCACGTTACCAAGAGTCAGTTTCCACTTTTGTGCCAGCGTGTTTTTCCCCCCCCGGCTTTTAATCCTGAAAATCTGTGGCCATGTCACCCGCTCCTTCTTAATTATACCATATTCTTTACATCTGTCCTGCTAAATAACTCTAATTGAAATAGCACCGGCGTGAATTTCCGTAATGTCCCCCCCAAGACATCCAGAAAGTGACTCCCGAGAAAACAGACTGAAGTCACAGCTGGAAGCGCGTCAAGGATCATTTCCATTTTTACATGATTAATTTGAATTTAATATCTTAAATCAAAACCTGATTAATTTAAATAAAATTTTGATGGTGCCCTGCTTCTAATATACATTGCAGTAATTAGATTCGGCTTAATGTGATTTTTTTTTTACATAATTAAAAAAAAGGGGGAAGCGGAGTGTGACGAGGCGAGGTGGATACAGATCTGCCGAAATGTATAGACGGGGACCCTGGCTGGGGGCGTTCCTCAGGTGGAGAGAGGACGGGCCCTGACGGGGCCAGCGGTGAGCCGAGGACAGAGAGGACGGCGCTAACCTCCTCCCTGATCGAGGGTGACACAGCTTTCTAAAATGCAAAATGAGCCGAAATAGGTGTGGCTCAGTGGATAGAGCGTCGGCCTGCGGACTGAAGGGGGTGGGATGAGGGGGAGCTGAGAAATGAAGGAACTTCCGTGTCCAGACAGCGTGGGAAAGTTCACACTCCAGACAGTTCCAGCTGAGAAGCAAGAGGATGCAGCCAGACAGAATGAGTCCCACACGGGGGTGTTGAATAGTTTTTCTCAGGCGAACCTCTCCCTCATCGGCCAAACCGCCCTGGGACAGTCATGTTCCTTTGCAGATGGCAGTGTCACTCGCGATGGCAAATGACCAGAGAGGAAGAGGGGCTTCCAGAGAGTCCACAGGACCCCGGCCTTGAGGAGATGGGCCTCGGAGGGCCCCTGAGCCAGAGGACTGAGACAGTAAGTCCCCCCAGGGTTCCGGGGCGGGGTGGTGTCAGTGGCCTTGAGGGTCCCCAGGGGCAGGTCACATTTCTCAGTGAGCTAGGCCCTTCTCCCTGGACCATGAGGCCGGAGCCGGCGATGGAAGGAGCCTGGCGGAGGGCAAAGCGGACGGCAGGCGCTTCGTCCTGCCTGCGACCTGGTCCATGTGAAGGGAGAAACCCGGGACCTGCCCGAGGAGGAGGAGCAGGCAAGCGCCTCTGCAGCGTTAGACCCCGGGCTGCGCTATCGATAACATTTCCAGAGCTCCTCACACTGAAACTTCAAATTCCCTTCAGCCGAAACCAGTGTGGCTCAGTGGATAGAGCATCGGCCTGCAGACTGAAAGGTCCCAGGTTCGATTCCCGTCAAGGGCATGTATTTTGGTTGCGCGTACATCCTCAGTAGGGAGTGTGCAAGAGGTAGCTGATCGATCTTTCTCTATCATTGATGTTTCTAACTCTCTATCCCTCTCTCTTCCTCTCTTTAAAAAAAAAATCAATAAAATATATTTAAAAATAAATAAATAAAATCCCCTTCAGCTCGATCAATGCTGTTTCTTAGGCGGCTTCCCTGGGCACCGTTCTGCAGGACAAGGAGTAGGAAAGCCCTGCTCACCATGACTTACAGGCAACATGACGCCCTGCATTTGGGAGATGTCTCCTACTCAAGAGACTGATGACCTCCCCTCCCCCTCCCTCCCGGCCTCCTTCCTGTTTCCCCATTGTTCACTCCTTCCCACAAGGCTGTTCTCTAACGGGTCCACTGTGACCTGTGGTCCCGGCTCCCTACTCTGTAGGCCTTTGGAGAGAGAATCCCTCCAGGGCGGGCACATGTCTGTGGCCTGGGACAAGGACGAGGGAAGGACATGATGTACAGAGACTCATCCAAACACCTCTGCCTGGTTTCAAGTGGCCCAGGCCACACTTAGCTTAGTGCCATTGTCCACCTAGAGCAGAGGTTGCGAGCAGTGGTTTGCTGCCCTGTTGACTAATGAGTTTGCCGACCACTGATCTAGACTCTGCCTGCCTCATCCACCCTAACCCTTCTGCCTGCCTGCCTGACAGCCCCTTATATTTCACTTTTATTATGATAGATATGTTTTTATTGATTTCAGAGAGGAAGGGAAAGGAATAGAGAGATAGGAATATCAATGATGAGAGAGAATCATAATGTAAATATGAATCATAATATAAATACCTGTGTTTTCCAGTGGTCTTAGGTGAACCTGCTAGTGGTTCTCAAACTGTTGAGAGCCTAAGACCATCAGAAAACACAGATATTGCCGAAACCTTTTGGCTCAGTGGATAGAGCGTCGGCCTTTGGACTGAAAGATCCCGGTTCGATTCGGTCAAAGGCATGTACCTTGGTTGCGGGCACATCCCCAATAGGGGTGTGCAAGAGGCAGCTGATCAATGATTCTCTCTTGTCGATGTTTCTAACTCTCTGTCCCTCTCTCTTCCTCTCTGCAAAAAATCAATAAAATATATATATAAAAAAACACAGATATTTACATTACCATTCATTAACAGTAGTAAAATTACAGTTATGAAGTAGCAAGGAAAGTAATGTTATGGTTGGGGGTCACCACAACATGAAGAACTGTATTAAAGGGTCATGGCATTAGAAAGGTTGAGAACCACTAATCTAGAGGTTCCTGCATGGGTATGATTTGAGACTTCCACTGTGAGTTTGAGCAAAGATCAGGACATTTGAGGGTTATGTTTTTACTAGAGGCCCAGTGCACGAAATTCATGCACAGGGGGTGGGGGAGCAGTCCTTCAACCCGGCTTGCACCCTCTAACAATCCAGGACCATTGGCTCCTAACTGCTTGCCTGCCATTCTGCTTGATCACCCCTAACCACTCTGCTTGCCTGCCTCATTGCCCCTAACCACTTTGCCTTCCTCATCGCTCCAACTGCTCACCTGCCTGCCTGATTGCCCCTAACTGCCTCTGCCTGCCTGCTTCATCCCCCCTAACTCCTCTGCCTGCCTACCTGATTGCCCCTTATAATATACTTTTATTATTATAGATATGTTTTTATTGATTTCAGAGAGGAAGGGAAAGGGAGAGAGATAGGAACATCAATGATGAGAGAGAAGCATTGATCAATCAGCTGCTTCCTGCACGCTTCCCACACAGGATGGAGCCTGCATCCTGGGCATGTGCTCTGACCAGGAATTGAACTGTGATCTCGTGGTTCATAGGTCGACACTCAACCCCTGAACCACACCAGCCAGGCCGTTTGAGGATTATTTAGAACACAGCTTCAAGTCGTGAAAGGGAGAGCAGCCTTGGTCCCAGGCTGTGCCTGCACCACTTAGCGTATGAACAGGGAAGACCACTCAGTAATTGAGTTTGATCCAAACTCAACGGAATGTGCTTGAAAGTCCTTCTCAGACTGCCCTCCGCTGCCCTGCGGACTCTGCCATGTCCAGTTATGAGTTACCATAGCTGCCTGTACTCTGACCGGTGACAACTGTAACTGCCTGCATTTCTGGACACCTACATGGACAGCAACTGTGCTCCCCACCTCCTCTCCTTATTCCCGATCTTTGGCATCTCTGCTTAACAAACACTGTTCTAACCACTTTATAGTCTTGAAAACTGAGGCCCAGGGAAGCTAAGGGACTTGTGGATCCCAGCAGCTGGGACCGGGATTGGGTGAGCCAGTCTGCCCTCCCTGTGGGCGGCCCACGCCACCTGTCCATCAGGCAATCACCTTGCCTCTTTGGGAGGCCTGGGCTACCAGAGCCCAGAAAACCTGGGACCCAAGTCCACAAGACTTTGTGTAGAGGAACCAACAAAGCTTCTGACACTTCCGATGACAGGGAAGAACCCAAATATGAATCTCAGGGAGATCTCTGCTGATTTATTCCTCGTCACAGAGGGTCTAACACAGTGACTTTCCAATCTGCTGTCCAGGACTGTGGGTGACAATCAACACTTCAATTTCTTTCTACATTTAGGGTTTTCCCTCTTCTGCATCCAACACCAGAGCCAGCTAAAATAGCCATCCCGTGAATGTTGGACGGGCGAATTTCACCGAGCTCATTTATTTATTTATTTATTTATTTATTTATTTATTTATTAATGTTCAAGTTAAAGTCAAAGCAAAATTAATCAGGAGAGGGTATCTCCAATGCACCCCCATTCCGCTAGGGAGGAGGGACTGGCGATGTCTTGGCGGCCTGAGAAGAAATGTTCTTTCAAAGAGCGGTGTCCACAGGCTCGGGGTGAAAGATGCGGAGCCTCTATTCAGCAGCGGGAATCCACCCTCTCCCGACCCGTCGAAGGGGCCTCTGTGTTAGAAGGCAGCAGGCGTGAGGTTCCTAGGGGCCGTGACTTACATGGCTAATGGAAAGGCAGCCAGGGGGAGCTGTGTCTGGCTACTCTGTCTTTGGGACAATGGTATCTGAGTTTACAGAACCATTTCCCATTGGTGCATGCTGTAGGAATGCCTGCTCGATAAAACCCTGAGAACCCCAGGCCTGAGCAAAGGGACCTTGTTCTTCTAGAGCCTTCCACACCTGCCCCTCCGCCTCTGCCCCTCCTTTGTCCTCCCCTCCTCCCCTTTCCGGCCTCTGATAGGAAGTCATTTCGCTACCCGAAGCCTCCAGCTTAGACAAACAGACTTAGTCACAGAGTCGTGGGGTGCAGCGGAGACTTGCCCGAAGCCCTATGGGACAGAGGAGAAGACAGAAGGTCAGAGAGGGCCTCTGACTCACCAAGGTCTTACCACGGGAGAGCCCCACACTCTAGGGGCCGGAACTCAGGCTTTGCCCGGCTGAGCTCGGTGTCCTCTGAGTCGCTTGGAGGGACCAGGAGGGCCACCTCCCTCTGGAATCCCACACGAGGAGGTGACATGAGGTAAATGGTTGGCGATTGAGACCATCTGCCCCGCACAGTCATATGGCCACGTTAACATGACTTCCCTGTTCCAGGAGGTCTCGGCCCCGGAAGAAAACAGTTCACATCTCTTCCTTACCTACTCCAGGGGCTTCCTGGTGAATCGAGAGGCTATGCCAAGCAACCTGTGCTCCCCACGACTCCTTATTGTCCTCGCCAGGCTGCGAGCACCCATCCCAAACCACGATCCTGGGCCCTGTCTTCGCCAGATCTAATCAGGCTCCGCATTGTAAGACCTGCCCTAAGCCAGATCCCGCCCACCCCTCAACCCCTGAGGATCCTGGCATCATCCCCGTCACATCCCGTCACCCCAGAGAGGTCCCAGTTTGATTCTGATCAAGGGCATGTATCTGAACCAAACCGGTTAGGGCTTCGGCCTCGCTCTTTAAATCACTTTACCTTTTCAACAACCCAGTCTGCCGCCCAGCCTGGGAGGTTATTTTTACCAACAGCTGCACTCCCGCTGCCAGGTGCCCGCACTGATGCGGAAGATAACCCTGCACTTTCTCAGGGGCGGGAGCTGCGGCAAAGAACTTCTAGGCCAGGGGGTCGGACTCTCCAACATCAAGGTGGAGGGAGGCGAATACATTGCTGGCGTGACACTTTTCAGACTAAGAAGAACCTTTAAAATATGCAGTAAGTTTAGTTTAGTTTAGTTTAGTGTGTGTGTGTGTGTGTGTGTGTGTGTTGTGTGTGTTTTCAATTGGTGAGGAAACCAAAGCGTGAGGGCGTCAGGGCAGGAAGGGCTGGCTTTGCTGGACTCAGGTAAAATTAAAAATAAATCAGGGGTGGATTTCAGGCCGTTCCTTGTGGAAGAGAAGGGGTCTGAGGAGCTCACCGGCCTGTGTTTGTGTTGCTGTTAAGAACAGCTGCTTTGGCTTCTTATGATTCAACCTCAAGGCGCATTAAAAAAAAAAAAAAAAAAAAAAAAAAAAAGATGTTTTGAAGGAAGAGAACACGTGTTTGGTCAGGATGGTCATAAAGGCAGGGTGTGTGCTAACACAGTGACAGGGAATGGCTCTTAGATTCCTCGCAAATAACCCTGACGGTAATGCGCAGTGCATGGCTCTGCTGGGCCCACACTCTCCCCGGAGCATGTGACGCAGCTACTCACTGCATCCTTCCACACGCCCAGGACTCGGCAGTGTTCCCATCACTGCGACCCCCGGCCCGAGCAGCCGGTGCCAGCGTGGGGCCCCTCAGCTACTGTGCACGGGGACCTGGGACTTGGTCAGGGGGATCTCCCCAGGAACAGCGTTAGGTAATATTTCCATCCGAGTTTTGTGGGCATCCATCAGGCGGGGGAAGGGAGAAAGGGCGACTGGAAACTGGTCTAGTTTTGTGACCACACGTGGCTCCAACCTTCGTTCATGTCCCGTGGGAGGGGCGCGGGAAGGCAGGCTGGCGACCGCTACGTGTGTTTCAAGAAAGGATCCTGAGAGAAACATCCCAGGAGCCACGCGCATCCTTCCCGGAGGCAGGAGGAGCCTGCCTTTGGCCTAGCTGTACCAAGGAAGCCTCCAGGCGTATGGATGGCGTCCACCTCTGGGGCTAGCAGTGCATTCTCTGTCCTGGCTCTCCTGTGGGGGATCTTCGTACCCTCTCCTTGGCTCTGCATGCTGCTTTCCCCTGAAATAATAAATAATCTTCACGCATAAGGGAAGGTGGCTCTGAGAGAGACTTCTGACCAGCAGTTCGGGGCCCACAGATAAAAGGGCCCCCAGGGCACCCCCTCCTGTTGTGTCCCTCGGGGCTCCTTGCCTTCCTGGACCTGGCTGCAGGGGAGACACACACCAGAACATTCTAGAACCGCCTTCTTGCTTCCTTCAGTAGTTTTCTTAAATGTGCTTCCGTCCATCTGGTGAGGAAGCACCCTGTGCAGCCGCATTGCATCAGAACTCACAAAGGCCCCGAGGAGACTGCTAGGCACGTGACATGTGTCAAACGCAGGGGACAGGTCTGACAGACTCCATACTTGTGCCTGTGAAGGCTGCTTGTTTCTCTCTCTCTCTAAATATATATGTGTGTATATATATATATATATATATATATATATATATATATATATAATTCTTTTTTAAATATATTTTATTGATTTTTTTACAGAGAGGAAGGGAGAGGAATAGAGAGCTAGAAACATTGATGAGAGAGAGACCTCGATCAGCTGCCTCCTGCACACCCCCGCCTTGGGATGTGCCCACAACCCAGGTACATGCCCTTGACTGGAATCGAACCTGGTACCTTTCAGTCCGCAGACCAAGGCTCCATCCACTGAGCCAAACCGGTTTCGGCAATCTTCAATTCTTAAAGTTTGTGGAACCTCGAGCTGCAGAAGAGTTTGGGTGTGCGCATAAACACAGGTGCGCACACACACACAGACACACCCACACACAGACACACCTACACACACAGGCACACACGTTGTTCCAGCAACACCTGGTTCCGTGGACTCTAAGAATTGAAGAAGAAATGACATTTCACTCATTGGAGGGGAAGTCCCCTTGCTTGTGTGCTGAAGGGGAAAATGCTCTTAAAGCGCATTCAGATTCCTTTACCAACCTGGTTCGAATTATCAAACAAAATCCACCCCTGTGCTCCGCTCTGTGGCTGTCGGGCCCTGGGAGGTGGCCTGTGAGCGGCTGAGAAGGACAGAGTGGCTTTGTAGCGGAGGATGTCCTACGATGCAGTGTGCGTTCTCCCTCCAGCAGCTCCAGCGTTCAGGGTGACCTGCAGGGGCAACTCCCTGCTTGTCCAGCAGAGCAGAAAGACCAGGGTTCAAACCCTGACCTGGCCCCTCTCCCAGAGAATCCTGCGATAGGCTTCCTATCCTCTGTGCCTGGGTGTCCTCAATCATAAATAATAACCATTCCTAGGTCCCCGGGTTAAGCAAGGACACACAGAGCGAATGGGATGGCATGTGGTGCCAGGTGCCAGGGGCACAGTTGGCCCTGCATGGTGTGAGCTGTTTCCATCCTCCACTTTCATTTGCCTGGAAGAACTGTACCAAAAGAAAAGCTACCTGGTCACATTGAAATGTAAGTTACCTACTCAAAACCAGCTCCAGGGGCGCCTCCTCCAGGCAGGCCCCCCAGATTCTCCCAGAGAGAAGGAATCTGCTTTCCCTCCTTTGCCCACAGCAAATGGCATTGGCAGTGCCTCTGTTGTACCTGGGTCCACCTGCCTTCCCTAAGGTGCCTGCTCCCCTGCACACCCCGCAGCACGGCCCAGTGCAGGGCACACACACACCTGTGTGTCAGGTTGAGCAGGTAAATAAAGGCAGAGCACGGCTTGACTGTGGTGATGCCGGCTGAAATCCCAGGCATGCGTGCCGGGAGCCTGCAGTGTTCCCGGCCTGCCTGATGGCTTGCTTGTTTCCATAAATGATTCCCTGCCGGGGGCGGGAGGGGGCGGGAGCAGCACATGGCCAGAGCCGGCGGCACATTTGTCTTTCTGACCGGGGACCTTTGAGGCCCTCTCTAATAGATGGTCACTTAATCTGCCATCGGTATTAAGTGTGACAGATAGCCAACACAGGCCTGCATTCTTTCCGTTGGAGGGGAAAAAACAAAAGGCAGAAAAAAAAGTAAAATAAATTGTCACCTGCCACGGATATCATCAAGAGAAATATTGGTTGGGGGCAGGGGTGGGAATTCTCAAATAACAACCCCCCCAAAGAACTCCAGCTTCCAGTACGGGCTTGATTTCCATTTTCGTGAGGAAATCCACTGCTTTGCACAAAGGCAGTGGCAATGGGACAAAAATGAATAAACCCATGGGAAGGGGGACCGTGACCAGCCGGGGTTCCCGGGAGGACCCCTCTGTCCAGGCTGCTGGGCGCTCCGGGCCGCAGACAGCGCCTCCTGCCCTGGACCAATTATCTTTCCCCATTCATATCTGGAGCCACGGGCCACCCCGTGGGATTAAGGACAGTACACTTTGCAAATTGAAAATAAGATAGCTGTTAGGAACATAGACATGCCTCCGTGATTACGATGGCGAACAAAGGCAAAACATTAATTTACATCTATTACAATAGAGAAGCGAAGCCCGAGGTGTGCCTCACGTCTCAGGCCAGAGCTGGGTTTGCAGAGCTGAGGTTGCTGGGAGCTGAGCTGGGTGGAGGCTGCGGAGGTGAGGATGGAGACATGGTGGTGAGTCCGTTCACTCCTCTGTGAGCTGCTGCCTCCCCACTCACCTGTGGACCAGGTGATGGTCAGAAAGGGCTGGTGCTCCCCGCAGACTGGGAGCCCAAAGAGCATGTTCTCCCCTAAACCCACACTTGAGTGTTTGTAGAGACAGTGGCCATGGGTTTGGCTTTTACATCAGGAGCCCATGGGAATCATGTAGAACTTGGGAAATCGCATGATTTACACAGTGGAGCCTTGCTCCTGAGACCAGGTGGGCCGAGGAGAAGACAGAGGGTCAGAGTGGCTAACACCATCCAGCCTTCCTTGGGGGTCCACAGGTGTGCGGCCCTGTACCTGCTGTGGGGGGCCTGTTATCATTCTGCCCGCTTCACAGCATGAGCTCAAGCCACTTGCCAAAGTCATGGGGTTGGAATGCGGTGCTCAGCCGGGGAAGCAGACCGACTGGCGCCCCTGTGCCAGGCTCATGCCCACCTCCCTGGAGGGCCTTTTTCCAGCTTCTCAGCCTGGATGCTCCTGTCAAGGTCAAGGTACATTGTCCGGAGTCCTTCCTGCCCACAGAGAGGCCTCTTCCCCCTTCTCTGCATGGTGGCGTGGGACACACAGGTGGACCAACCTCGATCGCCCAGAGCTGCGCCCAGGAGGGCAGAGACCCTGTTCCCCTCAGAGGCTCCCGCCTGCCCGGGTGGAGGCTCTGGCAGAAGTCAGCTCCCTCTGTACCCTCTTCATGGAGGTGTTTTTGTTGATTCTGGTCAAGGGCATGCATCTTGATTGTGGGCACATCCCCATTGGGGCGTGAGCAGAAGGCAGCTGATGGATGTTTCTCGCTCATTGATGTTTTAACTCTCTTCCTCTCCATAAAAAATCAAAATTAAAAAAAAACAAAAGAGCAAAGCCCAGGCTCCAGATTCATTTTCATTTGTAACAGCGTTTCCCAAGGGCCACTCTGCCGTGGGCCCTTCCTAGCAGAGTTCACGGATCTTGAGGGAACATGGCCGTGGCCTTTTTCAGAAGACAGAATATCAGCGACCAATCTTCTTTCTGACATCATCTCCTTTGTGCTCATTGCCGCTGGGCTCCCACAGCCATGGTTTTCCTCTGTCACAGAGCAGAGTCCCCTCCTCTGTTGTCCATTTATATTCACCCTTCATCTTGGAGCAGAACGACAAAGGACCGCGTCCTTGTTCCCATTGTAATGCTGGCGCTTCATCAAGGGCTGAGTGTCTATGGACAGAAGGACAGAGAGAAGGGATACAGGAAAAGAAGGAAGGGAGGAAGGGCCCTGAACCTTGGGTTAGGAGAACTTCTGAGCAAGTTCGCTCTTGGGGAGTTAAATAGCTTTGCCCTGTGAGACCAGAACAAGAAACATGGGCTAATGAGTTTCAATTCTGAAAACACTCAACAAATTGAGGGCAACCCCTGTGCCAAGTCTTCGAGAAGCAACTTGAGATCCTCCCGGTGGCAGGGAGGACCCAGGTGTTCAAGAGATAGCCTCCATGACATGCCCCTCTGGTCCCTATCATCACGGAGCTGCTGGGTAAGTGTGGGGGCACTGATTTAGCAACAGGAGCTAGAGATGTTGGTGATGACCTTGAGCAAGACTCTTAAAATCTAAGGCCATAGATTAGGGGTGTCGAACTCAATCAGAGAAGGGGCCAAAATCTAAAATCCAGCCTAAATCGCGGGCCGAATGGTTCACTGAACAGTCATAAACTGTCATTGTGATGGAAACGCAGCAGAGTGCAGTGATGACAGCGCGGTGCTGGCCACATTGCAAGGCCTGGCGGGACGGATTTGGCCCGCGGGCCGTATGTTTGACACATGTGCCATAGATGAATGCATGAGAACACTGCCAAACTGCTAAGTCTTACACCATTAAGAAGACATTACTATGTAGAGTATATGATTGCCTTTACTAACATCATACATCACAGGTTTTTATACATACATGTTCCCCTGATCCAGAGATCCTCTCTTAAAACGCAAGAGAAAAGTGCCCCTAGTCTTGCTTGAGAGTCCCAGATGGTTGCTACCTTCAGGGCAGTCTTTCTGAGCAATGGGCAGAAGCCAAGTCCTTTCCTGTGTTGAACTTGTAATGGCCTCCTCCTCATCATCCTCCCGCTGCTGTCTCTGACACGGGCTCCCTGAGATCTCTGCCTCTTCAACAGAAGGTTGAAGAGCGAGGGCTCCCTGGTGCAATGGTCCCACATCACCTTTCCACTGCTCTAGACTCGGGAGATGGACCTCACAAACTGAGGACCAGTGCCATAGTTAGACGTTAGGCTCTGGGTGAGAGAAGTCGGGAGAAGTCACCCTTTCTGACTGAATTGTATGGGTCCTGCAGATTACAAGCCTGCAACGTCTAGGAGCCTGGTTACAGCCTGAACTAGACATTCACACCTGGAGTGCAGTTCAAAGAAACACTGCCCAGCCCATGAAGGGGCTGGTGGGGGACTGGGGGGGGAGGGTAGGGGTGACGGGGGGAAGAAAGGGGGTCCACCAGGAAACCCTTTGGTCGCCTCCTGCTTCCAACAAGTAGCACTTGTAAGTATAGCCTCAGGGCCTGAAGGCAAGTAGTGAGCTCCTTGGAAGAGCAAAACAATCAGGTAAGGGAGGCTTGCCCAATGCCACAGGACACTGGCATTGGGAAGTCTCAGCTCCCTAAGAGCACTGGTGCCCTCCCCTCCTTCCCTGACTAGCCTGGGGTCTGCTGGTCTGGCGGCAGCCCAGCAGATGCAGAGAACTCCTTGCCATTGAGACAGCAGGCTGTGCCCTGGGACAGCACTTGACGGTTTGCAAAGCAGTTTCCTACAAAGGACACCGGCACACTACAGCCCAGAGCTGCCTGAGGTGTGGGGCGTGGGCACTCTCCTTGTCTTTTTCTCCTTTTTCTAAAAGAGGAAAGTGAATCTCAGGGGAGTTAGGGATTTTCCCAGGCTACACTGTGGTAATCACTGCCTAGACCTTCAGTATCCTTCTTTTGTTCTGGAAAAATGACTGTTTCACCAGCTAGCCTCATGCCTGTCCCCTGTTGGGAGAAGACTCTCGTGGCCTCCTGCCACTGTCCTGGGGTGGAGGGGGGGCAGTGCACTCTCTGAATCTCCTTCCCCCTCCTGGCCCCACCGTATACCTCCAACTCTCTTCTGGCCACACTCGGGAGTGTGTGCTCGGCCTCCTTCCTGAAGACTGAGTGGGCAGCAGCGAGTTATCAGCTAATCTCTCAGGATCCTCCTCTTACTAAGCCCCAGGTCATTCTTCAGACCAGAGGGACCAGTTCCCTGTTCCTCCTTTTTGTCACACATCTGAAGTCCTCAGTGCTGCTCAGGACGGCTATCACCCCTGCATGCTGGGTTTCTCTCCATAGGCACAGTCTGTGCAGCTCCTGGCAGCTTATTGACCCTGGAAGGCAGGCCAGTAGGTGACCAAGGCATTATGCAGGCAACACAGATAAGGGACACGCTTTGTCCATGATGCATGGCCTCTTCTTTCTTAGCTGATGCTCTGCCATCCGTTAGCCATCTCACCTGTTCTCACTGATACCTGAGCCTGTAAGTCCCTGATCAATTTCTTTCTCTTCCAGGTAGGACTGAGTTTTCACATCAGGCACAACTTCAGAGACCCTATGACCTTGCATAAATCAAGGGGGTGGGCGGGAGGTGTGAGAGGCCTTGTTAGAGACCCTTAGTGTCAGAGGTTCAGTCTCAAGGATGGATGCCAATGGGTGTTCTCACAGGAAGACCCCTCTAGGCCACACCCTGGCACCCTGGGTCTGTTGAACCATTTCCTGTGACCTTTTATCTTCAGTACTTCCTGGTCTGAGAATCTCACCCCATATTCGCTATGAGGCAAAGGTGTGGGGGTGGGAGGAGAATGAGGCCTGGACCCTGCCATGGAGGGATGTGAACCAGCATCCACTAGGCAGCTTCAGCCTATTTTGGTCAATAGCTACGGGGATGCTGCCTCCCGCCCCTGGGTGACAGGCACCTGGCAGCTAAGAAGACCCCGGCTTTGGAAAATGTAGGGAGTGATTTTGGGGCACCAAAATACAAGCTCAGAATATGCTTGCTCTTTTTAAGGGTGTGATAGCACAGAGAGAGTCCCGCATAAAAGGAAGGAGATGCAATGAAAACAGGCGGCGAAAGACAACATCCGCTCTCATTTCGGTTTCCTGGTGGCGGAATGTGGTCTGGCAGATGTGCTCTTTGTTTCTCTAGAAGAAACAAGAAGATGTAGATGTGAAGACCTGTATCCTCGGCGCAGGGAGGAGACCGGTGCGTCCACCTGTGCTCTGGTTCTAGGCGGCCTGCGGTTTTCTTCTGGGGGCCGCCATCCCTGCTGAGTTCCAAAGACATGTCTTGGACCACCACACCACCGGGGCTCCGGGATTCCCCGGGGCTTCCTCCATGGGCTCCTGGGGAGTCTGTGAACTCCCTTGCATTTTTTGAGAAACGCGTTTCCTAGAATGGCTTCTCTATATTTCAAGAGATTGGCAAAGGGTCTGACATCCATTGTTTTCTTGTTTCTCCTCCACCTTCTGTACAGGATACTGTGTACAGTTCCGTGTGTCTCTACAGAGCTGTTTGATAGTGCCATCCCATGTTTGCACTGTACTGGAGACTTTTCTAAGCTCTTCCACATGGACTTGCTGATTTGACTAAAAGGCAGGCATAGTTACCAGCAGGCCAGTGTCAAGCCCAGGAAACCAAACTTATAGCCAAGACCTGGCTGAACACACACATTTCAGGGCAGAGGTAGGGCAAAGAGTCTTTGTCACCTCTGATGTTTCCTAGTCTGGTGACCTTCCCACACACTGTTTTTGTTCTCTCGTAGAGGGTTTGGGCAAAAGATTCCTGTTGGTCTTTGATATCATTGAGGATTGGGGCATATGAGTCTGAGACGTATATGAAATGAAAAAGGGAAGCAGATAAGACTAGAAGTCACCATGCTTCTCATTCTAGTTAATTATGTACATGCTTGACTTCCCCACCAGGTTATTATGAAGCAAACATATTTTATTTATCTCTGCATTTCCAGTGCCAAAACAGGGCCTTCTGGTACATGGTAGATGGTCGCATATTTGAGGTGTGCCTGAGTGCTTGAAAGTATGAATAAAGAACTAGGTGTACAAGAAATAAATTACCCAGTGTCCAGAGATCTACCATAGATAGTCCTAACTTGCAATCTCAGATATTGCTTCGCTAGAGTCCTGGGGATTACAGGCTGGTGGCAAAGTTTTCTAGAAGGCTTTTGGTCAATTCATAGTGAAGCTCTGTGATAGAGAAGTTTCCATTATGTCTATCCCTAAATCGGAGGTCTCCATGCCATGCCATTATTAAACTGGCTCTTTAAGTTATTGAGGCTAGTAGGGTTTGTTCTTAATAAAATAAGTTATTCTTATACCAGTCACACACCCTGAGAGGCAACAGACAGGAGGGTCACTTTCCTCAAACAGAAACTAGAAGTCAACTACCAAATTTAGACAACCAAAGGACGAGCTGTGAAGGCAACACAAAGAGCTGTGGAAAGCAAGAAGTGTGGATGGCCCATCTGGTGTGGCTCGGTAGTTGAGCATCAACCCATGAACCAGGAGGTCACGATTGGATTCTTAGGGCATGTACCTAGGTTACAGGCTCCATCCCCAGTGGGGGGCTTGCAAGATGCAGCTGATCAATGATTCTTTCTCATCATTGATGTTTCTATTTCTCTTTCCTTCTCCTTTCCTCTCTCTGAAATCAATAAAAAACATCTTAAAAAAAAAAAAAAAGAATTGGGTGTGGAGGATGCCTCCATAAGTGTGGTCAGTCCAGATTCCAAATGACACAGGATTTGGAGAAATGGCCCAGGGGGGTGTCAAGGAGTGTGGTGCTGACCCCAGGCAAACACCTGGATCCAGCAGGAATCCCAGTTGGGCTGGACTTTTTCACATAAATGAAAGGGCCGGTAATTGTGAAAGACAACATGCATTCTTATGATTAGTTTTGGTGTTATATGACAAGGAATGAATTTCTACAAATGGGACCTCCCCCCACCCCCTCATTGAGAAGCTTAGACATTTTAAAACTAAGATTCTTCTACAATTGATCACCATAGACAGTCCTCACCCAACACCAATTGCTCATCAAGATGAGGTCCCCTACATTCACTTTGGGGCAAGAAATCTTGGGAGTGGGACCTCTGCTTTACATCTTCAGGGTGAAAAGTCACCTAAAAGACACTGCTAAGCAAAAGTGGATTTTGTTGAAGGGACTTTGTGGTAAAAATAAAAAGAAAGGAAGAAAGAAAGAAAGAGAAAGAAAGAGAAAGAAAGAAATAAAGAAAGAAAGAAAGAAAGAAAGAAAGAAAGAAAGAAAGAAAGAAAGAAAGAAAGAAAGGAAGAAAAAGGGAGGGGGGAAAACTTTCAGGGGTGTAGATTTCCCCCCATCATTTCAGAGGTTTGGGCATCTGAATGCCCCCAGGAACCTCTTTTTCTACCATCATAAGTGAGGTCTGCTGTGTCCAGGTAGAACAGGTTCAAGAGGGCGGCATTTCTGTAAAGCCACACTGAGCTGCACAAGACCTAAGTGTGGTCACCATGTGAAGCCACTGAGATCTGGGAATGCTTGTTACTGCGGCCTGGCCTAGACTTCTCTGACTAACACACTGGGATTCAAGAGTTCTTCTCTGGCCCTGAAGGAGAATGTGATCAATGTTCTTTCAAAATAAGATTTCAAAGTTATTTTTGTCTAACCCAGTGGTCGGCAAACTGCGGCTCAAAAGCCACATGCGGCTCGAGAGCCCTGCTTTGCCGCTCTGTTGACGAATGAGTTTGCCGACCACTGTCATATACCACCCTGTACCTCTCTGCACACAATATGCCACAATGGCCTAATCTTCACAGCTTCCAACTGCACAGTTTCCAACTACGTTTAGTCTAGCAGTGGTTGGCAAACTCATTAGTCAACAGAGTGGTAAAACCTCAGCTCCAGAGCTGCGTGTGGCTTGCGAGCCACAGTTTGCTGACCACTGGTCTAACCTCTTTCTATAGCATAGAGAGGGTATGCTAATACAACCATGGGAAGGGACTCTACTGATCAAAGACATACAGCTCTTTAGGAGAAAGACTGACACAGTCCGTGTGCAGGCTCCTGCCCCACGCTGCAATTAGATTAAGTGTTTTTTTGTTTGTTTGTTTGTTGTTGTTGTTTTTTTGTGTGTGTGTTGGGGGGGGTTGGTGTGTTTTTTTTGTACCAAATAGCACCCGTCACATGCTCTATCACATTCAATATTCGAAATTACACAAATGGTTTCAACAGCAGCTCCTCTGTCCCAATTAAAATTAAACTATTTGTACCACATGCATATTTATACAATTATCCCCTCTGACGAGACATCGTCATGTGTGCAGACGTTGGAGCAAAGCTGTGCATTGTCTGAACAAAACAGACACAGGAGAAGGAGGGGTGGGTGTTGGAGGCTGGGGCCCCAGCCTCCCTTCGGCAGGCAGTTAATTTAAAGTTTTCAAAAAATGGCTTTTCCACAGCCGATACGTGGCAGATTTAATAACCTGACATTTTTTCTCTCTCTGCCTCGACAGACCGCTCGACTTGGACTGGACCTGTTGCGGGATGATGTGCCTGCCGCGGCGGGCACCCTCTGGCACTATTTAAAGCAGCAAATCCCTAATCCCCGCTTAATTTTATGAACTGTCAAAACGATTCTAAATAGCTCCTCTGTTTGCATTTTCACCTCGGGACAGAAGTCCGGAGGTACAGATCGGTGTACAACAGTGGACTTCAGGCAATTTTCATCTCTTGCTGCCTGTAGCGGGAGAGGCTGCATTTGTGATAATCACCAGATTATCTCCAAAGATTGCCCTGTTGTACCTGCAAAACAGTTCTGCAGGAAAATGCAAAAGATACGGGGGAAAGTAATTGATGAGAGACAGGAGATGATTACTCATCCTAATCCCTGATGGAAACACACACACACACACACACACACACACACACACACACACACACACCCAAGCATGCACACACACACACCTAGCACTAAGATAAACTTTGGTAATTTCTGTGACTGCTGTCTGGAAGCTGCAGGAGCAGAAACTTGCTCAAGAGTCCACGATGGCCCTGTGCCCTTGCAGGCACCTTGCCAGAGGGAAATCGGGCCAGGGGATCGCTCTCAAAACAGCTCCAGAAAAGGAGGCAAGACCCAATGCCAGCTGAAGGTTTGAGTGCCCCCGTGAATGAGCAGAATCAGGAGAGGCAGGCATGTCTCCGCTGAGTCACCTGGCACCTGGCACCTGGACCCTGGCAGGGGCTCCAACACACCTGTATTTCTTTCCCTGTCCACTCCCTGTGGGGGACCAGCCGCCTGGGGGTGTGGGAAGAAGGATTTCTTGCAGGTGACTGTGACTTTGGCCTAATGGCCCCTGTCCTTCTCCAGGCTTCTGTCTCTGAATTGGGAGTGGAAGGAATTCCGCTGGCAGGGATGACACACAAACCATCAGCACACAGAGCAGACGGGAGCTGAGCCCTTCTCTTTGTCAGAAATTGGATTTGTAGCATGTCACCCATGCTTCTTCTTTTTTTTTTTTTTTAAATATATATATACATTTATTGATTTTAGAGAGGAATAGAGAGGAAGAGAAACATCATTGATGAGAGAATCATTGGTCAGTTGCCTCTTGCACCCTCCCCCCTCCACACACACACACACACACACACACACACACAGGCACACTGAGGATCAAGTCCGAAACACAAGCAATGTGCCCTGACTGGGAATTGAACCGTGACCTCCTGGTTCATAGGTTGACGCTCAACCACTGAGTTACACAGCTGGGCAAATGCATGCTTCTTTTAACCTTCGTGTTCTGTGTGGTCAGTGTCAGAAATGTGAGGGGGGCAGGACTGCCCTCAGTCTGCACTAGCAGCCTGGTCTCTAATTTTAGGAAAAGGAGGAAAGATTGGGAATAACTCAGGGTGAAAAAAGGTTGTATGTCTGGGAAGACCTTATCTCCCTCCCCAAAATCAAAGCTGTGGTTTTAGAGGTAAAATAGTCACCCAGGCAAAAGACCACTGTAAAACCACCTCTCACCTCAAAGTGCCGAGAGTGGAAGGTATACATAATAGAATATTTTGGAACAAGGAGGGAGGGTTACTTAGAAATCCCACTTCCCCTGGTTCACCAGCCAAAGGGACCAGAATGTAAGCTTCTATTTGAATCTTGAGGGCATTGGGGAGGGAATTTTAAAGCCAATTCTTTTTCAGGATTGATGAGGAGGAAAAGTTAGTATAAATCATAGGCAGATGTTGTATCATGTACCTACCAGGCCTAACTGTCTCCATGTATTTTATTCCTTTTCCTCAAAGAAAAAGCCGCCCCATTTCCAGAGCTGATGAGCAAACTGGCCCAGCCAATCCCTCTGGGGTCAGCACTGGGCAGAAGGCAGGCTGGCCCTGGATCCACCCCCCGGCCTCTGAGGGAAGCGCTGAGGGTGAGACAGGAAGTCATCCACGCAGTGGTGGGGAAGTGTGCTCTCTGTACAACTTAGACGCCTTTACATAGAAACGTGTGAAACCATTGGATCCTTTGATCAGAGTCTCCCAAGCAGGGACGTTGAGGTGAAGTCTTACTGAGTACAAGCTAAAATTGATCCCAAACCATCAGAAGTTGAGAGTTTTCTGAGAAAACCGAAAGAATAGATTGCCTTACTCTTTATTTGTTAGAATGCCCTGAAGCTGGTACATTGCCAACTCTCTTCTAGTGATGCCCTCCCATAGAAGGAAAGGACTGAATCACTAGCACCATGAAAGCCACGCCAGGGAGATGCTTTTGCAGGCTAGATAGCACCCTCGGATGCTTCCACACACTTGCTAAAGCACCATAGCTCACAGCAGGCTGTTAACACACTGTACATCACACCCACAGTGTAGTTTAGTATTGCTTGGTTGACTAATAAAACATTCTCAATAACAATTATATTTAATGTAGAATGATATTAATGACATGTAACATTTTACACACGTTAGAGACATAAATGAGAAGGGTACTGCTATAAAGGAGATGCTATGTGATGTACACTTGCTCTCTTCTTCATAGCAATGACTAAATGTTGGTTTTATTCGTCACCTAGCAGATTAACCCTACAAAGCTCAGATCAATAAAGCCCTTGCTTGGCCCAGATCTCCCACCTGGTGAAGGACAGAGGTGGGGGCACAAAATCAGGCTCTCGGGTGACCATTGGAGTAATTTTCACAGGGACTATGTGAGCCAGGTCTAAACAAATACATGCCATTTGCCAAGTGCATGACCCCCTCTCCTAAACTGCACCGTTTGCAGAAACGTCCAGTTGTGCAAGAGAATAGAGTCAATGCCTGCTGTCATCCATGAGTCCTCCTGTCATCCATGAGCCCTCCTCTGGTGCGATGGAGGCTGCGGCCTGACAGGAAACGCAGGAAGGGAAAAGGAAAAAACAAAACCAACTGGAGAGTGATAGGAACTCGAGTTCTCATCAGAGAAAGCGAATTCCTTTCTTTCCAAAGACGGCACTTTGTGTACATCATCCCGCGGGAGACCCGAGCGCAAACATATCATGGCAGGGACCCTGGGTGAGCATATGGGCCCATTCATCATGAAATATTGATTGCACATGGACACCGGGACGCAGGTTCCACAGCACAAGGGCTCGTTCTGCTGGTGCAAAGTGCTAAGTAAGGTAACACCAGAGCCATGTTAACATTCACCTCCCCTCCTTTGTTAGCTGGCCAGTGCTCATCCCATTCACAGCGCCTTGGGCTGATGAATTATTCATCAAAAAGAGCTAAAAGTCAATCCAATATGGGTAGGTGTTGTAGTCCCCGTAGCTTCCAAACTTTTTAAATAATGAATGGTTTCATCGCTTCCCCAGTGGATGGCAAGCAAGTAGGGGGGCTGGGAATTGAAATCCCGCTGGGTACCAGAAGCAACAGAGTCCAAACATTATGTAGTAATTTTTAGTAATAGCAACTCCTACCTACTGTATCGTCATGGCCACTCTCTCTAGAGAGAACATTTCAGAATGGGAAGGAGTGATGTCTTGGAAAAAGAGGCTTCATGGGATCAAATATTGCAGGAAACATGATTTAAAGAGAATTGGTGAAGGGTATGAATACATTCACCCACGTACACTGTGTTGTACTTTAAATTATTCCTTATGTTGAAGGAGTTCTCTGATGAGCATCTCAGGATGGAAACTTGGAGAAAGCAAACTAGAATACATGGGAGAAGCGATACATGGTGTACTTAGGTTGGCCTGTTGGCATGAGCCATGGGGCTCGGTACCCACGGGAAGGTATTTAATGGACAATAAAAGGAAGACATGACCCACTCAGAGACAACCTCTGTAAGCAGAGAGGGGAATGTGATGGGAACATGCAGATTCTAGGAAAAGAATGTGATCGAAGGAGAAATAGTATCACCGAGTACACACAGGTGACAAAGAATTGATGGGTGACCCTCGATCAATACCTCCAGATGGGAACTCACCCACGTTTCAGATAAGTCTGCGGAGCCATTTTGCCTCCAGGTGGGAGCAGCTTTGAAGCTGAGAGCCAGGGTGTCTGTGGCTTGGTCAGTCACCAAGTGTCCCTCCCACTGATGCGAACCATGCTCATTCACTCTGAAAGGTCAGCTCGCCCTGGCATGCCCATTCCCAATACGAGCTCCAAGTCTCTCCTCAGGTTGAAAGTCAGCAGCATTAGGAATCAAATGGACTGGACCTGCTGGTGGGCATGCAGACTGCTGTAGCCACTGTGGAGAACAGTATGGAGTCTTCTCAAATATTAAAAATGGAACTCCCACTTGACCCAGTAATCTCACTTCTAGGAATATATTCCAATCCCAAAGGACATATGCAGTGGTTAGGGTAGAAAACAATCAGACCCAACCATTTTCCTGAAAAAGCTCCCCGTTTTCTCTGGAAGAGAAAGTATGTGTCCACCATTAAAAAGCTACACTTTCACAAAGTGCATATGCCATCTTCGGTCCATCCTTCCACCCATTCCCACCCAACCACCCACCCACTCCTCCATCCACCCATCCATCTACTTATTCTTCCATCCATCCATATACACTTTGATCATCCCTCCATGTACCCATTTTCCCATCCATCATCCTCAATGGAAATCTGAATTAGGGGACCACTTATTGATGGATCTAACTTCAAAAAGAAACCCTGCTTCACCCTTATATCTTAGAAACAGATCAAGCTTTAAGCCAGATATCCCAGAGCTAGAAAAGGTGCTCAGCCCTACAGAGCTGATGGCAGAAGGTTTGGGCTAAAAATCTCCATCCTTCCCCTCAAAACACACCTCATGTGGTACATCACAGGACACAGAGCTAGACATGCATGTCGGCACTTTTTCTCCTTCTGTGCATGTGTGTGTGTGTGTGTGTGTGTGTGTGTGTGTGTGTGTGTGTATTTTCCTTTTTTCTCACACAACCTCTGCCCCTCATGTGCCAACGCTCACACACTTCTCTGCCTTGACATCTGTGTGTCTGGGCCCTGTGACTCCTGTCACCTGCGTGGTGCAGGGGCAGCCTCTCTCCCGCCCCCCCGCCTGCCTCCCCTGGGCCTCTGACCGCAGGGGCTGCGTGTGGCCCCTGCTTACCGCATTCTCAGAGGGCACTTCCTCCTGCCGCTGCTCTGCCACCTTGTTTATCTCTCGCAGGGAGAGTGGCAGAGATGGTATCTGCGGAGCTCTATCTGTCTGGGCACAGATGTCTGCCTCGAGGCCCCGGGTCGCCTCCCCGCGGGGCCTCACCTTGCCTTCATCTTCCTCTCCCCCCTCAGCCCCTGCCTTCCATTTGGCAAAAGATTAGCTGCCACCGAGTAGGACAGAGCAGGCCCTGCCCTCCCCCTTCCCACCTCCACAGCACATGAAACATCTAGGAGAGAAGGCCAACACTAGTTAGATACTGGTGACCCCGGGCCAGGAATGAGGAGGCGTTCAAAGGGAAGGAGACAGGTCATGGCATCCCAGATGGCAGCCACACAGCAGCTCAGTGAAGGATGGAAGAGGAATGAGAGATGGCTCACAAAGGACTGGCTCCCAGTTGTCTGAAGGTCTGTCTGCAGCGATGGGGGACCGCTCCCACATGGGCTCTCTCCACCCCACAGCCGTCACCCATGGGGACGTGGGGCATGGGAGATGTGCCCAGTGCAATGAGGAGGAGGGGTCTGTGACTTTAACTCCATTCATTTCAAATAACATGGAAATAACCACATGGCCGACAGCTACCAGATTCGCCGACTGCGCAGTTTCAGAACCTGTGGCAGACTCCCACGTGGACGGGCACCCCCATGGGCTGGCAGTTCGCTCCTCGCTGGGCCCTGCCAGTGCTCCGAGGAGTCACGGTTTCTTCGATCTTCTCTCATTAGTTCAGCTTCCTGATCTTCAAAGGCGATCTCAGCCTTACCTTCCTCAGACTGTGTTGGGAGATTTCAATAAAACAACTGATAGTGGCAAGGGTGGTCCATGAAATAACTGGAAATTGCAGCTTGCAGCCTTAACATGAGCCTCGCTGCTTCACTGGGACTCACTCTGGTTCCATGAGCACATCTCCTCCCTCCCTGTACCCCCTCCCTCAGGACTCTTATGCTCTGTGAAGACGTTGGCACATTGCAGAGCTCCAAGCACGTGGACTACACGCTGCTGCCACCAGCACCGCGTGCTCATCCCCACCTCTGACTGCCCCTGGGGAAGGGGGGAGGAGCCCCTTGGTGTGGGAGCCACCGGATTCCACGTCCATAGATGCAGTTGACCATGGGCAGGTGACTCACCTTCTGAGCCCCCACGTCCATGCTGATGACATGGCATCCTGCCTGCCATGGCCTCAGGCTGCAGTAGCCGAGATAGAAGGCCTAGGCACCCGCACAGAGCCCCTGCCATCCCTCACAGCAACAGCTGTACCTGGTGATGAGACTCTGGACAGGACGGTCGCCTTCCAAGGCCCCAGCGAGGGTTCCCGGGAGCATCCCAAAGGCAAGCTCTGCAGGTCCGGTGGCAGCTCTCGCTGAGTGCGGGCACGTGGGCCATTGCCAAGCCCCTGCCAAATGCCTTGACATCTCCAGAGGAATGTCATTCCTCTCCAGCGCGTTTATTTACAAGCAGGAAAGCAAAGTTTCCGGCTTTTAAGAAAAGAGGCTTTTAAACTCGTATTAGAAAGACCTCAAAAGGTTTCCTAGACATCAAACAACGCTTAAAATAATGTTTTGATGATTTAATTGTAAATAAATCAGGGACATGGGGATTAAATTTCAATCAAATACACATGACTCCTTGCAATTGGGGGACAGGGATGTGGTCTTAAAGACCAGCGCTTTATGCATGTGGAGCCCTGAGAACAGCTCTGTGGCATGGGGTGGGCTCCAGGGCCTGGGGTGGACCCACTGCTTTTATCTACAGCAAAGTTTTTTAAAAATCATTTTTTAAAAATCTATTTTCATTGGTTTCAGCAGGGAAGGAAGATGGAGAGAGAGAGAGAGAGAAACATCAATGACTAGAATCATTGGGATCCAGTCTGCAACCCAGGCACATACCCTGACTGGGACGAACGGTGACCTCCTGGTTCATAGGTCAATGCTCAACCACCGAGCCAAGCTGACTGAGCTACAGCAAAGGACATTTTAGCCAGGGAGGGAGGTCAGACCTCACACCATCTGATTTGCAATGGCCCAATGCCCCATTCACCAGGCAGCCTCAGGCCCCAGCTGCCCTGGCCCTCCACAGCAGGGCAAAGGGGCACCCCCATCCACCCCAGGTGGGCTTGGGGGGCAATTGGTGCCTTGGAGGTCTGGCCCGGCTCCAGCAGCAGATGGAGAAACTGGCTTGGCCTCAGGCCCCTGCTGTAGGGGATGTGCAAGGTGAGGTCCAGGTGGGCCCGGACTGACCCATGAATCTTCTCTCACATGCACTTATACACACTCACTCAAACACAGACACACACATGCACACATACATACACACACATACACACACACACCCTCAGGCACAGGGGACCCAGAAGAAATTCAATTTAGAACTAACCCACTGCCATGTCCTCTGATCTCAAGCCCTTTCTTTCATTCCATAAATGAGTTCCAGTTTTAAAACAGACTGGAAATGAGACACCTCCACCCTGTCCTCTACTTGCACTCTCTCTCCCTTCTCTTTCCCTTCCTTCTCCTTCCTTCTGCCTTCCCCCCTTCTTCCTTCCCTCCTCTGTCACTTCCCTTATTTCCCTTCTCCCTTCCCTTCCTTTCTCTGTATTGCTTTCTTCTTTCTTTCTCTCCTTCTCCTTCTTCCCTCCTTTATTCCTCATTCTCTATTTCTTTCACCTCCCTCCATCTATCTCTCCCTCCCTCTCTCTCTCTCCTTCTCTCCTCCCCTTCACTGCTTCTTATCACATCCATCTCCACGGCTCAGGCAGGATTGGTACTGCGTCCTGTTCCAGTCAGTCCCGGTGTCCTTTCCTATGAAGGGGGTATGTTCATTGTCACCCCCTCTGCCTGGCACTCACACTCCGTCCAGCAGCTGATAACTGTGTGGGGAGCCAGGACACGCCTGCGCACATGGGACTGCAGGGTCCAGGCGGAGCATGGCCGAGGACCAGGCTCCCGGCGGCCTCCTGAGTAACTGGACTTTCTGGACAAGGGGGGCTCCTGTGCAATCCGGCCTGGGGAGCCTCGCTGCTGAGCACAGTTACGGGGGGGGGGGGGGAGGTGGGTGAGAGAGTGCAGCTGAGTGCAGGCATTTAGAGGGCAGAATGGTCCCACCTGTGGCCTCATGTGCCTGCCCATGTGTCACATGGGTGGTTGGAGGGCACAGAATGGGCAGACCTAAGAGCTGGGATGATGGCCTGGCTCCCACATGTCCAGTTGGGTGACTGTGTGTAAAAGCGATCCTCCTGGGACCTGAGGTCTTTAATTCTCACAGGGGGTCTGGGAAACTTGCCCATAAGGTGCATTTCATGGGCCAATAAAACTGGGAAGGGGAGCCAGCCTGTCCCCCTCCGCCATCACTGGGAAATGCGTTGCTGGCGGGGTGTCCCCGGCTGTGGGGCTAATCTTGCTGCCCCATGGCAAGGTCCTCTGTAGGGGCACCCCTGCCCGGCAGGCTGACCATTCAGCCCTCAGTTCTGGAGGTGCCAGGAGGAAGTTCCAGGGCAGGCAGGTGGGAGCCCTGACTGTAGGCCCAGGCCCAGGCTCATGGAACAGCTGAGAAACCGGGCTCCTTACTGCACAGAAGGGGCCGTGACCACACCATGAGGTGACAATGACAGAACCGCGGTGGTGGTGACTGTGCTTACAACCACACTGCTCTGTGCTCAGTGCTTTGCAACCTCAATTCTTTCCCCAGAGAATCCTGTGCCCCAGGCTTCTTCAGCCCATTTCACAGATGAAGAAACCAAGTCTCTGTGGAGTTCACTGACTCACCGAAGGACACAGCGAGACAGAATAGATGTCAGACACTAAGGACCTGGGTCCTGTCCAGCCGGTATGGCTCAGTGGTTGGGCATTGACCTATAAACCAGGAGGTCACAGTTTGATTCCTGTTCAGGGCACAGGCCCGGATGTGGGCTCAATCCCCTGCTTGCAAGAGGCAGCCCATCCATGATTCTCTCTCACTATTGCTGTTTCTATCTCTCTCTCCCCCTCCCTTCCTCTCTGAAATCAATTACCTCTCTGAAATCAATTACCTATAATAATGAAAGAGTAATATGCTAATTAGACCGGATGTCCTCTCAGAGGAAGCCGTGGTGGTGGGGGCTGAGCCCCTTGCACAAATTTTGTGCATCAGGCCTCTAGTGTGTGTGTGTGTGTGTGTGTGTGTGTGTGTCCCTCCCAGCATGACTGTTTCAATATGGTGATGGATCCCAGGTAGGGACAGAGGATGGGGGATTGGGCCTGCACCCATGGGCCGGGGCCCACTTCATGAAGCCCTTTAACACAATGTCCTATAGCATCTTCAGCCTCCTCAGTACAGCGTGGGCAGTACTACACCCACGCTGAAGAGCTAGGCCCCAGCACAGCCGGCTTGATGACGTGACCAGCCCGCCCAGGGGGACCCATGGAATCTCCAGCAGGCTTGCTGCTCACAGATGTCCCAGGTTCTGGGGAGGTCCGGTAAGGTTCTGCGGGTTCAGAGCCAGGCCGCAGATGCTGAGGACACGCCCTGGCCATCCCCACTGCACTGGGATCATGGGAGTGAGGTGGGAGCGAGGGGCTCACCAACCGCTTCCGTGTTTGAAGATTGCTTTCTAGAGATGAAAAAGTAGAACCAATCACCTTCCCCTCCGTGTCTGTAAGAAAGCGCTTCTTTCCCTCCTCAATTTTTTCTTTAAGTCTTGGCAGGAGGTTCAAGTTGTGCATGCTACAGGGAAGAGTAGAATTTGTAAGTTCACGTTCTGTGTCTGGCCGCCCGGCAGGCAGGGTGAAGGCAGAGATCCACACATCGCCTCTGTATTCCGCTCCCTCCCCATCCCACTCCCTCCCCCCCACCCCCACTCCCCCCACAGAGACCACACACACCGCCTCTTCCGTTCTCATTTCTGCATCTTTGCTTCTGTGGCTCCTAACTTGATGGCCACTGTCTTCCTCCAATGGCTGGCCTACAGCTCTCCGTGCCTCAAGCACCCTACTGGTTGCTCTTTCCTGAGTCCACAGCCATGCCCCTTCCCCCCGCGCCTCCCCATGCCTCCCCTCTCCCAGACTCCTGCCTGAGACTCTCCATTTAATGCACTGCAGCTCCGATCTCTCCCCGTGGGTCTCCGGGCCTCTCAAAGGTCAAAGGTCACCAGGGTATGAAGCAGCTTGATTTATGGCTCTGTCTGCTGTTAAATGGCTGTCTCAGCCCTGGTGATATTGGCCAGAGCTGGCCACACCCATCTCAGATATTCACCCCTAAATGCCTGCATCTCACCTACCCAAGCCCTCTGACCTCTGCCCTTTGGCTCTGAACCTCAGCTCCCACCACTCACCCCAGGCAATCATCAGGGATTGGCATGCTTGGCTTCTCCACAGCTAACCTCTGCTTAAACTTGGACTTGGACCCTTCTCCCGACAGCCTGCAGTGAGCAGAGGAAGCTGCTCCATGTCCACCCAGGCCCCTCTGAGCCACACAGGCTGTGGGCTGTGGCCTCGGCTCCGGCCCTGCTCTGGCCTGATATCAGCTCCTCCATGAACCGCGTTCCCATTGGAAAACGGTGTGGCTGAACCACATGTTTGTAAGAGCCCCTCCTGCTTCTGTGACATCTCTTTAAATCACTGCATACTTCGGATCCTTTTCCCTCAAGTCACTTCTGGAAAGTACAAGACCCAAAGACTATCTTAGAATCCACCTTGTGGGATCTCTAGAAATTAATCCTCAGGGCTCTATTCAAAGCCCTTTTCCTTTTTCTTTTTTTTTTATCGATGGCCTAGATATAGTCAAACTCAATTCCATTGGACATGGACCGAAGCCGAGGGCGGCGAGATGGGAGAGGCGATAGGGTCCTAGGAGAGCTGCCAGGGCAGGGAGGACGAGCTCCGTCTGAGTGGATGTTCCTCCCCAGGAGGCAGCTGCTGACTGAGCCTGAGAGGAGCCTTTTCTGAGAAGAAAGGAAGTGTTTAAGCATTAGCACAGGGACACTGGGGACCCTGGTCTCTGCCGTTAGAGGCCATGGGTCCCAGGGATGTGATGTCAAGTGGGCTCCTAGGAACCAAAGGGACCGCACTTGCCTCTGAGGTCCCAGCCATGAGCAGTGGCGGGCACTGCCTGGGGGCGGGCACTGCCCGGGGGCAGGTCTCAGGAAGGGGCACTTCCAGGAGGCCGTTCACTCAGTGGGAAGACTTCCTGTGGGAGCTATTCTGCTGGGCCCTGAGGAAGCAGCAGTGACAGGAGGGCGCCCCTCTGGTGTCTCAGAAGGCCTCCCCACAGGAAGAGACACGTACTCACACACAGGTGAGTGTGCACACACACAGTCCACACACACAGGTGACCGTGCACATGCATGTCACATACTTACACAAATATGAACACACACATACAACACATGCTTATATGTATATGGTATGCACACATGCACTACACACTTACACACACTTGAGCACATCTGCAATGCTTACACACGTGTGAGCATGTGCATATGCCATACATGCTTACATGCAGTGATCGTGCACATACACACCGCATGCTTACACACATGACAGCATGCAGATTAACAGTACATACACACATGTGAGCATGCACAAAAACAGTATTTAATCACACACAAGTGTTATCACTAGCATACAATGGGATACATGTAGACAGTTACATAATCAAACACAGGCAAACACACACATACATCAGTCAGATCCTTTCACATGTGGTCAGTGTCAGGATGGGCATGAACAGGGTGAGGTAATAGGACAGGCAGTGAATGGACGTGGCGGACAGTGAAGATCCTCTGTGGATGGGGAGGTGAGGAAAGGCATTCCTGAAAAGATGCCACCTAAACTCAGACCAAAGGGCAGGGTTGGCAGCCACGCCAGGAGCTCCCCCTGAGGCAGTGGAGCCCCACATTCACCATCACTAAGCTGGACCAAGTCCGGCTACGCTAAGGACAAGGCCGATGTGGCGGGAGGTCAAGGTGCTTATGGAGGTGACTTGAGATGAGGTCAGAAAGATGGACAATCTGAACTCAGGCAGCTCCCAATGTCCAGCGGGAGCAGATCTAATGGGCTGCCTGTGAGGTGGGAGTCCCTGTCCTGGGGGAATGCAGAGAGAATGGCCACAGGTCAGGCACGTCCAACAGCAAGTCCAGTATCAGCTGTGAGAGACCAGGAGGAACTCAAGAGGAACAACGTAAAGCTCCATCCATCTTAGACATTAAAATACCCGCTTTCCTGCACTGGCCACGGTGGCCGCTTGCTTGGGCGTCATCCTGTGTTCTGAAAGGTTGCCGATTCGATTCCAGTTCAGGACACATGCCCGGGTTGGAGGCTCACTCCCCAGTAAGCGGCGTGCAGGAGGCAGCTGATCAATGTTTCCCTCTCACACTGATATTTCTCTCTCTCTCTCAAAATCAATCCAAAAAATCTTTTTTAAAATGTTCACTTCCTGGGCTTGGAGACTTCCTGAGTGTCATCTCCTAGCTGAGCCGGTCAGATACTGTGCAGCCGCCGGGCAGAGCGGGTGTGGCGTGCAGTGCACCGTGGAGAGGTGGGGCACACATAGCAGAGCCCGGGCCGCTAAGAGCTGGACACTGGAGGAAGCCTGACTGCTTCCTGGCCCTGACTTCTGAACCCTTGAAGAAGAAAAGAATCAGCAAATCATTAAGATCTCCTGGCAGCCCCCGCCATCAAGGCCACCGGTGACAGAACCGCAGCTCTGAATGCGGTGGGAAACAGCCTCATCTCTTTGCTCCCCCCCAAGCCAGCCACACCAGCCTGGACCTCTGGGGAGATGCCGATGGCAACAGCTGCTGTGGGCTCTCCTCCTGATGTCACAGGGCAGTGACCACCCCTCCCTGGACATCCACTTCATCTCGGCTCAAAAACTCCCTTAGCTCCGCCCTCCAGGAAGCAGGTGGTCTTTAATCCTCCTCATCCCCCACAACGTGCTCAGTTTTCTAGAGAACAAAATACAGAGATGGGATGGAAGTGTGATCTGACCGGGGTGAGGAGTCTCCATAGTCACCTGGAATGAAAGGTTTTCCTGCCCTGGCTGGTGTGTTCAGTGGATAGAGTGTCAGCCAGCAGACTGAAGGGTCCCAGGTTTGATTCTAGTCAGGGGCATGAACCTTGGTTGTGGGCACATCCCCAGTGAGGGGTGTGCAGGAGGCAGCTGATTGATGTTTCTCTCTTATCGATGTTTCTATCTCTCTAATCCTCTCCCTTCCAATTTGTAAAAAAAAAAAAAAAAAAAAAAAAAAAAAAAAAAAAAAATCAATAAAATATATATTTAAAAAAAGAAAGAAAAAATTTCCCAAGAAAATGCTGCTATGAAGAATGAGGTCACGGGGCTAGGGCAGCTGTCCCTCTGACACAGTGAATGAAAGTGAGCAGGTGTCTTGGGCTTTATCCTTCTCATCTCCACATTCAGACACATCTGCATCTTTTCAGAGAATTTCCCATCAGGCACGTGGGCTGCCTTGAGCCGGGCATGACCTCTATGAGCCTTGGTTTCCAATCTGCAGACCCAGGGGCAAGACCCCCCCCACCACCACCAAGAGAGAATGTGGGGATATGGAAGCTGACAGATGCTCTCAGCGATCCTGGAGGCCCCACAAATGTCAGGTGGATGAAACCCTCTCTCTTGGTTTCTATGAGCTAGTCTACTAGTATGTCCACCCAACCTCGATGGGCCCTCTGGTTCTAGAGAGATAGTCTAATCTACTGGTCAGGAAATCCCACAGGACTGAGGTTTTGACTTCCTTGTATTGTTGGGAAAATCCAGGCTTTGGGAATTAAGAAACTGCCCAAGATCTAGGTTTATTATCCAAAACCAAACTTGGCTGATGTCAACCTGCAGGCTTTGTCCAGTCACCGCAATTGCCCCTAAGTGCCATCTGGGGAGCAGACAGGGAGTCGCACCCAGAAGCTGCGGCTGGCCCCTTGGAATCCGCCCACCCTGTAAGGTGAGCCCCCCAACCCCTCCTGGCCTGTCTGATGAGTCCCCACTCCATCTGGTGAGATCTGGGGACCTGTGGTCTGGTTACCAATCACCGTCTCAGCCCTCGCATCATGGCGCCCCTGGGAGCCAGGCCCGGGTAATAACCTGCTAATGACAAAGCGCTAACGGAAGACCCGAGTCACCTCTTGGTTTCCTCCCTTCCCATGGCCCTGGTAATGAAGCCAGGCTGGCCCTGGGGGGAAACCAGATCCCGCTCGGGGCTGGCTAAGAGGTGGTTTGTGGTCAGGCACCAGCAGATGGGCTCACATTACCTGGTTTTAATTCCCAGTAATCAGCGGCCCATTGCCCTCCAGCTCAGAGGCCCTAGGGCTCTGGGGCCCTGGTGACCAGCCTCCTGAAGGAGAGGAGGCTGCAGGCAGGGGCCAGAGCAGCAGGAGGATGCGGATGCAGGGACCTCCAATGGACTCCAGGAGCCCAGTGGATAGGATTCCTAACCACCATGGAGCGACTGGAATAGTGAGGCCGAAACCCCTTGCAGGTGTGCAGGGACTTCCTGCAGAAGGAGGGGAAGGTGGCCACCAGGAAACGCCAGACTGGGCCATGCAATTCCCTCCTGGTTCTGTGTGTGTCAGTGCCAAAGTGTGTGTGCATAGGTGCCTACTTCCGAGTGCTTTCTTAACCTTGCCTCTTAATGATTGTTCTATTCAGTGTGGATCTTCGAGGCATTAAGTGTTTTACATGTAAGAGCTTACATGATGTTCAGATGGCCTCCATGGGGGAGGGCTCTTATAGCCACAGAGTCCTGACTATTGGTGGTGAAAGGGGAACGGGCTACAGGGTCCCCAGGGCTCTCCCCAGCCCCCAAACCCTGTCTCTGCTGAGCAAGGCTTTCACCTCCATTCACCCGTCTCCTCCTTGTCCCCTCAATGTTCAATAAATCACGTGTGTTCATTCATTTACCTTATTCATGCAGAGCCATTCCCCTTGGCACCAACCCCGCACTCAACAGACACTTGTCGGGGGAATCAATGAATGTGAGTGTGATGGTCACGGAGTCAGGGCTCCCGGGGAAGGCTGTGCACAGCTGGCGAGGAAGCAGAATTGGACGGGAACCTGCACTCACCGGGTGGCCAGCGGCATACAGACAGTGCTGAGAGGGTCAGCGCAGTGAGGGCAGGCAGAGTCCCGGAGACACCTCACATGTAGCAGGGCGCATGCCATCCACCGGGGAACATTGTTTGGCTTCCCCTGCAGACCACTGTTTCTGGGGTGGAAGGTGTGTGTGTGTGTGTGTGTGTGTGTGTGTGTGTGTGTGTGTATGACTATAATCTTCTGCCTCCTGGTCCAAGCCTGATCATTTCCTTGGTGCCTGGCCTATAAAAGAAGCTTAAAGAAGGAAAAGCAAGGACCAAGATCAAGAGACAGGCAGGTCAAGTGTCACCTGAGGCTCCTGGGGACTGTGGAAAGGGCCTGTGACAGAGCCGCTGGCAATGGGACTGAGATAGGGCCGGGCGGTCTCCTCCCTCCCTGTGGAGAGCCAACGCCATGGCTCTCGGGAAGACTCCCAGGAGCAAGTGGCACGGGTGGGGTGCTGGGAGTGGGGATACTCTTGGCCCAGGGGGTCACTGAAGAATAATCCAACGCCACCTGCGAAGGGCTCCCAGCCAGCTGTCTCACCCACAGGGCGGGGCTGTGACCTTTATGGCCCTCCGTTTCCGAAGCAGGCCACCGAGGCCCCCACAGGTCGCTGTACCTCACAGCGAAGACAGCGAACCCTGAGTGCTCACAGACCGCCCCATGCTGCAGGGCTGCTGACTAATGGGTTCCCTTACCAGATAGCACTCCACAGAGAGGGGACACTTCCCTGCCGTTATGTAATCGTCACCCCAACTGCGCGCTTCTCACACCCAGGCCGCCCCTTGCTCCGGGCTGGGGCCCAGACAGTTAAACCGCGCAGGGGCCACCTGGTACTTGAAGCACCTCAAGGGTCTTCATAAAACTGCTGGGCGACCACAGAGCTAACCACCAGTTCCTGTGGAGCCAGCCGGCGGCAGCGCCCTGGGGCAGGGGGAAGGGGAGCGCCGGGCAGCCAGCCTGCTTATCAGCCTCCCACAGACATGGATCCGGGGAGCCCCCAGCTCAAGGCTCTGCCCGCCTGCCTCCGCCTGGGCTGGTCCTGGGGCACAGACCTTCATCCCTAATGTTTCAGTGACTTTGGGTCCAAAGGGTATCAGCCCTTCCGATTAAACCAGCCCCCACTGGTTTTCCTAGGAGGACAGAGGGGATGCTGGGGCATCTAGACCAGAAAGAGCGCCCCCTGTTGGGCTGTCTCAGCAGTGCCTTGACCACCAAAGGCATGGATAGGTTGGAGGGCTGGGGCTGTACTGCGATCACCCTTTTCCTCCCTAAACCTCAGGTCACCCCAACTCTGACCTCCCTGTCCAGCCAGCACACACATTCTTCCATCATCCTGTTCATTTTCTTCTTGGAAGGCATCTGAAGTCAGACTGGTTAGCTGATCAGAACATGGCCGTGGCAGTCAGACCTGGGTCGGAACCTCACGGTCTCCACAGGCTGGCTCTGTGGTTTGACTGGCTCCTCTGACTTCCCTGACCATCTACTCTGTTCTGGGGGTGTGGGGGCAGGACCTGGGAAACAGCATTTATACCAACTCCCAGCCCTGGGGATGGTGCTGGGAACAGTCCCGGGGCCCTCACAGGGGTGGGGGCTTCGTGGGTGAGACTCACGGGAGCAGTAATCCCTGGAAACAGGGAGCATGAGATTATTACCTGTGTGCTTTTTGAGGTGGTTGTCATAGTGTTCCCCAGGGAACCTGTGACCCCAGAGGAATTTAGACCCCAATGTGGAAGTGAAGAGAGATGGGCTGATGGTGGCTCCCAAGCGGAGGGCCTACGGTGGCCCTGCCCGAAGGGGAGGCTGTGGGAGCTGTGGGAGAGGAGGCGTTCTGTGTAAATCTGTGACAAACCGGAAGTGTGGGTTGGCACCAAGGTGTCTGAATGGCAATATCACAGGAAAAGTAGGCGACGCCCACCTGATCTGGCTGAGTCAGGACTGTGGGGGCTCCCAATACACCAGTGACCATGCCAGCTCAAGGGCAGCCTCAGGGAAGATGGGGGGGGGGGGGCGAGAAACTGGGGAGAATGGGAAAAGCCCAAACAGTGAAGACCAAAGGGGCCAGGGCTCCACAGATGAGGTGGACTGAGGCCTTCCTGGTGTGTTGGTGGCAAGCTCGTGGTCAAGCAAAACTCAGGTGGACAGAACAAAGAGTATTCCAGGGATTGTAGAACCCATAGGGTTTTTGAAATCCCCCTGGTTCAAGTCCGGGCAGATACCTCGGCTAAATATCCACACACCCGCATCCCCTGAAGCATCGCTTATCTCCACCTGGAAGACACGTTTCCCGTAAGGTGTTTTTTGTTGTTGTTTTATGCATCCCTATCTGTAAGTCAAAGACTAGTTCCAGGAGTCTGGGGGAAGTCCCCCTTTTCCCAGGGAAAAGCTCAAAATGTCTCTTGCCAATCAATCTTCAGGGGACAGAACGAAGCAGGCGAGACCCCTAGCAGACACCAGCTTTGCAGAAGCACCACCACACACGGCAGATCTTGATGCCAAATGTCTCTGCCTGAATTCAAGAGACAGAAGAGAGCTGGCTCCTCACAACTGCTCAGTGCCCCTCCTTTAACTGCTGAAAGGAGTAGGACATGTGCGAAGAAGGGTGGAGATAGAAAACGTCAGGAAGAACAGTCACTCCGATCCTTTGATCTTATGCACGTTTATTGAGCAGCTATGCCTGATTCGGGGCATGAAAGACACGGCCTTGGAACCAGAGCTTAGCTTATGGATTCCTGGCCTCAAGACTCTATATCGGGGTAGAAGACTCCAGAGCAACTAGGACTGCCCTGGACGCCTCTGTCCCATTTGTGGGTGCCATCTCTAGAGAGTCATTCTCTGGGTCTCGGCTAGAGGGACAGAGGACAGAAGCAGAGGCGCAGAGACAGATGTCTGAAACCGAAACCCCTTCGGTGGGCGGTGGGCTCCCCGCCCTGCCTCCCTCACACCCATTTCAGGAGAAGAAACTGACAACGCTGCATCTGAGGAATTAAAAAGCCGTATTTCCAACGTTGCCAGTTTCTTCTTTTCACCAAAGCGTGGAGGCCACCAACCACTCCTTGAAAACGAGTGAGCTTCTGCCCTAGGAGCCCACGGCCCCTCATTCAGCCCCTCGGGGCCTCCTGCACTTTGGCCCCGAGTATGTTGCAGACGAGAAGGGTAAGCTGTTGCATGCTCAGTATTATTTAACACGCCCAGTGGGGCCGGGGGCAGCGCCCTGCAATCAAGCACATTAATATTCCTGCAGGGAAATGGATGACTACGAGCAGAAAGTGAGATAAACACAGCTTATAAATAGCCTCGTGTCAGCCCGGGTCAACTTTTGCTGCCAAATGAGTTCAGATCGGGTCAGTGGTTGCAGACAAATAGGTTACAAAATGTGGGCTTGCGGAGTGTTGGGGCTTTCAGAATTGCAGATAAGGAACCGTGAGCCTGTGCGGATCCCACGAAGTGAGCTCATACTAGGTGCTCAGAAACTGCTTCTCATGGCCAACGAGGCAGGTGCCCTCTCAGCCCAGGTTGGCACAGCGAGACCGAGGCTGAGGGAGGTTCCCAGGGGGAGTACCTGCCCGGCTGAGGAGTGGTCTCTGTCCCTACCTGCACAGCCCATGCTCTGCACCAAGACATCCGGCCACAATCCCTGATTGTCCAGGGGATCCCGGAATTGGGTGGAGAATTTAGCTGCTCCCAGGGGCCGAGAAGGCAGCTCCTTCTGACATTATTATTGTCTATTTCCTCCTTTTCCTTGGGCCTCTTTCCACCCAGGACAAGGATCTTGATAACATAAGGAAGCCCAGGAGAGAGTAGAACATGGGCACTAGTTTCTCCCACTGGGTGTCAGGAAATCAGGAGGCTGGCATCCAATGAGACTGGCGTGTTCACTTCCAAGGCACCTGGCCCGTGCCCCCTCCGCTCCCCGGTCCCATTGTGAGCACCGCCCGCCTCCTGCCCCGCAGCCAGGTCAGCTCCTCTGCCGTTCACACACCACTGTTAGCTGGCTCTTCCTGAAACTCTGTTTCTCAGCGGACAATGCTCCAGGCTTCCCTGCATTCTACAGGAGAAGTTCCAGGGTTGTGACCCGGCCCCTGAGGACACCAATGCCTGCTACCTCCTCAGCTAGCCTAAGCCACAGGATGTCACTGCAAAGGCCTTCGTTTTCCTTATTGAATGTGCTTATTGCCACGTTCCCTAGCTTTCTTTCTTTCTTTTTTTTTCTTTTTTTAAAATCTTTATTGTTGTAAGTATTATATGTGGCCCCTTTTTCTCCCATTGACCCCTTTATCTCATCCTTGCCCCTTGCTTCCCCTCAAGCTTTCATCACCCTATTGTCTGTGTCGTGGATTATGCATATATGCATCAAGGTCTTTGGTTGATCTCCTTCCACCTACCCACCCACCCCCGCCTTCCCTCTGGGGTTTGACAGTCTGATCCATGCTTCTATGTCTCTGGATCTATTTTGTTCATCGGATTCCACATCTCGGTGCCATCATGTCTTTCTCTGACTGGATTATGTTGGCCCTCACTTCCAACATCACTCTCTTTCTTGCACATTAAGCAGAAGCACCTGAGTGTGAAGGTCCAGCTCAGATGTCACTTCTTCTCAGAGGACTTGTCCCTGGCACACAACACGGAAGGAGACCTGCGTGTCATCAATTCCTGCTTTCACTTCTCTTCCCACAGTTGCCAATGCCTCTGCAGTGGAAGCGTCCATTTAGGTCTGCTTTGTTTAACAGGGCAAGACAGCGTCCGTGTTATTAATGACATTATTACTGTCTATCATGCAGTCTGCATGCTTTATACGGACATGTGGACTGCATGGGGCTCCGCAGGATGGAATGAAAAAACAATTCGGTTTAGCTCTAGAACACTTAGGTGACAAATTCAGTTCCCTGTTTCCATCATCCTCTAACTAGGAGCTTTCCAGGTAATAATCCGTGTGTGAGGATATTGCTTTTTAAATGTTTTCTCTACAGTAACAAGAAATCTAATTTCAAAGGTTTCCTTATAAATAACTATTCATCTTCTCATTCATACCTACATGTATAGGCAGTATATTATCCTCTTCAATTATTCTCTACAACACTCACAGCATCTGGAAATATAAAAGAAAATACATTATTTACTTCTTTCAGCTCTGGACTATTCCAAATGCTTCCTCTCTGCTCTGTCCATTTTCTCAGGCCGATGGTGGGACCGTTCTGGGGTGCTTCTGTAGACCTTCTTAGCATCCAGTTACTACCTCAGGGCTTTGAGATGCACTTGGGATGTGTGAAAACTGGAGGGCTCCCTGCTCGCAAAAATGCCAGAGGACCCACTGGACAAGAGGGCCAGAGAACATCCCCACTGAGATTGAGTTCTGCATCCAAGCCTCTCCTTGGTCAGGAAGTCTGAGATCTCCCTGTATATATGGCATTTGGTTCTTCAATTCCCCCAAACACCTGTAAGGACCAAATCGCTGGGAATTTCTCTCTCTCTCATCTAGGAGTCAACAACTGGGCCTTAGAGGTCTACTGATACACCTCCCATCCCTTTCCGGCCAGGTGTGAGCAAGTGCAGAAAGCAAGGAACCCACTCCCACATGGACTCCAGGCCTCCAGTTTTCACACCTCCCAGCTCCATCTCAAAGCCAGGAGGCAGTCATTGGGGGGCTAAGAATGTCTCCAGAAGCACCCCAGGTCCTGGTGGGGCCCACCATCGGACTGAGAAAATGGACAGAGTGAAGAGGTAGCCTTTGTAATAGCCCAGAGCTGAAAGAAGTAAATAATGTATTTTCCTACAGTCACCCCCTCTCCCACCCCTCAGTTTCTCAGAATCCCAGCTGTCTTTAGCTGTTGCCCCCATGCTGATTAGGAGGACACTTAGACCCTCAGCATTAGGAGACACTTAGACCCTACTGGGGAGGAGACTAAGACAGACATCGGTGTCTTTAGCCAGTTTGGGAATGTGGTGGTCTGCCTGCCTTGGATGGCAGCCTTGGCATTGCCAGGGTGTCCTGCAGGACACAGGCTAGTGAGGCACTGAGCCGGTAGGTGCCAGGCCTGCTGGCTTTGTGTTTGCAGCCTGCCCCCATGCCTCAGTCGTCCAGGTGACATTAACATAGCTATCTCTATGGGATGTGAGGTTTGCATGCATCCGAATTCTGGGTTTCTTTTGTGTGACCGTTTGCCTTCTTCAGTAAACTTTTGACATGTGCTTTGATAACGGACATGAGTCAGTTTCCTTGAAATAACAAAGCTGTTATTGTAAATAAAGTGTCCCTTTTGGATCTGCTTCCAGTCCGTCTCTTTATTTACCATATGTCAGATCCCACTCAGCAGCAATCGTCTCACTGCTTTTGGTTGTTGTGCCTCCCTGGAGGTTCCGCTTGGTGCCAGCCCCTCTGCCACGTATCGCTGTCGCCGAGCTCAGTAAGTCCTGGCCACCCCTGCCTCAGAGGAAGAGATGGGCATTGGGCCCATTGCACCTGCCTTACCCCCTCCTCTTCCATCAGCCCCGTGGGAGGCTGGGAGGTGCCTCCTGACCCATCCCCCAAGCTGTCCTTAGGAGTGTGGGCAACTCCAACAGCCCTTCGCTTTTGGAGTGTGGGCCACCGGGAGTGGGTTTCTGCCTGTCACTAAGAAGCGATGACATGAGTGGGTACAACTGACACGTTCCTTCCTTTGGGACAGCGGGTGCCTGCAGCCTTCTCTTTCCTTCCTGCCTTCCCGAAGGGAGGCCTGGAGGATGCCCATGAGGAGTGGGCGCTTCTAGTCACAGCCATCCTCCTGGCCACCCTGAGTCCTCTCACTCTCCAGTGCCCATTGACATGGGGTGGAAAAGGTCAGACAGGATGGGAGCGCTACCAGCACAGGATCCAGGGTCATACTGGGCCTCATACCTCAGAATTCCAGTGCCACCTGAGGCAACGCTGGTGCATACTGAGACGGTGGTTTTATGTCCCTGCCCGGGAACGTTTCAGATCAAATGTCCCTCCTCCAGGTTCCCCGGGAAAGGCTCCCCAGCTTCCTTCATTAGGAGGGGTGAGTGGCGGAGTCTGGTTCCCATCGTCCTCTCAGAGCCTAGGGTGTTCCTGGCAGAGAGAAGGTGTTTCATGCGTGTCAGTGCCCTTGGCATAGGATTTCATATTTTGTTTGATGACCACAAAGACCTTTTAAGTTATGCAAATAGATCTTCTTAGGAAACAGGCTCTGGGCTGATGACTGAGATCAAGTCGAAGCTATAGAAACTCTATGTCTTGCAAATCTTATCAGTATTTTTAAATTATGTGCACTCTTGCTGAAGAAGGTCAGAGAAATGGTTGGCTATTATCTTCTTTGTGGCCATTGGGGGAGGGGTGTTGGTAAGGCAACCAGAGTCTAGATTTTGAGAGTTCCTGGGACTCCAGCTGTGTCTAACCGGGTTGGGGGTGGGGGTTCCCAACTTTCTTCTCAAGATCTACAGCAGGAAGATGTCTCTCACGTTGAGAGAACCAGACCCACTGAGATGCCCCTTGACCCACATGTGAAACCTGACAGTATCAGCTGCACAGGCCCCGGCCGGCCTCCGGCTTGAGAACAAAGAGCAGAACGTTCCACCCTGTTTGATGGCACCAGAGGGAGGAGGTGAGTGTAAATTTCAGTATGAATCAATGACACTTAGTCAGCCAGATTCTAAGTGAGGGGTGTGTGAACTTTCTTGGGGACAAGCCCAAGAAACGGCGTGTGGACCTTTCACACCAGGCCGGATCAGAGGAGAGGATATGGATCCGCAGCAACCACCAGAGAATGCTCATCTGGGGGGGGGGGGGGAAGATCACCCTCCCCTGGGTACTGACCTTCCTTGACAAACACACTTTTGTAAAGACAGGCTCCTGGGGATGATTGCCTAGCCAGGGGAAGGTCTAAGGTGAAATTTGAAGAAGTGATGTAGAGAGACACCTGCGACCTGCTTACATATTAAACCCGAGGTCCCAAAACTCAACACCAATGGTGATCAGATAATACAAAGCGTGAGAGGCTCGGCTGTGGGGACTGGGACAATACGCAGAACAGGTGCCCTTTCTATATGGGGCAGCCAACATCTCTGCTTCCACTGGTCTTCTCCACAAAAAGAGGAAGGACTCCAGTCTTTGGGTTTATTTAAGTTATTCCAACCTGCAAGTGTTGCCAACTAGCAGGAGTTCACCTGGATAGAAGGTGAAGCCAGGAGGGGCCGGAGGTTTTCTTGGGCATCTGCTAAGCTGCTCTGGTATCTCATACTGGCTATCACATTTAATTGTCTCATTCTTTCTCAGAGCAATAGACCTGCCTTCCCATTTTACAGGTGATAAAGCTGTGGCCTGGGTGGGAAAGTTACTTGTCAAAGATGCCATGAGCAGTTATGAGAGGGAGACCACTTCATGCATAGATCTCCCCTGGACTGCACGCACATCCATCCTAATGCACAGGTGGCTGTTTTCTAATGGTCAGAGTTGCTCCACCATGGACTGGTCTTCCTTGGGGTAATGAGCTCCCTGTGACGCTGAGCAGTTTGGTGGGTCTAGAGCTTCTCCTTCCAAGCACGCTACGCAGGGAAGTCTTGCTTTGATAGTAAAATGAGGCTGGATTGTGTATAAGATCCCTTGCAGCATGAGGACTCAGATGTTTGCAAAACCCTGCAGCTCCTGCATAGCCCTTCTTGCTCCATCAATTCACTTTGAGCGGAATTTAATGTGAAAAGTCTACCTTGAATATCAAATTTGTATATCCAGCAACATGATGGAAGTTTTGGTGCAGAGGTAGTACATTCACTCTTGATAATTTGTTTTTTAAATGTAGACGTTCTCACTATACTGAGTCCTTTGAAGTATGAGTCTGTGAATGCATAGAGAGTTCACCTTACAGTCTGCCGTCTTGTAAATTCATGTCAGTGGCAGCAATTAAACCTACAAGTAGATGACAGCCTCTTAGAAGAAAACCAACAATACATGTACACTGTATTTTATATTGAAATCACTATAATTATTATTTCTGGAAAATAAAGGGTCTGAATAGGGTTGACTAGAAGATGAATCATAAAACAAGATAATAATATTAAATAGACCACATTAAATTATTTCTGCAACAAGATGGGTGATAGATAACTAGCTTGCTACATAGACAGATAGAAAAAGTTATGATTAACAAAGTAAATATATACAGCAATTTTTAATATGCATTGTATTTCCTTCACATTTATTGGTATATTTAATCAATACAAAATATGTAGACTTTGCTTTTACCTAATTTATGGAGAGCTTGGCATTATGTTAAGGATTTTAATGTCAGAATCTTTGTTCTCCTCAACACAATTATTTTTAGTTCTTCTTCTTCCTCCTCCTCCTCCTCCCCCCCTCCTTCTCCACTTCCTCCTCCTCTCCTTTTCCTCCTTCTTCTCCTTTTTCTTCTTCATCTTCCTCATAATTATTACTACTATTTTTATTCTCATTATTATTATTGTTATTATTCCATTTTAAAGATGACAATGCAGAGCCTCTAAAAGGTGCAATGCTTTAATCAAAGACACTCTGCTTGTCATTGTTTGAACTCGCCCTAGGAGCAAAGTCTTCTAAGAAGTTTAATCTCTATTTTTTTTATATATATAACATTACACTTTTCTAGGAAAGAGAAAACATTTTTATTGAGTTGCTAGTAGCCGTACAAGTATTTTAAGGCTGAACAGGTATGCAGAGTACAATGAGGTTCAATGTGGTGCCAAGACCACTACCGGGAAAATTTAGAAAGTCAGCATGACTGATCTTGGGCAATGCCCTGTCATGTCTGGGATCAACTGCCTTGAATTTTAAAAACAACTGATCAAGTTTCTCTTAAAATTTCCAATAGATAATTTATTTTATTTATTGATTTTATAGTGAAAGAGAAATATCAATTTGTTGATCCACCAATGTGTAAGAATTTCAATCATATTACTAGCCAAATAAATAGCAAGTTATTCTCACTCAGTTGAGGTCCTAGTAGGTATTCAATCAATCTGAGGAGATGACTATTTGGGCATTACTAATTCCTTAATTTTGTTAGAAGAAGATAAATAAATGAAATAAATGGCAGGGAACTTGAGAAATCATTCCATCAAGCATTTGCCAATCCGTGACAACACCTTGGTTAACACAAAAAGCCCTTGCGTCAGAAGGACATATGTTTTTCTAAGAACTCAGTAATTCCAATTTTATTTCTTAGAAATAATGTTTGATTGTATTCATTAATTTATTCTACTATACATATCATTAAATGAAGAAATATCACTAATAATATATAACATAGGATCATATAAAATAAATAAAATTGATAAAGTATTTTTAGGAAAAATAATGTTATTTTATAACCACCTTTTCTTAATAATTACTACTACTTAATAAGTATTATGAAAAGGACTCAAATTATTTTGTAAAGTTATTAGAAAGCACTGGGATTTGATAATATCCCATTATAGTTTAATGGTTATAAATATAAAGAAAATACAATTAATTGAGGAAAATATAGGCACTAATTATAAAGATTTTATTGAAGAGTCAAGAGAATATCACCTTAATATTATTATGAGTGATTTTTTTTGGAAAACAGTTTTAAAGTTTACACATATACTTTCACATTCAAGGACCCATCTGTTTTTCAAAATCAGCCTTGGAGCCTGGAGTATGTTTGGCTCAATTTTGTTGAAAAAAGAGATGGGGATTTCATGAAGTTCAGTGACTTGCCAACGTGTCACGTCTAAGAATGGTACCGCTGTCCCATGCATTTTGGTTTTAGGTCTAGAATTTGGTGGTTTTGCTGCTGTTGTTTGTGCTAGGTTGCATAGCGGTTGATTAAAATTTGGAAAACTATTGGAGGTTTGGGTTTGTTGGGAGCTCTGTTCAAGCCATACTCACCAGGTCAAAAAGCCAAGGTCTCCTAGAACTCCCATTGGCTAAAACTGATCACATGACCACGCCTATTGCAAAGGTGGCTGGGACAGTGTGCCTCTGGCAAAGCAAGATTGATTGACCCAAATGTCTTTTTGCCAATCAAGATTCATCTCCTGAGATTAGGTATGTAGTTAACGCCAATAAAGTTGAGGTCAGGCAGCTGAAATGACATGCCAGACAGTGGTTGGGTAGATGGGGACCAGTGACTTTCACAGGTGGTCTTGGATACTCAGCTTCTGCCCCAGCACTTTCCACACGAAACATTCTCCACATGCAGGAATTCTCTGGGTTTGAACCATAGAAACATTAAGTTGGGGTTTGCCATGTCTGAGGGACCTCTCTTGCCTGATGATTTGAACATATTTGTAGTAAACATTTTTGGAGTGCTGTGGTGGGCGTTTTAGATTTGGTTTCTCATTTCTGCAAGTTCACTCACTAAATTCCACCCACTGGCCTGGATGACCCCTCCCTCCCTCACTGGCTAACTCTGACCTCACCCTGAGAGTCCACTCAGACACCCCCTACCACTGAGACTCACTGGCCATCACCTGGCCTCCCAGGGTCAGCTGTTCCTTCCCTGTTCCCACGTGTTCTCAAGGTCCTCTCCCCATCCCCCTCCTCCCTCCCTTTTTTCCTCTTTCCTTCCCCCTCTCTTTCCCTCTCTTCTTCCCTCTCTTTCTTCTTCCTCTTAGTTTCTATGAATATTTAAAAAAACAAAAACAAAAACACAACCTTTTTTTTTTGTCTTCCCGCCCTTTTCACCTGCCTGATGGGATACCCATCAGCTAGAACAGTGTTTTTCAACCTTTTTTGGGCAAAGGCACACTTGTTTCATGAAAAAAATCACGAGGCACACCACCATTAGAAAATGTTAAAAAATTTAACTCTGTGCCTATATTGACTATATATAAAGTAATTCTCTTGAATAGGAATCAAATAAACACAAAGAAAGTATTTTATAATTACTTTATTATGAAATATTAAGTAAACAAAATAGTGAAAAATTATAAAATTCTTGTCTTGTCTGCACCTACGGCACACCAGGCAACATGTGCTGCGGAACAGCGGTTGAAAAACGCTGAGCTAGAAGAAAGGAGAAGTCACCTTTTGTCCTGTCTCAGGATCGGCCCTGCACACCGCACAGTCCTGGAGCGGTGCCTCCTGTGCTGGGCAGTGGTCTGCCTGCGGGCAGGAGGAGTTTGGATGGGAACCCACACCCTGGATTATTCTGTCCACCTCAGAACATGGCTCCATGGCTGCTAAGGATGCCCCCACCAGGAGAGGTCAGGGAGAGCAAAAGCCACCACAAACTCCAGACCCAAAGCTGTGGCTGACCCCAGGCAGGCAGGGTCCCCGAGCCCTGAGCTTGTCTTAGCTCAGAACCCTCAGCAACTCACCTCCCCCGGAGAGCCCTGCCTGGGAAGCTCCCTCTACCCCCCCCCCCCCAGCCCTCCTCACAGATGCCATGTCACCCCTCCCAGCCCCTGCAGGCTCCCTGTCCCCATCCCCACGCTTCACTGGCCGGATTGAGTGGCAGCTCTGCTCGGTAAGCAGGTGTCCTGGAAGCAGGCGAGTCTGGCAGGCAGCACATTAGGTAGCGTCCGTCCCAGGGGAGCCCCAAGGCTCCCAGCTCCAGCAGCCCCAACTGTTCCTCCCGCCGAGGGGGGTGCGGGGTAGGGGGAGGGCCAGGCCTGCTTGGCTGGGACCAGATGTTTGGGAAAGTTGCCAGGCTGCAGCACAGAAAACCGCTGTTAATTTATCTAAGGTGTAATAAGTATTAATGGAGCCCCTTTCTCACGCTTTTGTTTACTAGAATGGTTCAAATCAAAGGCGACAATGCGGGCATCTGTGCAGTGAGGGTGGGCACAGGGAGTCTCGGAGCACTGCCCTGGTTGATTCTCTTCCTGGTCCTGCCCCTGAGACCTTCCTTGGCATCAGTGAGGACAGCGTCCCCTGTTGTAATGGAGAGAGAGGCTAGCATCCCCTCAGCAGCCTGCCTGGGGCCAGCCTTCTGCTGGATGGAAAGAGCAACACCTGGGACTCCAAGTTCTAGTTCTCCCTAAAGCACGTCTTAGAACAGAGAGGGCAGGGAGGAGAAGGGAGGGAGCGGGAGGAAGGGATGGGAAAGAAGGAAGGGCGGGGAGGGACCTTGGGAACACCTAGCCCGGGAGATCTGGGATGGCCAGTGAGGCCTCAGTCTCAGTGGCGGGCAGATGTCTGCATGGACTCTCAACGTGAGGTAGGACTTGGCCAGTAAAGAAGGGGCCTGAAACCTGGCCTCCCAGTGTGAGAGAGCTCCAAAGATCTTGGAGGTCCTGATCCAACCTCTCATGTTACAGAAGGGTAAACTGAGGCTTGGAGAGATGGCTCTGCCCATCATCAGTTGGGGGTAAAGCCTGACCCAGACCCAAGGCTCCTGGCTCACAGACCCAGGTCTGGCCATGCCCCACCTGCCAGCCCAGAGCTTGCCACCTGGGCGAGCTCACGTGTCAGGCCAGCTCAGGAGGAAGGGAGGGGGTGCTGTGTTAACTGCTCAAGAGCGAAACACGAAAGGATCTGAGGCGAAACCTGAAACAAGACGAGCTGTGTCCTGGCCCCGAGGAAGCCGTGGGCCGGCTGGCCTTTGCGAGGGGCTGGGATCCCTGGCCAGCGCCTTTGATGGGGCCAGCCAGCGCCTCCAGCTCAGCAGTTTCTGCGAGTTTCACCCCCGACCAAGCCCGGCTCAGGCCAGCTTTCATACAAAGTGCAGCGCTCACCTAGCACCCAGCTCAAAGCGAAACACGGGGCTGGGAGCGTTCACACAGCCTGAAACCAGACAGGAGAGGCTCTGTATGAATTCCCTCCAGCTCACCAAAGCTGCCTCCGTCCCTGCAGTCCACTTCCCCTCAGTCTAAACGCACTCTGCGAGTCTCCTTGATCTCCAAAGCAGGGCCGTATGCAGGAAGTGGCACGGGAGTCTCAGAGACTAGTGCTGTGCATCCTCGGGCTGGTGACTTCACCTCTCTGGACACTGTATGTGGATTAGTGAAGGACAGTATGAGGGTTTGCCTCAGCAACAGAGACTGTGAGTGCTTTCTCGCCATCTGCCTATCTGCTATCATGTTTACTCAAGATCCCTGAAACCCTTTGTATAGCATTGCCCTGTCCAGACAGCTGACATCTGCATTTGAACAGCTTTATTGAACTTTAACTTACATACGCTAAAGTCCACCTGCTTTGAGGGTACTCACGTCTTCCCTTCATAGACGAGGAAACCAATGTTCCAGGAAGTCCAGCTCAGCAGAGGCCCCAAGCTGCAGGCCCTTCTCTGCAAAGGCCAGATGCTAAGTCCCTTTGCTCTGAGGCCAGAGGGTCTCTGTCCCATCTCCTCCAGCCTGTGCCAGCAGCTCAGAGCAGCCTCAGATGCTGTGTAAGCAACAGAGGATAGCTGTGTGCCAATAAAACTTTATTTACAAAGGGAGGTGGCCCGATGGATTTGCTGGCCCTTGGGGCACGGTGTTCCCCTGGTTCAATCATTACAGTTATTGCCCATAGCATTCAGAGGACACCTTTTTCTTCTTCCTTTCCTCCTTTTTCTTCTAGGTCTCAACTCAAATGCTGCTTCTTCAGAAAGTCCTTCCAGAAGGTCTGGCTTTCTCACGTATTACTTTCAAAACACCTTCCTCTCCCCGCAATGTTTTGATTAATGCGTGCCTTGTGCTGGGTTTCCTTTGGTTTTTCTCACCGCAGTGTAGAATCTGGGAGACAGGAATGGGGGTCCCTTGCTCCAGCTTCCGTGGCTGGTACCAAGGGAATGCCAGGCACATCTGTGAAATGAATGAACTCTGTGCCCATGCCCTCCTTTCCAAGTTCACTGTCCATGCTGAGCGTCTTCCTACCACCCATCCAGGGGGCCCTTTGGTTCCCCTGGATGAACCCCTGGAACCAGGCAGGTGCCCAGAGCATCTCTTCATGCTCCTCCTTCCATCCCTGGTAACCTGTTGGACAGCTTGCTTGGCCAGTGAAGACACAATTCTCCAAATGGTATCAATAGTTTAGGTGATTTGGGCCATATGTTTTAAAACGGTCTTTTGTAAATCCTCACCTGAGGACATGCTTAAAAAGAAGGAGGGGGGGGGGGAGAGAGGGAGAGAGAGAGAGAGAGAGAGAGAGAGAGAGAGAGCGAGCAAAACATTCATCAGTTGCCTTCTGCACTCTGCCCAGATGGGGAACTGAACCCACAACTCAGGTATGTGCCCTGACCAGATCAAACCAGTAACCTTTCTGAGCACAGGGTGATGCTCAAACAGCTGAGCCACTCCCCCGGGCCCTCCAAGTGTTTCAGAAATGGAGAGATGATCTGCAATGTGGGAATCGAGCTACCACAGGGGCAACTGCCCTCCGCAGACAGAGGCGAATGCAGACATGGCCGCCTGATGCGTGGAGACCACAGGAGAGCCTGGCACCTGGCACAGACAGCCCGGGCCCTCTCTCATCGGCAGGAGAGGAGACAAGGACCCTCCTGTCTCTTCCTGTGTTTCTTTGCAAGTTGCCTGAACTACCGTTCCATCCTAGAAACATTTGGAAATGGTGCACGGGCTCATTGTCTTTTACCCTTCCTCTCCCTTTTGCTCACAAACCTGCTTGAGAGACTGAAGGCAGGCTGCCAACTTCCCTAACTGGGGCGCAAAAAAAGAAAGAAAGAACAGCTCAGACCCACGTGCTCACAAATGCAGACGATCATGCATTTCCATTTCTCCATTTCCTTCTTTCAGTCTCAGGCACTGGCCTTGCTGGCGATTCCTGTGAGCTCTTGATGCCCAAGTTACAGGAGTCGCTTTGCTCTACATCAGGAAATAGATGTGGGTCCTGTCCCCCAGGTGAAAGGGTGGCCCTGGCCAAGCTTTGCTCTCCGCGATGTGTACCCTCCTGAGGGGAGGAGGATGAGAGAACGAATCAGTGTGTGGCCCTGTCTCAGCATGGATGTCATGCAAACCCTTAGCTGCTGACTAGGCTCTACACTTGGAAACAGGTTGGAAGAATAGCTGGCATCCTGTGTTGGAACCCAGTCTCCCTGGGTTTGCACCCTGGCTTCCTGGCTTGCTCTCAGTGGCACACTAGCTGAGGGCTTTAACGTCTTAGATCTTCAGCTTTTTTGTAAGTGAAGTAAGAAGGTTCCCAGCCCCACAGGCTGACCATGGCCAAGAGGGGCGTTGTACCTTGAAGGGATCAGTGCCCGACTGCCCCAGGGAAGGCCTTCCAGAGAAGGGAGCGTGCATTGTGGGCACAGTGCTTCCTCCAGCCTGTTGCCTTGGCTGTGCAGAGTTGGCCTGCACCCCGTGCATACAAATCACCCATGTGTTTGACATGAGCTCCGGGGCCTGCGACCGACCATGACTTCCAAAGCAGATGTGATTCATCTTCTAAACAGTGCACACCAGCCATGACGTCACTCAGGGCTGACGATGCATGGGGTGCCTCTCCTTGTGGAAGTCATTACTTTGAAGCGGAAGGAGAAGCTGGTGTGTCTGGGTGGGGGCCACTCTGTCCGGAGAGCTAACCCAGTGGCAGGCATCCTGTCCTGAAAACATGAACGGAGACACGGTCCCCAGATCTCAGCGCAGAACAGACAGGTGCCATGGGATGCTGCCAATCAGAGTGAAGGTCTCCATGGACCCTAGCGTGTGCCCATGGAAGAGGGTGAGGACAGAGACACTGGGTCCCAGGAGAGCCTCCAGTGACAGGCATGTTTTCGAGTGCCCGAGCCCAGGCTCAGGCAGGCCCCCTGTCTCTGTCTCCGTCTCTGCTCTGGGCCTCACCTGCAAGTGCAACCTCCTCCTGTCCGATTGTGACCCATTATGGCGTCTCAGCCCAATTTACATATTAACTGTTTATTTATGTGTGTGTGTGTGTGTGTGTGTCTGTGTGTATAGATAGATAGATAGATAGATAGGTAGGTAGATAGATAGATAGATAGATTAGATGATAGATAGATAGGTAGGTAGGTAGGTAGGTAGGTAGATAGATAGATAGATAGATAGATAGATAGATAGATTGATTAGATGATAGATAGGTAGGTAGGTAGGTAGATAGATAGATAGATAGATAGATTAGATGATAGATAGATAGGTAGGTAGATAGATAGATAGATAGATAGATAGATAGATAGATAGATTAGATGATAGGTAGGTAGGTAGGTAGGTAGGTAGATAGATAGATAGATAGATAGATAGATAGATAGATTAGATGATAGATAGATAGGTAGATAGATAGATAGATAGATAGGTAGATAGATAGAGATATGCATAGCCTTTGGACACTGAGTCCACCCGGATGACCAGGTTCCCCACCCATCTGAAGGCCATCTCCTTCGTCACGTCTGCAAAGTCCCTTCTGTTGGGGTTTCAGGCTAAGACACTGACAACTTTCAGGGACCATTCTGCTTCCTTCCACTTGTAGATTTTAACTTAGACCCAGGTGACTCTTGTGGGATCGGGATGTGAGAATTAGCTCACCTATTAGGAAAGTCTCCATGTTCATTAATTCCACAAACATGTGAATACCTGGCCCAAGGGCTGTTAACACCACTGCTGTTCATTTCGCACAAGTTTCAGCTTCCATATCCTCCCCGTATGAACCAGCATCTGTCCATCAGTGCTGACGTGTCCACATCCCTCACTTGCTTGGCTGAAGTGAGGCCGCCGGTGCGGAAGGACGCTGTGAGCCTGGAGCTGGCAGTGTGGGTCGTGGCATGAGTCCCGCCATGCAGCTTGAGGAGCGGGGTCTGGGGGCTGGAAGAGGCCCCGAAATACCTGCAGAGGAGCCTGACCAGCATTCCCCTCACTAGGACTCCAATGGGACTGGAGAATCTGAACTTCATTTAGGCTTATGGAAAGTTGATGATTTTATTGCCCCCAATCCCTTGGATTCTGGTGAGCATCAGGGGAGCCCATTTGGAGCATTGTTGTCTGTCCCTCTCTCTCAGCTCTGTGGCCTGGAGACCCTGAGCCGGGGGCTTCGTCAAGTTGCTTCTTTTCACAAGTCCTAACACTCCCATTTCGAACAAGAAACAACCTGACCATCTGTGCTGTGGTTGCTGTCAATCCTATCGGACTGGCGTTAAATGGGACAAATTTCACATTTCACCCACGAGAACTTAAGCGGGTTTGCATGCTACGCAGAGACCCACAGTGGAAAATGGATTTCAAAATCACGTGCAACTGTGTGTGGAGGACAAGGAGTTTAAAAACCTGACTGCATGGGCATACATCCGATCATTCTCATCACTCACAGCACAGAGAAGCGACAGGACTCCGCTATTACTCTCCGCACCACCAGTGCGGGACCACAGCTGCCAAGTTCAAGGGTAGGGATTTGAACATCGCTGGAAACTTACAAACCACACTATGACTTTGGTAAAGGAGAGGGGCCTTGTTGGATAAGTACACATTGGGAAAGGGACCCCTCAGGTTAGGTTTAAAGTCAGTGATAAAGCACACTTTCCGATTCAAACCTAGGGGTGTCGAACTCAATCAGAGAAGGGGCCAAAATCTAAAATCCAGCCTAAATCGTGGGCCGAATGGTTTACTGAACGGTCATAAACAGTCATTGTGATGGAAACGCAGCGGAGTGCAGTGATGAAAGCACGGTGTGGGCCACATTGCAAGGCCTGGCGGGACGGATTTGGCCCGCGGGCCTTGTGTTTGACACATGTGCAGATGGTCTTCCCTCACCCCCAGGCCACTGCCCAGTGCTTCCTACAGCGCCAGAAACATCACCAAACACCACATCATAGGGTGTGTAGACTCGCCGCCATGCCTTCACACTCTGCCGCATCGCTGAGTAGCATGTTTGCTAACAGTCATCACATTGTCCATTTTCTAATCTAATTCCTAATCTTGAAAACGTGACCCTGATTTCTGTTTCGCGGGAGGCAGTAATGAGACCGTTTCCCTGGTTTAGCCTCCATTTTCCTTGGTTATCGCAGTGTCATCATCTATTACTGTTCATGGTCCCTCGTATGCATCTTGACGTCCAGGGCAAATATTGTACAACTCCGTGAAAACATGTTAACAATTCATAAGGGCCGGAGAGTGGTGGTGTGGTTGACTTGGGCCATTTCTTCAAAAAGCTTGTGACAGCCCAGTGACTCTTGTTCACTCAGACATTTCTCATTCGGTAGCTCTGTTTGGTAGACACGGGCTGTGTCTTCGGTACCAGGTTGCAGGGATGAAGGGGGCCCAGCCTCTCCCCAAAGCCTCCCCTCCCCTCCCTGTGCAGAGGGAGGATGACAGACGTGGTAGCAGAAAGCACAACATTGAGAGATTCAGGCTAAACCTCACCATCGTGCCTGCCTTTGGAGACCACAAAAGGCTTCCCATCTATTTTCTCATTTGATTTCTACATTAGAAGGTGCATGGGTGCAAATCAACGGAAGCCCAGCGTTTGTGTCCTAGGCGGATCAGTTACTAGCTGTGTGGCCTTAGGCCCAGCCCTTACCCTCTCTGTGCCGTGTCCCTGGTGGTCTGTCAGGGCTTCTCTCGGTGCTTGTTACCTACAGTATTTCTGGGTGCTCTGTCCTGTAGCCAGGAATCAGACAGCCCCAGAGTGCGAGTGTTTATCTTGTCCAGTTGTCTCTATAGACTTGGGAGGTTTGCTCCAACCTGTTTAGTAATTTGTTAAGGTTGCTGCTCAACACCAGTGCCCATCAAATGAAGAACTGATTCTGGCAAGTTCCATTCCCTGGCCTGGTCTCACATGATCACACCTTTGCGGGGCACTGGTCCCGCCCCTTCCAGGCTGTCCTCCACAGGAAGGCAGGGTCCCTAGAGTGCCTCCACGCCTCCTACCCTGCTATTCCTGCAGGACATCCTCCATCAGTCCCCCTATTGGCTTAGCCAGGCATTCAAATTCCTTTACAATTTGGCCCAGGTCCCCTTAAAGCTGCACCTCTGGGCCATTCCTCAAGCAATCCCTCCTGCCCCTCAGAGACCGCAACCTTGACCTCTCTGCTTGACTGCGGGGAGGAGGTAACACCCAGGCTACAACAGGGTCAACAAACTCAACCCCCTGCGGCCAAATTCAGCCCACTGTCTGGGTGTGTAGCCCAGAAACCAAGAAAGGTTTATGCTTGAAAAAGTGGATATATATTTCACAATACATGAAAATGATAAGAAACTGACATTTAGTGTATGTAAATAAAGTTTTATTGGCATACAACGTGCCCATTCACTTGCCTGTTGTCCATACCAGCTATCCTGAAGCAACAACAGCAGAGTTGTCCACTTGGGACACAGACTGTGGGCAGGAAAGCAGAAAATAGCCACTCGATGGTTCTCTACCGAAAGTCAGCTGACCTTTGATCTACATACTCACAATCCTTTGCACACAATGCACCTTTCCCGGCTGCTAGGTATGCCATGTTTATGTGTATTTTATCTTGCCCTGGCTGCCATGCCGCTTGCTTCCGTTTTGCGCCCCAGCCTGACAGCCTGCCTCAGCAGGATGGGCATTGTGCTCCCTGATGGTTGGACCACAGTCCTTCGTGGCCCTGAGTGTAGCAACCAGGCGGCTGGTTACTGCGTCTGCCCAGAGGCGGTGTGTAGATCTGAGTTTACAGACACAGCATTCACACCAGCAAACAAAGGGAGTCAGTCCAGCTCCCGTGAGCTGGTCCTTGAAATTGGCTGTTGAATAATGGGCATCGTGTTAGGGATTCCAACTTCATGACCATCAGAGAGGAAAAAGGCCCCATTAGGTAAAGACAGATGCTAGTGGATCATTCCAGCGCTCTTTTAGTTGGGTCTGTGTCTTTCCAGAGAAACTGAGAAAGGCATGATTTCAGAAGTGGAGGGAAATGCATGGACTCATAGGTTCAGTGCTGTCTTTTGACCATTCCCAAGCAAATTGCTTGATTTACCCACCTGGATCTGCACATTTGAAAAATGGGCTTGAAGGTAAAACAGGTTAGGTTTGAAGTCCATTTCAGCTCTAGTCTATAGATTTATACTGTTTATTCTACTGTTTTATTTGACTTTGATAGATGTCTTTCTAACCAATGGCACGCAAGCATTCGGTGAGTATTAATATACAGGAGTATATCTATTCTAAAGGCATTATTCAGAGTCTCTGTACCCTAAGACGCAAGGGAAACCTCTCTATCTTAAAAGGTCCTGGAAGACATAAACAAAAGACCCTCCACGTCCAGGAGAAGATACGGCTAGATTTCGAAGTTCGGTTTTTTAATTACCAAATCACTTCAGACAGCTTCCAAACGTAATAGGAACAATATGGTGTGACTCTTGATGCCGGCTTCTACAATTAGTGTGTTATTAATTAAACTCTTGAGTAATATAATAACTTGACGGTTAAAGCCCCTCTTTGCATTTAAAGTACATGCTAACTGTGGCTCCAGTTATAAATAAACTCTATGGCTATGGGCTTTGAAAATTTAATTATTCAGAGCAAATTATTCAATTGATGCTCTGTTCTGGAGAGACGCGTCCTGAATATTCCAGCGGGTTCCAGTAGGAAGTGTGTGCAAGCAGTGCCACACAGGGGGCCGCCTTGCCTCTGCTCCTGCTCCTCCTGAACATGCAAGTGGGGCCTCCAGGTCCGCCCCATCCAACCCACCACCTTCACTCCGAGTTGCTGGAAGGAACACACACTACACATGATTCAAGCATGCCCATTTAATCACTGCCAAGAATTTCCAGAATGTTCGGAATGATGTTGAAACCCCAGCTTATGCACTCATCCTTATGATTCACCACCCCCCACATGGCTATCTCCTTAGTGTCTTTGCTCATATTCACCTTTTGTTCCACTGCACTGAACGCAGAAACACCTCTCCAATGAGCAAAACTGTGTCATGTTGGCCCAGCTGGTGTGGCTCAGTGGTTGAGCATCGACCTAGGAACCATGATGCCCAGCTAGGGCACATGCCCAAGTTGTGGGCTCAGTCCCCAGTAGGGGGCATGCAGGAGGCAGCAGATCCATGATATTTCTCTCTCACCATTGATGTTTTTCTCTCTCTCTCTCTCTCCCTCTCCCATCCTCTCTGAAATCAATAAAAATATATATTCTTTAAAGAAACTGTACTGTTAAATATAATAGAATCAGAGGTATGGAAGGAGAATGGACTGATGGGGAAAAAGGGAAATGGGGGGTGCCGGAAGAGACTGAACATAAACTGTGCACCTATGGATGAGGACAATGGGGGTTGGGGAAAGGGCAGAGGGTGGGGTGGGAACCTGGTGGAGGGGAGCAATGGAGGGGAAAAAATGAGAAACACTTGTAATAATATGAACAATAAAGATTTATTTAAAAAAAACAACAACGTGTCATGCCTCCAATTCTTGGCATGCACAATTCCTTCTTTCTGGAATGCCATTCCCTCTGCAGGGAGTTCCTGTTGGCCTTGGACCCCCAGTGCTGTCATTTCAGCTGCTGAGGGCTGCAGGCAAGATGCTTCCGGGACACACAGCAGGACAGCATGGCAGCAGCGAGCAGGAAGTCACCAAAATATCTGGGACAGTCTCAAAGAAGGACAAGGACCCTGGGCCAGGCCATTGCTTTACACCCATGTGGGGTTCCAGAAATCTAGTCATGCCACCAAGGTCATTGGCTTCTGTGACTTGAAGGTGTGGCCCTGACTCAGTTCAGGGTGTGTGATGAGAAGGTAAGGACACCAGGTACAGAACATTCCTCAAGAAGACGGTCCAAGAAAATGAAGAACGCACATGGATTGCCTGGGAGAAGGCCAAGAGGTTCGGCTGCCCTGAGAATAGCCTAGAAAGATGGTTCTAAAGATTTAAAAGAGGAACTGGCCATCCCTGGTTGGGAAAATCCTCAAAGCCTTCCTGGAGGCAACAGCAGGTGTATTAAGCACAGCAGGACCAATTCGATTAGTCTGACCTATAAGTGTCCCCGTCTGGTCTCTCAGCATCAGGGAGGAGTCACTGCCGGTCCCCAGACCACCTACCTGTTACTCATATCAAAGGTTTGGGGCCTTGCTTGGTTTGTTCAGGGGGCTATTTTGACACAAAGTAATGATTTCCAAACTTCCATCTCTAAGCTAGATGCCTGTCACAACTTCTGCGATGTCAAATTTATCATTTGCACCATTATTTCATTATTATTATATTTCCTTGAATATAATGACATGATATTCTTTTTTTTTTAACTTGGATTAATTTCTCTGCACACACTCTACCTTATGTTTCTTAAGGGGACAGCAGCATCCCGGGCCATCAGTGAGAGAGGAGGGTGAGATAAAGACAATGGGAGTAAAACACTGTTTATGGGAGTCTGGCTCCATACTGTGGCCTGCCCAGGCTGGAGCCCGTGGCTGGCCATCTCTCCGTGAAGAGGGGGGATGGGGAGTCTTTGTAGGAAGATTTTAAAAGCAAACATACAGATGGGCCATACCTTGAAGCTTTCTCCCTGTAGCAATGGAAATGAGTTAGAAATGACAGACATTTCTAGTGATGCCATGCGGAGCTGATATCATTTCCAGCCACTGACTGGAGGCATCCTGTTCCCATGTGTGGGGCTGTGTCCTGGGAGAAGCATTGGCAGAGAGGAAGGAGTGCTGGGCCCGCACCAGAGACCTGCGTCTCTGGCGAGGTTGGCTGTGCAGGTCTGCCCTTGTAGGACATGGGGGGTTTGTTTGGTCCGGTTCACACTTAGAAAATGTCCTGGGTTCAATTGCCCATGATGTTTATTGATGCTTTGTGTTTACAGGGTTAAGATGTAAAAAATGCTACCACGTTTTCCTGGTCTAATAATTGCATTGCGGCTGTATTGCCAATAAGAGCCTTTCCTGCCTCGGTAGCCTGGTTGGTCATGGCACATGATCAAGAACCTTTTGGCAGGAACCCATTGTCTCCCTGGGAGTTTGGACCATCCCAAACAGCAAGGACCTCGGCATGACCCAACTGTCTCCACGGAAGCTTTGGACAGCACGGAATGTCACTAATTGAACCACTGAGAGGCAGTTTCCATGTGTCCAACGTGACAGAACAAGGAACATTATGTTCATTTCCACGGAGTCATGCATTCATGGCCTTTTAAACACCCATTGCTCACCTACTACGTACTAGGCGTTTTCCTGGCCTCTGGGCTGCTCTGAGGAGCAGGTGAGCTCTTGGATGTAACAGCACCATGGGAATGGAGAGGCAGCCATGACCATTACCATCATAGTAAGTTTTAAAGTGCTCTTCCTCCTCTGCCTGCCCACACCACACCTGGGAAGGGCTTTCTTGGCCCAGAAGTCTGGGGAAGCTTGAGCTCAAAGCTCTGCTGGTTCCTGAAGCTTTGTCCTGAAGTCCCTGGCATGGCACTGTCACTGATGCTCTGGCCCATACATCAGGGCAGGCACTGTCTCTTTAAATCTGGGCCAACTGCAATGAATATGCCTGTGAGATAAGATCATGCACAGGAGAGAACAGCTGAAGGGCAGTCAAAATATTTTAATAGTGGAACCACACTTCAAATTTTAATTTGGTTTTACTTTGCCTGCTTTATTATCTGACCGGGACAAATGGAAGCGTGATGAACTCCAGAGGTCTGACCAGCTTGAGCCTGGAACTCCAAGTGACGTGGGGAGGGAGGCTGGCGGCTGCTCCCGGCACTTTCTGGGCAGGGGCTCATTAGCGGAGAGCTCTGGACCCAGGGATCCAAGGCTTGGGGCTGGCCTCACCTCTCATTCCAGAGCGCCTGCCCTTCCACCAGCTCCCCCTCCTCTCAGCTTGTTTTCTCTGCGGTGGACTGTGGATGGAGCCTCCTGCCCATCAATGTCTCAAGGGCCCCTGTCAGCTTTAAGGGAAGTGCCTCGGACGGACCTGGGCAGCGTGGAGAGAAGACAGGCCAAGCCCAGCCTTTCAAGTTTCCTGGGATCTTGCCCCCCAGCCCATCTTCCTCACAGAATAGTCTGCTCTTTGTCTTGGCTCTTTCCAAAGGAAAGGCTTCTGGGTGCCTGCACCCTTGCCTGCTCACCTCTGTGTGTTCCAACTGGGCGTGTCTCCGCACGCTGCAACACGCACTTGTCTCCGTAGCCTCTACAGATTCCCTCCGCTGGCAAAGGCCTCCCCTCCCCCTCCGCTGTAGACTCCATTGGCACATGAATGGAATATTTAGTGCAAGAGCCTGAGTCACGCCAGGGAGTACAGCTGCTTGTCAGTGTGAGTGTCTGCTGTGGACCCTCCAGAAGTGAGAGTTGCATTCTCCTCATGTTGGAGTCCCTGTGTGTTCCACGGGGTGTTCGTTACAGCAGCAAGCACCACCTTGTGCAACCTTAACGAAGCCAGCTCTCTGGGGCAGGCAAGGACACTGCTCTCAGCCTGTCTCCCACTGCTTGGCCAGTGTGGCTCACGTGGGGGGGGGCGTTGTTCCATGTAAATTTGCATGTACATGGCCATAGTACCTAGTGGCTCTCATGTGGGAAGGACAGCTCTGGAGGGACAGCCACCACATAGGCGACTATTTGGGCCATGATGATGGTGGGGGTGAGAGACACTGCCCCAGCCCTGGACCTGGCAGAAGCCCTGGATGTGGTGAGAAGGTGTCACAGCTCAGATAATTTGGAAACACCGTGGATAAGCTTCCAACAGAGAGAAGAGGAAGGAGGATTCCTGTCAGGCTGCTGGCCCAGCAGTGGGAGAAATGAAGTCGCAGTTTCCTGAGATGGGAAGACAGACAAGGGGGGAAGCAGTTTGGGAACAGAGAAGGTTCAGGAGTTCAGGTGTGAGCATGATCAGGTCCAGCTTTCTGGTGAGCAGTGCACGGAGCTGTTGTTCACAGGTGTCCACAGCTGAGAGGAAAGGGCCTCGGAGGGGTGTGGCATCACCTGGAGAGAGAAGACTGTGATGAGAATAGAAATGTCTGGAAACTGAGCTTTGGGGCACTCCTGTGCTGATGGGTGATGTCGAGGGATCAATAAATGGAACTGAAGGTGGGGGAAGGGGTGGAGAGAAGGTGTCAAGATGGTGAACCAAGTATTATGGAGGTAAGGGGAATCTCACCAACACCATAGTTAAAATGCAGCACTGGGGTTGATCCCAGAAAGAAAGCTGTTGGAATAAACTCAGTGGACACACTGCGGGAATCTTCTATGCCTGATTTCCACACCTTGTGACTCTCTAGCCAGTCTGAGTTGGCAGCCCAGGTCCGCAGTGTTGCTGGGGGCTTGCTGTTGAATACCGAGCCTCGTTTCAAAAACGGAGCCAGAGGCCAGCGATGCAGGCAAAGAGAAAGCACCAGGCCTGCCCTGCCAGGGACCTGCAGGGAGCAATGGGATGGGACTGAGGGACCAGGGTCATTTGGATTTCTGCCACTTACTAGCTCTGTGACCTTGGATAATGGACTAATTGTCCCTGCGCCCCAACTTCTTAATTTACCAAAGGGATGGTCCCACCACCCAGAATGCTTATAAGGATGAAACCAGGCAACGTGTGGCAGGCAGCTTCGGAAGCTTCCTTGACATTTCTCCTACACCTGGACTTTTTCTTGGCTTCCTCTTTATCTCGCCCATGTTTCTCAGGACCACACAAAGCATGCAGCTCTATAATGGCTGTTGACCAAGGTCACCTCTTCCTGGTGCTAGCATGGGGTAGGCACTACAGAGAAAAATATCTGTGTGTCCCTCAGTGGGGCCCAGGTGCACACGTTACTGATGCAGTTATAATGCTGAGAGCTCTTATCGATGGTGACGTAGACACTGGCAAAAGCCAAGGACCAGGGGTGGTTCCCTCCACGAGAAAGTCTGAGAAGTTTCTTAGACCTAAAGGACCTCACTCATGTCCTTGAGCCCCAAGTGACAACTCTAATATCCTTGACTTAGATATAAACATAGCAAAGGTGGGTTCTGCTCTGGTCACACAAGGACAGAAAAGTGAGGAACAGAGAAAAGAATGGTCACCTTGAACTTGTCACAAAGAGACACAGGGCCAGGGCCTCAGCCATGGATTATCAGCCTCCTTCTCTCTGGCTGCTCTTCCCTTTCTCTGTCATTGGATTTCCTCCCCAGACACAGTTTCTACCTCTCTCTTCACTTTGGCACTCAGCAGAGTCATAATTAAATCATGGCTTCTCTCTTTCCATCTTTCTCTACTCTGATTGCTCTTCATGTTTCCAAAATGTTATGAAGACATTGGAGAAGAGTAACACTGCCTGGCCAGCTTCACACTGGCATGTCAGGTAGATGGAGTGAAGGATCATTCAATCAATCAAGAGATTATAACTAGACAGCCAGATAGATAGATATGTACTAGTAGATAGATATGGCTAGATGAGGGTACATGCATATCTCTCTATCATGTACTTAATCTATGCACTATCTATCATCTATATAATTTATCTACCTACCTATCTACTTGCCTATCTACTGGGATTGGAGACACCTGTATCCTCCAGGTGCCCATCATTGAAAGAGGAGGGGGAAATCTGAGCATCCACCTCTGTCACATGATGCTCTGCTTCTATTATACTTGTGCAGTCCAGTCCAATCCCATGATGTCTCCATCACTCTGACACTCCCGGGGAGCCACCCTCACTGGGACCAGTGAAGGTACACCCCCCCAGGCCTTTCACTGTCACGTTTACATGTTAAAGCTGAATTCCACACGGTTGGTGGCACCTGAGGAAACCACTGCCACCAGTGGCAGAGTTAATTACGGGTCGCCCCTTGGAAAAAAGCACGTGTTATCAGAAGCTGAGGGCTAAATACAAACAGCTAGGAGGGGAGCTGAATGAACGGCTGGGACGGGGCCCATGATGTTCTGCTTAGAGTAATCATTTCTTCTCTTTTCTCTTGCTCAACCCGACTCTCTGCGTACAAGTCCGCATCCCTTTTATGTGGCACAAGGGGGATTGGGACAGGGAATTTCCTCAGATCTGCGCACTGAAAGCACAGCATATGGGAGCCTTGAGAAGAGGCGTTTTGCCTTTTCTTACAGTGGGTTCCTCTTCATTGTGACTTTCCCAAGCCCCCCCGGAAGTCACCAGCACCATTCAATTAGCATCCTCATCGCTGCACGATGAAAAGAGCCTCTCCCGCTGAACGTCCGGACGTTCTTAGAAGGCTCTCAACATCTTTTATTTGGTGCTATGAGAGTCACCTAGATAAAATGAGGTTTGATTTGTCAAATACTAACATATATGCAAATGCAACATCTACACATAAGCACTGTAGAGTAGAGGTGAAAATCTCATTATAAGTAACCACTTTATTAGCATATCCATTAAGCAAAAGGCCTTATGATGTTAATGTTAACAAAAATAAACTGTAACCATTTCATTAAGCCAGTAATTTCTGAGCTCTAAAGACTAGGCGCTGTGCTAGGTACTGAGGCTATATCCATCCGTGTATGTACATGTGTGTGCACATATGTGTGTGCATGCGTGAATGTGTGTTTGCATGTGTGTTTGCTTTGGGGATGGGGACTCTGAGAGCACAGAGAGAAGGCACATTGCCCTGCACACCTAAATAGCAACTGGCTAGCTGGGTCGACAGTAAACACACTCGCAAAACAGTAGATCCGGAAAATCACAGCATCTGTTTAGGTATCAAAGCTGTAATATGAAAAGCCATCAATTACATCTTGAAGAACTGAAAAATCCCGAAGAGAAATTCTTTTTTAAAAAATATATTTTTATTGATTTCAGAGAGAAAGGGAGAGAGAGAGAGAGAGAGAGAGAGAGAGAGAGAGAGAGAGAGAGAGAGAGAGACGGAAACATCAATGATGAGAGAGTATCATTGATTAGCTGCCTACTGCATGCCCCACACTGGGAATCGAACCTGCAACCAAAGCATGTGTTCTGATTGGGAATCAAACCATGACCTCCTGGTTCATCGGTCAATGCTCAACCACAGAGCCACACTGGCCAGGACCAAAGAGGAAATTCTTGAGCACACTGTGGAGAAAATAAGGCTGGACAGAGAAAAACATCCCAGCTAGAAGGAATAGCAGAGAGAAGATGGGAAAAGTAAACACTGGAGTGTTTTTAAAAATAAAGTCAAGTCAGCAGCAACATCGAAATGAGAACCTAAAGATGCAATGGTAGGTGGGGTAAGCAGTCTCACACAGTCACAATGGGCAGTGAGTCATAACTGATTGGAATTTAGAGTAACTTGAACACTTACTCAAGTATAATATAAAGTTGAGTGAAAAAAGCAAATATAAAGTTTTGATTCCATACAACCTCCTTCTGTAAATACACACAGGCTCATATGAAAGACCCTACAAAGCAGATAGTATTGTTTTTTTCTTTTTCCTGAGGTAACGAGATATTAATATTTTCATCTCATTATGGATCTGGAATCCAAGTATATATTTTTCCATAATGGTCAGGCATTTCTTTATCATCTGAAAAGACCATGGGAATATGAAATGAGAAAACAATGAAAAGAACATGCATATTTTATCATCCTTTCCCTGGCTTTGATGTGCCAACCTTCCACCATTCAGAAGACATATTATAGAGCCAAAGCCCATGTTCAGGCCCCGTGGGTCAGCCTAACTGAGAAAGTGCTCCCTCGGGAGCCCCCGCAGGTGGGGGTACAGGTGTGGGGGAATGTAAATCCCCTGCCTTCCACCTGTGGCTCTTCAGAGGGCGGAGGTGACAAGGGTGGGGTCTGGCTGGAAGGTGGACTGTAATGATCCTTACATAGCGCAACTCAGCAGAGGGGAGGATGATGGAAAAGTCCCTAGTTCCCATGGCCAGGAAGGTGCCTGCGCAGGGACACAGATACTCACAAAGGAGCAGGTAAAGAAGCAGAGATTTGACTCGAAGGTGCAGACACCACTGTTAGCAAGCGGACTGGCCAAACTCTATGCTCTGTCTGCCCCATCTCTCCCCCCAACACCTGCTCTCCTTTGTGGAGATGATTTTGATGGGGTCAGAGATTAGCCTGAAATCACCCCGCCATTTAGAGGTGCCTGGACTCTGTCCTGCCTCTTGCACCCCCATTATTCATCCGTGAGCCCTGGAAACTCTCTACTTCCTTTGTAACATTGCTTTTTATCCTCTTCCTGCATTTAAACCATGCATCTTCAAATTTCATGCAACACCTTTTGTCTTGCCCCTACTAGGCATTCTTGAGTAATGAGTGAGAACATTTTTCCTGAGTCCATTTTTCTAATTAAATCGAAGTCAGGCCATGCAAACAATTATGACTTATGTGAAACAAAGTTTTGCCAGTTTGGAAAGACGAACAGAGAATCGCATCCAATACCTGGAAACACCCAATAGAACTGAATCCGATGCTAAGACAAGCATGAAGAACACTTGGTATTTAACATCCAGTTTCGTATTCAAAAATCACTACAGATTTTTTTTTTTTTTTACTGTTTTATAAGTGTAGAGATATGGACCAATGTTATCATGTCAGCCATTCATAAAGGGTGATTCTCTATATGACATGGAGCATGAGACACAGATCAAAATTTCTGTGCCAACAGATATATGGTGCAGGATTATCCAACACTTTCTTTCATGTTTATCATTTAAATCAATGTGAGTTCCAAATTATATGACTCATAATCAGAGCAGTTTATTTGGGGTGTTGATATTAAATTTCTTGGAAATTTCCAAAGAGCATTTGAGGTGATGAAGGGGAGGAGAAAGAACTCTAGTCTATGTCTGTGTTGCCTGTATTTTCAAAACACTTCCTTGTTTGTAAAGTAATTGCTCTTCAATTTAAACATGATAGAGTATGGAACTTTTTATCAGATTCTCATTTAACCAAAGGAAACCTGGGTTATTTAATTTTTTATAATATATTTTATTGATTTTTTACAGAGAAGAAGGAAGAGGGATAGAGAGCTAGAAACATTGATGAGAGAGAAACATCAACCAGCCGCCTCCTGCACACCCCCTACCGGGGATATGCCCTTGACTGGAATCAAACCTGGGACCTTTCAGTCCACAGACTGACGCTCTATCCACTGAGCCAAACCGGTCTTGGCAACCTGGGTTATTTTAAACAATGGGAAAATACTTAGGTTAGATAATTTAATTAACTAGATGACCTGTAAGGCCTCCTAACTTACCCATCTATTCAGATATCCACCCTTTGGCAGCCATGCCTATATATCTGTTAGGCTTTTCTCTCTCCATATAAAATAGCTGTGTATATGGTTTTTCATATGCGTAGTATTGTATATGAAAATGCCAGTATATTATAACAGAGCTAAAGACCTGCCCTCGTGGCGGGTGGACTCAACCCAATGCCTGGGGCTGTATTCAGTGACCTTGGCTGAGTGTCAAGGTGCCCTTCTCTCCGTCACCCTGAGTCTCCTTTTAATAGTGAGGACCCAGGGGACTGTCCTCAGCCCCATGGCTGCACGCCTTGTCTGGCCTCAAAGGAAACTGCATGCAAAGAACAAGGTCAGTCCAAGGTGAATGCCCAGGTAAGAAAGAGGTCATGGTATCGTCCCTGCGAGGCGGGCTCAAGCACCTAAGACAACTGAAGAAGCTGAGCCTCTCAGACTAATAATGACCAAAGCCCACGCTTGGCTCGGCCTCCTGCCTTTGAGCTCCAGCTCTGTGGTTATCACACTCGCCATGCCAGCAGAGGCTCTTTGTAAGGCTGGCCTGCGTGCAGGGGGCAGTCAGTGTCATCAAAAGGGTAGACGGAAGATGGGGCCTCGAGAAAGGCCATCCAGGCACAGAAGCACAGGCACAAACCAGGTGGCACAGGTTCCCCTGGGCAACGCCATCAGGAAGGCCTCTAGGTTTAGAGATCTTTCCCGCCTGGTCCCCGGATCACAGAGAAACTTGCCACCAAGGTGCCTTGGTAGCTGATGCTGCTACCGGACACCCCAAGCCTCAGGCAGGCGGCCTGGCTGGCCCCTCAGCTGCCTGTGTACTTCCGGACTCCCTGCTCCTAAACGCCCCATAGATTCAGAGGGAGAGGGTGATATACTCCCGCTCTAACCCAGCCCCCCTCCTCACCCTCGCAGGAGCAGCCTAGGAGGCTGTGGGGATTTATCAGAAGCAACCAGAAACAGCTGAGTGGCCAAAGGTCTCCATACCATTCACAACGCCTCTGCTCTGTCACCTGCCATGACCAAATCCAGCCCTGACACTCCTCTCTGGCCCACCCACTCCTGCGCAACCAACACCAAACGAGGTTCAAGGTTTGTGACTTCTTGCTTTGATGTGCAGGGCTCCGGGACCACAGGCAGCACCTGTTCTCCCCAATCTTAAAGGATGCCTGTTGCTATGGAAAGGGACTCACATTGAAGTCCCCTTTTGTATTGGGGATGACACAGTTAACAAAATTGGTTTTAGGGGCGCAATTCCACAGCACACTACCTGTACGCTGCATGGCATGCTCACCACCCCAGTCAAATCTCTGTCCATCACCATGTATCCCCCCTGTGCCCTCTTCACTTCCATTTCTGAACGTATCAGCCGACAGCTCTTGGGAGCAGGAAGTCCTGACCCAGCACTGTGGACTGAGCACTGTGCCCAAGTGTGGCTGGGCTCTGCAGCCTGGGGGGCATGCTTGGCAGGACTCAGCGGTTGTCAACCAGAGGCGACATTGCTCCCTTGGGTGCATTCTGAACCGTAGAGCCAGTTTTTGTTGTCACAACTCAACTCGGTGCGTGTGTAGGGGGAGGGCTGTGGGCATCCAGCGGGTGGAAGCAAGGATGCTGTCAATCACCCACAGGCACAGGACGGTCCCCACATGAGAAACTGTGGAGTGATCCAGCCCCAATGTTCACGTCGCCACAGCTCAGAAACCCACGTCTAACGGGCAAGTACGTTTGTCAAAAGCTTAAAAACTATTTTATCAAGCAAACAAATAAAACCTTAGAATTCATACAGAAAACAGGATTAAAAATTATGCGATTTTTTTCTTGCTCTGTATATTCCACCATCTCATTCATATAATAGAATATATGAATATAAATATGTATATTTATATTATACTAGTAAATATATCTTATGTGAAATGAATGATATACAATTATTATCATGTTAATGTGATTACAGGTTATAATGATCTCTCTATATAAAAGGCTAGTATGCAAAGTGTCCCTTCTGGGGTTCAACATGAAGACCAGGAGTTTGATTGCTCGCTATGATGTGCGCTGACCACCAGAGCGTGGCATGGAACGAAGAAGGCCTGAGGTGGCAGCTGGAAGGCCTTGATGGGCCCTGATCGCTGGCCAGGCTTAGGGACCATTCCTGTGCACAAATTCATGCACCAGGCCTCTAGTATACATACTAATGCGGTGCCTTGCTGAATACTGATTACACGTCCGGTTGGATGGAATAAGAGACATGGGCAGTAGAACGGGCATTGATCAAGGAGGGGTGATGTGTGTGCAGGGCACAGCTGGTGGGAAGAACAAGCATCTGTCCTTCTTTGTGAGGGATGCCCGGGCCCCTCAGGGAGCACCAGTGTGTCACAGTTCCTGGATCCCACCCAGACCTGCTGAATGGAATCACTGTGGCTGAGTTTCCACGGATATGCTTTGGGAGGTCACATGCACCCCAAAGTTTGAGAAACAAAGCCTTTTCATGTCTGCGACCCAGTAGACAGCAGCCTCAGCTCAGAGCAAAGGTAGGAAAGTTCTCATGAATGGATATAGGACCAACACAGTGGTGGGAGGGGGATGCTCTGTTCTCTGAAATGGGTAACACAGGGACAGCCACCAGGCAGGGCTGGTCCTGCAGACAGACCTCCTTTGAGGGGGGCTCTGCATATCAACCAAACATAAGCACCATCTCTGACAGTGGGACACAGTATGGACGCTCTGCAGTGCCTACACATTAAACACAGATGCAGCATCTACACCTTAAACACGAATGCAGTGTCTACACAGATGCAATATCTACACATCAAACACGGATTCAGTATCTACACATTAAACATGGTTGCAGTGTCTACACATCAAACACAGCCACACAGGCTTCAGTTGGAGGGTGAGTCAGGCAGCCTTAACTCCCTCACTTCTGACTGGAGAGCAAAAAAGCAAACCAATTACTTATAAACACTTGTGATGGGATTAATTTAATTTTTTTTCTTAAACAAAGAGGGTAAATTAAAAGAACCAGCTTGCTCCTTCCCACACTGTAGTGACAAGATTAAAAATTAAATTTATACATATTTCATTCCTACATAATAAAGCCTTTTTTCAAAAAGGAAAAAAAAAATACCACAGCCCATCTAATTAAATCAAAGAAAATTGCTTGCGGCGATGTTACAGTATCACAACGCAGCCCGCGCCAAGCCAGCCCCTGCGAGTGTCTTCCACGCCGGGGTGGGCTTACACACGGGATCGGCGCGTGGTGTGTGCGTGTGAATTCGGGGGCGCTCTCAGGAAAGTGAGGACCGCTCTCCCAGGTCAGCACACGGGGCTGGGGAGGGGGTCCGGGCTCGCTGAGTTACTGACACATTGGAGATAGCAAGAAAGCCCAATATGTGTGAAAACAGCACTGAAACTCCGCCTGAAGCTGGGAGAGGAAACAAAGTAAGAGTCCTTTTTCTGTTCATCTCCCCCAAACTGAGACCGTTAGGATGCAGAAACCTGAAATACAATCAAAGTGGCAAGGATGGCCTCATCCTTTCTGGGCACATGGCTGTGTGCACGTGGTCAGTGTGTGGTCCCGGCCTCTGAAGCCACGGTGTCCAGGCGCAGCTAGAACCCCCTCCGCACCCCCTGCCACTCAGCGGGGGACCTGAGGAGAGCTGGCTGGACCCTCCCTTAAAGGGACCTCATCATTAGGAGTCCAGGCAGGTTGATGGATGTGGCCGTGACCCCAACTGGGCTGGGAGTGGCCCCTCCTGCACACGGCGTGGTCTTCAGCAAGTCCCTGATTTGGACTCTGATGATGTCCCAGCGGGATTGCATTTTGTTCTGGGAAATCAGGCGCTGGGACGGGGAGAGGCTCATTCATGCCTTCCTGTAGGTCAGAGCACTGTCCCATGCAGGTGTGAGGCCATACATACAGAGCAGGCATTTCCTTCGGCAGCAGCCTGGCAAGCACTGACCCCGGCTCTGAGGTGCCCTGTGAGTGGCCGCACTTCCGGTTCTCCTGCCGGCCTGGGAGTCTGGGCCCCGGACGCTGTTCACGGTGAGGTGACAGGCACCCACTGGGATTACCTTCATGCCATCATCCGTCCTGTGCAGCTCTGTGACAGCTGTACTGGGGATGCTGTACATATCTCTCTGAGAGCCCTACTATGTTCCAATTGCTGAGAATGGGGCCAGGAGGGCGTATCTATATAAAATGCCATGGGTGACTCTGTCCCTTGATCGCATAGTCCAGACTGTTCTGGAATAATTAAATCAAAGAAAACTGCCTGCAGCTTGGGCCTGGGATACGGAGAGGACATTGCCATCAGTACTATTATAGAACCATAGCCATTTGGCTTCCAACTCCGTTGTCTTTCCATGATAAACTTCACCAGCTTTAATATCTCAAGTCTCAATTCCCATCCCCGCCAAGTGTAAACACCTCAGAGTGCTTTCCAAGCTACAGTCTAATCTTTTAAATTTAATAATCAAATACAATCGAACTGTGTTTGTTTTTAATTTTTTGTGTTACTTTATAATTACCCGGCCAGTCACGCTCCCTTCATTACATTTGCAGAATTGTTTTCATATCTCACACAGCTTTTTCATTCTGTGTTGCAATTATGTCCCGCAATGTCTGCGTTCCCCTTGGACTGTGAGTCCCAGCCCAGGGCCCGCCATTTAATAGGGGTTTCCTAACAGTGTGTGCTGTGATGGTGAGTGCGGAAGGGACTCATTGTGGCTGGGAACCTGAGACAAATCACCCACCACTGATCCTGACCGCCATTCCTGAGCTGGTTGTCAGCAACCTCATGTTATAGGTGAGGAGAGTGAGGTCTGGCGAGGCTGACACACCCAGACACATGACACATGTGAACCAGAAACCAAACACATTTCCTCTGGCAACATGAAGACGCACAACTTGAGAAGTCACTAAGCCTTCTCTCCTTTAGTGCCTCTGGTGATTAGAAAGTGAGTTTTTACCGGCATATCCCTTCCCTTACAAACAGCCCTAATAATTATAAGGCTCTTCCTTCGGGGGATTTGCATTCCCACACATAATCCTATAATGACAAGAATCCTGAGAGTTGGAGTCTAGTTGCAACTAATGGAGCCCTGCAGAGACAGAGCAGCTCAGGGGTATGTGTGTGTGTGGGGGAAGGGGGTGTCTGTGTGTGAGACGGCGGGGTCCTTCATGGCAGTAGGGCTGCCAAGAGTGAGGTTAACTGGAGAAGGTCTTTAGCTGCTGAGTTATGCAATTTCGGTCTTCTTTTCACGTTCTTATTGTTCTACAATGACTCCCTGGGATGTGCCTGACATCATGCTAAACACTTCGTATGACCCCTTCTCATTCTCTAAGAACTCCATCAGTTCAGTGGCATGTTTGTCTCTCACTGTTGGGAAAAATGAGGCACAGAGAGGGTCATCCACTTTTCCAGGTTCACACAGTAGTGAGTGGTAGAGTTCAACCCAAGCAGTCTATCCCCAAAGCCTAGGTTTTCCATCGCTGGACATGACCTCTTCTTCCATGTCCGTGAGATGAAGGGAGGAAAGAGGTACAAATCATAGAAGACCCCTCTTCCCGGCATGCGACAAAACAATCACTAAGTACTTCCACTAGTTTGTGCAAGTAGCCACACTAGACATGATAACACAGACTTTTATGGAAGGCCTACTGAGCAGTGTTAATTTTCCCTTTGGTTTTATACCATCTTTCATCCTTGTAACAGATTCCGGAAAGAGAATTCACCCAAAGAAAACTTTTAAGAAGTGAAAGAACCTTGATATACATTCCTTAGAACCCTTTTCCTCCCTTAATTTTATTCCATATGCTCACCGAGAAAGGGTTAAGATGAGAAATCTAAACTGTCACAGCTGACTTCATTGCACATTTGCTTGAATTTACATATAGTGAAATGCATAGATCTTAAGAGTCTAGTTGGATGAATTTTGAAAAATGCACATCCATGTACTCAACACTTGAACTGGGTTAAATGGTCTCCAGAGAGCCCTTCCTCTCTCTGTATGGCCTTCTGCTCCTCCCATCAAAAGATGGAATCTAGCCCTAACTATTTTGGCTCAGTGGATAGAGCATTGGCCAGTGGAATGAAGGGTCCCAGGTTTGATTCCGGTTAAAGGGCATGTACCTTGGTTGCAGGCTCGATCCCCAGTTGAGGTTGTGTAGGAGGCAGCTGATCAATGTTTCTCTCTCTTCGATGTTTTTATCCCTCTCCCTTCCTCTCTGTAAAAAGCAATAAAAATATGTTTTAAAAAAAAATGTAATCTATTTCCCTTTTCTTTGATTCTGGACTGGCCTTGTGACTAAACCTGACCAATAGCATGTGTCAGAAAGAAGGCTCTTCTAGCTCCAGACTTAGTTGTAAAGGAGCCTCTCTCCGCTGTGCTGAGAGAAACCAGTCCAGACAACTGGTAACCCCAGAACACCTCACAGGGCGTCCCAGAAGGAAGATGCAGAGACAGAACTGCGTCAGTATATTAAGCCAGTGATTCTGGCAGTGGCTTGTTTCTCAGCTAAAGCTATTGAACATACCAAAAACCATTCAGAACATTTCATCACCACAAAGCATGGCCTCATGGCCACTTGCAGTCTATCACCACCTATTTTCACAGCTTAGTTATGTCCATTCTTAAACTTTAAATGAACTGAGACTTAAAGTGAACATTTATATAAAGAAAATGATTCAACATTTATTCTTTGTCTGGTTTCTTTCTCTGAATATAATGTTTCTGGTATTCACACATGTTGTGTGTGTGTGTGTGTGTGTGTGTGTGTGTGTGTTTGTGTGTGTGTTAGTGTTTGTTATTTTTTATTATTGTTCTAGTGGCCTGGTGCACAATATTCATACGTGGGAGGGAAATTACCTCAGCTCAGCCTGTACCCTCTCTAATCGTGGACTCCTTGGGGGATGTCCAACTGACGGTTTAGGCCCGATCCCTATTGAAGAAGAAAATGAGGCCTAAACCAGCAGTAGGATATCCCTCTCACAATCTGGAACCACTGACTCCTAACCGCTCAGTTGCCTGCCTGCCTGATCACCCCTAACTGCCTCTGCCTGCCTGCCAGATTGCCCCTAACTTCCCTCACCTGATGGCCTAGCTGCCCTCATAGACCCCATTGGGGCCTGGAGAGAAACAGAGGCACAGCTTCTGGTGAAGTCTGGAAAGAAAGAGAGAGGCAACAGCTGATCAACAGCTGCTACAGGGGCTGCAGATCAGACCCTGCCTCTCTCTTCAGGTCTCTCTCCGTGCCTGATCCTAAGCCCCCTAGGCAGTCAGTGCTGGGTCGCCACAGCAACCCAGCACTGACTGCAGGACTGACTCCAGGTGTTCAGTTGAGCCTTTACAGACTCCGGGTTTTTATATATTAGGATAACATTCTATGAATGCATCGATTGCAGTTTTATCTACTTTCCTGATAATAAACATTTGTTTCATTTCTAGCTTTTTATTATAATTAATAGTAAAAATTGAAAATTCTAATACGTATCTTTATGTGGACACATGTTATCATTTCTCTCCCATAAGTCTCTAGGAATAGAAGCAGCTGGTTCATAAGATAGGTGAATGTTTAACATTCAGAGAAACTGCTTGAAAGCCTCCCAAAATGTTTGTACTATTTTATAATCCCCAAAAATTCATGAGACCCAGTTGCTACACAACCTCATCACTATTTGTTGTCAGTAATTTTAATTTTAGTCATCCTAGTGGGTGTGCAGGGGACTGTATTGTGCTTTCCATATATGTTTCTAGGATAACAAATATTCATAAGCACCTTCTGATGTCCTTTTAGTTTATTATCTGGTTTTAATGGACTGTGATCTTTTTATTTGGTATGTGGAAATCATTTATATATTTTTAGATATAAGACCCTTGTTAGATATATGTATTATAAATGTTTCTATTCTGTGGATGACTTTTTTATTTTCTTCATGGTCTCTTTGATGACTAGAGATATCATATAAATGCAGGCAAATGTATTTACTTTATTTAGGATTGTATTAGGTCTAAAGTTCAATTTGAAGACATTTTGAGTGTCCCAATTCATGAACATAGTATATTGCTCTATTTATTTAGATCTAAAAAATTATTTTCAGCAATATCTGACAGTATTCAGAGAAGATTATTACAAAATATATGTTTATGTATTTTGTGACTTTGATGCTATTATAAATGGTGATTTTTAAATTTTATTTTCTAGTTGTGCATTTCTAGTATATTAGAAATTCAAATTTTAAATACTTTTACTTGGTACCCTGAAATATTACTAAATTCACTTTTTAATTCACATATATTTGGTTTTTATATTTTTTATTTCTTAGAGTTATTTATGTGAACAATCTAATTATTTATGCATAAGACAATTTCAGTTCTTTTATATCTTCATTCACTTATTTATTTTTAGATCTAGTGCTTTTGCAAGAACTTATAGCATAATATGGAAAAGAATTACTGAAAATAAGCATTCTTGCAGATGTTCTAATTTTAATGGCAAGCTAACCAATAATCTATCATTAAGTACAAGTTATCGTACAGACTTACTTACTATAAGTGGATTTTCATAGATGTCTTTTATAAATTAAAGAATTTTTCTTGTATTACTATTTTGTTGAGGGATCATTGTTTTTTTAATTATGACTGACTACCGAATTAAATTTAATTATTTGTTCTGTATGTATTGAGGATGATTAAATATTATTTTATTTTACTCTGTGATAATAACTTTCTTTAATTTATTTTCAAATGTTAAGCCAACCTGGCATTCTTAAGATAAATCCATCTTGTTCATTTGCATTATCAACTTTAAAAAATATTTTTATTGACTTCAGAGAAAAAAGGAAGAGGGAGAGTTAGAAATATCAATAATGACAGAGAATCGTTGATCTTCTGCCTCCTGCCTGCCCCACATTGGGGATCAAACCCGAAACCCATTCAAGTGCCCTGACCAGGAATGGAACCATGACCTCCTGGTTCATAAGTCGACACTCAATCACTGCACCATGCTGGCCAAGCTCCATTATTCAGTCTACATATTCCTAGATTTGATTTTGCATGCAAAAAAATTTGTCATAACATTTTACATCTATATTTATGTGAGTTAACTTGTGTTTGACAATGTCTTTGTCTAATATTTTTGTCATATAAATACTGATCTCATGAAATTAATTTGGAAATATTTGCTGCTCATGTATTTTCTGACAGAGTGTCTCCAGAGTCATTAATTGTAAATTGAACATTTGGTAAAATCCACCTGTGAAACAATGTAAATCTTACATTTTCTCTATGGGAAATTTCAAAATTGTAACTCAATTTTAAAAATAAATGTAGGAATACTCACATTAGCTATCCCTTCTTGTGTAAGCTTTGCTAGTCTGTGACTTTAAAATAATATTGTTCATTTCTTCTAAATTGTAAAACTTACTGTTAGAAAGATGTTTATTATATTTTTTTATTATCCTATTGATGTTCATAGAACTAAGAGCTTTTAATAATGCCTTACCTTCTAGTTCTGATATTGATAGTCTTTGTATATGATATTAAATAGCAGCTTTTATATTTTACTTCTTAGTTTGGCCTTTAGGTCTTCTTTGTGTTCCAATTTTTAAGTTGGAAACTTAAATAATTGATTTTATAATTTTCTTTATTTCTAATAAATATTTAATTAAAATTTTCCTCTGAGCACTGTTTTAAATGTATTTCACATATATTACTATCCTTGTTTAATTTTTTTCCTAATTCTTTTTAATCTAAGTGTCTTCATATTTGTGTGATTTTTTGTAAACAAATAGTTAGTTCTTGTGTTTTTTTTATTTATTTATTATAAGAATATCTACCTTTATCTGACCAGCATGGTTAGATTTAAATATACTGTTTTGCTGTTTATCTTCCACCTGTCCCATCTGTTCATTGCTTCCCTTGACAAATTATTTTGGATTATTTGTTATGACTAATTTTTCATAGGTAGAACCTACTAGGTACAATATATAATTTTATTTTGTTGTTCTATTATATTAGTTGTAGTGGCAATAAGATATCCAAGTCTATTTTAAAATATTATATTACTTTAAATATAAAGTAAGGACCATATAATGGCATACTTATTACTAATGTTTATATCTTCTGTGCCACTGTTGTTGTAGATTTTACCTGTGTTATAAATGTCACCTTTTTTTGCTTTAGGCATTCTATTATTTATTCATAATATTAAAAATTGATTTACAATTTTTCAGTTTTATTTTGTCACATATATACTACTTCTGGAATTCTTCCTTATTTTGACTAAATAAAAAAAATTACCTAATATTTTTCCCTCCTTCCGATGGATTGTTTTTTTAGCACTTATTGTATAAGTTTAATCAAATTTTTAAAAATATAAACTATCTTAATTATTCTTTTACTTTTGAAGAGTTTTTTTTCTGGAAATGGAATTCTAGGTCAATAGATTCATTTTCAGCACTTTAAAGAGGGCATTGCATTGTCTCTTGACCTCCATTGTATCTCATTAAATGTCAATCATAATTAGTGTTCCCCAGTGAAACAATTCTTTGCATAGTATATATACACCTTTGGCTACTTTTAAGGTTATTTTTCTTTATTTATTGTCTGCATAATTTTAACTAGGTTATCTTTATAATTTTGTGAGCTTCTTGGATCTGTGAATATTTTTTTCTCTCTCTAAATTTGGACTCTTCTGGCAACTATTTGTTTATTTATTTTTATAAATAATTTTTATTTCTTTTCCTTCTGGAACTTGAAGCACATGCATAGTAAACAAGTTTCATACTATTCCTGTGTTACTGAAGTTCTGAATGTTTCCAATATGTTTGTTCAACTCTGGGCTTCACTTTATATTAATCTGTTCACTGATCATTTACCTGAGGTATCCAAACCACTTTTAAGTTTATTATTACACTATTTATTTCATATAGTCCATGTTTTGTTTTGTTTTTTGTTCAAAAATTTTCACTAGTTTTCTCTTATACATTATATATTTCCTTGAAAATGTTTCACTGTTTACTAATTCTTTTGCTTTTATTTTTAATTTATTTATTGAGGTTTTAATAGCTATATTAAAGTCATTTTCATAATCTGACACCTGATTAATCTGTCAGTATACTTCTCTTGACTATATGTTCTCTTGATTATAGGCCATATATCCTGTTTCTTGGTATGTTTTATGAGTTACTGCATATGTGATATTGTGTATTTTAATAGATAATTCGGATGTTATTATCTTTCTCAAAATAACATTGAGTCCCTTTTCTTTTTCTATTGACAGGCAATTACATTACTAGAAGATCCTCTTGTATTGGATTTATGCCTTTCTAAGATCAGTTTATTTTGTTGTTGTTTAGATTGTTGACATACTAATCATTTAATTGATTAGTTCCTGGTTTTTGTCCTTTTTCTTATGATATATGCTTCTGTGTTTTCAATGAAAAACTCATTGTTTTTACCAAGCCCCTGTAATTTGATGGGGTACCATCTCCAAGTTATGTCTTCCCCAGTACTGAGTAACTGCTTAAACTACTCCCTTCTTTAGCCCTCAACTGCTAGTTCCTGCTGGGCTCTTTGGTAATTTGTTGGTGCCTTTCTCATAAACATCAAGTTTAGGAATCAATCAAAGATTTAGAGATAACTGGTATGCAGAATTTTGGGCTTCCCAAATATGTCTCATTTCATTTCATTTTATTTCCCATCAATGATCAGTCTTAAATTCACATCTTCTTTCTTCTGCCAAGTAATTCTGTTCTTTCATGTTTGAGTTCTTTCCCCCCATGTCTACACAGTGAAAGCCAGATAAATGTGGGACTCATCTAGTTTCCTTCTCTTGTTTCAAGTATCATACCTGCCTACTGTTTTGCTTTCCAGCCATTCAAAAATATTTTTTTTTCAGAGTTGTTATTGTCATTGGCTTTGGGGTCAGTCTAATGCCATTTGCACTGATATGACCAGAATCAAACCTCTCTATGAAATATTGTACTGGGAAAGATTTGTTTAGTTATCTAATTTTCATCTAGAAAATTTCAACCAACCATTTCTCAGGGATGCAAACATGGCCCACACAGAAGGTAAGAGAGCCTTATGGTAGAAAAAAATAACGTTTATTGAGACCCTATTTTTACCAAAGACTTGGCAAACAATATCACTAAAGAACAACTATACCTATAGGTAGACAATATGAGACAACTGAGTCATAAAGAATTGTCTTGACTTTCTCAAAGTTATAAAGTTTAGATATAAGAAAACCAGAATTGAAGTAATTATCTATTTCTAACATCTGTAATCTTTCCATTGATCTTTCCATTGACCCACAATTTCTAAATTATCTGAAACTTCACTATACAAAAAATGTGAATTTCCCCATCCTTAGGGCCCCCTGGCAGGACCTAAACATATGTGGAAAATTGGTCTTATCCTGACTTGCTAATGCTGATTTGTTATGTTTTCTATGCAGCTCTGTATTAAACAGATGTTGAGATCTCTTTAGGATTATGTGTAAAATACGTTTTGTAAAATATTGGTACTGCTTAATGCAGATACCCTAGTTGGAGCTGTGTGTACAAAGCGCAAGGCAGCTTAAATAAATTGGAAATGGGAACTTTCTTCCTTGGAGAAAATAATTGATTAATTAAAATAATAGAAAAAAGAAAGGAGATGGCAAAGGTTCATTTCCACAACAAATGTTTACTTTATATCCTACTCCCACTTTCCACTCTGGATGAGTCCAACTCTCTGGCCAAGGCAGTGAAGCAGAGAGAGCACTGTAAGCATGAACGGTCTTTGAGGCGATTCCAGGCATGGGTTCCTGCAGCCAGGAGCTTCTGCCATTTCTCAGCCCAGCGTTTCTTCTGAGCAGGAACACTTCCTCCTGCTGGGACCCCCAGGTAATGAACAGAAAGGACCATGCCAGGGTGTCCCATCGACAGAGGAGAATTTCTTCTCTCTCTTAAAGTATGACTATTCTCAGGACTAACAGGACCCCATTCAGAATAAAATTATAAAATAGAGAGCTTATAGCCGAAACCGATTTGGCTCAGTGAATAGAGCATCAAAGGGTCCCGGGTTCGATTCCAGTCAAAGGCATCTACCTTGGTTGCGGGCACATCCCCATTCAGGGGTGTACAGGAGGCAGCTGATCTGTTTCTCTCTCATCGATGTTTCTAACTCTCTATCCCTCTCTCTTACTCTCTGTAAAAAATCAATAAAATATATTTTGGGGGGAAAAAAAATCTGGAGCTTCTTTAAAACTCAGGCAGGCACCTCTGTTGCATTTGACTTCCGTTGGACGGCGTCAGCTATTGTCCTCCTCTAATATCTGGAGTTCAGCCAACCGCAGGACAGTCGTCTTCTGTTCATTTGTAAATTAATATGTCTGGAAGTGAAGGCTGTCTCCGAAGAAAGCAGATTCGCTTTTCTCCGAATGTAATGAAATGATGTTTGGGGAAGCCTCTGCTGAGGGCCAGGAATCTTTATGAGCCTTTTAAAGTCATTGTTTTCGTCTCACAAATGAGAACTCTCGGATGCCAAGGAGTAATGAACTGGAAAACCACATGGTGACAGTTGGTTCTTAAGCTGGCCCTGGTGCATGAGCAAGGCCTGTTGGGGAGGACTTACTTGCTGCATGCTTCCCTCAGACTCCTTCTTTTCCTCTTTGGTCACTCCTCCTCTCTGCCACCCCCACCCTTTACCAATTATGCAATAAACACAGGTTTGGGCACAGACAAATAATTTGCCACTTATTTGTGTGGTCAATTCATACTGCATGAACTTGATATTTAACCTCGCTGAGTCTTAGTTTTCACATCTGTGAAATGGTAATGATACATCCCTTCCTCCCTTCCTTCTTCTTAATAGATCCTATATTTTTTAAAAATATATTTTTATTGACTTCAGAGAGATAAAGAGAGAGAGAGAGAGAGAGAGAGAGAGAGAGATCAATGTTGGCTGCCTCCTGCACTCCCCACATTGGGGATCGCACCTACAACCCTGGCATTTGCCCTGACCAGGAATAGAACCATGACCTCTTGGTCGGTGCTCAACCAGTGAGCCACACCGGCCAGGCCTAATAAAATCTATCTTTGATTCAGCTGTTCAACTCTACCCTATGCATTTCTTGTGACTCAGGGAGGTGGAAAGACCCTTGAGATCCAACCTAAATGGTCACGGTCTATAATGGGCATTGGAACCATCCAGAGAACAAAGAGTTCTGGAGCCCAGGCTGTCACTTGTCAGAGTTTGAGGGGGATTATAGTTTGCTGTGATGTGAGAGAGAAGACTTCTTACTCAGAGCCCTGGCAGCAGGCTGCCTCTAGATTCTGAAATCCGTCACGTGATTCTATAGGGAAGCCACTCTGAGGATGTAGCTGTCACACCAAAAGGAGGCCAACGAGTAGGAGAGAAATGAAGCCGGTCCCTGTCCATGCAATATGCCCAGGCTAGATCTGGACTTCCTGTACATGAGATTCATTTCTTTATTCTTTGGCCAGTTTTTTTTCTGTTATGTTTTATAATAAAAAACATCCTAACAGCACATGTATGAAAGTCGAATGTGATCATCTATGTGCACAGTTGGTAGTACATGCCAGCTTCTCCAGGAAGGTTTAACTTCCTCTCCTCGTTAGATTTCTCTTCTTTTCCATCGATTCTTCCCTCTTTTATCTGGAACCCAAACCTAAGTTGGCATTACCAGGACTCAAACCCACAGAGAGACTAAGTTATGGTTAGGGGATTGGAACTTTGAGCCCTTAGGTCTTTGAGTTACAGCCCCGATGGCTGATAGTTTACTCAATGGAGCCCAGGTACTGAGACCCCCACAGAAACCTCTGAAGGAAGAGCTGCAGGGAGCTTCTAAGTCCGTGAGGACGTGGCTGTGTTGGGAGGGGTGCATGCTAAGGGGGCCTGATATCCTACATTACACCCCCAATATCTCTTCTATTTGCCTGTTCCTTAGCTGTATCCTTTCTTTTTTAAAAAAAATATATATTTTTTATTGATTTTTTACAGAGAGGAAGAGAGAGGGATAAAGAGTTAGAAACATCGATGAGAGAGAATCATCGGTCAGTTGCCTCTTGCACACCCCACAATGGGGATGTGCCCCCAACCAAGGTACATGCCCTTGACTGGAATCAAACCCAGGACCTTTCAGTCTGCAAGCTGATGCTCTATCCACTGAGCCAAACTGGTTTCAGCCCTTTCTAATAAACCAGCAATCGTGAGTGTTCTCCTGTACCCTGTGAGTTGCTCTAGGGAATTATGGGAGCTGAGTAGGAAGTTGCGGGTACCCCTAAGTTTGTAAGTCAGCTAAGGAGAAGTGAGGGTTATTTGGGGACTCCCCTTGCATCTTGCATCTGAACTGTGGGCAGTCTTGTGGGCCTGAGCCCCTAACCTGTGGGTCTGCATTAACTTTCTGTAGCTGATGTCAGAACTGAATTGAACCATTGGACATCCAGTTGGTGCCAGAGAATTGAAGTACGGAGCTTTGCTCTTGAAAAACCACACAGTTTTCAAAAAGTAGCTTATCAATAAAGTGCTTTTAACTCTCCCCCTGTCACAAATTTAGTTTTAATTATTGGGAGATTATTAGGATGACAGCAGGGAGGTGTTATTTAAGAAAACCCTATCCCTGAGAATCAGAGGTAGAGCAAAATGGGGCTGTGGCCGGAGTTGAGTTCTGAGTAGCTGGGCCTGAGGTGAGTGTTGGCATTGAGCTCAAAGCAGCCAGAAGCTAAATGAGCCAGAATTGAGACAGAGCCAAAGAGCATAGGAAGTGCTAAGGATCAGAGCCCGTGAAAGCAAGAACCAGCATGCATGGCCATGGACTCACGAGCGGTGGCTTAAGCCAAGGATCAGGGTCTAGTCCAGGACTCCCACTGGCAGGTCCAGCCCAGGACTGGGTGAAAACTGGGCAAGGGCAGTGGTACCAACAGGCCCCCAAAAGTCTTCACGTCCCTTTTATCTTTACCTAAGGCAGCTGGTAACCACTGTAACCTGAGGAATTCGGGTATTCAACCAGGAATCTGGTGCCCTTGTCCCAGGGGAGAATTAGGAGTGTAAGAAAGTAGACACAGTGGACAGTGGAACAGCCCTAAACAATCTCCGGAGGGCAAATGCAACTGAGGGTTCTTGTTCTCTGGTCAGCTGGCCTATACTGGGGACCATTCCCATGCCCATCGCTATAGCTGAGGGCACTGCCTTGGCTGCGTCAGGCTGTTGTATCCAAAAGGAGGTCTGCTGCTCCTCAGGGCCTGTGGCATGGCGTCATGGAAGGGACTTTGGTGCTAGGAGTGGCTGCAGAAGCCACGTGGAGGCCGAAAGGCTGTACTTCGTCCTGAGAGGTGGAGGAGCATTGGGCTAAGCCGGCCATGCACAGCAAGACCACGTGGGGCCTGCTGCTGCCGCTGAGGCTTCCTGTCTGAGGTTCTTGCTCCAGATGAGCAGGAACATCTGCCAGTTGGGAGGCCGCCTCTCTGCTCTGCATGAAGCCTTTGTCGGCCGCTCACCTATAAAGAGCCAGACAAGCAGAGCGGGGAAGCCCTGCTCTTGACTTCTGGCATCAATTTCAACTCTGCATCCATTCATCCTCCATCCAGTTGCACTGCCCACTCCCTTCTCCAAACACTGTCTTTAGCTCATGAAGTCTGTGGACACAGGAGCTTTCCCTCTAACTGACTATCCATAATCTACACAGCTCTGCATCACTGGGTTCTCTGAGGTGCCAAAGACCAAGGCGAAGAAGGAGGCGGGTTGGGGTCTATGCTAATACACAGCACACAGGGGGTATGGCCTTTTGCTCCTCCAGGGCACCCGTGTAGGGGAAGGGAAGGGACTCGTCCAAGGGCATGAAGTTGGCCAGTTGGTTGGCAGAGCCTAGCACATGTGTCAAACACAAGGCCCGCGGGCCAAATCCGTCCTGCCAGGCCTTGCAATGTGGCCCGCACCACGCTGTCATCACTGCACTCCGCTGCGTTTCCATCACAATGACAGTTTATGACTGTTCAGTAAACCATTCGGCCCGCTATTTAGGCTGGATTTTAGATTTTGGCCCCTTCTCTGATTGAGTTCGACACCCCTAGGAGCAAAAGCCAGGACCCTCCACCACTGTCCACCCATGGCCAGCTGTCTTCTCATCATGCTGGGAGACAGAAGTCCCTTTTCAAGGCATGGAAAAAATATCAGAGCCACTTTGGGTAGTTTTGTTGTTATTCAACACTGTAATTTGGGTGAAAACTGGGCAAGGGCAGTGGTACCAACAGGCCCCCAAAAGTCTTCACATCCCTTTTATCTTTAGCTAAGGCAGCTGATAACCAGTGTAACCTGAGGAATTCAGGTATTCAACCAGGAATCTGGTGTCCTTGTCCCAGGGAGAATTAGGAGTGTAAGAAAGTAGACACAGTGGACAGTGGAACAGCCCTAACCAATCTGAGTAGTTCAGAGAGGGGGGAGAATGGAACACCCCATGCCTCCCATCCTTCACCTTACCAGGTGGTCCTCTGTTCCCTCATCAGAGGCAAGAGGTGCCTACGAAGGAGGTGGGGCCGGAAGAAAGCGCCCGTCGCCCTCTCTCCTTGTCCGAAAGGAGCCTTTCTTCCACCGCGGGTTGCATTAGGCGAAGCGGTAGAGTGTTTGACAGTAAGTCACTCAACGATGATGAAAAACAGGACGCGTGAGCTTCTGTGGGGGTTCCCGCGTGAATGGGGCGCCATACAAAATCAAGTTGCATTATTGTATTGTAGGGAAGGGCTTTGTGCTCACGTTCAAAATAACACGCTGAGAGCCCTCCAAGCCTCTGAGTGTGCTCGGAGTTTGTCAGAATGCTTCCGCAAGGCATCTGCACTGAGCTGGCTGCATGAACAAGGGTTTGAGGCGGGGGAGGGGGTATTGGTGAACTAAAATGATGTTTTCTTCATTACTCTTCCACTTCTGTCTCCTGCCTGAGTACTTAGCATTTCCTTCCTTCTGTGTGTACAGTGGAGTTTCCCTCAGCAGTGAGGTGTGGCCGGAGACTTTTGGGGCTGGAGTGGCCCAGTTGGTTGAGTGGAATCCTGTGCACCAGAAGGTCACTGGTTTGATTCCCAGTCAGGGCACATGCGTGGGTTACAGGGGGCTCCCCAGTTGGGGCACATATGAGAAAGTGGCTGATTGATTGGTGTTCCTCTCTTGCATCATCCCCGCGCGCGCTCTCTCTCTCTCTCTCTCTCTCTCTCTCTCTCTCTCTCTCTCTCTCCCTCCTTATCTCTCCCTTCTTTCAAAGCATGTCCTCCAGTGAGGATTTAAAAAAAAAATAGATGTAGGCCTGGCCCTGTGGCTCAGTTGGTTGAAGCATCAGAATATACACCAACAAGCTGTCAGTTCAATTCCCAGTCAGGGCACATACCTAGATTTTGGGTTTGATCCCCATTCAGGGAAATGTGGGAAGCAATCAATTGATCTTTCTCTCTCTGTTTCTTTCTCTCTCTCTCTCTCTCTTTCTTTTCCTTCCTCCTTCTCCCTCCCTTCGTCTCTTCCTCCCTCCCTTCCTTCTTTCTTTCCTTTCTCTAAAATCCATCAAGAAACACATCCTGGGGTGAGGATTAAAAAAAAAATAGACACAAAATCAGCAAACTTAAGGATGTTGCTGCCAATGAAGAAGAGACAAAGCTTGTGAAAGGTGCTGGCATCTAGAAGGCAAATAGTAACTTCTGAGCTAAAGGCGGACAGGCAGGAAGTGGAGGAAAGATGGCGTGCAGTCTTCTGGATCCCTTGCCTGGGGCTGCACTCAGTGTCGTACAGGTCGAGGCTGACCCGACAGGAACCTGTGGCCTCACCATCCGGAGGCTGGATGGATGCCCCACGTGGAGATGGCAGCAGGATGGTCCCCTGAGATTTCTCTCTCTGCAGAGGGCCATCTTCTTACAACCTTTTCTCTGAGTGCCGCACCCCTACCATCCCTCTTCCTGTCCACATTTCCAATTTGTTGCCTTGGACTCAGGGCATGTGAATTCCTTATTTTACCTTAGTTACCCTCTAAGGGCCGTCCCCCGATACAGTCACATTCTGAGGTCCCCAAGGTGAGAGCTTCACCACATGGCTTTGTAGGGGACACCCTTCAGCCCCTCACAACCCTGGTTTGAAGATTTTACTTTGAAATCACAGACACACTTGATGCACTTGAAAACGAAGGAAACACAAACTTAGCAAAGCAATTTCTAAGCATCAAGTAAACATATTTTTTAAAAAAATGTATAGTGTGTTTTAGAATTTATACATTTTCAGAGAGACCTCTGCCTATATTTTGGTGACAGCCCCCATCCCACCCCAACCCCCTGACCCAGCAGACCGTGGGTCAGCACTGCAAATCCAAACATACTAGCCTTTCTACAGGAATAAAAAGGTGCGGAGATTAATAAAGCGGAATAAATGGAGGCCATGAATACTCCTGTCTTTTCTGGTCATGTTTCCTAACTTAATGGGTTCAGAATAGGTTAGGTTTTGCTACCAAATCCATTATTTAAAAAAAAAAATTGTGCTGTTTAGACCTTTTGATCTTTAGTAAAGCGATGCTGGGCTTTACAATATATTTAATTTTATAAAGCAAGTTGCAAAAATAGGCACCCAGCATGACTATATATATATATATATATATATATATATATATATATATACATATACATCATGCTTAACAGCATGCTATGTTTCAGGGCAACATGCATACTTGGGCTTTTGTTAAAAAATACTTAAGGGACTGATCATTGTCAAGTCCAAGAGGGTGTCTGCTTCGGGGAAGGAAAATAAACAAGGCTAGTGAAGGAGACCAGGAGAATACCACTGTAATTGTAATGTCTTATTATTGATGCTGTTATTGTTTAAATAAAGCGATGAAGGCCCCGGCTGATTTGGCTCAGTGGATAGAGCATCAGCCAGCAGACTGAAGGGCCCAGGTTCATTTCTGGTCAAGGGCTCATGCCCAGGTTGTGGGCTAGATCCCAGGTGGGGGCATGCAGAAGGCAGCCAATCAGTGATTCTCTCATCATTGATATTCCTCTCTCTCTCTTTCTCTTCCTCTTCCTTCCTCTTTGAAATAAATAAAAACATATATAGTTAAAAAAAATGAAGGAAGGGGAGGTCTTCTTGCAAGTACATCAGAAGTATTGAATCAGATGAAAAAAGTAAATGGAAGCGAATTTTCTGGGCAGAGAGAAGCGATGATGAAAGTCTCTGACATGTACAGGGCTGACCTGGTTAAAGCCTGCAGGGCAGCTCCATGGCGGGGAGGGGGGGGAGGCTCCGTGCGGAGGGGGGAGGAGGGAGAAGCTGAGGCTGGAAATGAAATAGAAGGCAGCGTCCTGAAGGCGATGGGGGGCCAGGAAACTGCAGGATCAGATTTTCCACTCCTGCTGGTTCTGCTGGTAGCCAGATCCTTGACGGGTGCTGGAGACCCAGGCTAGAGGCAGCTCCTGCTAGTCATGTGCCTCTGGGTGGCAAGCTTTGTCACATGCATACATCCTTCATGTAATTTTCTAAGAGTCACTCTGAATTGGGCCAGGACAGACCCTGGTTCTACAGCTCGAGAGGAGAAAAATCAAATTGTAAAGGTCGCATAACCTGATCAGAGGAGTAAAGAGAGAACAAGCAAACTCAGGTCTTCTGACACGACTGTACAATATTCTGATTTCTCTCTGACAGCTGTCATCTCTGCAGGAGGGCAGCGGAGCCATGAGGGGTGTCTTTAGATGCTTTTCTTGATTGCTAAGAAAGATGGTTTATTTTTCCTCTCAAAAAGTAACAGAAATGATTCTGTGGCAAAGATGGGAAAGAAAACCCCCAAAACAAGCAGCCTCTTTTGCTGGGTTCATCCAGATGGGGAGGTGATGGGAGTGGGATCCAGGGCGTGATCTAGTCTGACCTCCCCATTTCCACAGAAGGCAAAGCCGGCGGGAAGGAAGAGGTGATGGGCAGCTATATGTGGAACGTGAATGTCTTTATGGCACTATCTGTTTTCCTGGCCCATCCCCTCTTTTGTTAATAGTAAGGGGTTTTAGGTAAAGATGACAGTTGGTAAATTATGGACTCACCTTAGATGAGAAAATAACACCAGAACAAACTGAAGACAAGGAGGTATCAAGAATAGGACCTTACCTCGGTGAATAGATTTGCAGTCAGATCAGAAAAGATTGTGTATGTGCACCAGACCAACAGAAGTTCTGGGTGTGGCTGGAGGACAAATTCAAATCCAGCCTGAACGGGCATTATATTCTCTGGGGTCTTCTTTAAAACAAACAAAAAGTATGTCTCTATTTAAGGATGGTGGCTATCTGAAGTATGGATTATACATGCTGGGGATAAAGGATGTGCCTTTATAATTGACTAAACTGAGTCATTTTCCATCAATCCTGAGCAACTGATAAACTGTGAAGCTTTGATCCTAGCTGCCAGATCTTTCTTGAAGAGCTGGGCAAGGGCGAGTTTAACTAGCACCATCTGGTCAGCTCTGGGCATCACACTGCCCATGTCCCAGGAGCCCTTTGGACTCCACAGGGACCCTATTCTGTCCACATGTAGGCTTAGCGATGTCCTCTCAATGCTGCACAGGGAAGCAAACTCTGTGCAGACACGTGACGCACATTAGGAGCTAACATGCATCACCTGTTTCTGGCTGGACACTCGGAAATCTAACCGGAGAAGTGTCTCCCAGGGGATTCCTGGCCATCACTCAGCCCTTGGGAGCCTCTGGTGGACCCCAAGATGCTCACAGCCCTGGCCACAGAGGACCCGCAGTCTGAAGGACAAGCTGGCGCGCAAGGAAGCCCCATCTGAGAGCCCCTCTTCCTAAGCGCTGGCTCTCAACTCCAGGCCTGCCCCGGGTTCCTACCCTCCTCCTCTTCCTCAGCGCCTTGTTTGCTGGTTTGTTTGCTTGCTTGTTTATTGTCAACCCTCACCCTAGGATATTTTTTCCATTAATATTGAGTTTTAGAGCATGGGAGGCATTGGGAGAGAGAAACGTCGATGTGAGAGAAACACACCAATTGGTTGCTTTCCCCACACAAGCCCCAACCAGCGTTGGGGATCCAGCCTGCAACAGAGGTGCGTGCCCTGACCGGAATCAAACCTGGGACCCTTCAGGCTGCAGGCCAACGTTCCATCCACTGAGCTAAACTTCCTGTTCTTCCCTCCTCCTCTGTCTGCAGCTCCTCCCCAATGTCCGACCTTGGCAGCGCCTTCCTCCCAAACCCGGCTTCAGCTCCCAGGAAAGCCGCTCCATCCCTCCAGGCAGTCCTCCAGGAGGCTCACCAAGGCTTTGGCCCACTTTGAAGACACAGTGAACAGAAGTGGGGACTAGGAGGACCCCCAAATGCTCTCGGCATTCCCCCTCACCACAAAGTACCTTTCCAGCGGGAAAGTGTCCCCTCTCAGTGACTCAGAGCTTCAGCGTCCAGTGTGACGTCCAGGAATGTGAGAAAGGCCGGCAGCCCCCTTCTCTCTGAACAGCCGAAGCCACACATCCCAGCAGCGAGGAGAAATCATGGCTCCCCATGCATCTGTAAGGGTGGCGAGCGGGAATCAGCCAGGCCCCTCTGCTCAGCCTTTCCTCTGGGGAAGGAATAAATAATGTCCCTTTGTTTACTCAGTTGTACAAAACCTGTTAAAACCAGGGAGCTCTCATATCTGCATGGAGCACAGGCAGTGGCCGAGGCACAGGCCGAGTTCATGCAGGAAGCCAGCGGACAGCGATGTGTACTGTCAGAGCTCTCTCTCCTGGCTCCCGAGAGACTTACTGCTCCTTCTTTCCTTAAAAACCCTGATTTGGTTATCTTTTTGTTTTTGAATTGTTAGTCTGTTAATTTTTTTTCATTAAAACAAGATGCTGCTTGTTTTAAAATCTCCAGGATGGTGGAGATTTTGCAGTCACGTGCTTCAAATGGGGTTGAAAGAGAAGCATTCTCCATAGAGGAGGCGCTGGATCTGCCTGTGTGATACAGTTGCATTTTAAGATGTTCTGACATCTTCTCCTAAAAGCCACTGAGCTTCAGGATCCCAGCTCTGCGGCCACTGTGAACACAGGGGCAAAGGAAGAAGGAATGTGGGAGCTGAGTTGGGGTCCCTCTCTCTTTCCTCCTTCTCTGCTATCCCCGTGGTGACGTCATGGGGAGGAGCAAATCTCACGCCGCCCAGCTGCGGCTTGGAATTAGTCCCCGGGCATTTCTGTTTGGGCCTAAGACCACTCTGAATGTCTGTATTGGAACATGGCTGCTTATTTCAGGGTGCCAGCGCCAGCGCGCAGTGCAGGAGGGGGTGAGGGGGAAGAGGTAGAAGGAGGAGGGAGGAACCACAGCAGCCTGGGCCCTAGGCAAGCCACACCCGCTCCTGGCGGCTGGCTGATCTCATGGAGACAAACACTGCAGCCCAGACCTCCTTACTCCTCACAGGCGCTGTGCCCGGGGTTCCACTGCCCAGAGCGAAGGCCAGGCGTCGGGGCAGAGTGTGGGATCAGAGGACGAAGCCCCGAATACTGGGGACGCCCTTCAGCTCCATCGGAGGGAGGGTGTGTGCTCTGCAGGCTGCAGCCCCTGGAGCTGCATGTTGAAACCATGGCTCCACATGCATCTGTAAGGGTGGCGAGTGAGAATCAGCCAGGCCCCTCTGCTAGACAGGACTGGGCCCACTCCTCCCGCCTGGACATCCCCATCCCAACCGCAGAACCAGTGAATGTGCTCATGTACACGGCAAAGGGGGTGCAGGTGGGACTGAGCACGGATCTGGAGAGGGGAAGGTGATCCTGGGTTTTCCGAGGGGGCCCATGTTCTGAGAAAGCAGGGGGCAGATGCTAGAAAGCAGGGGATGAGGCCTGGAGGCAGAGCCAGAGGAGACAGCGTGGCAGAAGAGGTCGGAGTCCCACCACCGTAGTCAGGGAGCCGGGGTGCCCTCCAGGAGCTGGGGAGGGAGGGCGGCGCTCTCCCTCTGAGCTCCCAGGAAGAATGAGGGGCCTACCCCTGGGTCAGGAATCTGGGCTTCCAGACTGTGAGGTAGCCAAGGTGTGTTGTGTGGAGCCACTTAGTTTGTTATAACCTGCTGCAGCCACACCAGGGACTCCTATCCCCATCTCAGGAAACGCCCCCGAAGGCCCTCTACTGGTGGTGAGGGCTGACAACGTCCAGTGAGTGCACAGCCTTGGTGACATGTTTTTGGACATTTCAACCTCCGTTCTCCTGGAACTGGCTGGTCTTCAGGTGTTATCTCGCACTTTGAAACCACTGCAGCCCGGACCCCCTTACATCCGGTCACACTTGGATCACAATAATTCATTCCATACGAAATCACTGGTCACTAGGGAGGGACAGAATCCCCCACACTCACCTCGGACAACCATCTTGCCGTGTAGACCCCTCACAGGACCGTGTTCTCCCAGTGCTCAGAGCATATTTGCAAAATCGGGACAATCAAAGAGCATCCATCCCCCTCCTCCATGGCTACCCGGGTGGGGGGTGGGCGAGGATGGAGGGGTTGGGGGCAGAGGAAGCGGGAGAAACCATTCATTCCCACTTCACACTCACCTATCAGCTCTTGGCTGCACGCCAAAGCATTCTGCTTATAATAATAACTGGCAGCCGTCCAGAGCCTTTTAGCAAATAAGAAAGGCAGGAAAGAACGAAGAAAAGAGAAGAGGAAAGAAAAATAATGCAAGTGGAAGAAACATCCCAGGAGGTAGATGGCAACACCCTTCGGCCCGTGTTTCTCTGTGAGAGAAAGGAAATGCCACACACATGTTTCCTAAAACCTCCCGTTTTAATCAGACGCCATAGCCCGTAATTAAATTCAAGGGAGCATCTTACCTCTCCTGCCTTCCGAAACCAGAATGCAAGCACACTTAGCTCTATGGTGATGTCATAGGAAGAAGACAACAAAGAGACACAAACCAAACAACAGCCCACCAAAACGACTGGGTCACGAGCCTTGTTGGTCTGACTCATAGACCAGGGACATATGTCCAACCCCGGACTTACTAAGCTCAGAAAACTAGCCCAGCCGGTGTGGCTCAGTGGTTGAGTGTTGATCTATGAACCAGGAGGTCACAGTTCGATTCCTGGTCAGGGCACATGTCCGGGTTGCAGGCTCGAGCCCTAGTGTGGGGTGTGCAGGAGACAGTTGGTCAATGATTCTCTGTTATCATTGATATTTCTATCTCTCTCTCTTTCGGCCTTCCCCTCTGAAATCAATACAAAATATATATATCTTTTTTAAAAAAAGAAAACTGGACCTAACCAGTTTGGCTCAGTAGATAGAGAGTCAGCCTGCAGACTGAAGGGTTCCAGGTTCGATTCTGGTCAAGGGCATGTACCTTGGTTGAGGGCATATCCTCAATAGGGGGTGTGCAGAGGCAGTTGAGTTGATGTTTCACCCTCATTGATGTTTTTAACTCTATCTCTCTCCTTTCCCCTCTGTAAAAACCAATAAAGTATATATTTTTTAAATCAAAAAGAAAACTGGGCTTCTCTCCCCTAAGTTGTAGCTATGACAGCTCACATCCAATAATCAGCTTTGAAGAGGGAAGGGGTCCTTGCTATGTCACCCCAAGAAAGACCGAGTTCCCATCCTGCATCAGGCCACCGGGGCCTGGGCCCCAGACAGGACTCGCTTCTTTAGGCTGGTCTCCTGCTCTGTTCCATGGAGACATGGAAGCTCCACAGCCTTGGTGCCTGGGACCCTCAGCATCCATGTCACCTGGGACCTTGTGAACCCCAACCTATAGAATCCCAGGCCCTGCCCACTCCTGTGGGGCAAATCTGCATTGTCACAACCTTCATGGACCATACCAGTGAGAAGCTCAGGGGACAGGTCCTCCCCTTCCCGTGCTCTGGGACTCATGCATGCCATGGATGGGGGGAGAGGGGGACAGGAGAAGGGGTACCACAGAGAGAAGGAGGGAAAAGTGGAAGAACAACAACAGAGGTCAATGAGGAAGAGGAAGCAAGAGACTGAATCGATGGAGAGGCAGAGAAAGCACACAAAGCAGAAGGCTCAGGAAGGAAGAGAAGAAGAGAGGGAGGGAGCAGAAACCACAGAAGGGAAAATAGAAGACAAAGACTGGGGAGAGAAGGAAGAACAAAATAAAGGAGGGAGGGGTCACTTGCCCAGGCCCAGACCCAGTGAGCTGGTGTCAGGATGGGAACCAGGCACGGTCAGTGGAAGGTGGGGTGGGGATGGGGTGACTGGTGGATGGCAAGGGGACAGAGGGTCTGGGCTGATGGTCAGCAAAGGCGGCCCGCTGCCTGTGCTCCGGGTCCCTCCTGGTGACATTCCTGCATCTTCTGAGCAGCTCAGGTTGGCAGATTGATCGCTCTGGTCGGCTTTATGGTTAATGAGAAAAGTCACCATTAGCCTTCCCTTCCCCACACGCGCCCTTTTCTTGCACGTGCCCCGTTATAAATTAGCCTTTCCATTATTAATTTTTCCTGGATGACTCATGCCTCAGGAACCAGGCCTCGCCCGCCGGGAGGAAAGGGTTCGATCTCTGTGGTCATCTGCCCTCCTCATCCCGAGGGGAGGGATTAACCCTCACATCGCCCTGGGAGCAGCAGGCCCCAGCCTCCTGCATCCCGCTTCATCTGGCAAAGGCCAACAGGGGGCGGGCGGGGAGGCTGAGACATTCAGTGTTTTCCTCATGGCTTCAGAGGCCGGGCACAGGGAAGGAACTGGCCCGCATTAAACCTTCTGGAAAGACACTGGGGAAGATCCATTTGCTTATTTTCTCTTGAACCCATTCCTTTCATTTGCCTTTCAGTGTCCGGGCCCTGGGAGGGCTTCGGTCAAAGGGGCAGGCCAGGCCTCGCGTCTGCCTCGCTCTTCCCGCCAGGAGCTTGGTCAGATTTTTGATCCACCGTCCACTCAGGTGTCTATCGGGCAAGGTGATACCCACAATTGTGTTGCAAAAAATAAAGAAATAAATAATTTGTTTTATATAAAAAACAACACAAGGCTGAGTTCTAGCACTGAGTCAATAATTGTTAGACTGCCCTAAAGGAACTGTTGTTAAAACTGCTGGAGGTCATTTCGTCAAATAGAAATCAAAGATCTTGTGTGTCCTCATGCAAAAGGTGGTTTAAAATGTAATAAATATCGGGTCTGAGTCCCTGGGAGGAAACTTCAGGAAGCAAGGTTGCTTTCATTTTGTAGCTGCGGTTCATGCAGAGGAGGTGGGCGGATGGGAGGCGGTGTGCACACGTGGCGTGTGCCAGGCTCCCGGGACGGCTCACCTTTAGACGAGGTCTGTGAAGGTGCAGAGCCACAGCTAATGCGAGAGGCAAAGACAAAGCACATGGAGAATGGGAATGATGAGAGCGCCCTGGTCCCATGGGGATGGATCTCCCTTCCACCCTCCACCCCCTGGGATCCCCACTGTCCCTCAGGCAGCGCCCTATTGTTCCCACATTGTAGGCACCTAATGTCCGTGTCCCTCCAGAACCCAGAGGTGAACAGGCCACCTCCGACTGTGATGGTGTTGGAATGGGGCTTTTGGAGGGACGTAGATCCTGAGGGGCTGCCCTAAAGGACAGGTTCCTGCCCTAGGAAGGCCCCTGGAGCTTCCTCCTGGGGAAGGACCAGGAGAAGGAGCCCGCCTGAGACCAAAGGAGGCTGCCCCTCTGGCTCCCTGACCTTGGACACCCAACCTTTAGACCGTGATGCAGGAATCACTCCTCAGCCAGCCAGCTGGGTGTCTGTCAGCGCAGCCCGGATGGACAGGCAAGCGTTGGAACTCCCACCCGCCTGGCACACCTCCTCCTCCCCTTTGGGGTGCTACTTCCCACTTAGAAGTGCTTTCATCCTTCGTCCTTGGCTCACTTCAGTCCATGCCTCTAGACCCGGTGTCAGCATCACCGTCTCTGAGTGGGGTTGGCCCTCTCTGGCCACCCCATGTGGACATGACTTCCCTGCGGCCAGGGGCTGTGAGGAGCCAGGGGAGGACAAAGACCCGGACGGGGCTCTGAGGGGCAGTGTGGGCACCTCGGAGCCCTGAGGACAAGCCAGGTCACCCCTGTGGACTCTGTCAGCACAGACCCCTTTGAAGAGAAAGCTTGTCTCGCTCTATTTCCTCCCAAGTCAGAACAATGCACTTATTAACATTTCAAATATTTCTTAATATTTGTGGATCTTCATAAGAAGAAGCTGCTTCTGTTTGTTTGTTCTCTTATGTGGTGTTGTTGGTAGGAGGGCATCAGAGCCAGACTTCAACTGCAGATCAATCTGGGGGGCAATGGGACCACCGCCCACCCCACCATTCTGAGTCCAGAGGCTGTTGTGTGAATAAACATTTACAATGGCTAAGAACGCATCTATGCCATGCCTATATTTTTTGAGATAACATACATGAGTTGGTTTGGAAGGGGGTGAGGGGGATTCTGCAAAGGAGGTGAAACCCCATCTCCTGGGTATCCCGCCTGTTCACTCCAAAAGCCCGATGCCAGTCCCAGCTCCTGGCCCGCCGCTGTGGGCCCCAGGCTCCCCAGGAGCTGGGAGTCCAGGGGTGTCTGTGCCTGCGTAGAGAGTGAGATCCAGAGCGAACCCTTTTCACACTCACCCATCTGCCACCGCCTGCCTCTCAAAGAGCCACTCAGACACGTTTTTTCAAGAGTCCTGGCTGCCAGGGGAAAAAAAAAAAATATTTTGAAAATGAAGTAGAAACAAAAGATGAATGAGTCCCTGCCTAGTCCCCTCAGGCAGGGTCAGAGGCAGGAGCGAGGCCATGAGCTCTGGCCCCCAGGCTGCCCTCCCCTGTCACCCCCACCCCTGCCCCGGACACCACTGGGAAGGAGCCCTTTGGTCCTGCTGGTAGTTGTGGGAGCTATTCAAGGACTTGAAGAAAGAAGCGGAGTGACTGGGTGCCTCGCATGAATTGTCCTTGTTTTGTTTCCATTTGGCTTCAGTAATTACGCCTTTGACATTGCCATGCATTCACCATGGACACTGGGCCTGCTTTGTTCTCCACAATAGCAAGTGGTCCAGCGATGCTCTGGAGAGGGTCCAGGTTCCCCAGGAAGAGAAGGGGGACACGCCGCTCACAACTTTAGGGTACAGGGATCTGACTGATGCAGCTTTGTGTTTGAGGACTGGGCACCATGCCAAAACAGGAGGCAACTCTCAATGTACCTTTTGCTGAAATTAGCTTTTATTTTTATTTTTTAATCCTCACCCTAGGATATGTTTATTGATTTTAGAGAGAAAGGATGGGAGAGAGAGAAGGAGAGAGAGAGACAGAGAGAGAGACAGAGAGAGACAGAGAGAGAGACAGAGAGAGAGAGAGAGAGAGAGAGAGAGAGAGAGAGAGAGAGAGAGAGATACTCTGATGTAAGAGAGGAACAGCCATCAGTCACTTCCTGAACACGAACACCTCCCAACTGGGCATCAACCCACAGCCTGTGGACACGCCCTGCCAGAGACTTGAACCTGGGACCTCTACAGAGCCTGAGATGATGCTCCCACCAGCTGAGCCAGCAACTGGAGCTGAAAATACCTTTTATTCTGAATCAAAATCCACAGCCTGGTTTGCTTGTTCCTTTTCTTCTCCTCCTCTCCTCCTATCCTCTTCCTCCTTTTCTCCTCCTCCTCTCCTCCTCCTCCACCTCTCCTCCTTCTCCTCCTCCTCTCCTCCTCCTCTCCTCCTCCTCCTTCTTCTTTTTCTTCTTCTTTCCTCTTTTTAGTTCCTTTAATGCTAAAACAGAGAAAACTAGAGTGCTCACTAAATAACCAACACACAGGGCTCTCTCCCTCTCCCGGATTTCTGCCCTGTGTTTTGGTTGAGGTGAAATATTAGAAAGAACATAGGATGTTAGAAAGAACATGAGCTGGGGGCTCCAGGGGGTCTCCGCCTTTGCTGGACTGTCCGTGGAGATGCTGTGTGACCTGGGATAACTGGCCCATCCTTTCCATAGCTTCATCTCATTTCTTCCTCAGCACACGGGACACCAAAACTGACTTCCGGGGCTGTGGAGCTGATGATGGCTCATCAGGAAAGTGTGTTAGCAGAGCGCCTCTCCCAGGTCCCCCTGCAGAAAAGAACACGAATCTCGTTTCCCCCCACATTCCCGCCACTTAAATAAAACCCACATTGCATTCTGGCCACAGTTGGACAAACTACTTAGCTTAATAACTTGGGAGAGGAGTGGCTAATAGACATATCCTCCCCACCCACAACCATTCCTTTCCTCTGGCCCTAGAGAGAATGTGGATGGGATGGTGAGATTCATAGACAGACTCTGGCCAGGTGTGGCCCCTGCTTGTGTGATGGCCAGACATCCCGCCCCAGCTCTGCCTGCTGGGTGTTCTCCTGACCCACTGGTCCTCTAGCTTCCTGGACCTGTGGTCTCCTGGGAGCCGCTGTTGGAAGATCAGAGGCTGAGAAGTAGGGCAACTAGAGAAGAAATACATTCCCCCCAGCCCTTCTCTGCACATCTTCAGGAGTTTCTGTGCCTCTTGCTGGTTCCAGTGGGTGGCCTTCCCTCCGGGATCCCACCCCATGAGAAAGCCCTGCTGATGGCCTGCTCCACTCTCCATCACTTATGTGACTGATTCCACACCAAACTGCATCCTTCTGAGATACCTGAAATGGACTCTGCCTTATTGACTGGACCCTGGTTTCTCAGAGGGATACATTTGCACTTGAACTTAAAACTGTCGTGAGTCAAGGAAAAACCCTCTTCTCTCTACCTCTCTCCTGAGCCACATGATCAGTTTTTAGGCCACAGGTTCACTCCCTATGCATGTTTACATTGGTCTGCACCTCTGCTTGGGACTACCACCAGGTTAGAAACCTCCTCGGAATTCTAGAAAAATTCCAGATGGAACCTTTTATTTTTAGGTTCACAGATGTGTGCAGGATGCAGTGGGTCTGGGAGAGTCTCTTCTGGATCTCATTCTGGATCCAGCGTGATGGTTTGTTGAACTGGTTGGTTGTCTCTGCCTAGAGTCTCCAGAAGAGCCTGTTGCCAGCACTCAGCAGAGAGCTTGTGTCAAAGAGTGAGGGTGAGTATTCAGCATCAAGGCATGGAGTAAGAGCTAAAGCATTGGATGCAACTTGCTTTCTGAACTTGGCCTAGTGATTGTCAAGTTCAGATGCAACAGATCATTGGCTTAAGAGGAGTGGGAGAAACTAACAATGCTTGAGAGGTACCATCCATTGTTCGCTGGCCCTTGCTTTGCTGTTTGGAGCCATTTCAGGATCATGTTTGTGACTCAGATGACCTTGGGGCCACATTTCCCCACCACCTGGTCCCACTGTGGAATCATAGACTGCGACCTGGGCTTACTATTGTACAAAGCCTGTCTATGATTTTCTGACACAGTAACAATAGTAGGTGTCTTTACAGTATAGGTATTACATGGTGTATTTTAGAAAGAACTCAGTAACAATACTAGGCATCTTTAGAGTATAGGTATTACATGGTGTTTATAAAGGTGGAGACTGTTCCTCAGAAAGGTGAGGGTATATACAAAGTCACACAGTGCCTGGGGTGAGAGATGAACTCAGAGTGGCCCACCTTTGAGTTCCATTCCAGCTGGTATAAACTGCAGCTCCTTAGCAAGGATAGTACCTGGTTCTGAAAAGCACTCAGTCAATTTTTGCAAAGTCTGGATAGAACTATTAATTGGAAACCAACTTGAAGACCTGATCTCATCACTTTCTAACTGAGGAATCGAGCCAGACTTTGCAAGGATGTGTGTGTGTGTTTGTTTTTTAAACAATATTTAGGGCAGGTGGTGCTCCATTGAAAGGCTGACAGAGCAAGTAGGCATGCCATCTTTAACCCACTTCAAGGCTCAACAAGGTGGCTTTCAGCAAATTCATTCACTTCTGTAAGGTGTGGTTTCCTACGTTGTAAAATGAGCCTGGGAACATTTAATGAGAATGATAAAGTGCTGGCTATCACAAATATAGTATGTGCTAAGTCCTGTCTTGTATTTTTATTTTATAGGACACATATTATGAACAGGATAACATTCACAGATATCACCCCTTGCCATCACACACACGAAGAATCCAATAACTAGCCCAACATTCCCCCCCCCCCCCATTTCCTTCTTCCTACAGGAATTCTCCCCAGTTGGGAGTAAGGACGAGTGGGTGGATATGTTAAGGGCTGAGAGAGCTGAAGGAGACAGGGTAGAAATGGAGCCATATGGACTGGGGCAGAAAATGATATGTTTTTGTTTGCTTATTGGATGGAGAGGCATTTAAAGGGGGGGGGGGGCACTGACTGAAAGGCAGAAAGAGGGTGGAAACGGAAGATGGCTCAGTGACTATAATCAAATATTTTTTAATAGGTTGCAAGATGACTGAGAAAAGAATGGTTATCCTTTCATTATTTTTGGTTTTTAAACTTCTTAGACACTATAAGACCTCCCATATGAACTGTGTGTGACCACCCAAATAGGGCTTAGTTATTACCTATCACTTTGTGACCAGAGCATTTGTAGTAACAATCACGTAGTTTTGTGGCTGGGTACAGAGAAGGCCTTACCTCAAGAGGCCAACATTTTTTCATTTGTCTTTTGTCCAAATCAAGAATGGGCAGGTCAATTTATATACAGAGAAATCCCCCTAGTTCTACAGAAGAATAGTCATGGGCTCACTCAGCCTAGAGAAACTAGCAAGCCATCCTGACTTGAGCTCCCCAAAGGTTCTCTGTGCCCAGGTACCAGCCGAGCGGTCCTCAGCTGGCTGGCCAGCTTCAGGGATGAGATAGTAAAGTAGGATTTTAAGGAAACACATCTTAGTAAACAACATCTGGAGGAAGACAAGAAGGAACGGGAATAGAGTCAGGCATCACCCATGCAGTGACAGATTGCATCTTTAATAAGCAGGCGCTTAATTAGAAAAGTAATTTGTAAGAGACACTAATGGAATGTGAGTATTCAACTTTGACCAACACACTTGCTTTGACGTCTAGGCTCTGTCACACATTGAGGTTTGTGTTCCCAGCCGTATACGCACCCCCCCTCCCACCCTGTCTGTGAGCTCTCTGGGTGCTCATGACTGTGCCGGTTGCAAGAAAAACACTGAATATTCCCAAGAAGCTAGACTTCACCTCTGCCAATGTCCCTGTCCCAGCAGAAGGCTAATGAGGAGGTGAGGAAAGGGGCTGGAAACTGGAGAAGGGGAGGGTGTCCCATCCATGCAGTCATGGTGTGTGTCAAATCAGTGTTACCAGAAGGAAGTCCTGAGTGTTGCCAGGAAAGCATTCCTGTCAATCAAGGGACCAGGAGAATTACAGACACCAAGGAAATGAAGCGCAGCCCAGGGCTGAGTGCGGTAACAAGACAGGAAGCAGGATTCACTATGGATGGGACATGGGGCTAGGACAGGGCAGCTCCATCCAAGCAGTGGCTGCATAATCGAATATGATTTTTAAACACATGGATGCCAGGACCCCACACCACACTGTAGGTCTGGGTGGGAGCTGATCATTAACTTCGCTCAGAAATTTCTTGAAAAATCTGATGTTACTGTTGGCAGGATACCGCTTGGAAAATCATTTTCCTAGGAAATGACAGAGTGCTAGGAAGAGCAGGCAGCTGAGCCAATAGTTCTGTAAAGTCAGGAAAAGGCTGAGTCAAAACTAACTGAAATGAGGGAAGGGGCCCCAGAGAGAGGAGATGCAGGAAGGCTCCCTGGGGAAAGATGGGAAGGAAGGAGTCAGGGAGAGAGAAGGAGGAAGAGACTCCACATGGAGGGCTATGGCCTCAATGAGCACAACAAGGATCAGCCTGTCCATGGGGACCCAGAGAAGGTCCATGAGTTTAGAGCTTGGAGTGGGGGGAGGGGAGCTGAGGGCAGGCAGGTAAGGATGATGCTGGGCAGGTAGCAAGGAGCTTATAAGCCTTTTATGCAAAGGAAGATTGGAAGGCATGAAAGAGTTTCGAGGAGCGCAGGTGGTCAGGGTAGGGTTGTGAAAGACCTCTATGGTTGCCCCCAGAAAATGGGATGCCGATGGAGGCTGAGGGGTGCCTTCTGTGCTCATGGAGGGCACCAGGCAGGGCTGGACTCAGTCTTCTCCCCATGAAATGGGAATGTCCTTGCACTAGAGATAAAGACTCTGGCCCACCAGAAGAGGAGACTTGGATAGCTGAAGAGAGGCTCTGAGCCTCAGAACCTCAGAAACTCCATGGCGAATTCCTAAGGGGCTTGAGAGAAACATCAGGGTGTGCCTGCATCGATCACACATCCTGGGCCACTTGACAAGCAGCCGTGTGAGGTTCCCTGGTCCCTGGGACAGACCACTGCAAACGTGGTGACTCCGAACAATGCAGGATGGTTTCCTTACAATGCTAGAGGTTAAAGGTCCTAAGGTCATGGTGTCATTAGACCACATTTTTTCTTGAGGCTCCAGGGAATAGCCCATCCCCTTGCCCTGTCCAGCTCTCAAAGGATGCCTGCGTTCTTGGTCCTTGGTCTACTTCTGACAATGGCATCACTCTGACCTCTGACCTCTGCTTCTTATGTCTTATCTCCTTCTTTTATAGAGATGTTGGTGATTACTTTGGGCCCATGGGATAATACCACCACCTGAGAGCCTTCATTTCATCACAGCTACAAAATCCCTTTTGCCATAGTGGGTAGCACATTTGCTTATAAGTTGCAACAATTAGGAGGTGGGCAAATTTGGGGGCCTCTGCTCTGCAAATCACAGTAACAAAATGTACAGGTGACCTGTTAAGGGCATAACTTACAACACAATTGAAGACAAGGGTCAGAAGAGGAAAATTAAGAAGGGAAATAGCACAATGAAATTAAATCCCTTCTGTGCACTAAAGTGTGCCTTTCTCTTTAAAATAACTCAGGGGGACAGTTTTAGTGAGAATCCTCTCTGCAGTAACTGATGGAATGATTTTATTTCTTCTTCATTTATTTCATTTGGAAATCCTCCTTCCACTTTCCCTTTCTCCCCTCCTCCCTTCCTCCTTTCCTTCCTCCCTCTCTTCTTTCCCTCTTTTCTTCCTTCCTTCTTGCCTCCCTTTTTCAGATACCTTTTCAATGGGCTTTGATTTCAAAATTTCAGAAATAACATGCAGACAGCCAAGTGATGGGCTCTGAAACATTTTTAAAAACTTATTTTTCCAAAAATATAAATGTCTTAGAATCTCCCTGAATCATCTTAATTTTTGCTTGCATTAAAAACAAACAAGCGTAACCCAAGGACATAGACAATAGGTGTTAAAGGCATGGGTGGAGGGAGGAAAAATGGGGGAGGACAATAAGGGGGAAAGGGGACATATGTAATACTTTCAACAATAAAGATTTATAAAAATAAAATAAACAAACAAAAACACTAAAATTTTGGATTTTATCTTTTTAATCCTTACCTCTCCTGGTCTCTTCCTTTTGAGACCTACTTTTGTGTGCTTTAAAGGACTTATTTTTTTCCATGGGAAATTTTCTCCTACATTTCATAAAGAATGAGATGTTTTTATAATATATTTGCAGTTTGCATGAGTTTGTGTATATGTTTGTGTGCATGTGTTTTAAGCCTGAAGACAGTTCCTTTCATGCAATATGCCAATGAATCCCCGCAGTTACGTTTCATGGGAAGTGTGTTCTACTTCTAAAATATTTTTGCTAAAGAAAATAGGGCATTGCCTGCTTTCCCTGAAGTCCAGGCGTGCTTTTCAAGATAGGAGAGGAGTGTGACCACAGGATGAATCTGATTATTTTTATTTCTGTGATTTTGGAGAAACTATGCAAACACTTGCACATATGGCAAGCTATTCCTTGTTACCTGGACTCCTTGGAGGCTGAAAATGTATCATATCCCTGTGAGGACAGTTAACACACTTCAGCTCTTTGCCAGGTAATGGGAAAGGACAAAGATGATGGGAACATAGGGTTATTTGAACAAGCAAGTCGGATGCCCATGGGAAGATGGTGAGAACACTGAGACTGGTTTATAGAGCCTATGGCTTTGTCCTAAATACGAATGTCATCCCTAGTGAGCCAGCTTGACCCAAAACAGAACAGCATTTGAGCAGGTGAGGTGCAGTATGGGGACAGAAAGCAAGACATTCTCCAGTATTCAGGGTAATTATGCTCTTACCTACAGACTAGATGCCTAGACAATGTGTAGTCATTGGTATCCTCTACCCACCAGCACTCTTCCTTGGAGAGAGAGGGGCTGTGGGATAGAAACTGTAAGCCTTCTTTCAATTATTTGTTTTTATAAATGCTAATCAATTCAATACTCTAGGTAACTATATTCCCATGGGGCTGGGTCTGAGCTTTACCGGCAAACCAGCAGGCCAAGGCTAGTCATCATGAGTGAAGAGTACGGGCCATACACTGGGATGAGAAGAGCTTGGAGGGTGTGAGGGTTGGGAGTCTGGAAAAACAGGGAGTCTGGACCCAAGGAAGAGAGAAGGCTGGGATGAAGCTGTCACTCACATCTGTGCTTTCTGGGGGGACCTGAGGACGAAGACAGGCTTCTTGATCATGAAGAATGTCCCTGAAGAGCTATTTGTCATGGCCAAGGGCTCCTTTGCTTTCTCCCTCCAAGGACTCCATCCTCACACCTTTCACATGGGACTGCAGGATGGGGTTATGATAAAAGTTGCTCTTGAGCCTGGCCAGGGTGGCTTAGTGGCCACAGTTGAACCAGGAAGTCACAGTTCAATTCCCAGTTAGGACACATGCCCAGGGTGTGGGCATGATCCACAGTGTGGGGCATGAAGAGGGCAGCCAACCAATGATTCTCTCTCATCGTTGATGTTTCTATCTCTCCCTCTTCTTTCCTCTCTGAAATCAATAGTTGGGATCCCCTTCATGTCTGGGTCTGGATCTGGAGTCCATTGAGTTCCAGGCGTGGTTAGTGCTGGTCCTTGGCAGATCTTTGAATGTTGAACTGACCCAGAATAAAGTAATCAGCCTTCTCCTCTATGCTGCCTCTTCTATAATCCCACTAGACTCCTAGCTTTCAATGCCATCTCTTTGTCCATAATTCCCGGGCATACATTTCCAGCCTGCCCACACCAGTAAGCACCAAATGTGTATATGTCGCTGCCAGCCTGACATCTATTGGTGTCTAAAAGGCATCTCTCACATAGCTAGTAAAAACAGGGCTCAGGCTTCCCCACCCCAGTTCATGGTCCTCCCTCCCCTATGCTTCCTCTCCTGGCCATTAGCATTCATTGAGTTGCTCAAGCCCACACATCTGGGAGGCATGCTGCATCTCTTCCATTTTCTAACTCTGCAAAACATCAGAAAATGATGTCAATCCTACCTTCAAATTGTATTTCAAATCCGCTCTCCTTGCTTCATTCCTACTGTTATCAATCTAGTCCCGACCTGAGACACTTCTTGTTGGGGCGACTACAATCAGCTTCTAGCTGGTCTTCCCCTTTCCACTTACACCCCCTGCCATCCCTTCTCCATACAGCACCTTGGGGGGTGGGGAAGACTTTTCAAAGTGCATCACTGTCCTACTTAAACCCTCGAAAACTTGCTGTTGTGGTTAGGACAGTAGTCAAATTTCTTACCATGCTCTGCGTGGCCCTAACAGGCCTGGCCACTGCCTTCCTTTTCAAATGTCCCTTCAACATGCTTATGATCATCAAACCACACTGAATATCTCTTCTCTTCTCTTCTCTTCTCTTCTCTTCTCTTCTCTTCTCTTCTCTTCTCTTCTCTTCTCTTCTTCTTCTTCTTCCTCCTCCTCCTCCTCCTCTTTCTTCTTCTCTCTTCCTGCTCTCTCTTTACCACATCTAAGTGCCCATAAAATTTTTATAACTACTATTCTCTTTGCTTAAAAATTGTAGTTTTCAGATATTTATGTATTTGTGCCTTTTTTAAATCATAAATGTCTTGGGGAAAATATATAGCATTTGCCTAATAAACTCCTTCTGAGTCAATCCACCCTCCAGAGTAATTCTCTATTAAATCACATTTTTCTGTTCTTACTCTCAGATTTCCTGGCATTACTTTCATTGTGTATTTGCTTATTGTTTATTATTTTTCTCTCTGTAGTGACTGCTGGTCTCCTTGGCCTTGCATGCCTCACTTACCATGATGGTCCCAGAACGTCACTTTATGGTGACCAACTTATCCTGATTTGATGGGGACTTTCCTGGTTTGAGCACTGAAAGTACCATGTCTTAGGAAACCCCTCCGTTAGCAAACCAGGACTGTTGGCCACCATACCTCGAATGTCACATAATAGGTACTCAATAAACATTTATTTCCACAATGTGAATGCATCATGATTTTACAACTAAAAGCAAAATAAAATCACCTTTGATGACCAAAGCAATATAAGACAAACACATTGAGGGGCACCTTCTCACACAAAGGAAAGGATGGGTTCACAACTATAAAATGAGGTCAGGTCAGGAAGCAAGAGTATGAGTCTACAGAGAAGAACCAATCAGAGTTCTTGAAACTGAAAAGATAATTATCTCAAAACTAGTGTTACTAGTAGCAGCAGTGGTAGTAACAGTGGCACTAGCAGCAGTGGTGTTACTAGTAGCAGCCGGTGGCCAGCACCAGCAGAAGTCAGCGTCCTCATCGGGGCCACAGTAGTAGCAACAGCAGCAATGGTATTCGCAATAATGACAGTAATACAAAGAGTAGTCATTAGAGTAGAATTAATGGACATAATATTAGTAATATTAGTAATAAGAGTATTAAAGACAGTAACAATAACAACAGGCATAATAGTACTAGTAACTATTCAGTCAATGGTGAAGGAACATCACAAGTCTTCTAACTGGTTTGGTTATCTCTAGTTCCAGACACAGCCATAGTTATGACACCTCTGGACAAAATTAAGAGTGAATCAGATCAATGACAGTTTGTAAAACAATAAATGTATTTAAAGGTGCTTCCAGTAGTTAATGCCCACCAAAAGAAATCAAATTGAAAATCAGGACAGTGCTCTCTGCTCAGAAATACCCAGCTGTGTGCCCAACATGAGGAACCCGATTTCCTCGCTCAGGAAGATCTGGGACAACTGCCGGGTGGCTGACCTGCTGGAGGCAGCTGCCCAAGTTAGGACTCAGCCCATCCCTGAGCAGCTGGCTGCCCTGCGGGGCACTGGTGTATTCTCCAAGCTGGACCGAAGAGCAGTCAGACCCCGGCGGTGTCCGCAGGCCGCACCTCTCCCTCCGCTTTTCCCACCTGGCTCATGCCAATGCTCTCCTTAATCTCCGGTCAAGTGCGAGCTTGCAGACGATGACAGAGTGTGGAAGGAAATGAAAGGAAGGAGGGTCCTTGGCTCCACAGGAACTCCAGCTTTCCAGGATGCCTCTCTTCTGGCCTGAACAGTGGCTAGAGGCATCCACAGACCTAGAGAGGCCCGTGGGCCAGTCGCTCCCTGTGCCCCACTCCACTGGCCAGCAGCTGGGGGGGTTGGAAAGAGCCTCCAGCAGCCCCCGGTGATGTCAGGGAGAGACCTCTGCTTTCTAACAGAACACATTCAGAATTGTTTGTGACAGTGGTGCCTCCGCCCCAGCAATTATCCAATTCTTCTGGAATGTGAAGAGTTGGCACGAGGCACTGGGCTGGGCGGCCATGGCAAGTCTGCTCTCTTCTCTCCTGCACAGGACATCTCCCTACCTGGAGCTGCAGAAGGGGCCAAAGTCCCTCAGAGACATGCGTCTGCATTCTGGCCAAGCTGAGAACAAGCCCAGCGGATATGCTGAGCGCCCAAAGATGCCTGTCTATCAGGAAGACAGTCAATGGGCAGCTACCCAAGGCAATGGGCCTGAGATCCATTCACTCTCTGCCTCTGGCTCTGCCTTTTTTTTTTTTTTTTTTTTTTTTTTTAAGATACTAAAACTGGAAAGCCAGATACATTAAACAATTCATACTTTGATTTGCAAAAGACAACAAACATCTCCTCTGGGCAGAGCAAGCGTGCCTCTTCTTGCCTCTGAGCTCAGGAACCCAGGCTCTGCTTCAGACCCCACAAGGTCCGCACGCTGAAGGGTGATCTAACCAGCTTTCAAGGCAAAGCGAGTGCTCCTTGCCCCCGCGGTTCTATTCAATAGTTTTCCCGCCATCGAACACGCAGAGACCTATCGTGTAACCTTGATGCATACCTCAGCCAAATGAAGAATCAAAACATCATAATCATGGGGCCTATGCAAGGACATGGATGTTCACAGCACAAGACGTGACCCTGAGTAGATGCTCAAAACCATGTGTCAAAAGAGAGAGCGAGTTTTGCTAAGTGAACAAGACATAGAAGTGAAGCAGAGAAGGAAGTCGTAGTCAATACGGTTTAGCACTTCCACGTCACTGCTGAGAAAGGGCCTCATGCAGGGGCAGGAGCTGGCAGAACAGGCATTGAACTGAGTCTTTCAGCCACAGGTTAACCGGAAAGGCTGCCTCCCACTGAAGAGCCCCTGGAGATCCTCCTCTCTCCCCGGCTCTTTTTAGTCTTTTCTTTTTGATAATTGTGGTGATAACAGCATGAAATGTGGAGGAGCCCTTTGACCACTCCTGATTCCCCCACAATCCTTTAGGAATAATGATGGCAATGGTATCAGTGCAGCTAAGAGTGTGGTCCATGGAAGGGCACCCTCGGCATCCTTGGGTGGTCTATCAGAATCCCAGGGGGTGGGATCAAGAATCTGTATTTTAACCAGTTTTCTGGATGATTCTGAGGTATGCTATGTTTGAGGACCGCTGAGCTAGACCAAGGCAGTGAGGTTCCCAATGCATGGGGAAGTACCCAGAGCCCTGACTGTGAGGGCTGAGGACCAGTGCAGGGGTTATTGGTGCACTGCACACTCCCTTGTCTGTCCTCTGAATAGCAACTTAGAAAGTGTGCTCTTCTCTTTGCCAGTCTTGCTATTGAAGGTGGCCATGAGACTGAATCTCACCAGTGAGATATACATGGAAATCCACTGGGAGTCTGGGAAAGCTATTTCTCTCCTTATCATAAGAAGGCCCAGGAGGACATATGCCATGCCCGTGTCAACTTTTGTCCCTGACTCTGAAAGCAGTGTGTGAGGGTCTGGCGTTTGTGTCCTGCAGCCATCTTGCATGCAAGAGGAGAAAGTCAAGGGAATCATGGACACCAGCCTAGCACAGCAGTGCCAAAGAATCTCTGTGTGCCCTTGAAAGGGAAGAACAAGAGTCATGTATCCAGTGATACATTTCTTGTCAAAGCGATCATGTTGCTAAAAAGTGTTTTCTTCCACAATAACCATTACATAATAAAATGGAGTATAAATTCCTCATAGCTTGTATTAAAATAAAATCAACTCATAGCTTAACTGCTGGCCGGAGAGGCAAAGATTATGCAGCAAGAGAAGAGGGAAGGAAGTGAAGACTGACAAGGATGACCTTGGGGAGGTGTACTCTCATTTCCTGGGGCCACTGTAGCAAAATGCCACCAACTGAGCAGCTCAAAATAACAGAAATATATTCTCTCGCTATTCCGGAGGCCAGAATTATGAAATCAAAGTGTCAGCAGGGTTGGCTCTTCCTAAAATATCTAGAGAAGCATCTGTCCCATACCTTGTGTTATGGATTGACTTGTGTGTGTCCCCGAAAGTTGGTCAAGTCCTGACCTCTCGGGACCATGAATGTGACATTATTTGGGAACAGAACTTTTGCAGATGATCAAGATAAATGGAGATCAGTAGGATAGACCATAATGCAATGTGACTGTGTCCTCATACAAGCAGGAAATGTGGACACAGAAACAGATATGCAGAGAGAGGTAACGATGTGAAGACATGGGGCATGGAACTACAAGCCAAGGAACACCTGAGTGTGCCAGGAGCCAGGATAGCAATGGATGGAGTCTCCCTCCAGGCCAGAGAAGAACCCATCCCCTTTAGCCCCTGGTGGCTGTAAGCAATCCATGGCATTCCTTGGTTTGCAGAAACATCATACCCATCTCTGCCTTCTTCTTCACATGGCCTTCCCCTCTGTGTTCCCGTTTCTCTCTTTACTCTTACAAGGACATTCATTGTTGGATATAAGGCCCATTTCATTCTAGGAAGATTTGAATTCTGAGATCCTGAATTCTATCTGCAAGAGCCTCTTTATAAATAAGGTTCCATTCACGGGTGCCAGGGTTAGGACTTGTGCCTATCTTTTGGAGGGGATAGAATCAACTTACCATGAGGCATTCCTATTCTAATGGGAAATATGATTCATGGTTAAGAATGTAATACATCTGTACATTGCACAGCACCTGTATACTCAACCACAGTGTCTGAAAGGGGACTGGGACAGAGGGATGGGATGGGGCAAAGGTGGTTGATTCTGAGCTTTTCCTTTAACTTCGATTGCCCAGGAGGCTCCCAAGGAAAGGAACGCATTTCACCTGGTCAGATTCTGGAGAAGTTCGCACGTCTCTGTAGATCTCCTTCCACCTCTGGCTTTGCTTGAAGCAGCCATTGGCCCTGAGATTGAAAGGATAAAAATCAGCACAACACGAAAGGGCTCATTTTTCTTCCTCGCTGTGGACCTAGCCAGTTTCAGTTTCGAGCCCCTTCCTAAGTATGACATCTCAGTGACAGATTAAGTCAATTAAGTTGAGAGCTCCTGGGGGTGAATAATAGACTGGGGTAAGGATACCGGGTTGGTGGCAAAGCTTTGCTTCTGATTAGCCCCCGGAGCTTCGCAGGATTCTGTGCTGGGTGGGCCTTCACTCCTTCAGCTGTAAGAAGCAGGGGTGAGTTGGCTCATGCCTCTAGTCCACGCCACCATGCTTTGCACACACTCCCTTCAGAATTTGGACAGAAGTTGAGTTGTGGTTGTTTTATGCACATGATCAGTATGGAGATTTATGGAGACGCTTGCTTTTTATGCAGCACAAGAGGAAGCACACACACGCACGCACACGCAGACCCACACTGCACACAATAGCATCAGTGAGCCTTTGCCAGCTTCCCATACATTCATACAGCGACAGCAGACACACTGCCACCAGACTGCAGCAAGGGAGAGGGCCTCTGTCAATATTTACTGAGACAGAAATGGCAACGCAGCCTGTTTTCAGCTTCCTTCACTCAGCAAACACGTGGAGGCCTCGGTCTCAGCGTCGCTTGCCTGGCACTGGAGACAGAGGCACGGTCCAGACTCGAGCCTGACTACAGAGCTCTGGGCCCATCTGCGAGGTGGACACATGGCACAGCAAGGAGACACACTGCTGGGATCCTGTGACAGCGTGAGTGCTAGGCGTGGTGACAGCTCTGAGGTGTGACATCACCACCTCAGCCCTTCGGCCCCTCAGAAAGGTCCCTGAGCCCAACTGTGAAGGATTGAAGGACGTGTAGGAGAGTGAGGTGTGGGTTGGCCCATAGCTACCTCAAGTTCAAGACAATTTGAACTCTACAGTTCCTTGACCTGTAGGTGAACCGCAGTGAAGCAGGACATTTCTAAGGCTTTTCTGTCAGCTAGATCTCTCCCAAGGTCTCTGATGATCAATCAATTCCACCAGTTATCTCCTTGGAGCTGCATCACCCTCCGAAATGCTCCAGGATCCAAGCCAGCCCGCAGCATGTCATCCCCGCCTGGGCCGACCTGCTAGTCAAGGCTCTTGGGTTTCCAGTTGACCTCGTCAATGTCACATCACACCACGCATCACAGTCCAACAGGACATGCAGACCCGATTTGGAAGTGGCTTCACCTGTTTTAAGTGGAGGGGTGTCACGGGGGTTCTGAAAAAACACAGCCATCAGCCTGACCCCAGTAGTCACACATGTTTATATTCTGGGAGTTGGTGTGGGGATGAGCCCTGAGATATGGAGTCCGGAGAGTCTATATCATCACTCTGCTCTTGCAGCTGTGGGCCTGGGCCTCCACCTCTCCCTGTGTAACCTGGAGCTGGCTCTTCTTGGTCTAACCGCCTCCTGGGAGCAAACACCAGGGAAGCAATGTAGAGTCTTGTGTGTGCACAACCGGCTTCACTGAGGCCAAGAGAGTGCAGTGTGAAGAGGTGGACTGTGACGGCAGGAGACCCAAGTCCCATCAAGGTCCTCAAGCGACCCTTCCACCCAGTCCCACTTCTCAGGGCCTCCATATCCACCACATTCACATGCAGTCTGGCCCAGATCCAGGCCCTCAGTGACCGCTCTGTCCCCAGGACATACTGGGGGGCTGTGAGAGCCTGTCCACTTCTTTGCCCTTAAGGACTCTCACCTCCTCTGCATAGGTGACATGACATCTCTCGAAAGGGCGCACACAAGGGACAGCACCTGGCATCTCGCCCCTTGCTCTGAGGGTGTGCTGCACCTGGAGGCTCTGGTGTCATAAGACCAGTGCTGGGCATGGTCCTGGGGCTGTGCTGGAGGCCCAGCAGCCAGGGCAGTCTGTCCACATGGATGTTGTCTGCAGGGGCCATTACCTGTGATATCTCTGTTCCCCACTGTTCACCGGGGCAAGGGGAGGACAGGTGTGGACATGTGACTCTGCTCCCGTGGTACCTGGGCTTGCAGCAGGGCAGGGTAGAGGTGGTCTGGACCCTCTGTTCTTCAGAGCCCCAGCCCCTCACAGACTCAATGGGCTGTAGCCTCCTGGGTCCTTCCAGTTTCCATTGTGGAAAGTGCATTTCTCTCAGAACATAGGCATTCTCTTCCATCGAGCATTTGGGGCGGGCTGAACATCTCTGACAACGAGCCCAGAGCTTCCTAGCAAAGCCATTTCACTTGGTAATTGGCTCAGTACTAAATGCTTTTAGTGCTTCTGAGTTCATCTCTCGCTGCATTATTTTCCCAGGGCCATTCATTTTTAGCACAATACGGCTGGCGTGCCCATGCTGTAATAGGACCTCTGCAACGGGAGGGCATGTGTTACAATGCCTTATTTTCTGTCATGGAGATTTAATCAAATTCACTAAGTTGCAGAACCATAATAGGGATTTTCAATAATATATGTTAAAAGGGTTTTTCATGGGGTGCCTTGCAACATGTGAATAACTTAGATGGGCTGCGGTTGGTACACCCACCAAATAGCGCATGAAATACCCAAGGGAGCCTGGGGTCCCTCCTTGCACCAATCTGCTAGGCCAGCAGGATCTGGACAGAGCAGGACCCTTCTTGCAGGGTAGGCCAGCAGGACCTGGACCAGCTGTGTGATAAACTTTCTGAACAGAGAGCATCTTATCACAGGGTAGAAATAGTCATCACCTGTTGGGTTCTCTAAAATCTAAAAAGAGTATGGCCCTGACCGGTTGGGCTCAGTGGATAGAGCTTCAGCCTGTGGACTTGAAGGGTCCCAGGTTCGATTCTGGACAAGGGCATGAACCTTGGTTGCAGGCACATCCCCAGAAAGGGGTATTCAGGAGGCAGTTGATCGATGTTTCTCTCATCGTTGTTTCTAACTCTCTATCTCTACCCATTCCTCTCTGTAAAAAAGTAAATAAAATGTATTTTAAAAAATAAAAATAAAATGAGTAAGAAATGAACATGGATTGCAGGTGAGCTCCTTGAACTCTTCACCATTTACAATCTTTGACCTGCTGTGGCGTTCTTGTTTGTTCTTGTTTGGCAAGCTCTTATAAGAACTCTGTCAGGATCAAAATGCCTATAATTTAGTCCAAAGAGACTCACTTATTAATTAAGTGAGTAAAAAATGGCCTGGCTCATGTCTTGAAAATCGAAATGGTATCTGGCTCATTTTCCATCTGTCTGTCCCCACAGCACACCTGTCCACGTCCTCTGCCTCTCATTGCTATGTCTGTCTTTTTCTGGATCTTAAATATTCTGGTAATGAGAAGCAGCAAAGCACTGTCAGAGAGGGACTAGGAGCTCCTGAATGATCCCCTGGCAACAGATGAGACTGGAGGAGGACAACCCCTTCCTACCTAGCTCTCTGTAGCCAAATCACACTGTGCCAGCCAACTACAGGATGGAACAGACATTGTCGGAATATCAAGCCAGATATTTTTAAAATATATTTTTACTGATTTCATAGAGTAAGGGAGAGGGAGAGAGAGATAGAAACATCAATGATGAGAATTGTGGATCGGCTGCCTCCTGCATGCCCCCTACTAGGAAACAAGCCCGCAATCCAGGCATGTGCCCTTGGTCAGAATTAAACCCGGGGCCCTTCAGTCCGTAAGCTAGAGCTCAAGCCCAACATTCTTAAAGTTCAGCTGCACTGTGTGCACGAATCTGTTAGGTAAGTTCCGACCTCATTGGAATGACATGTTACCAGTTATCTGCAGCCACCATGCTACCGTTAATTCTTTTTTTTTTTTAATATATTTTTATTGATTTTTTTTCAGAGAGGAAGGGAGAGAGATAGAGAGCCAGAAATGTCAATGAGAGAGATACATCGACCAACTGCCTCCTGCACACCCCCCATCGGGGATGTGCTCGCAACCAACGTACATGCCCTTGACTGGAATCGAACCCGGGACCTTTCAGTCCGCAGACCGATGCTCTACCACTGAGCTAAACCAGTTTGGGCTACCGTTAGTTCTTTATTCAAGCCTATTCATGACTGGCCCTTCTACTGCCATTGAGCCCTCATGTTGTCATTTTAGAGATTCACAGAATTATAATGGACAGCTCAGGATTCTGTTATTTTACCAGTTCTTTTTCAGTCATTAATTAAATACTTATCTTACTTACCCTCTGCACAGTGTGCTGACCGTAGTTCCTTGGAGGCAAAGATCCCTCCCTTCCTGTGCCCCATGAAGATAATAGCTGTAAGAAGTAAGCTCCACCAAGACCTGCTGAACTCAACTCAGCAACACTCAAGCTCCTTGCCTGTGCCTTGGGACAGATAACGGTACAAATAGCCCTAAGACTGATAACAAAATGAATCAAGAGTAATGATGGTATTTAAAGGGATATGAAAGCATAAATCACCATGATAAATCCTCACCAACTGGTCCAGAGGAAGGGGTGGGCCCATAGACCAGCCCTGTGTGGGAGAATGACCAGAATAGCAGTGCGTGTTCCATTGACAAGTAAGAAATGAATCTCCAGTACCTGTGTTCAAGGGAGAGGCACAGACCATGGCATTACTGAATCCTGCCTCCCAATTCAAACTCAGCTATGTTCTAATCGGGTGTGGATACTCATGGGAAACTGTCCCAGCCCTCAAGGAGTTCACACGCAGGGAAGAGTCAGATAAGACATCCACCCCAGCCAGCTACAGGTAAGTCATCATTAATCTCTTGTGCTTTCCTTCCGTCAATATCTATTAACAGGTCAGTGTGTGCCAGGGGCTGTTCTAAGCCCTAGAGAACCAATAAAAGTAAGGCAGACGCCACACTTTCTATGCCAGAGACAGAAAATCACACACACACACACACACACACACACACACACACACACGAGCCTACAACTACCAGAAAGTTCATGGCTAAGAGAGCATGAACATGGGATAGTGGTGTGGATTGGTGTTACTCACAGAAAACTCATGGATTATTTAGGTCAGTGGTTGGCAAACCGTGGCTCTCCGACCACATGTGGCTCTGTAGTCCCTTGACTGTGGATCTTCCACAAAATACTATGTGTAAGCATGCAAGTACAGTGCAATTGAAACTTCGTGGCCCATGTGCAGAGGTTGGTTTTTGGCCTGGGCAAGTCTATGTTGAAGAAGTGACGTTAGAAGAAGTTTAAGTTTAAGAAATTTGGCTCTCAATAGAAATTTCAATCGTTGTACTGTTAATATTTGGCTCTGTTGATTAATGAGTTTGCCGACCACTGGCTTAGGTCAAATTGTCAGGAGAGGCTTTAGTGAGAAGGCAATATCTAAGCTGAGACCCACATGCTGACAAGGAGCCGAGTGGTCAGAAGAGGGCAGGGGTGTGTCTAGGGCAGAGGGGCAGCAAAGGGATGGGGATGTTGAAAAAGCAGCTTAGTCATAGCTTAGTCCCTGAGCAGCCTCAGAGGACAATGATCTTGAGGAGGTTGGAAGGAACTGGGTATGGTAGGGCCAATTAGTAAGCAGTTACTGTCAAATATGGTTGCCCACATACTTTTGCTGCAATTATTCAAAGCCAGAAGCAATTCTTAGGTAGGACTACCAATGTGCCGAGCCTTAGCCTGACTCTCCGGATGGGGCAGTGTTCCTCCATGCAGTCGTTCACTTGCAAACCCGCTTCCTCTGGGAGCATTGGGTGGGTGTGCGAACCACGCCTGGCTTTAGACCATAGCCACGGCCACTTGGGTCTCCACGCCACACTGTTCACCTGGAGAGACTCTTTCTCACATGAACACTTAGTGAGTTATCAGGAACCCACACAGCTCACCTTTAAACAAGGAGGAGGAGGCCTGGGGAAGGAAGATGGCGGCTGTGTCGAAGGTCACAGCCCTCAGGGCCAGGCAGACCTGCCTTCACATCCAAGCGCTTCCCTTCATGATGGACACTCACAGACTGACTCCAACTGCCACAGCTCTGGGCACCTATTTGTGAAATGGAGCAAAACTTGCCTCTAAAGGCCAGCCTTCCCCTCTGCCCCTTCACTCAGCTAATTCCCAGCCATCCCAGCAACACCCCCCCCCCACCACCACCTTTCTAGAATCTACCCAGAAGATTTGAAAACAATTATTCAAAAAGATATATTCACCTCTAAGTTCATTGCAGCATTATTCACGGTGGCCATGGAGACAGCCTAAGTGTCCTTCGCTGGAGGATGGGTAAGGAAGACGTGGTGCATGTACACAATGAAATACTACTCAGCCATAAGGAAGAATAAAATAGCGCCATTTGCCACAACATGGACGGACCTTGAGAATATCACGCTAAGCAAAGTTAAGTCAGACAGAAAAAGTTAGAATGCATGATTTCATTCATAGGTGGGATATAAAACGGAAACTCATAGATAGACAGACACCAATAGGGTAGTTACCAAAAGGAAAGAGGGGGTCATAAAGGAGAAAGGGGGTCACATATATGATGACAGAAAAAGATTTTACTGTGGGGGGAGACACAATGAAATCCACAGATGGTGGATCATAGAATTATACACTTGAAACCTAAACCATCTTATTAACCAATGTCACCCCAATAAATGTAATTGTAAAAAGCCTGAATCCTAAGAAACTCCCCTTTTACCACTCTGCCCCTGCCTTGCCTCCTCCCCCAAAAATGTCTGTCTTTCTCGGGGTCTGCTAAGTCTCCTCTCCAGGGCTCCTATAGATTCTTGAGGTGTCTGTTTCTATTGAATCTCGGGGTGTCTATAAAGATAGCGTTCCTTCAGTAGACGGACATTATCATATGAACTTTAGGTGCCTGCAGAGTGAGATTATCTTCAGTTTGGTATTCCCTGCAGACAATAGGCACTCAACATATGTGATTAAAGTATCCGAATTCATCATAGAAAAATTGTAGGTCATACTTTCAAAAACTGCCATTTGTGCTCAAATCAGTGGTCTGGCATGAGCCAGGAGTGAGGACACAGTCATTTTGAATACACATCCCAGATCTAGTCACTTCTTTCTAATGGGTTTTAAATATATGCCAGTATTTTAATTATAGAAAATTTAATATACACAAATATTTTAGCGTGCTTTATTTCATTAATTAAAAAAAAAGCACTTAGGCTTAAATGGTATGGCTTGTTCTTTTCTTCCTCTAGAATAGATTTATAGATAGCTGCTCTGGTTTTTCCATTGTTCAGAGTTTTTAATTCATTATGTCTGGGTGTGCAAAGAAAAAATAAATCCGTAGTAAATATCTTGTTTGAGTCTATCTCCTTAATTGCATTACATAGTTCCTGCCTGGGACTCTAGGGGTTTGTTGGGAATGAGGTGGATCTTGAGCACCACTAATGGATTTAAGGTGGTAGGGGATTTCTCTGTCTGTGGGGGAGGGGGGAGAGTCCTCGGAATAGCATCCAACTACCTTAAACAAGGTTTGCCTTTCTCCTGGACATGAGCACCTGGTGAGGTGCCAGCATGTCCCACCAACAGCACAGCGTTCAGCTGTGTGTTGGCATTGGGGGAGGAGAGGAAGTGACTCTAGATAGCTGTGAGTTCCTGAACGGGGGAATGTCTTGCTCAGCACCTTGCTCGGTGCCTTGGTCATAGCAAAATCTTGCCAAGTACCTGCTAAAGCAATCAGAAAGCACCCCTCACTGGACACTGGAGCCATCGGGCAGAGACTCAGTCCTCACTGCTCAAAGGCTGTGATCACTGGCCAGGGCCATCATTTCTTGTCATAAAACATGACTCCCAGACTGTAGCCATCATCCACTGCCATAATAATTCTAGGCAACATATTTCCATCGACTCCTGGGGCTGTGCAGGAATAGGCAGTGTTTCTCAAGGGTTTGTGGGTGCTGGGGAGTGCGGGCTCTGGGCTGCTGCCTTCGCTCTGCGGCTCTTCAGCATAAATCTTCAGTCGCCTGGTGGGCAGGTGGCTGGCTGTTCAGGGACCTCTGTTGGGATGGTGTCTGGACTGTGGTTTCTGGAGCCCCCGGGGCCATCTGAGCTGCTCTCCAGGCCACGGCGGGGCTTAAGGAGAGCAAAGCCTTTAAAGTCTGGCTCCGAACCAGCGCATGGCTGCCGCTGCCTGTGATAGCGAGTCCGGGGCCAGGCAGTGGAGGGAATGGGAAAAAAACCTCCAGCTCAAGGTGTGAGGAAGGGCCAGGTCATGCTGCAGATAGGGTGGGAGGAAGCAGCAGGGAAATCGGGGTTTCTTTTCAACACTCCACAGGCACAGAGCAGAGCTTGGCGTATATTCTCCACCACCCCTTCACAGGAAAGCAGGGAGGTGTGTGCAAAAGTTTAGAGCTTTGAATACAAAATAATTGTTGTTCAGCATCTAAGCATGAGCTCCCTAGCACATTCAAGATGTAGAACAAGAAAGTGTATGTTTTTCTATAACCAAAGGAATGTGTGTATTTTGTGTCAAATTTGAAAATTCCTTAAGAGGCGCAAAGAAGGAAATCAAAGGCACTCCGTTCCCACTCCTCAGCGATGATGGTGCCGCATCGTTCTCAGGCACAGTTTCCAAACGTGAACAAAAGCAGCACGAGCCCTCTGCTCAGCTCAGTCCCAACCATGATGGGCGATTTGCCATTCTTGTTGGTCATCCTCCTCCCATGTTATCTGGGAATATTCTAAAGCAAATCTCAGCTGGCATGTCATCTTCCCTGGAAATGTTCAGCAGTGTGTATTTCTTACAAAAAGGACAAAGCAAGCACACACACACACACACACACACACACACACACACACTAAGATAGTATCACCCTTAGCAAATTAACAGAATTCCTTAACATCATCAAATAGCTTATTCCTGCAAAAACTATTTTTGCAGTTGGTTTGTTTGAATGATGCATTAAGCAAAGCTCAGAAATTAAACTTGTATTATTATTATTATTATTGTTATTATTATTATTATTATTATTATTATTATCACCTTGGCACAGATGACAGCCATTTGCTCTCAGTGATCCCCAGAATGGCCAAGGCTGGCTGGTGCTGGTTGACCTGCGCTGGGTCTCCCATCAGGCTGGGGCAGGCCATGGTCAGTTGAGGGAAGACTGCTCCACAGTGGGCAGGTCAAGTTCATGTAGATCTGAATGGGATCAAGCCCTGGAGCTGTTAATAGAGCGACTTAGGAGAAATGACTGTTGTTCACTGGATCTCAGGTTGTTCTTCTCAAATAACTGAATGTACAGCAGCCACAAGGGGAAGTTGCTACAAGGATAGGTAACAGTAAAGTCGTGACTATGCCTAAAACTTAGTGGCAGGGCCCAATTCTGGCTTTTTCTGTCTATTTGTGTGGACACACAGTGAGAAGCTTTGGTGGGACACGGGGTGGCCTGGAAGGACCTCCTTCCAGCATCTGTGAGACTTTTGTCTCATAGGCCAGTCAGCCGAGAGCCTCCTCCTCCACTCCCTTCTGCTGGCTGGCCTCAACGTTTCCAGCCCCAGGGGCACGGATGTTAAGTCCAAAATGGCTTTCTTCCTGGGACTGGAGCCCTTTTCATGGGGCAAGGTCCAGGCTCAAGCTGACACAAGGAATTTGCCCTGAAGGAGCTGGTCCGGGCCTCCTGGACCAGCCCTTCCAGCCCAGTTGCATCTCCAGCTGAGGAGACGTGCCCGAGGATTTATCTGTGCCTGGGCATGGTCTATGACTCTGATAAGCAGAGCTAGGCCACGGTGCATCCTGCCAGTTCCTTGCCTCCTGGCATTCCAGAGCACAACTACCTGCCCTCAGGCTGTCACACAGGCCCCACCTCTGTCCATGGCTTTGACGATTCTGACGTCCTTTGTGCAGCTGCCAAGGAATGCTGCTATACAATGCATTCTGCTGTCAGGAGCTGTGTCCCAGGCTCCCATGCCTGTCTACCCTTGGAAGCTTGGAGCTTCCCCAGGTGAGAGTGGGGCACCAGGACCAGGCTCCCAGAAGCGTCCCAGTTGGGGAAAGGACGGGGACCCATAGTACTGGAATCTGGTCCCTCAGTAACAAAAACTGCCCCATAATCTGGAAATCTGCTTAGCAGGGATCCCAACGCTGGATTCCCTGTGGCATCTTATCAGCTTTCTGAACAGGCTTGAAAGAGACTCAACTAGTTCATGTACTTACTGCATGATGTACTGAGTGCCATTTCCCAAGAAAAGGACTAAGGGACAGAGACAACATCTTTCTCTCAAGAGCCCTTCATTGGTGGCCAATGAGAGAACACACATGTCTACAGACTAACCTAACAACAGGGGTACATATTTGGGCAAAATGGCCTGTGGGAAAGGGAGGAAGGACAGCTAACCTAGCATGGCAGACAAAAGAGAGACATCCAGAGGGGAGAAATCCCCATGGAATTTTAAAGATGAAGAGGAGTGATCTAAGTAGCAAAAGGAAGGTGGCGCGGGGTGGTTCAGAGAGAGGGAACAGCATGTGTGGGGACCATGAGGGATGGAAAGTGGTGGGGTCCCCTTTAAGAACAAAGAGGAGGGGTCCCCGGAGCGTCCTGTTGAGGGTATTTCTAGTGATTCCTCTGGAGGTGAAGGTGAGGGCAGCTTGGAGTCTGACTGTGTGGGGATGAGACCATCACACAGAAGAGCTAGGCTCCTGTGCAAACTGAGTTTCCTCGTTTAACAGATGAGCAAGCAGATGAGCAGAGAGCTCAGGTGGTTTTTGATGGCACCTTTAGATGAAGCAGGAAAGCCAGGATTTGAATATGGATTACTGCCTTTGGAACAGAGGATGTTTGCAGGACCTCACAGAAAAGATAAATGCCACTGGGAAGCCCCCACATGATGAAGGAAAGCAAGATTAGGTTCCTGGGTCTGGCCGTCCCTTCCCAGCCTCTATATGTGACTTGAGAAATTTAGCAACGTTTTCATCAACTCTAGGGAATTCTATGTCTTCTGCAAGATGTGAAAATTCACTTTGCAAGCGACACACATTCTCACTGCTTTGAATTTACAGTTGACCAGTCAGTGGGAGACTGAACCAAAAGAACGGTGAGTGGCCATCGTGAGCTCTTCCCTGGAAGCGTGTTTGAGTGAGGCTATTCTCTGGTAAGTAATGACTCCATTGGCTAAACATTTTCCTTTAGTGATCGTGTTGCTTTCTGGAACCACGTAGCCATCATGACAAAAAGCATAGTGAATACTCCTCTGGGCATATTCTGTGCCTCATGAGTAGAAAGAGCTGATGGAGGGCAAGGAAGAAGAGAAAAAATGAGGGGAGTGAGACGAGAGGGATACTCCAGGCCCGTGAAACTTGAGCATGAATGTCCGTCATTAACAGAGGCATTGACAAGGAAGACAGGGTGTTGGGAGAGAAGTGGTGCCCCCGAGTCCTTCATTGCTCAGGACCCTGCCACACCACATGCGTATAACCCCTCCCAGCTGACAAAAACATGCCATTTGCCCTCAAAAAAAAGAAGACACTTCCCCTCTCTTGGGCCTACCACAACCTCCACTCCTGCTTCCTGTATTTCATCACAGGATGAAGGTTCCTCCCCAGGAGGTCAATCATCAGACCAAGGATCTCACAGAAGCATCAGCACGTGCCTTGTTTTTGCAGTGAAATATACAAAAAATAAATAAAACACATGAATATTTTATTAACAACCATTAAGATCTACTAGAATAGACTCTATTACACTAGTAATAAAAGCCATTGCAATATTACTACAACAATAAAAACAATGGCCCTCATATATTGCTGGATTTCTCCGTGGCGGGCCCTGTGATGGCCACCTTGTAAGTAACAGTTAGGAACGCTGTTTGAGAGGGCCCCTGACTCTCTCCCAATGCCTTTTAGACACGCTGGCTAGCTGGAGAGGCATTTCTGGACTTCCTCTGCCCTCTTTCCTGTAGGAAGAGCTAGGATTTCCATCCCTCTGCCTTTGCTGCATCCAGGGCCTAGACTTGACCTTGGTGCTTCCAGATGTGCACATCGGAAGCGGTGGTGGTTCACTCCATGCTTGTGCTTGATTGGATCACAGGGTGCCCACACATTTGGCTAAGCCTGGATTTCTGGAGGTGACTGTGAGGGTGTTTCCAGATGAGGTTAGCATTTGAATGAGTGGGCTCGGTCAAATACTCATCTTGCCCTTCCAGGATGGGGTGGCCTTCTCCAGGCTGCCATGGGCCTAAGGGGATCGCGGAGGTTGGAGAGATAGAATTCAGAGGTTTCCACCCAGTTGTTGGAGCTGGGTATTGGTCTTCTCCTGCCCTCTACACTCCGGCTCTCCGCCCTTCCCAGTGCTGTTCTGGCTGGGAGGCCAGCGGATTCAGACTGGCCTGTGCCCTCTGTTTTCCTGGGTGTTCAGCTCTGGTCTCAACCTGCAGATCTAAGAATGTCCCTCCATAATCATGGGGGCTAATTCATGTCTGTATACCTATAAATGTAACCTGATTTATAGATATTGCTTCTATTTAATGAATACGTAATTATTTTATTTTATTATGGATATAAATATGTCGCATATAATTATATAAGATGCAATAAACATGTATAACCCTCACTGACTCTGTCCTCTGGAGAGCTCTAGCCTAGCACCCCAGTGCGATTAAACCCGTCAACCTAAGGTCTGGAGGGAAGGAAGCAGTGAGGGGAGGAAGCAGAGACAAATATCCGTTAGGCCACCTCCCTGCTCAGGGTGTGGCTGGGGACCTGGCAAGTCGCCCTCCTTAGCAGTGTTTGCCTGGGTGCGTCAGTCTGCCCGGGCTGCCAGGACAGAGTGCCACAGCCTCACAAACACCAAGAATACATTCTCACAGGCCTCCAGAGCTGTGCGAATGTATTCTTGGTGTTTGTGATGCCAGGGGTCATCAGAGCTGGTCACTCTGAGGCGGGGAGAAGCCACCAGGCCTCTCACCTAGCTTCCGTTGATTGCTGGCAGTCCCAGGTGTTCCTCAGCTTGTAAACGTGACCCATTTCTCTTCATCTTCATGTGGCATTGCCCAGTTATGCATCTCTGAGTCCACATGTCTCCCTTTTCTAGGGACAGTTCATATTAGATGACACCATCTTGCTCCGGTGTGGCTTATCCTAACTTAACTAAGGGCATCAGCCTATTTTATTTATATATACATTTATAAATAAATCTTAATTTAATATTCACCCAATGATTTTTTTCCATTGATATTCAAAGAGAGTGGAAGAGAGAGGAAAAGACAGAAACATGGATGTAAGAGAAGCACATCGATTGGTAGCTCCTGCACAAGCCCGACCAGGGCCCAGGCCAAGAAGGAACCCGCAACCAAGGTACATGCCCTTGACGAAACTGAACTCGGGACCCTTCAGTCTGCAGGCTGATGCTCTATCCACTGAGCAAAACCGGCTAGGGCAGTGGTCGGCAAAATGCTGCTCTCGAGTCTCGGTTTGCAGCTCTGTTGATTAATGAGTTTGCAGACCACTGCCTTCGGGAAAAACACTTAAAAAACAGTTTAATAATGTACTAATGTTTTAACTTGAAATCAAAACTTCTGCTTACCCAATGGCCGACAAACTCATTAGTCAACAAGTGGCAAACCGAGGCTTGAGAGCCGCATGTGGCTTGCAAGTAGCAGCTTGCTGACCACTGGGCTAGGGCAAAAAATCGCATTCTGGGGTACTAGGCATGAGGACTTTAACATGCAGATTTTTAGGGGACACAAGTCACCCTATCAGGCCCTGGTGAGTGTGTTGTTTCGAGCACATGGCACTGAGCTACCTGGGAGACTCACTTCCCTTTGCTCTTGGGGAGTATCTCCAACCTGCAGACTCAGACATGACCTCAGCCAGGCCCGGAAGTCACACAGCCCGTATCCCACTCCAGGCCGACCCGGGTGTGGCTGCATCATTGTGCATGCATTATTGATAGACCAGCGCTCCAGGCTCGCTGGCCCTTTGTGTGTGTGTGTGTGTGTGTGTGTGTGTGTGTGTGTCAGAGAGAGAGACAGAGACAGAGACAGAGAAAAAGGCAGACAAAGGCACAGAAGGACGGCACCTCTGGCAGGCAGGGGGTCTGCTCTCATTAAGAACATGTGCTGCCCTCAGACCCCTGACAGTGGCTGTGAAGCAAGGGAGGGAGGAAGTGGCTTTGAACTCCAGTGAAACATACAAAGCAAAGAGTGTTCAAGTAGTGGAACTGGTTTTCAAAGGCCCATTCTGCAGGGTCCTCGGCCCTCCTTCACTCGGTCCCCCGTTATCTCCAGGCAGCATGGGGGCCCTGCATCCTCAGGTCCCTCTCTCCTCCGGCCCCACCCGCCTCTTACAGCCGCCAGGTCCTCCTGGAGGACTCAGCCACTTACAGTTGTTGGTTGATTAAATATTTAGAATCAGGGCAGTGAGGGAGGTGTTGAATAATGAATGCGAAGGTTGGAGCAGGCTTAGATAATTTCTGCAGATTTCTTTGCCCACGGCCTCTTTGATTCCAAGGCAAAACCCCACCCCCACAATCCTTTCATTAACATTTTGGGGGAGCAGCTGTGACAGGATATGCCTTTATCACTGTTTTGTTCATGAACCCTTGCCTTGCCATTGGCTCATTCTGCCATCCACCCAGGCCCCCAGACATGCAGACATCCCATGGTGAGTACACTGTCCCTCCTTTGGCTCTGAGTACTCAGGGGAATGCATGTTTATAAACTCAGTCTCTAGACCACAACACACCGTCGCCGTCGCCATGATGGGATGTGGAAGGAAGTTTTTGGGGTTCGAGGACAGAGGAATGGAGCTCCCTGTTCATGGGCCACATTCAGGCCGCTTTCTACCATTTCATGCGCAATTGTCTTTGATGCTCAGCACAATTCTACATGGAAGAAGCGGGGGAAGCCAAGACTCCAAGCTTAGACTTGAGCTTAGGTCATCTGCTCAAGTGCTGAGCAGGGTGGCTGGGAAGGGGGGGGGCGGTAAATGTAGAGAAGGGGGCGCTCAAAATGGGGTAGGGGGAGACCCCCCAGCACGCAGCAAATAGTGCAGGACTATGGGGAAGGGAAATGGGAGAAAAAGGTCAGAAAAGACAAGCAATTGGCCGGCTTTGCATGGAAGTGTCTGGAAAACATCATCAAAAAGATAACATGGGAGCAGAAGCTAAAACACTATGAGATGTTTTCCTGAGGATGAGCCTGGGGACCGACCAAACCTTCCACCCTCTGAGTGGTTCTGAACTGCCCCTTTCCAACCTCTGGAGAAGGCACAGGATAAAGACGCTGCAGTCCAGCCACCTGTTCCTTTTGGATCAAGGTTCTAGCACTGTATTCTGAAAGCACAGACTCTGAGGGCATTTGAAGATGGTTTGCCTAGGGTCAGTGTCACCAGTGGCAAACTTCTATTCTCTGCTATAAACTGATTGTGCCCAATCCCAACTTAAACATTGAAATCTAACCCTAAGGGGCTGCACTTTGGGAGGTGATTAGGTCATAAGGGTGGAACCCCCATGAATAGGATCAGTGCCCTTATTAAAAAGATCCCACATAACTCCCTGGCCTCATCAACCTGGTAAGGCCAACAGGATGCAGGTCCTCACTGGACACTGAATCTGCAGGACCTTGATCTTGAACTTCCAGCCTCCAGAATTTAAAAATAAATAAATAAATTTCTGTTATTTCTAAGCACTCTGTCTATGGTGTTTTGTTACAGCAGCCTAAAAGGATGAAGACGCAATCTACAAAGTGATGATGTTAGAAATCACTTAATTTTAAGATTTAAGACATTTTTTTCTGTAGAAAAGGATGCTGGGGAGAAAAACAAACAAATAAACAAACAAACAAAGAAAAAACACCTCTTCTCTAGAGCAAAAGGAAAACTAGGGGCATACTGGAGCCAAAGGCTTGATGCACATTTCTGCGCCTGCATTTGTGTCGGTCCTGATTTAGAGTGAGCCCTTTCTCACAGCGTGACACAATCGTTGGGAGCCAGGCTTCACCCCATTTGTGAATGGGTCCTTACTTCGCCGTTAGCCATAGGCTGTCAGCTCTCAGCACTCTCCTGTCCTCCTCTTTCCCATTGGCCCTCCAGGACATGGGCACATCGTTTGGGTGGCTGGCATGCTATCTTGGGTAACTGACAGGGGCAACCTGCATGGCCACAGACCATTAAGCCCTCAACATGTTACTTGTTGTTGCAACTCAGAAATGATTCCTTTCAGCATCAGAAAACTTCACTTTCCAGCTCCCTCAATGCATAACGTGGAAAAGTTATATCCTTGAATGTCCTTGATGATTTTTGAAGCAGAGGAAGATTACAACTTCGCATGCAAATCAAATTTATCAAGTGCCTCTCCAGGCAAAGCACTCTCTCAGAAACATCTTATCCATTTGAGCATTCCATGTCTCCACAGAGTTTTATCAGTGAGAAATCTGGGTCTCAGAACAAGTTCAGTGACAAGGCCAAGGTCACAACAATGGGAAAATGGGAAAGGTCAAGTCAGGATTAGCCTCAGGCTTCTGAGTCTAAAAGTATCCGGATTTTCACTAAGATTCTCTAGTCTAGATAAACACAAGGCATAAGGGTGTCCATGAGAACTTCAATGTGGTCCTTTGTAAAAGTGTAAGTACGGGCCGAAACCAGTTTGGTTCAGTGGAGCATTGGCCTGTGGACTGAAGGTTTCCAGGTTCGATCCCAGTCAAGAGCATGTGCTTTGGTTGTGGGCACATTCCCAGTGGGGGATGTGCAAGAGGCAGCTGATCAATGTTTCTTTCTCATTGATGTTTCTAACCCTCTATCCCTCTCCCTTCCTCTCTGTAAAAATCAATAAAATATATTAAAAAAAAAAAAAAAAAAAGAACCTGCCCCACAAACATTCTAACAGGGCAGAGCAGCCTGGAGCAGTGATCACACATTGCCTAACTGCAGGCTGCTGTTCTTCCAGGCCGCTGTTCTAGGTGCCTGAACTTGACTCCCTCAATGAATGTCTGTCCCAAAGCATCTCAGGCCCTCAGGCCAGTTACTGATCCTTGTTAGCAGATCCTGAGACCCTGAACTCTTTGAGGACATGTGCCTACTTGCACCTGCTCAGCTCCTAAGTGTCCATGGCAGGAGCCTTAGGAAGAGTCAGTGCACAGCATGGGAACACAGGTGTGAACACCCGCTGGATCAGGCACCTGGTGACTCTTTTGGCATCTCCACTTCCACCTTGGTTTCATGTGGGAAAAATATAAGTGCAAGAGGGCTGTTAGGGGCCCCTGGCACATGCCTGGGATGGGGTGAGTGAAGGCCTCCTTAACGAGGTGCCTTGAACTTCCAGCTCAAAATTGCTACCCTGTTCACCCCCATCTCGGGTGCTTCCCACCCTCTGGGCTGCTCTAGTTTCTTTTAATCACAGTTTGTGCCACCTGATACCATCATATGGAGTTTATTTTATTATTATGTGGATTATGTATGGCCTGTCCCCCACTACCCTGTCAATCTGTCTGTTCATTTATGGATCCCGTGGATCAAGCCCAGAGCCGGGTGTACAGGAGATGCCAGAGCCATGTGCTGAGCTAGCCTGTCCGAGTCATTTTTCATCAGACATGGCATGATCAGGCACCTCCCAGAGGAGTCCAGCTGGGCCCGGGGACAAGTCAGCAAAGGCCAGTGGCGGGCAGAGCTCTGAGTAAACATTTCCCAGGCTTGGAAGCTCCCCCCATAGGAACTGATCATACTCATCTGCCCACCGCTCTCAGGACCATAGTGCTGGGCCTACCTGATGGTAAAAAAAAGAAACTGAGACTCAGAAAGAGATTCAATAGTTCCCTTAGTCCATCCACCCAGTGGCCAGGGCCCAAGGCCCAGGTCTCAGACTGTGGGCCATGTCCTGTGAGTGTTACTGGAATGGTCACAGGGAGCTGACTGTGGGGGAGGAGAGGAAATGACCAAGGTGACCAGAGGACCCTCTGGGGGCCCCTGTGACCAGAGAGAAAGTGCTTGAAGGACAGCGCTGGCTGCCTCGGATGTGGGTTGTGCCCCCTTTTATCAGGGGCTCCTCTCACACAGGCCCTTGGTGCTGGGCGGTGAGTTAACCTGTAGGAGATATAAACCCAAGACGCTGCGCATGAAAAATCAATACCCAGGTCAGAGCTGCCGCTCCAGTGAAGAGCCCTTCTTTCCGAGCACAGTTTGTGGTTGAAACAGTCTTTTCTCTAAAGCCTTGCTCATACAGTTGAGAAGGTTAGCTTGTATAATTTGATGGGAGGAAACTGAAAACGTTTGTCCCTTGCTATGGACTTTGGCCCCCGTGACTTCACAATTGAGCCTTTTTACTGTCCTGGTGTAGACGTCATCTTGGCATAAAGTCACTTCTTCCCCCCCCCCCCCCCCCCCTCCCGTGTCAGTGCAGTGGGCCTGGAGAGTCCACGAAGTTCTAGTAAATACCACCCCACATCCAAAATCTCAGGTTCCACCCTCAAGGCCCAAGTGAGAAACATAAAGTCAACACGGAGTCAATGCTTCACCAAGATCAAACCATCGGGGCGACACCCGTAGGACACAGAAGCTGCTTTCATTGAACCTGGGGATTTCACATTTCTCACAGCCAAACAGAAGACTCACTGTGACCCCTCAAAGCACTGTTTGTTTGGAGGTAAAAATTGTGATCATTATTTTTGAAAACTGTTAAGAGAGGAGAAAGGGAGATAAACAAGGAACGTCAGCTGATTTATCGAGTGTCAAACTGACCCAACGTGATGGTGAAATACCCCCATTCTGATTTACATGGCTCAAGATTTCTGTTTAAACAATCAGCTTCCACTGGCCTTGGTTCAGGTCCTCTGAGGCCCATGAACTTGGCTGGTAAAGTCATTATGTCCTCACTGTGGCCAATAGGCTCAGTTGTGTTGAGCAACAATAGAAAAACACATTAACAAACATGTCAATCAAAAAGCGAGGGTTTGCCGAAACCGGTTTGGCTCAGTGGTAGAGCATCGGTCTGTGGACTGAAAGGTCCCGGGTTCAATTCTGGTCAAGGGCCTATACCTGAGTTGCGGGCACATCCCCAGTGGGGTGTGTGCAGGAGGCAGCTGGTCGATGTTTCTCTCTCATCAACGTTTCTAGCTCTCTATATCTCTCCCTTCCTCTCTGTAAAAAATCAATAAAATATATATTTTTTTTAAAAAAGTGAGGGTTTGCTCAGAACCAAAGCATCAGTATAACCGTGATTTCTCAGGGGGGTGGTTGTCCCAACGAGGGTCCAAGAAAGTAGCATTGGACGGGAGATCAGAAGACTTGTGTTTTATATAGTGAGAGGCTCTCCTCTTAGTGCCCACATGACTTTGAGGCCACTGCTTTGCGTCTAGAAGCCTCCGCTTACTCATTGCATGAAGAGAATAATGGCACCCATCCTGACGGTGGCACAGGCGAGGCTGTGTGACTGTCACCATGCGAAAGTGATTGTTCCCGTGACTTAACGTCCATTGGTAGCAGCTAAAAATGTTCAAACTCATTTGTCAAGGAAGGAAATAAAGATCATAGACATTCAGTTCAGCCAATGAAAAATGGAAAGCATTTGGTTACTCCCCAGACCAACACTAATGAGTTCCTGCCGGCTGTGCATGGCTAACTTGAATTGTGGTGCTTCAGCAAACTTCAGTGATGACACTGAGCTATTGAACTATTTCATGAATAAATAAGAATAAGCAATGGGCTTTGAGCTCATTTGTTGCTGGGAAAGAAAGATGGACTCCAAGAGGAACTACACTTTGAGCACATGCATGACTTGATTCTGGTTTTGGCAGCGCTGTTAGGAAGTAGATAGAGCAAGAAGAACCTGAGTGAGTTTGTCAGGCTTTCCATAGTCACACACTAACAAAGGACAGAGATATATTTTGACCCATATCTGTCTGCCTTCAAAGCGCGTGCCTTTCTCTCCTGAGACCACAGATGAGTTCTTGGATCTCTCTCAGCTGCTGTTGGGGTGCACTCATTGCTGTTCTGCCCTGGAGATCTTAGCAGGGCTATGGGCTTCCTCACTCCTCTGTCCAATGTCCCAGAACTCCAGGGCTGCTCAGTGACCTGCCTCTCACCGGAAGGGAAGCTCAGCTCAATGTATTGAGATTGCCTCCAACTCCCATTGGACTGGAACTGAGGACATAAAGTGGATTTTTTAATATATATATATGTGTGTGTGTGTGTGTGTGTGTGTGTGTGTGTGTGTGTGTTGATTTTAGAGAGGAAGAGCAAAGAAAAGAGATAGAAATATCAATGTTGACGGCGGATCATTGATCAGCTGCCTCCTGCAGGCCCCCCCACTGGGAATCAAACCCACAACCCGGGCATGCACCCTGACTGAAATCGAACCATGACCTCCTGGTTCATAGGTTGGCAGTCAACCACTGAACCACACTGGCCAGCCTAAAAGAGCTTTTTTTAACGGAAACTCATTTTGTGACAGTTGAGAATATATCGGGGGTTAGGAACCCGCAGCTGGATTCCCTCTTCTGCTCTTTCCCAAGGCCCTTATTCCTGAGAAAATCTTTTAGACCCTCCTGAGCTCCAGTGGCCCTCTGAAGTAACTTAAAAGGATGGGATATAGAGGAAAGGGAGTCCTTTGTACACTGTTACTGGGAATGTACACTGATGCGGCCACTACGGCAAACAGGATGGAGGTTCTTCAAAACATTAGGAACAGAACTACTGTGTGACCCAAGGATCCCATTTCTGGGTTTGTATCCAAAGGAAATGGAGTCCCTAAGACGAAGAGCTGTCTGCACACAAGTGTTCACTGCACTGTTATTTTCAGCAGTCACGACATGAAAACAACCCAAGTGTCCATCAATAGACAACAGATAAAGAAGATGCGGTGCATCCATACAATGGGACACAGCACAGCCGTTAAGGAGAAGGAAACCCTGCCATCTGTGACAGCATGGGTGGACTTGAGGGCATTATGCTTAGAGAAACAGGCAGACAGAGATGGGCACTGCTGTATGATCTCACTTAGATTTGGAATCTAAAAAGAGAATCCAAATTCCTAGATATAGAGACTGAGCATGCATTGGTGGTGGCCTGAGGTGGGGAGGAAATGAGTGAAGGTAGTCAAAAATAAAAAAAAAAATAAAAAATTAAAAAAAAATCATGAAAGGCCCCTGAAATGGCTCCTGGAACATGGTTTTTACTTTTTTAATCTCTGGTTAGAGATGCTTTAGACACGAGGATACTCAATCTTCATTCCTCAGCAGCCTCGGAGGCCTGATTGGAATTAATCACTTTTCCATGAACAAGGACCACTCGACTACACTGACACAGATCTGTGTCTCTAACATCACTCAGCTGAACAAACACCGCTCCCGTGTCGGGCATCTTTGTGAAGTGTCTCTGCTAATCGTCTGAAACAGAAGTGGATTTGCACCTGACGGCAGGCACGCCGGGTCCTAGAGCTGAAGGAAGCCTGCGTGAAGCCCTGGGGCTGAGGGACCCGCTCTGGACCACTGGCATTGCCCGCTGCCCTCTGGTCCTCTGGGTGCCACACACACTGTCTGACCCAGGCCCCACATGATCGCCCTGCTTGGCTGGAGTGCATGTGGTTCCCAACAAACCACAGCAAAGGCTGGAGACGCTGCGGAGGGAGATGTTATAAACCATTTTTTTTCTCCTTTGAAGTGTTTATGTGCTGAAATGTGAAGTTCACTGTAGGAAAAGTAACAATTTGGTGGGGCCTCTGGCCTCAGAACATCCTAGAAATCCTCCAGGAGCAGGTAACGGGGAAGGGCCACCAGCGGCTCTGCACGGAAGTCTCCGCCTCTCTCCTGTTCATGAACACTGCTCACCCCAGGGGAGCCTGGCCCGCTGGTCTCCTTCTCCCTCACAGCTGGAGCCAGGTGGTCACAAGCGTGCAGCACGTTGGCTGAGGTCGTGGGAAAGGGCTCCAGGTGGCCTCTGACATCATAAAAACAACTCTCTCCCCTGAGCCTCAAATGCGGGCAAAGTAGCTCATGATGTGTTTTCACACCATCTTTTAAATCCAAATGAGCAAAGAATGCCCAGTCCAACTTGGGGTGTGCATTTTCATGTGTGCTCATGCATGTGTAGGTGTGTGTGCATGTGTGCATGCATGCATATGTATGCCTATGTGCATGTGTTTGTGCATGTGGGCATGTGTGAGAGCATGTGTGTAACAGGGAAGAACAGTGGCAATCATGCAAATGCAAAGTGTGGAGTAGAAATTGATGTAGCTGCTATGATCCTCTGCTCCTGGCCGAGGTCTCCCCATCACTGGACAGTTTTAACAGATGAGGCCTGCTCCATCACAAAGTGGAAAATGATAAAATCAGGAATAAATTAAATTACAATGTACAAACCCAGTTGTCCATGGCCTAAGCTCTGTGCTCTAATCGCTATGCCATCACCATGTCTTTGAATCAGAACAGATTAGAGTGAAAGGGGACACACCACAAGGTCATCGGGCCTGACCCTGTGGAAATCCCCCTTCCAGTGCCCCTGGGTCCCCAGGGATGGAGGCACCACCCGTGACAAGGAGCTGGCTGGCTGCTAACCATCCCTCCTTATTTTGGATCCAACGCACCTGAGTCACAGACTATACATCAGAGGGTACATGTATACACACATATCTATGTCACAATGACTACAAGCATCTACTTTGTTCACCCACTGACTACTTATCGAACCCATGCTATGTGCGGACTCTGAGTGTGGCTCTAGGGGCACAGTCGCAGACAGAAAAGAATGCCCCGTGCCCTCAGGTGTTCTAATCACTCAGTATTTCCACATACACCCACTCGCTGGAGCATGGACTCAAGTTGTGGGACAAGACAGGGTCAAGTTGCAGGACAAGCCCGAGCAAGGAGGCGCAGAGGGCGAAGGCTGGTCTCCATGCTAAGGAGGAAGAGCAGCTTTGGGAGGTTCAGCCAAAGGTTTGTCCACTGGCTGGGCAGGATTTTCTGAAATGTCACTGCCTTAGCTGAGCCTTGACCTCAGCCCTGTGGAGTGGGGGAGCCGGGCCCACAGAGAGATATGAGGCCGCTCTACAGGGCCGGAGAGGAGGCAGAGGCCGGAGTTGGGGTCTCCTCATTGGTGTACTTTCTACTCGTGGATGGGGCTGCTTTACACCCTGACTGTGTTTCCTCCAGGCCTGGGTCTGGATATAACGCCTTTCCCAGAACCCTGTGGGGAGGTCTAGGGAGTGTGGCCTGGACCTGGGACCTAAGGTCTCATCCTGATGCCAGACACTTAGTATTGACTCCATCAATCCCCCACCAAAGGCCAATACACCAATCTTCTGTGGAAGGTCTGCCCTCTTCTCTCCCCACCACCCCCAAACACACAGACCCCTGCCTCCCTGCAGGGGTTCCATCCAGGAGGGACCAGAGGCCAAGGTCCACCAGCTGGTCCTGCAGCAGAGCCTGGTCCCAGTGGGAAAGGAGCTTGTCCGCTGCAGAGGCCCCTTGGGGAAGGAGGGGATTGATCCTATTAAGAAATTGGGTTTAATTCACTTTTAAGCAGCTAAGAGCAGAAGGGAGTTCATGCTGATGACAGAGTTGTCACCTTTCTGGGTAAGAGATCACAGAGGGAAAATACCTCCTTTGAGCCTGGGAAAGACTCTCCCAGATTCTGTAAGTGTGGTTATCAAGGAGGGCTTCCTGGAAGAATAAAAAACTGGGTACATGGACAGGAGCTAATCAAAAAAGAAGAGCACTCGTGGGCAAATCAAAGATTACATGAGGGGTCAAGATTAGATTCCAAGAAGTAGCCAACATTGGCCTCACAAGGGGTAGGTATGAAGCTGTAGGGAGAGACTGCCCGTAGGCCCTGTCCGATCCACTTGAGAGAAGTCCAGGGAACAGGCAGGGAGGAGCAGGGGCCTGGCATGGCAGCTGGAGGGGCCGCTCAGCTCCATCTCCCAGAGTCACCACCACACAGCTGGAAGCACACTGCCTTTTCCGGACAACACCCTTATATTTGAGTCCTAATCCGTCCACAGCCCAGCTCCCAGATCTCATTTGGCTCATGCCAATTGTTCCTATTTCCAGTGTCTGTAAGAGGACCACTGAGTTTTTTTTTTTTTCCAGAAGTTTCTTGAGAAGATGAAGGAAGGCGATGCCCATAACTCAGCTTTGTCTTGTCCACCAAGAGGGCCCAGAAGTAGGGCCCAGTAGTGAGGGCCAATGGCAGTGAGCACTTCTAGGACCCAGATTCAATGTCCAGATGTCGTCCTCCAGTAAAAGTCTGGAGACACAGAGGGTTCCAGGACCTGTGCAAAAGCGTGAGAGGGGGGCCTGGATGGCCTGTGGCACCTGAAAATGAGGACCTGCTCAGGAAAAGATGGGGAGTCTCCAATGGGCCTGGGCCCAACTTGGACGTTGTTCCAATGGCTAAATCGGGGACAGTTTTAACAGTCAGATATATAGTGATCATGAGGGATTCTAACCCACAGCACAAAATCAGAACCCGTTCGTCCATGCTGAGAAGTCTTCTGGTACATAAATACTAGAGAAGTGCAGCCTCTTCCTATAAGAGAATTTCAATTTGGAAATGTGTGAAAATGATGTTAACCAATTTACATCACCTTTCTGCAAATACCACAGTAAAACTTGTTCAAGTCAAAAATCCTCAGGCGATGCTAAAATAATAAGAAACAGGGTATTTACATCGTTTCAAAATTTGGTGCCAGAAGCTCCTCGGTGATCATAAAGGAAGCAGTACTCACATGCCAGGGGAGACACCTGACATTCCCCCCTGTAGCCTAGTGGTCAGAGCGAACATGGCCAGCAATAAGATGCATCTCAGGGACACAGATACTGAGGGGAGCATCCCTACTCCGTGATATTCCTGCAGCACACCTTGAACTTCAGCATGAAGGAACCGCAGACAAACCCAAAGGGGAGTGTATTAAGAGGAACAGGCAGATATTAATGTTCTGTCTTTGATTTCCATCTCGTAGATGCTGGTATCTGGGGAAGCTGGGTGAAAGGTACATGAGAATTGTGTACCACTTTTGCGACTCTTTTATATATCTCAATTCTTTCAAAATAAAATTTAAAAAATTAACATTTTTAACTGAAAAGAAAAATGAACTGGCTTACTATTTGGCAGATAACAAGATGCTCAGCTAATAGCACTGCTGTCCCTCTGAACAGGAAGAAGTAATTGTGTGGCATTTCCAACCCATCGTCCCCGAGGCGGCAAGCCTTGGCCGAGGGCAGGGCTGAGCGGGAGGCAGCGGTGTCTTCACAGGGGCTACACGCTCCAGGGCTTCGGAGAGGCTGTGGCGAGGACACGTGTGCTGGATTCTGGGAAGAATGAACCCTTTTCTCTTCACAGAAAAATAAATAAATAAAATAAAAAGCGCACACAACAAAATCGGGAGAGACAATAGGTCTTCAGCAGCCTGTTGCGCTCAGCTGAGCCATTGTTCAGGCCTCGCACTCAGAGCCACGGCCTGAATAAGGCCGCCTCCCGCTTCTAGGGCAGTTCACTGGGAGCGCATTGTCTCTGTGAAAAGAAAAGCGAGGGGGACAGGACAGGGCCTGGTACACATCTGTGCCTGCGGAGGCAGAAGGTGCCTCTCCTCCCGGCCACTCTTCCATGCATCAGATGATCTTCCTTCTGTTAAAAACACAGCGTCCTCCACGGAGGTCACCCTGATGCCATCCTGTATTTAATCTTGGGGTTCTGTGCCCCCACGGGTGGGGAGCAGGGAAGCATGCATTGCCGGAGCCAAATCGGAATTTGGCTCCTGCCTTGTCACAATGGACCAGTGTCCCTGGTAGCGGTCAGAATAAACTCCAAAGCACTTCCATCTTGAACACTCCCTCCTTGAACCTCAGGCATCAGGACCAGGAGCTGCCCAAAGGGGAGGGGCACATGTTCAAATGCCCCGTCCCCTGCCGTGACATCTGGGTCCCATGACCACCCTGCCTAGATGTCTCTCTTGGGACCTCATCCCACCACCTAGAAGAGCAGGAGGCACCCCCTCTCTGTGGGTTCCTCTCATTTTCCTGTGAGGACTCACTCCCCCAGCACTGCAATCCCTCTGCCCCGCCATCTGTCCTCAGGCAGAAGGCTGACACCTACCCCCCTGGATCCCAGTGGCAAGAGTGGCCCTGGGCTGAGAAATGTTCTCCAGTTTGACTTGAGAAATGCTTGACTGTTTAATGCACTAATGAACAGCATTGCGATTCATTTATTTTTTTAGTGCACACATAGGTAGTTAAGATGTATGTATTGATAAACTATATATTTACTTTTCCATATTTCTCATATTCTGAAGTGTTTGATAATGAAATGTTTATAAAATTTAATGAAAATTAAATTAAGAGAAATGCCTAATAAAGAGGAAATATTTTGCATTTAAAGATATCATTATCAATTTCCATAAACATACATCTGCTCAAACCGATGACTCATTGTCACCAAATAGAGGGCTGGAAGCAGTGGTCTGCAACCTGATGTCAGGGGTGGGTAGGACTGACATTACTGATGTTATAAACTCACCCATAGATAAACATAGGCTATAACCTCATCAAACAGGACATGTGTGTATGAATATGTAGAGCTGTATTCACACGTTTATTGACTTGAATCATAATTATATTATAATAGAGGCCCAGCACATGAAATTGTGCACAGATAAGGTCCCTAGGATTAGCCTGCAATCAGGGCCATCTTTCACCCACTCTCCAGTCCGCAGTCCTGCCCAACCCCACTGCCACCACTCACCCTGGTTCCCCTCGTCAGTCCCCAGTCCCATCCCGCTGCCACTATACACTCAGTTCCCCGTGGTTCCCCATTCACCATCCAGTGATCAGATCCTGCAGGCCAGGGGGGAGGGACCAAGAGGTGGTCAATGCACCTCATAGAGACTGAGCAGTCGTTCTGGCCGTTACATCATTATGGTCGCTGGGCTTTATATATATATATATAAGCATTATATATATATATATATTAGCATTATAAGCATTATATATATATATATATATATATATATATATATATATATATAATGCTTATAATGCTAATGCAGATCAAAAAGCTTAGGCTTTTCCTTAGGAACCCTAAATAAAAATCTCCTTGTAATTCCAATGTCAAAAAAATATTTTGCCCCACATAGTGTATGTAATCAACTTTATTTCGTGTGTGCAGCACAATAAATATATTGTCACCTATACAAGGTCTTAGAACTAAAATAAACTTCATGCTAATCAACACCTAAAGAACTTCAGGTCATGATAAACAAAATCAAAGGATTAAATCAGAAACTCACAGGCAATGAAAGGACTTACATACCCTTTATTATTAAAAAAATACACTAGAGCCTACTAATAATTTATTAACATGCTTATGGAATTCAATACACATGTGAAAAATAAGTCTGGAAAGAGTTGTTCTGCCATTGGAAACAATTTCTTTTCTTTCTAAACGGCCTTTATGTCATCACTCCCCTCATTAGTGGCCTAGATCCAGAAGTCACCCTGCTTATATTAGGGCCTATTTATCCTCTTCACCCATTATGTTCTGCCTATCCCTGCTGTCACCTCACCTGGTCACATGTGTCTTAGTGAACATCTACAATTGCCCCGTGAGTCCCTCTGCTTGAGACCTCCCCAGTCCCCACGCCCTGTGATCAAACTGATCTTTTCAGAGCAAATGTATTACTTCCTCCCATAAACCACTAGTGGCTTCCCCTCAGCCTGGAGAAAAGAAGGTGCACATCCCCTTGACTCCCAGTCCTGCATTCATTCACTCACTCATTCATTCATTCATCTCCTCACTCTGATAAACTCCGCCATGGTATATAGGATATTGCCTGTTCTCCAGGAACTATACCAAGCACTGAGGATTATGTGAGAAACGCTAAAAGAAAATGCCTGCCCTTGACAATTAATCAGTCTCATCAAGGGAGGGCCCAGACCTGCAGGGACATAGTGGTTGATAATTCCATAATTGCCATAATGCATGGTGATGCATCTGGTCATTGCAGGGTGAGGAGAGAGGAGTGTGGAAGTTTTCTAGATGGGATGGCAGGGGGCTTAGGAAGCAAGGAACCCTGTGTGTTTGGAGAGGAAGGTGATGGGTGAGTTACAGAACCAGGTTGGCACAAGATTGAATAAGATACCAAATATCAGGCTAGAGGTTTGGACGTTTTCTTGTTGTCAACAGGAAACCCACAGAAGTTTGTAATCAGGGGGCCATCATAATCCTCTATTGATTTTATTATTACTTGAGCTCTCCATCATTTCAAGGTCCTTCTTGTCACTCACTTGCTAAGACCTCTTTGGTGACACTGAAATGTGTCTCTTTTACTAAAATTATTTAGGACTTAATCCTGGTTGATTTTCAACAGGTTTTGAAGTTGCTTTCCACAAAATTAGGTTGGGATGAATTAGTCCAGGGATAGTTAAAAGAAACAGGGACAGAAGATGTCCCAGGGTAACCTTGTCATTCGCCTCACAGTGATTGGGAGGGCCCCGAGGAAGCCCAAGCAATAAATTCGATTGAAGAGAGATGGTGGTGCTCGGGCTCACAGGGACTGGGACTGCATGCTTTGATTGACCTAGCATGTCACCTGCGGAGCTGCTTCCGTGGTACAGAGGAGACAGCGTCACAGTGTCTGATAACTGATCTAATAGCGAGTCAGACATCCCTCTGCAGCCCTGGGTTCATTATGCTTGATCACCTTAATAAAGGCCCTCATCCTCTGCTCATTCAGACATGGCCTGCTTCTTGACTTGAATTGTCTGGGACAGTCGAGTCTCACCTGAGCACCTTGTCGGGTTGATTTATGGCACCTGACCTACTTTGTACAGGTCTCTCACTGCAGCACGAGCAGCACAAGCCCTGTGGGTGCAGAATCCCAAAAGGGACCTTCAGGATCAGCTATCCTAACCCTTACTCTGCCCCACCTTCTATGCACAGCCCTCAGCTGCCCTGTATTTGGGGAGTGACTAGCTGGCCAACACTCATGCATTCCTGATCAATGAATGGCGTTCATTCACTCACTCAACAGTTGTTTATTGGTCATCGGCTCTTTGCCTTAGGTATTGGTCTTAGGCACTGGCACCATCACAGGATAAGACAGACATTGTCTCCGCCAGTCCAAGCAGCTCTCAAGGTAGTTAATCAGGTGATTGAGTGTCAGAGCTTTAAAGGGACAGAAGGAAGCATGATGACAACATGGAAAGAGGGCTCTACTTAGTTTGGGGGTTTAGGAAATGCCTTCTTGGGGCAAAGACTCTAACCCAGAAGCTGGAGGACATGTCGAACTTGACTAATGAGCTGGTGGGGATGGGACACCCAGCAGAGAAAATCTAAGTGCAAATTCAGAGTGAATGAGGAAAACTTGTAAGGCCAGCAGGCCTAGATCAGAATTCAAGAAAGTTGTGTGGTTTGGGCCTTAGGGGCCCTATCGGGCATGTTAGGAACCTGGGCCTTTGTACTTAGAACAATGAGAAGTATTTAAGCAAGAGGATGACATGATCAGAATGGTCTTTGACAACTATTTTTTTCTATCTGAGGATAAAATAAAATTCAGGTCTAATTGTTAAGATATGAAATTCTTTTCTTGATATTTTGCAAGACACCAGGCAGTGCTGTATCTGAATCTGAACTTGATCTCTTAGCAGGTGAATGGTATGAGGCACATTTCCCATAATCTCAGAGCCTCAGTTCTCTTAGTCATCCATCTACCAATTCATCTCCATCTAATTGAGCCAACAGGGATTCAGGATGGTCAGGAGTTGCACAGGGGTGTTTTCCAAAGCTCCCCTCGCAAAGGTCATTTTGATTAAACCACAAACAATTCCTGAACACCCAGTCTGTGCCAAGCTCCGGGGACTGGAAAATAAATAGCATAGCAGTGAGAGGCCCACACTTGGCCCAGGTGAGTCAGGGAGCACACACAAGGAAGCAGACACCCATGGTTACTTAGGGTCAGGCCTGGAGAGAAAACTGGCCTGTGTGAAACAGCTGAAACTCGCTTGAGGACAAATGTGAGCATGCCCAAGTTCAAAGTGCTGGTACCTTACACTCAGGGTTAACTTCCCCCAGCCACCTGTCTCTCTGCCTTGCCGGTCCAGTCCTCTGGGTCTCAGCTCTAGTCTCACTCCATCTGGGTAGAACTCTATGAACCCCGAGATGGGATTAAAGACCTGCGTTCCCCACTCCCCCAGCAGATCTGACCCCCTGGTTCAGGAAACTCCCATGGCCACCCTTTGCCTCTGGCTCCCTCCGCAGACATTGGCCCTGGAAGGCAGGGACAGAGTTATTTTGTTGTGGTTGCTTCCTTTATTGTGTAGCAAAGTAAGAGCCATTATTATGTGTGGGTAACAGATTCATGATCATATTTAAGGGAAGAATGGGCGAATGGCACAGGCAGTGCTCATTGTGATGTGCTGCTGCCCCTGTCTAGAATGAAATTAAAAATAACTCCAGTTAACAAGAGAATCTTGAATGAGCTCAAAATCAAATTAGTTAATTTGCTTGTTCAATTAATATTTACTGATCAAGGCGTGCACCTTGGGAGTATCCTACAGGAATATAAAAATAGGTCATTCAGACCAGGCCAATGGGATAGAGGGGAGGCAGAGAATGGCAAGGGAAGGAACACATCCTGTTGAAAGTTATCATACAATTAAATCCGTTAGTTCTGACAGAAACCAGATATTGAAGACTTTTTAAAAGAGAAAATCAATAAAATGTATATTACAGTGTGAATTAGTGAGCACTCACTTTGCAAGACAAGGACTTTGCAGGAGTAAATTGCTACATTTCTGCAAAAGGGAACTTTAGAAAAGAGATACACACCAATCACTTTGGGGTTCAAATGCATATTCCTGGACTCCACTGATGGAGCTTAGAGCACAGAATATCCGAGACAGGCCTGCATCCAGCTGGTCATTGGAACCCAGCACTGGAGACCCGGCCTTGAGGTTAGGAAGGCAAGCTTCCTTATTGCACAAAGGAGGAATCTGAGGTTTAGGGATGGGTTGCTATATTGAAAATGCCATAGACTGGGTTGTTTATAAACCATAGAAATGCATTTCTTATAAACCAGCAGGCTGGAAATCCAAGGTCAGCATGGCTTCAAGGTTAGGTTTTGGTGAATGCCTTCTTCCTGGTATCAGGCTGTGGGCTTATCACTATGACCTCCCAGAGGAAAGGGAAAGCTTGCTCTCTGGTGACCCTTACAAGTACACTAATCCCATTACGGGGCCCCACCCTCATAGCTTCTTCTAATCCTCATCACCTACACAAGGCCCTACTTTCTGACACCATCACATTAGCAGGGAAGGATTCAGTATATGAATTTTGGGGTAACAAGAACACTCAGTGCCTAGAAGGTTCTTTTTCTGACATCCTAGAGTTCATGTTGCTGTTCTGTGGTACATCTGGGACTCTGGGCTAAGATTTCCAACTCAAAGCCATGTTCTCTGTCCATCAGAGCAGTTTGTTTTGTGGTCTGCTTGGCCTCTTTCTTTCATCCAGATGGAGGGGATGTTAACTTAGGAGAAAAGAATAAATACAGGGTGAGGCAAAAGTAGGTTTACAGTTGTTGATGTGAAACACAGAGTTTATTCTTACATGATTTATTCATTATGCATTGTTTTCCATTATTGTTTTCCATTTGAACCACTGTAAATCTGCTTTTGCCCCATCCTTTTTATATTTAACAAAGCACCACAGGGAAGAAATGTACACACCTTCTCTGATCCCCAAAGAAAATGCTCTAGAAAAGCCACCTCCTAATGCTGCTCCTCATTCATTCCTACACTCAGCAAAATCCCTGGGTGGTAGAGAGATTTAAGAATGATTCCGTGTGAGAGGCCAGCAGCATGACATCTGTACACACAGAATACTGGAAAGCACAGCTTCTATTGGGGGGTATGGGGGAGGAATTAAAGATACACACACAATTGTATTCCTAGTAGTGGGGACTCAGTGTGTGCAAATCAGAGAGAGACGAGACATTTAAGATTTACAGGACAGTCCCTGGACATTTAGCTCCAAAAGCAAAACATCATTTCCACTGAATTACAAGCCCCCGTCTCTGTGAGTTGAGCCAAATGTCCCCATTCTATACCCATAGACCTACCTCACCCGGAAACAGTGTTGGGGGTGGGGGGGTCAGCCCAGATGTCAGCCAGCTGCTGTTGCTGATACTGGAGTCAGTGGGTCAGTTGAGGTAGAGTTTACATTTAAATGTATAGTGTTGCTTAATCAGTTTGTGTATTCCTAGCCCCACTGTGGACCTCATCAAAGGCAGAGTGGTTGAGTTTAACTTGTTTGTTTTTCACAACTTTTAAACCAAGCCTTTTATATATGCTGAGTCTCATGCTGGGGTTTTTATTTACATTAGCTTATTTAATCTTCAAATTTTCCCCCTTAAAGGTTGGTTCAGCCCAGCTGGCATGGCTCAGTGATTGAGTGTTGACCCATGAACCAGAAAGTCACTGTTCCATTCCCAGTCAGGGCACATGCCTAGGTTGTGGGCTCAATTCTCAGTGTGGGGCATGCAGGAGGCAGCCAATCGGTGATTCGCTCTCATCATTGATGTTTCTATCTCTCTCTCCCTCTCCCTTTCTCTTTGAAATCAATACAAATATACATTTTATTTAAAGTTGGTTCAGCTCTTTCACCTGTTATAGACAGGAAACTAAACTGGGAAGGCTGGTGACTCCCTAGCATTCATAGCTACTAATCATCAGAGTCAGAATTCCAGCCAGGACTGAGCCTAACAGGCTGTGCTGGTCAGTATTTTTGTTCACGCTCGCAGCTCTAACCGCTCTGAATACTGATTTGACATGTAAGACATGGGGACTCCTTTTGGCTTTTTGTATTTGCTGAGCCCTCTCCTAGCTCCCCCTAACACATGAACCTCAGCATCCTCCCAGCCCTGGCCCTTCAGGTTCTCCTGAGCTGACGACTCCTGGCTGCAGATATGAGACCCTCTTTCCTCTACACCCAGGGCTTACCCTCGCCACCGGATGGACCCTAGGTGTCACCTGGGCAGGGCTTTGTGCATAGGAGTCTCCTGAATACATGAGGAGCTCAGATGAATGCCTGAGTTTCAGAGCAGTGATAGGTCTCAGGTTGTAGTATGCAATGGTTAGCTGAGCTAGAAGAGAAAGATTGGACACTCACTTATGCTTATGCCTTACTACTGCAAAGATATGGTGCAGCCCTAACCGGTTTGGCTCAGTGGATAGAGTGTCGTCCTGCAGACTGAATGGTCCCAGGTTTGATTCCGATCAAAGGCATGTACCTTGGTTGCGGGCACATCCCCAATAGGGGGTGTGCAGGAGGCAGCTGACCAATGTCTCATCAATGTTTCTAACTCTCTAGCCCTCTCCCTTCCTCTCTATAAATAAATAAATAAATAAATAAATAAATAAATAAAATATATTTTTTAAAGATGTGGGGCAGCAAAGTGCCACCAACCATGATCAAGTCATTGTAAACACCAGGGGAATGACTGTAGCCAAGCTTAGAACATGGAATCTCACCAAGAGGATTAGGTCCATGGACCTCAAGGCAACAGATGACAGAGAAGTTCATAGGCAGGGGATGCCACCAAGGAAGATGAAGAGATAAAGATTGAGGAATAGTCCATATTTATGTATTTGAAAGACACTACCACGTCTTTTGCTTCTGTCTGCGGAATATAACAAAATATAGGCAAAAGCAGTACTTCTTGATTATGTATAGCAATAAGACCAACTTAAATGCAATGTTTAAAAAATGTTGCTAAGCATTTCTTCTCTCACTGGCAAACAATAACCACAGAAATAATAATAACATCAAATAGGATGACTCCAGTGCCTAGGATAAACACAGGATTATGCTGAAGGCTTTGTATTCGTGACCTCTTAATCTGATAACCCTGTGCAGTAGATGTTTGACAGTACCCCATTCATTTGTCTCCTGGAATAGCAGCTAAACTACATTTCCCAGAATCCTCTACAATGAGGTTGGGCCATGAGATCAATAGCAGGCCTTTGGAATATGGCTGACATAGACATGCATCACTTCCAGATCTGCCTGTGTCTTCTCTCTCTGCACACTGGCCAGATGGAGAGGGTGCAGACAGCGTGGCAGAACCATCAGAAGAAGGGAGCTTGGGTCACTGAACAGCTCCACTAAGCAGAACTCCCTGCTCTGATCACCCTGTGGTGCCATGAGTGGAAAATAAAGTGCAATTTTATTAAATCAGTGAAATTTGAGGCTTGTAGTTAGCTTGGAGCTAACATTATTTCTCTGAATAACACAGTATTTTTTTTCCTATTGATTTCAGAAAGAAAGGGAGAAGGAGAGAGAGAAACAGCAATGATAAGAGAGAATCATTGATTGACTGTCTCTTGCAAGCCCCACACTGGGGACTGAGCCAGCAACCCAGGCATGTGCCTTGACTGGAAATGGAATCCTGACCTCCTTAGAAAGCCAGTGGTTCATAGGTCGATCCTCACCCATGAGCCACACAGTATTACTAAAGTCAGTTTTCCAGTAAGGAAACTGAAATTGCAGGTAGTCATCGCAGAACTTTGGCCCATGACTCCACAGCATCCTTGTCCCAGTACATAGGCTATCCCATAACACACATGCCATCTCCGTGTTTCAGATAAAAGGATGGGGTCCCTCCATGAAAACAAACTCTGCCATGCCCTCTGGGACGGCTCCTGGAATTATCGGTGACACAAAGGGAGGTGCCTGAGTTGAAGGGTGCTGGGCTCCTGTTGGCCCAGAATTATTTCTAGCCACTGTGTTACCAGAATCTCTCCCCGGCTCCTGGGCCAGGTAGTGGATGGGTGAGATGACAGCCACAAAACATCCAGCTGGATGACAGCCACAAAACATTCCAGTGGCATTGGACGTGGCTCAGGGAGAGTCGGGTGTCTGGTAGGGCAATGTCACTTGGAACCACAAAGACCAATTTCTTGGAAGGACAAACTGTTATGATTCCAGGGACAGAAAAGCTTATTTTTATATGCAACATCGGTGTGCATTTGTGTGTGTGTACTTGTATAAGTGCATATGTATGCAATAAGTATGCCAATATTGTGGAGTGTATGCATATAAGAACATACATATTCAATAAATATGCAAATGCCGGCTTGTGTGTCTATGTGTGTACATGTATCCATGCATGTGCACGCACACACACATAATCAACCTGGCCCATAAACATCATTGTGCATATATACATGACATATATATATGTATGACCTATATAAATGTGTATGTGTAAGTGAGCAAATATTATGCCCATGTCAGTTTGTACACAAAACACTGTGTGTATATGTACAGTTGTGCATACACAAAACACAGAGTTTGTTCTTATATTATTATTTATTCATTCTTGTATTATTTTCCATATGAACAAATGTGAACCTACTTTTCCCCACCCTGCAGATACACCTGTATGAAATACATAAAATAACGTCTATCTCTTTATGCATCTGTGTGAATGCGTGTATCTGTAAACATCTACATCCAAGGTAGTGAAAGCTCCTCCAAGCAAATGGAAACGCATCTTGTTTTCCTCACAGTTTTGAGAGCCACCCAAAATCCACATGAAAGTAGCGATTGGGGAATTCAAATAAACACAAATGTGCTGTGCATGCAGCTGCTGGTGTGAGAATTCCTTAAAAACCCAGTGACTCAACAGAATCCCCCCTTCGCTTGGGGGAGAGCCGGGCGAAGGGGACTGTGTGGCCGCCGGCATGCCGGGCTGCCCTCCGCCGGCCAGCTCTCCCCCGGCCACCCAGGTCTGCCCGCTGTGCAACTGATAGATATGTTTTGACAAGTTCTATTAAGTACAAAGCAGGCCACCGGGGCAGCATGTGGAGTTGATAGAGAGAGAGGCAGAGAGGCAGCACGCAGTGTGAGGCCTGCTGATGTTGACAGAATTTGCCGGAACAAAATGAGTCCGTGCTCCTCGTCATCTCTTACCAAATTTCAGGAAGGTCTTTGGCACCCGCCATCCTGAGGAGAGCGGGCCCCTCCTCGGTTGGTTTTCTATTTCTGTCCCCTGATTGCCAGCAAATGAAGGATTTCTCAGAACCCTAATTGGCTGTCTTTATTTATGCGGGCGGCCAGGGGGGCCACGGGGAGAAGGCATGGAGTGGCTGAACCCATTACCAGCTGGAGTGTGCTTCAGCCTGGCCCCCGCTCCTGCAGCCCCTCCCTCTACCTGTTTGCAGGAGCTGCCCAGGGAGGGGACTTGGCAAGCGCCGCTGGGCTGATGGCTCTGGCCCCTCTCCCCATCTCCAGCACATGAGCGTTCCCCTCCAGAGGCCTCCTCAGCGAGGTTTGGCAATGGCAAAAACAAACACTACTTTACAACATCCTTGGATGCGCTTCCAAAATGCAGAAGCAATTAATCAGGAGTCTCCCCGAGACTCCACACAATGTGGCCGCTTGCGGATGACACAGAGCTTGGCTTCGATGGGAGTCTAGAAGCGTGTGAGCGAGCCTGAAACGTGGTAATGGGTTTCAATTATTTATTTGTTTAGACGACTGGGGAGCAGAATTTGAGCTGTAAGCACATAGATAATCCATCTGAAGCCCTCCCAGCAGCGAGGTCTTTTGCTCCCTGCCGGAGCACTCTGCCTGGAAATGGATGGGTAGTTGTGCAGGGTCTGGCAGGGATCCAGAGGTTCCCTAGTATGTGTGTGTGTGTGCATGCATACCTAAGTGAGCTGGGGTTGGGGTATCTGCATGTCGGTGAGGCTGGGAGAAAAACGGCTGCTTCTAATTACAGGTGGTGTTGCTGGCTTCTAATGGGTAGGAGTTTTTCATGCTGAATCTTTATGTCATTTCAAAGAAAACCAAGATTGTATGTTCTCGGGGAGAAACTGTCATTGAGGGATGTTTTCTCAAGCTGTGGTGTAATCAACTTAATAACTGATCGTAGGAAAGGGAGTCACCTGTAGACCATGTTCTTCTCGGTCTTGAACTTGGTCCTCTGTGGTTTATTATCCACGTGGAAATATCTTGATGGATCCATCCTCCCAGGAAATGTCAATGGCCCGTCTATGGAGGAGATGGTCTTATGGCCCACGTTAAGGTCTCATGTCACAAGATGAGGACATAGCAGTAGGCTGAGGTCATGCTGGCCACGTTCCCTGGGTTGGGGATGGCCAGGAGGAGGTCCACGAGGTCCACGAGGGCCTTAAACAGCCCTGGGTTTTGACTCTGGCTGTACTTATTGGCTGGACATGAGACATGGGTGGAGTACTCTTGGCTAATGGGCCAAAGATGAGGCCGAGAGAATCCTAAAATTGCTTAAAACTCAAATTCCTCCTTGGCGTTTTCCTTTCGAAGTATTTTGGCCATCTCTTGGTTTTTCCCTGTTATGCTTGCTTTCAAATAAAACCTCAATCAAGGCTACAATTTAAGTCCTTCCAAATAATCCTTAAGTGCTGTACAATTTGTGCAAATGCCGCCGTGGGATTCACATTTCTTTGATTTGTAAGTTCTGAGCAACATGAATAAGACATTAAAGAACAGTGACCACAAAACCTCACTAATTCAGATAAATTATCTGGAGGGCCTTCCGACTGAATGGTGAGAGATTGAATCTAGAAAACATGTTTAAAGAAATCCCTTTCTTATTTCCTTCAAGGACAAGCACTCACCAGGAGGAGGCGAGCCTACAGTTAAGTAGCAGCCCTCGGCGGACAAGGTTTAATGAATAGATAAAAATGGTTTGTAATTAGTCCATCATTTGTTTGTATGGCAAAGGGTGCTTGCGAGGTGCTTGAGGATGCTTGAAAGCAGTGTGTGCTCTTAAGCAGTTGGAATATTTCCCCAGAAATGTGTTTATACAACTCATTTGTTCAGTGAAGCCCTTGCCTCGGCCTCCAGTCTACTCATCCCCATTGTCACAGGAGAGGTGAGCGCAAGAAAGAGGTCTGACTTGCTTTATGAATCGGTATGGGAAGACGCAGATTGCAGATGCTTCCCAGAGAGGAGTCTGTCCTCTTCCTTGGCCAAGCGATGAAGGATGGGGGCATTGGCCTTTCGTGGACACAGTGCCTCTCAGTTGCCCATCACCTGCCACGTTAGCTGATGCCAATCACAGACAACACCCATTCAGTCTTTGAGATCCAAAAGTCAGCATCCACTCCAAAGGTGAGCATCCTTTCGGCTCTCATCTTGTGAATAAATGAGTGGTGAATAGGGTCAGAGGACTAGATCTTGAGTTTTGTTTCCACTATCAGCTGTACGTCTCTCTGCATATCATTTAATCCCTCTTGCTGTGCTTGTCCACTCAACATTCAATGAGATACTACATGTGTTTTCGCTAAACAGTGAATCATATACAAATTTAAGAAACTATTGTGATCCAATCATCAACTGGGAGACCCACTAGATACAGAGTTCCAATGTTTGGAAATTATACAATCGTGCTTAAAGTTTCAAAGTTCAAAGAATCGACTTGTTTTATGGGTCTCACAGACCTAGTTTGTGCCCCAGTTTTATGTATTGGGAGAGGTGTTTTGGCCATAATGTTGAACTTGTCTACCCCTTCATTACATACATGTGAAGGGGAGATGGAAAATAAATGCTTAAGGGATCTGTGCAGTGTTTCACACAGTGACTGGCACATAATAAGTGCCGGTCAACATATTTTAGCCCAAATCAATTCTTGAATCCTATAGGGGGACAGGCAGAAAAATGTTCGCTGCAGCATGGCTTGTGGTGGCAAAATGTGGGGGCATCCTGGGGGTGCATCACTGATAAAATGGACAATGGGGGGCAAGATCATGAAGTACCATGCAACAGTTAAAACCAGCAGGTCAGATGCACACATGGAAACACATCTTAAAGCATTGGTGAAAAGAATAAGAAATAGAGTATGATTTAAAATATGTGCATAGATGGGAGCAGCCAGGCCCGGAGCGGCCGGGCCCGGAGCAACCGGGCCCAGAGCAGCCGGGTCAGGTGTGGCCAGGCCTGTAGCAGCAACAGCCAAGTCCAGAGCAACTAGGTCGGGAGTGGCAGTGACCAGACCCGGAGCAGCAACTGCCAGGCTGGGAGCAGCCAGGCCCGGAGCAGCCGGGTCTGGTGTGGCCAGGCCCAGAGCAGTGGCTGCCAGGCTGGGAGCGGCCAGGCCCGGAGCAGCCGGGTCTGGTGTGGCCAGGCCCGAAGCAGCGGCTGTCAGGCTGGGAGCAGCCAGGCCCAGAGCGGCCGGGCCCAGAGCAATTGGGCCCAGAGCAGCCGAGTCGGGTGTGGCCAGGCTTGTAGCAGCAACAGCCAAGTCCAGAGCAACTGGGTCGGGAGCGGCAGTGACCAGACACGGAGCAGCTGGTTGTGGAAAGAACCAGAGCAACAGAGGCCTGGCCCAAAACAGCTTGCTCCTCACCTGCCCCTGCCCCACGGCTGCCTCTCAGACATGGCTGGAAACTTTTGCAGGAACTTGAGGGTCTGCTGAATCAAGTGATGAAGGCTTATATCTGGATGTGTTGAGTTAGTATAGTGCTGGGGTGTTGATCTGTGAGTGCCTTGGGTGTGGCCTGGATGAGGCTGGTTGTCCTATTTGGAAATGTCTTTTGTGTGAAGTGTATCATTGGGCATGTGGAGGTATTATTGATATGAGAAAATGCTAAGTAACAGATTTGCTATCTGAAAAGGGATTTACTATCGGGGAAAGGGAGGGAGGAAGAGACTGAACATAAACTGTGCACCAATGGATGAGGATGAGGGGGCAGAGGGTGGGGTGGGAACCTGGTGGAGGGGGGAAGAAACGAGGAACCTGTGTAATAATATGAACAATAAAGATTGATTTAAAAATAAATAAATAAAATAAAATAAAATATGTGCATAGAAAGTAGTGATACTCATTTTGTAGTAATTCATTGAATTCATGTTGACCATAGAAGGAAAGGATTGAGAATGAGGTATGAGGTTGAAGGGGAATGAGTGATGGATGAATGGATGAATGAATGAATGAATGAATGACAAGGAGCAATAATGTGCAGTAAACACATCAGATGGAATGATTAACTCAGCCTTCCACCCTAGAAGCACAATTGAAAAATTGAATACAATACTGTAAAGACATGCTAGTTGTTGTTATAATACCTGGCGAATGCAACTTTCTGAGAATACAAAAAAAAAAAAAAAAAAAAGTCACTCCTTTTTTTGTATTAGCTTCCTGATGCTGCTATAACAAATGACCACAAATGGGTTGCTGAAAACAACAGCAATTTGTGTTCTCAGAGTTCTGAAGGCCAGAACTCAGAAACCAGGTGTTGGTAGGGTGACCTCTAGGAGGGAGGCTCTGTTCTTAGCCTCTCCAGGGGGCCAGATGAGGGCTGGCATCCATGAGTGGTGACTGGTGGCCTCAGGAATTCAGTCTCTGCCTCCATTATCATATGGCCATCTCCTCCTCTGTCTCAAATCTTCCATCTTTCTCTTTAAGCTAATTTGTGACAATTTAAGGGCCATCTAGATAACCCGGATAATCCCCTTATCTCAAAATCCTCCAATGAATCACATCGGCAAAGACTCTTTAACCAAATAAGGTCACATTCACAGATTCTGGGAATTGGGGTAGGGGTCTATGTTGAGGGTGGAGCGGGTACCATTCAGCCCACTACAGTTTCTAATACGATCTCAAAAAATAACAAGTTACTCCCACACTGCCTGCACTGGGGGGAGATGCTGCCTCTCCTGTCCTTGGGCATCCTCCATGGAGTGCTCAGGAAATCCGCAGGCTGCTCAGGCAGCCCTCCCAGCCAGCCAGTCCCTCTCCCCATGGTCCGGAAGCAGGACAACTCAGGACTTCCTAGCTGCCTTCCCCACCATCGAGCTGCTGGTGTTCCCACAAGACTGTGCCACAGCCTTACCCAGACCCTCCAAGACTCACCGTGGCTTCAGCAAGGTCCCAGCATCTGCTGTCACTTCCAGCACCCAGATGACTTTATGGAACTATTTTATATAAAATCTAGAGCACAAAGAGGGAATGTCTCCATTCTTCAAAACTATATCAGCCACAGTTATCCCCATGCCTGGCCCAGGGTCATATTGATAGAATTCCTGGAGGTATCCAAGGATACCGGATGGTCCAGCAATGCAATGTTAGGCCACGTCTGCTCTTCCCACATGGCAATGTCACGTAAGGGGTGCCCTGCATGCCAGAGGGACAAAGTCTGCACTGCTCACTCTCCATACACGATATTATAGGGGATTCAGTAACCAGGCTTATAAGAAAGCTACAGTCCTGGATTTGAGTCTTATCTCCACCTTCAACTAAACTGTACTCACTGAACAAGTTAGTTAGGCCCTCTTAGCCAGTAAGCTTAACCCTGAACCTATCCCATTCTGGAAAAAAAGGGGAATGGTAACCAGATAGTAGGGCTTTTGAGATAGTAGCACTCCAAAATATGAACTCTAATCATGCACTGTTCACTTACCATCATTTACATACTGACTTTTTAAAGTTAGTTTACAAAAATAAATAAATAAATAAATAAATTAAATAAAAAATAAAGTTAGTTTACAAAAAATAAATAATGTGTAATGATATTTAATACTGAAGTGCACATTCATTTAAAAAACTTAAGCAACCTTGAACAAATCACTTAAACTCTTGAGTTTCAGGTTCCTAATCTGCCAAAAAACATGTGACCAGATCAGTGGTTGTCACTCACTTCAATGACAAATTGTCCACCCAGAATGCAGAGTGCCTCCATCTAAATATAAGTCTGCTTGTATCTTGTAAGGATCTCATTACCATCCTCGTGCATCTTCTGTGGATCTCATTGATCTAATCTGTGAGGAAGAAGGATATTCCCAAGCTTTGGAGCCTGGGACAGACTGCAAGTTATTTCCCGAGTGACATCTTCCCGAGGGATGATGCCAGGATCCACATTTTCAATGACTGCAGATCCTTCAGCCAAAATTGCAATCTTAATCCACTAAGCCATTTAGCAAGGGCAGCGGCGAGCGTAATCTTTTATGCTGCAGACGAACTTAGTGGGGAATAGACTCCATGGGAAAATGTAATGTTGAAAATGATCCATCAGTGCAGAGGCTTCTCTGTTCCGAGTTATGCAACAGTTTCTCCAGAGGAAACCTGAATGAGAACACCAATACCCTGTACATTTACACGCTAATTATGTTTGTTCTGATTCTCAGTCCCTTGGGGTTCCCCTACTTTATATGATACAGAAATACCAACTGATAGTAACTCTAGCCAATGGGATCTTAAACTAAATGAATGAATTAAAATGAAATAAATGAATGAATAAATAAATTATTGCAATCATTGGTAATACCCACTCACACCGTTAAAGAGTACAAAGGACTCACTCATGCATTACCTCATGGGAGTCTCCCAAAGACAGTGTGGCACATACAAGACACAGCGGGGAGGATCAGAAGTCGATCCAGGTTAAGTGGCTGCCTAGATGAATATGGGCACCACACTGGTAGGAATCAGAAGAGGTGGGAAGCACAACCATGAACCATGGGCTCCTGACTTCTAGATAAGTTATTCCTATTTATTTATCTACACTAAGAAAAGAGTAACATGCTAATTGACTGTACCTTTGTGACACCCAGCAGCCAATCAGGAGTGAATATTCAAATTAGTCCAACAAAGATGGTGAGTTAATTTGCATATACAGGAGCCAAGTGTCTGGAAGCAGGGCAGGACACTTGTGTCATCACCATGGCAAAGACACAAGCATTCTGCACCTTTTCAGCCACTCCAGGCCTCTGAGCAGCATGGGAAGGAGGAAAGGTGGCTCTGGCCAGAGCAAAGGAGGGGCAGGCATCCAGGGGAAAGAAGGCCCATTCTTGCACAAATCTCTGTACATCGGGCCTCTAATACCTTATAATTTATGATAGCCAATGTAATTTATTTTATATACTCAATGCCTTGACATAATTATTCAGAATGTATACTTTTATATAATTAAAATTTTATTAAATATAGCAACAATAACAAACCAAGTCTTTTCATCACGTTTTTCATTCCATAATCAGCTCCCCAGAACAACCTCTTTCAACTTTTTAACCTGTCCTTGCTTGCATTTATGCCTCTATATTTCTAAGTATCATGCTTACATTGCTACCATTTCTTTAAATGTTTTTAATTTTTTTTTATTATCTCACGTATGTTCTCTTTTTTTATGCACACTTCTGCTCTCTACATTTTCAAAATATTATTATATCATAAATTTTGGTTCATTTAATGTTTGCTGTTCCTATTATGACTTTACAAAAACATTGCTCACAGCTGAGCCACTTTCAATTTTACAATTATATTTTTGCACAGCCTTTTGTTGAGTATAATGATTACTTCATGCATATTTTTCCTAATGCCTTGTGTGTTTTTTTTAAGCACCCACCAATAATTCAGCCCCAAACTTTTTGAAAGAACTATGACACTTTCTTCCATTTCCTTATGGTCAAATACCTAAGAAAATATATCAGCACTACTTTGTGAGATATATATTCTGGATCTCTTATCCTTTTCCATCAAACTGGACTGGTTACATTCAAATACTGCTTTGCACCTTTCCACCTGGAACCAGCATCACCATCATCCTGGGAAATTTTTTACTTCTGGCTATGTTAAATCTTACTTTCTGGATTCAACACGTTCATCTTTCTTGTTTCCTTAATCATTTTAATTATGTAAGTCCTCAAAACACTTTCTCTAAAAGATACCTACTGCAGAAACCAGTTTGGCTCAGTGGTAGAGCATTGGCCTGAGGACTGAAAGGTCCCAGGTTCAATTCCGGTCAGGGGCATGTACCTTGGTTGCAGGCACATCCCCGGTAGGGGGTGCACAGGAGGCAGCTGGTTGATGTTTCTCTCTCATCTACATTTCTAGCTCTCTATCCCTCTCTCTTCCTCTCTGTAAAAAATCAATAAAAATATATTTTAAAAAATAAATAAATAAATAAATAAATAAAAGATACCTACATTTATTCTATATACATGTATTTTATTGTTTAGCTGGGTATAAAATTCTAAATTGGTAATGATTTTCTTTCAGAATTTTCAAATTATTTCTACATTTTCTTTTAACCAAATACCTTTAATGGAAAATACCTGTGACATTTTGATTCCCAAATCATTATGTGTAACATTTTTCTCAGCAAAAACAACCGCAGAACATTTAATTTATAGAGATTTGAAACATTGTGGGTCCTTTCTCATACCTATGGGACCTTTATATCTAAAAGATTATGTCCTTTTATTACTGAAAGTATCATGTTATTTAATTATTTTTCCCTCTCCATTACCTTTACTCTCTTTTTCTGAGATCTTATTATTTGGATGTTTGACTTTCTGAATTGATTCTCTAATTTTTTATTCCTTTCTCTGTAATAATTCATATCTTTGTTCTTTCTGAAGAAAATTGTAATGGCAGCTTATTGATTATATATAAATTATATACTTAATTCATATAGTATATGAATTATTGAGATATAATTATTGAGTATAATTATTGAGATATAATTCATATACTATATAATTTACCTTTTTAAATTTTACATTCAGTGTTTTATAGTGTGTTTATTTTTAAAAATACAGTCATTTATCACTATAAATGTTTCTCTAAATAATGCTTAAGTTGTCTCCCATACATTTTGTGTGCCATATGTTCATATTTTTTCACCTCAAAGTGTTTTTTTTAAATTTACCTTGTAATTTCTCTTTTGACAAATATGGAGTTTAATCTATCACATCTATATTAAATTTCAAACTTCCTTCTGTTAATAATTTCTAATTTTATTAATATTATAGTTTAGCCAGAGAAATTCTTTAAAATGTTTCAGTACTTATAAATTTATTAATGTGTGTTTTTTTTTTTTTCCAGGCCTAAAATAGGGATTATTCTGAAGAATGATTTGTGTGTCCTTTAGAATATGAATTCTGCTGTTGTGGGTGAAATGTTTCAGAAATGCCTGTTAGGAAAAGTCACTTATAGAATTAGTTCCTCTTCGACTATCATGTGGATCTTTTGCCTATTTTGATCCATCACTGAAAATAAGCTAATAAAATCTCCAATTTATTATTAATTTATCTATTTCTTCCTTCAAATTTTGCTTCCTATATTTCAAATCTCTGTTAAGTGCATATATATATATATATATATATATATATATATATATTCATAACTACTATGTTTTCCAATGTTTTTGACCATTTTGTCATTATAGAATTTGACTCTACTATTTGTGCCTTAATGTTTACTTCGTCTGATATTCATATAGTCATTAGAGCTCTCTGGTCATTGTTTTAGTGCTAATCTTTTTCTAGCCTTTACTTTAAATCAATTTGTGTATTTAATCAAAAGTGTATCTCTTGTAGCATTCCTAGAATAATCTTAAACTTGTTTTAATCCATCTATTGAATTATTAACTTTTTGTTTTATATTTTAATTTTTAAACACTATATTTCTAAATATTTTAGAGCTATAATAATTTCTCTTGGGAAATTTAATTATAATTTTACTTGAAATTTCACTTTTTTTCCTCCCTGTTTCTTCTATATTCCTTTTCATTTTTTTTTCTTATTCTTTGTCATTAGATATTTTCTAAAAGTTTTGGAGAACCTTGATTATTTTTATTTATATTTAATAATGGTGCACTAAAAAGTTAATTGAAACTTTGCATGCTCATAAATAAGAATGATCAATGCTGAGCCTCACTGTGTAGCAATTAATGGATCATCAAGCTGATGATCAGTTTTCCAAATATCATTTCTCAAATTTTCTGTCTGGTGTATAGGATTCAGGATTTCAGGGATCTGGGAGCTTAAATGGGAATATTGTTAAGGTATCATAGTCCTGGGCAATTGTCTCTTCTTTCTTTGTTTTTAGCCTGGCACCTGATCCCTGTGTCTGGAATTTCAAAATCCTGGGGTCATCGTGTTCCACCTAGATGAAGAATAAATGTATCTTCTCTGAGTGTAAATGGGAGAGAATGATCTGGCTATGTAGAATAGGAAAAGCGATTTAGGCATCCTATTACTATTAACTCAGTTGTTACTTCAATTTTAAGACCACTTCACACTCTGGCATTCTGAAAAAACTAGCCCCTCACATTTCTTTTGGTTACTTTCTTCTTGCAGCAAATATATGCTTGCTTCTTATAGTCGTTTTCCTGCAGAAAGTAAGGTTCTACTGCTCTTTGCTTTATTACAACAGTGGCCACTTTTTCATTTGCCTATCATGCTACTTGCTTTAACACAACTTATTCACAGTGATTGACTTCCTAATTATTTTCATCCTTTGACTTTATACCTTTAATGTTATTTTATATTTCATTTTATTTGTTTTCTGATAGGATGCAGAGAAGAAATATGTCTTTTAACTACCATATTGAAGCATAATTCAATAACAAAAACTTCACACTCATCAACTCCATTTCTCTATCATGGAAGGAATGAGAAAACACAATTACAATAAAAGTAGCAAACAATAAACCACATGGTAGATCTCAAAGAACTTTACCATTTTTAAAAACAATAATCATTAAATATTTTTATTATACTAAAACAAAGATACAGCATTGTCACTTTACCGTTTCAAAGATTGTGTTCTTTATTCATAATATTCAAGATAAAAAACAACCTAATGTCCATTGGTAGACAAATGGGTAAAAAAAAAAAAAAAAAAAAAAAAAAAAAAAAAAATGTGGTATGCACATGCATTGGCATATTATTTGGCTTTAATAAAAAGGAAATCTATCACTCAATCAGTGTGGCTCAGTGGTTGAGCATTGACCTATGAACCAGGAGGCCATGGTTCAATTCCAGGTCAGGACATATCCCAGGGTTTCGGGCTTGATACCTAGTGGGGGGCATACAGGAGGCAGCCAATCAATGATTCTCTCTCATCATTGATGTTTCTATCTCCCTCTTCCTCTCCCTTCCTCTCTAAAATCAATAAAAATATATTTACAAAAAGGAAAATATATCATTTGAAACAACATTGATGGATCTAGATGGCATTATTCCAGTGAAAACAGAAGAACCAATATTGCATGATCCCACTTTTATGAGGAATATTAGTCAAACTTATGGAACAAGAGAGTAGGAAAGTGTTTGCCAGGAGCTGGGAGAAGAGGAAGAGTGAGATGTCAGTAAAAACTACTTTTTACCTAGTTTCAGTTATGAAAGATGAATAAATTCTAGAGATCTAATATATACCATAGCCCCAGGGCAGTGGTCGGCAAACTCATTAGTCAACAGAGCCAAATATCAACATGTATAAAGTGAATCCATTTATAAAATTATAAACATGTAGGATTTCCTTTGTAGTTTGGAATAAAGTGATCCTGTAATCCCTCATTGACTTCTTTTTGAAACAGTACAACAATTGAAATTTCTTTTGAGAGCCAATTTTTTAAACTTAAACTTCTTCTAACGCCACTTCTTAAAAATAGACTCACTCAGGCATGGGTATTATGTGGAAGAGCCACACTGAAGGGTCAAAGAGCCGCATGTGGCTTGCGAGCCGCAGTTTGCTAACCACAACCCTAGGGGAATCAATATTGTATTATACACTTAAATATTATTTACAAGGATAAACCTTATGTTGAGTAAGCTTAAGAGAAACAAAAGTAGTAATATTAGAAAATAAATTATTATTTTTTTAAAGTAGGCCAGATGAAACTTTTAGAAGTGGTAGGTAAGTTTATAGCTATAGCTATGTACAGCTTTTTGTATGCCAATCATACCTCAATAACATAGTTAAAAGTGAATAGGTGCTTTGATGATATAAGAAATACATCTTATTTCTTAGGCTATCTTAGGTAATTTTAACTTGTTGCCATAGTCTTATCAGGTAAACATGTAGAGATGTAGAGACGGCTGCTAAAGTGTGTGTGTGTGTGTGTGTGTGTGTGTGTGTGTGATTCTATCTATCTCCATCCCTCCATCCATCTATCCATCCACCTATCCATCTATGTTTTTTTATGCACATATGTATTTAAGTGTGTATGTGTGCATAAATGCATGCACATTTGTATTTGTTTTTATATTTTTCTGATTCCTTCATAGAAAGGAAATATTACTAATAGACATTTTTATGAAACTCATGATTATGTTCTTTCTTAAAGTTAGTCCTAAGGGGGAAGAATATTTGTAGCAATATGAAATTACTCAGTTAAGGTCTGAATGTCCAGGTTGGGTGTGTTGAGGCATTTCATAACTCGGCCCTCACATTTAAGGTCTTTAGAAACCTTACCAGGAGATGTTGAGCAAGCCCACAGGTCTGCTTTTATTGACAATTAATTGAGTAGTTGTTTCTTTGGCAAATGTTTAGTCCTTGGCCACTGAAGATGCTTGATGACAGAGTCCATTTCCAAGGACTAAGAGTGGAGCAAACCCTTACTCCCCTTTATTTTGCCATAGCCTCTTTTTTTTCCTTTGGGACTCTCACAGGAAAGCTGAGTTTCCAAGTTCCATTCCAACTCACTGTTTCAATTCATTTCAGTAAATTTATTATCAATTTTCTCTTTTTATTAAGTTATTATTTGATGGCAACCTATAGAATCTCTGCTGAGCTAAGGCATTTATTTTTATGATAGGAAACCAATATTGTTTTTTGAAGAGGAGATCAATTCAAAACTTACACTTGATCAGAAATGAAGCCATGGTATCCTAAACACCTAATCTGGCCATTCTGATATTATGATAATTTTTTAGGCAAGATATTCTTGTAAAAGCAAAAGCAAGGTTCCCTCTCTCTCTCTCTCTCTCTCTCTCTCTCTCTCTCTCTCTCTCTCTCTCTCATTCTTATATAGGTTTCAAGTACAGTGGTGCCTCACACAACGAACTTAATTCGTTCCAGGAGCAAGTTTGTTATGCGAAAAGTTCTTTATGTGAAACGCGTTTTCCCATAACAATACATGTTAAAAAAAATAATTCGTTCTGTAGCATAAAATATGCTAAGATGACATAAAAAAAGATAAATTTTTTGTTATTATTTTTATTTAGATACATCTAAAAACATAATTAAAAAAAAAACACACACATATTTTTAATTTTAAGACAGACTAAGTAGAGTCTACCGAATCTTGCACATCTTCATCCATTTTCTGCTTTTTGGCCGATGGTTTCATGAAAAACCTGTCCAAAGTCGTTTGTTTTTCTCTTTTCTCCAACATCTGCCGGAAATAACGGACAAGAGTATCGGAGTAAAGATCGTTGATCCTGTTTGCTTCAGCTGAATCCGGATAGTGGGCATTGGTAAACTCCTGAACTGCTTTCCATTTGACCAGGATGTTCTTGATGTCAGCAGTTGGGATTGGTTGATTGTTTCATTGTTGCTCCTCGTTATCAGATGACGCTTCCCTTTGAGCATTGTCCTGTTTCATTTCAACAGAAATCACCTTCCTGCTTTTTTTAGAAGCCATGATATAAAAAAAATATTGAGTTTAACTTAAAAGGACGACTGCCGTGATACGTGCGTGATTTAATTCGTAATGAAGAACGATTGCCGCGATACGTGCTTAAGTTAAGCGCAGTGATTAACGACTGCCTGCAGTGCCTGCGCGGAAGGATGCAATACATCGGCAGCGATCGTGGAAGCTCGGGCGAAGCAGTCGTGGAAGCTCGGGCGACTTCGTTGTGTGAAACGAAGTTCGTTGTATGAATCATGAAATGAAGTTCGTTTTGTGCAGCATTTGCTGTGCGAGGCGTTCTTTATGCGAGGCACCACTGTATACAATTCTATGAGACATCATCTGTATATTACATTGTGTGTTTAACCACCCAAAGTCTTCTTCAGAAGAAATGGTGGAGCCTAAACCGGTTTGGCTCAGTGGATAGAGCTTAGGTCTGCAGACTGAAGGGTCCCAGATTTGATTCCGGTCAAGGGCATGTACATTGGTTGAGGGCACACCCTCAGTGTGGGGGTGTGCAGGAGGCAGTTGGTTGATGTTTCTCTCTCATAGATGTTTCTAGCTCTCTATCCCTTTCCCTTCCTCTCTGTAAAAAATCAATAAAATATATATAAAAAAAGAAATGGGTGAAAACTCATCTTATTCCCTTTTACTCTTGAAGACAGTTATCAGGGCTCTTTCTATTGGAGATTTTATTCCAGGGGTATCTACATATATAAAGTGAATCCGCTAATAAAATTATAAACACATAGGGTTTCCCTCTGTAGTTTGAAATAAAGTGATCCTGTAACTATTCACTGAGAGATGTTGGTTAAATACAGTGGTTTGTCTATTCAATGGATCGTGTGCCATTATCGAGAGGGCAGATAGATCTCTAAATGACATTAAAAATCTCAGTGACTCCTTTTCGAAAATTAAATGATGTTCTAAAATGACATTTAAAAATATAGCATGATTTCACGTATACATAAAACAGAGACCAAAGAAAATGTCTGAAAATATATTCCAAGGATACCTTCGGTTAGTGGGTTGTCAGGTGAGTTTACTCTCTAGTCTTTCAATTTCTAGACTTTTGATGTGCATATGTGTTCACTTTATATTTATAAAAAAATAAAAGCTAACACCTATATTCTTAGATGAAAATTAGTACAAATAATTGAGTTCATTAGAAGACTCCTAGCATCACCAGGTCTCAGGCACAGAGATTTCTATCAGGGGAGGTCTACTGTGGAAGGCCCCATCTGAGAACCTTCAATTTGCTCATCTGCAAAGTGAACTAACAGTAATGCTTATCTTCCAAGGAGAGGTAATGGAAGGACCTGGCTGATAATGAGACACAATATAATGAAATAGTTAGCAGTCCAGGCGCTGGGACCAGACCTCCTGGAAATGAACTCCAGTGCAATTGCTTCCTAGCTGTGTGACCTTAGGCAAGTTACTTATTATTTGGTCCAACCTTCTCCTCTTTTCAGGAAGGAACCTCTTGGAGCCTAGTGCTCCTGATCTATAATTGCTTCCTAGTTGTGATTTAACCTCTGAACCTCACGCTTCTGATTTGCAAGGGAGATAAATAAATGTTCCCACCTTAGGACTGTGTTAGGAAGGCTAACTCCGCTAACATGTATACAGCATTGCAACAGTGCCAGTGACATAGTAAGCACCGTATGCATATGTGATAAATAAGCAGCAAGCTCTATGGTACAGTCAGCAACAGAATTTAGGTCTCTAACTACCCAGGCAAAATTTTTAAGTAATCTTTAAAGTATATCAGCTGGAGTTATGGACTTTGTATTGTCATTTTTATTCTATCTTGTATCCATGTCTGAGGAATACGGCAAAGATACTGATGAGGCCAAGGCTGTGAAAATCATCATGGAAAAAACGTGAGTGTCAAGTAATAAGGGGAGGCAATGGCATTGTTCTTTATCTTTCCCATACTGTCTTAAATAGGTTCACTTGAATCAATATTAGAGTTTGAATAATTTTTCTGAACAAGGACAGATTTATACTTGAAAGTACCTGGCATGTTAATTGAAAGGCCTTGATTGCCATTGTCCATGCCTGTAAGGGGGCTACCTTTGAGACCACGATGGCTGCCACTTAAATCAAAAATCAATTAGAAACATTAATAAAACAGCCCTGTGGACTCCCATTAGACCCAAACCAGACCTTTTTCTTCTCTATTAAGCAAGCAATTGCTAATCACTATTTTTTTATCAATATCACAGGGGCATGATCTGTAATTTACCGCCAGTGAATGAGTGATACCCATTGGCCACCTCCTCCAGGTGGAAAGGACTCTCCCAAGGGAAGGAAGGAAGTCCATATCCTGTCACTTGCTGTTTGTAAAGAAGAAGTTTTGGTGTTCGGAAAGAAACAAACAAACAAACAAACATTGCTTTCCAGGGGATTAAATATGCAGGATAGACTATGTTCTAAGACATGAAAGAGAAAACAGTGGGAGGAATTAGAGAGGTGTATTTGGTAAAATAAGCATTTGAATGTTAAAAAGAGGCAGAGTTAGTTTACATATTGTGAGTTCAGTCAAGGGGGTATTGACCTAAGACAGTCTCTTTGTCCATGTGGAGTGCGAGAGAGCCAAGGTGTATATGAGATCCCTGCATTCTGGGGTCTCATGATCTGTGTGAGAGACAGAGATTTACACAGTTAATTCCACAAAGTGTGGTCAGCTCTCATGGAAGATGCACCTTCAGAGGTTGGGGGATCTGAAGGGAGTAGGCACCCCAAGCAGACTGGGGAAACTTCATAGACAAGCCTTCTTTGTGTGAGACTGAGGAGAGGAGGTTATATGGGCAGGCAGTTTGGCCTTAGTCTTATAGGTCAGACTTAGAAATGGTAAAGCAGATTCTTTGCTCCAACCTTCTACTCTTTTCAAGAATCCCTTAAAAAAAAAAAAAAAAAAAATATATATATATATATATATATATATATATATAATATGTTTTATTAATGTTTCTATATATATATATATATATATATATATATATATATATAGAGAGAGAGAGAGAGAGAGAGAGAGAGAGACTGATTTAATATAAAAATTCTTAATGACTTTTATATTCATATGTCTAATCTTATTCAAGGGACTATGATAAAGTAAGACATGCCCCACTGAAGTTACAGATGGCATCTCAAATGAGAAAGGAAGCACCACCAGTCCTTTCCCGATTGGTGGTCCAGTTGTGAATTGTTTCTGTCTTCTAATGGCCATTGTCGTTGACAATGGAGCTCTACTATTTTTCTAGAGTGGGTGGTTCTCCTGACCACACTAGTCTTTCAAGCCCTCCCATCATTTACTCTGCTACAGTGAGACTGAGGTGGTAGATATTGGGGGCATAAATATCAATTGAATGTTTACTATTTGCTGGTTAATATTTCTCAGTATTAACATTGATTAACACACTTAGTCTTCAATGCTATCTTATGAGGAAAGAACTCTTATTATTCTCCCTTTTTATACCTGAGGAAACTGAGGCTCAGGACAAGTAAGATTGTCAAGAATCATAAAGCATCTGAGATTGTATATTACCTGCAAGCTAATGAGTTAGCTTGTCTCCCGGCCATGGATGCTGGTAGAAGACACGAGATTCCTATGTCAGAGAAAAAGGATAGTCTTTAATCACAGTTGTAATCACCGGCAGGTCAAGACTTCTTGTACTGCTCCCTGAGTCTCAATTTCCCACCAGGTGACACAAAAAGGACCAAGAAGGACCAATGACTCCTGAAGATGCGTGAGTTGTGTTACTAGAGAGGAGCTCAGGGAACCTGAGTCTCTTGTAAGGAGCAGGACCCCTGCCAGTGCTTCCTCTTGAGAGAGATGTTATTGCTATCTTCCAAGGCTGTTGGCGAATCCAGAACAAAGCGTAGCCAGTGCCTCTTGGCTGAGATGCGCAGAAACACAGGGAAAACTTGGAGAATTGTCCCCCAACATAAAGCACTTACTCAAGGTCATGAGAGATAAGGCTTGGATCCAAAGGGGCACCCAGAGGCCCCCATATCTAACCAATAGGTCCAATGCCCCCCAGACTGTTAGAGCATCTGAAAGATGTGGGTGGTTGAGAGGTCAGAGGAAGTAAGCTGAGGGTCTGTAGGATGAATCTAAGGTGGGAAGGTTCTTTAGGGCCATGTGAACCTTCGAGGTGTGGGTCTAACCTACAGATGAATAAATAGTGGTGGGGGATCAGCAGGCCAGAGAAGGGAATCTGAAAGCCAGCAGGAATGTGAAAAAATAGAAATGGAAACCTAAGCCCTCGCAGGTTTAGCTTAGTAGATAGAGCATTGGCCTGTAGACTGAAGAGTCCCAAGTTTGATTCTGGTCAAGGACACAGGCCTGGGTTATGGGCTCGATCCCCAGTGGAGGGCATGCAGGAGGCAGTCGATCAATGATTCTCTCTCATTGTTGGTGTTTCTATCTCTCTCTCACTCTCCCTTCCTCTCTAAAGTCAATTTTTAAAAATTAAAAAAGAAATTGAGACCCAGAAAAATGAGTGCAAGGCATTGGGGCAGGGAGAAGCCAGTGGCGTGAGGCCAGAGCTGGACAAAGGTGGGGTCCTTGACTCCGGGTTTCACTCTGACTTGCTTTTCAAGGGCCAGGTCTGGCTCGGCCACTGCGACATGCAGGGCTGTTTGAAGGTGGAAACGCGTTCATGCAGAAGGCCTTGGGTAGATCAGCGGGCCTGGGAATCAAGGGCACAGCCAGCCCCTCTCTGACCTCCCTTCCCTCCGGACTACAGTGACACGGGGAGCGGGGACAGCGCCGGAAGTGGCTCCGATGGCAGGCGCTCCTAGTTGACAAAGTTCTAATCTAGGTTAGGGCTCAATGCCCAGGGCGCTTTGGAGCAAAATCATCTCTTTATTAATGAGATCCAGCCCCCGTCTCTCTGATAGAAATGATGGGAAAAGGTGTCCCTTTGGAGCTATTCAAATGAACGCGAGAGAACAGTGGGTGTTTTTAAAAGTCTCTCCCCATCATAGGAGGATGGAGCTCATTAGCGAGGGGAATGGTTTTGCCGGGGAAAGGCTGTTACAATAAGAAAACATTACCTCCTCAAGATGAACCAGATCCGAGGCAATTAGGCTGGGAAAAGGGGGGAGGGAGGGAGGGCAAGCGAGCTTCAAAAAATGCCACCTCTTTCCTTCCATTTATTTGAATAACAGCAAGGGGACATTTTCAATTTTTTTAATCATTTTTTTTTTTTTACTTGAATCAGTCTGGATCTCATTAATATAGGAATGATCTCACTTAAAAGACCTGATGTTAAACTCCTGTTCAACGGAGATTAACCAAATCAAACATGAGTTGACAAAAAAAAAAAAAAAAAAAAGAGAAGTCGAAAGTATAATATCTCTTTCTAATACACTGCATTATTCTGCCCTTCAAAATAAAAAAGGGTACACATGGTGCTTCTTATTCGGCTTCCTTTGAAGTATCTGGAACACATTTTCTTAGGTAAACTGGCATTGAACTTGCAGTGAAATGCGGTTAGCCACATGAAGTTACTGATGAAGAGGCCATCCAAGCAGTTTACACGCCTCTGAGCAGGAGGAGGGATGGGCAGCCAGGTCATCTCCCGAGGACATGCATCTTCCATGGGCATTATGTGCCTGCAATCTGCCAGGCCCTCACTGCAGTAATCTTGCTGGGCCCCCCTTTCCATGTGCTGTGGCGTGAACACATGTAATTTGAAGATTTCTCAGCCCAGCTACCACTGACTTTGGGGGCCAAACGTGCAGAGTCCCCACTCTGGGGCTGCCCGATGCATTATGGGATGTTTAGCAGCATCCTGGGCCTTGGGCTCTGGATTCCAGTAGCCCTTTCCCACCAGATTACCACAACCAGAAATGTTGGCAGACAGTACCAAATGCCCCCTAGGGGCACACACACACACCCACACACACACACACACACACACACCATTGATCACCACTCATTTAAGGTAATCTTGGCAAGAAGGCAAGAGGCAGAGACCTCCATATAAAACTGGTGAATATTTCATCTCCTGGAGAGAATGAGATTCCTGGCGGAGGTACCCCATGGCAAAGAGACAGAGGGAGATGAGGAGTAACAGCCAGGCTCTGCCTCTCACCTGCCCTCAGATCTCTTGCTTGGGCCCCAGCAGCCACCCCAAGCTGACAGTTGACGGGGAGGAGCCTGGAGGAAGGGGTCTGCAGGAGAAGGTGGTATGGGGCTGGAGTGAGGCATGGGTTTGAAGGAAATTGGGTTTGGACCACCATCCACACCCAGTGCACGGATTAGCTCATTGGACAGGAGCTGCTGCTTTTGCTGGTGGTTCTCCTGGTCCCTCTGAGCTAGAAACTGAGTTTGACATCAGAGTCAAATAAACTATCAGGAGCTAGCGCAGCAGCCAAGGGTGCTGTTTCCCATGGACAAAGACATCCAGAACTGGAACCAAACTCAGGAGAGCCCCGTGTAGTCTCCAGGGGAAGCCGCCTGCGGGGGAGAAGGAGCTGGGGCCTGAGCCTGGAACACAGGGCTCCACAGACCTCCCAGCAAGGGCGTCTGGGAAACTGCAAGCCAAGCTCACTCAGCCTCACTGTTGTAATCCACAAGCAGTGTAAACAGTCTGTCACTAACTGGCTGTAACCATGTTCCAATAAAGCTTTATTTACAAAAACAGTGGGCTGGACTTGGCTCACAGGGGAACAACACAACCCTTTCTCTCCAAGGACAGTAGCACCATCAGCTTGCCCTGTGCCCGTATTTCCTCACTTTGCCACCATTATGGGGGAGGAGAGGGTTCAAGTTTATGGGGCATTTTGTTGTCTAATGGTCCATGTCCGATATTAGCATAAGGGTTATATTACTCACACTTACAATAGACCCCTGCTAGGCGGTTATCAAACGTGATTTAAAGGGAGAGGCGGACCTGCCCAGGAAGGAAGCCATTGCCCACAGGGTGTGTGTTTCTCCTCTAGCAGCAAAGCCCGTCAGTGTCCCTGGCAAAGTCACGCCCAGCACCCCCCTCTCGGACACAACACATGCCTAATGCATTGATGATCGATCACAGATCAGCCCGCCGAGCTGCCAAGAGTGTACCATGTCTCCTGTGTCCGGTGTGCCTGCCGCCTGTGCCCCTCCTGCTCCTTCTCCTGGGACAATGAGCATGGGCCGGCCTCCCATTGTCCCTCCAGGTAGGAGCTCGGGATGGAGAGAAAATGGGCTCCCATTTCAGTCTCTTCACCACCCGCCTCATCTCAGCAGCCAGGAAAAGGTTCCCTAATGACAGAGACACTCTTGTCATTCAGCTCTGTCTCCACGAGGCTGAGAAGGAACCCTGGTGGCGTGGACAGGGCACAGGTCTGAAAGGGTGAGAGGAGACCAGGGATCACCTGCTCTGGGCCAGGCCTCCTGCTCCTGCTCCACACAGCCTCTTGCTGGCTCCCACTCTCGGGGGTTTGGGGGAACCTATGTTTCCTCCCTCGGGCCTCCTCTGGAGCCATTCTGCGTGGCCAGCACACATGCCTTGGTCTGATGGGGCCATCGAGCTGGGCGGGTGGGCGGTGAGTTCTGCCTCAGACCGGTCCAGGTTCATGTCCCAGCTCTGCACTGGCTTTCCATGTGACATAGGCAGGTCTCTAGGCCTCCATGCCTCAGTTTCTCGTTGGTCAAACAGGGATAACGACACTGGGTATGGGCTGAATTGTGTGCCCCCCAATTTGTATGTTAAAGCCTCACCCCCTAGTGCCTCCAAATGCCACTGCATTGGGAGAGAGGTCCTTTCCAGAGGAAGTTCTGGTGAAATGAGACCGTTAGAATGGGCCAGACGACAGGGTGTCTGTGTGTTTATAAGACGAGGCCATGGGGACACAGACAGGCACAGAGGGAAATCATGTGAGGACACGGGGAGATGATGGAGAAAGGTCCGGAAGGAACCAACCGCTGACACTGATCTCCGTGTCATGGCACTTCTGGCTGGAAGCTGCCAGCCCGTGGCACTTCACTGTGGCAGCCCCAGCCAAGGAACATGACCCTGGATGGCAAGGCTGCCCTGAAGGCCATGGCGTGACTGCGTATGCCCTGGTACTGCTGCCGCTGTGAAGGCTTTGCATAGCAAGGCCCTGTGAGAGAGTGAGAGCACACCATGCATGTGTGCGTGTGGGATGCAGGGCCAGGCAAGGTCACCTGCAGGCAGTGGCCATGCCCTTTGTGGCTCACCAGCTCACTGCCACGCGTCCAAAACCGAAACCATCCCCACAGGCCACGATATTTTGAATTTATTTGCATCTCTAGACTAAGGTGACCAGATTGTCCAGGTGTTGGCAGGACAGTCCTGATTTCTAACAAATTTTCCTACATCCCGCATCATTTTAAAAAAATTCCAAATTTTTTGAAAGATTGGAAACATTGGAAAGATTGTTTCCAAAAATCGGGACTTTTTTAAAATGCCACAGGATGCGGGAAAAATTGTTAAAAATCAGGACTGTCCCTCCAACACCTGGACAATCTGGTCACCTTAGTCTGGATGCTTATGGTGTACAAAGGGTTCACTGCCTCCAGAGGCACCCCAAACTCTCCTCTGGACATGAAGCATTCCCTGCTTGAGCAGATGCCACTCTTAGAGAGTCCGTTCTTTGTCTAAAGGACACTGACTTCCAGCGCCTCTCCGGGCTGCTCCTGTGTGAGCTTCGGGGGCTTAGAAAGCAAGTCCAATGGTGGATCATAACCAGTGAGCCTGGAGTTCACTTTCTAGGACGATACGAGGCCTGTGCCTTTAACTGCTCCTCCTGCGCTGGGATTTGAACCCCTCCACCTCTGCCTTTGCTGCCCCAGAGGATCCCACCATCTCTGTTCATCAGTCCATGAGGCGTAGGGGCCCAGCGTCCGCCCTCTGTGCTCAGGATGACTATTTCGGTAGTTTTTGGCACTTACGTACCAGACCTCACAAGGTTCATCCAGACAGAAGAGATAGTCTGTAATTAGCTTCATCGTGTATTTATGTTGCATTTCCCCCCTGGTCATGTCTAACAGAGGTTCTATTTACATCCCTGCCAAATACCACAGAATCAATCAACGGGGCCTGCGTTTTCTTTTCCAAAAGACGCTATTTGAGCAAGATCCACATTGAAAAGGGGGTGTTTGCTTTTCCTCCAAGGCCCCTTCTCTGCGTCCCTCTCTCCAGACAGCCCTCTCTGAGGACAGCAGCTACCCGGGTGGCTTCCCGGGGTTGGAGGTGGGCGATGGGGCATTCTCCTTGCTGCTCTGCACACATTAATAGTCTTAAAAAATAAAATAAAAAAGAGGAGCAGTGCACCTGGGGCAACAATTGAACTGGAAGTCAGAGGGCTCGTTATCACACAATTATTGTCCTAATGTGATCAGTCCCAGCAGCAATGAGAGGCAGCGTTTACAAAGGCCCTGCTAAGGGTCAGGCACCCATGCACTGCTCTTGCTTGTAAGCATCCAAGCAGCCTGGTGAGGACACAGGACGGTCTGTTCGGCTATAAATCCATCCCTGAAGCAGGAAGCACTCACTTCCAATAGGCTTTAGGGGATGTCGCTGTATTATGCAGACAAGGGGTTTGATTATTGAGATTGTTACCTCCTTGTGTATTACATTTCTCGCCATCTGGGAACAGGGGCTCTAACCTCCAAGTGCTCTGCCCAGTGCACCCCGCAGGCTGAGGAGACCGCAGTCCACATCAGCTAACTTCTCCCGTGTTCTTTGTCTCACCAGGTTTCACCACGCAGTTTTCCTTGGATTGCTTATTTTGTAATCTTTCCCCCCACCCCCAGTAACCATGCATTCTGCCCTTAATCTTCCCTGACCCCCATTCCACTGGGATCTTTGGTCTTAAATGACAGGTAAAGCACTCCACTTTTGGTCCTGGCCAGTGTGGCTAGGGGCTAGGTTGGCTGAGCATCAGCCCATGCACTGAAAGGTCACACTTCTGACTCCCTTCCTGGTGAGGCACATGCCCAGGTCCCATCCCCAGTTGGGGCGTGTGAGAGACAACCGACTAATGTGACATATATGTGTGTGTGTATATATATATATATATATATATATATATATATATACACACATATATATATATACTCTAGTTATGCTATTGGAATTTAACATTCCTTTGGTAAGGTAAGGGCACCGACACATTTCTCATGTATTTTTAGGGGTGTGATTGTAAAGTTACATACCTTCTGAGTTGTTAGCTCTTCGTGCTATTTCTATCACCAGCCCTGCTATTTTTAGTGTGTGATTTTGCAGAAAGCAAGATGTTTCAGGAGCACATACACTGCACTATAGCAGGGAAATATTGGGATGATGAAGATGATACTCCGAACAGTCAGGTAACTTTCCCAGAGCCACCCATGGGAGGCTGATGGGGTCTCATTTCAGCCAGATTCCCTCCAACTGTCCTGTGCCTGCACTCTGTTCTGTGACCCTTACACCCAGCATCATTCATAGGTGAGGTAACTCTTTCCTATGTCCCCATATTAGAAGGCGTGAGATTTGCATAACAGTTGTCAGTACTTCCACTTCCCTGTAGACCCAAACCAAGTTGTGAGGGAAAAAAGTGTGTTACAAGTATCTACACTAATAAAAGAGAAAGATACAAATTGTCTGTACCTTCCCAACACCCACCAGCCAATCTGGAGTGAGTATGCAAATTAACCCAACAAAGATGATGGGTTAATTTGCATACACAGGCACCAAATGGCCAGGGACTGTACTGCCTAAGCTGCTCCGGGCCCCTGGGCATCATGGGAAGGCAGAAAGGTGGCTCTGGCTATAGCAAAGTTGCTGTTGACAGCCAGGGGAAGGAAGGCCCATTCTTGCACAAATCTTCTTACATCTGGCCTTTGGTTTTAATAGAAGAGTCAATAAAATCAAAATCAAATGCTGTATGTATGCTATACCTTTTCTCTTCCCAGGTTATGAATTTAGGAGAAACAATGGAAAAAATGTGCTGGGAGCAGAGTCTGGGTTATACTAGGAGCACACACCTATGAGCAGCCAGAGGAAACCAAGAAGCATGAAGCAGAGAATTGTCCCATCTGTGGACTTGGACTAGAATATCTCTACCCACTGGCCAGAAGCTCACTGCCTACCCTAGCCATGGTGAACACAGTAACTGATGAGAAATGACAACCTCAAAGATGTACTAGTATAGTGGTTGGTACAGAATTCAAATCAACCAACATGTGGAATACAGAAACTCCATTCTATGTCCTACAAATTAATTCATAGCCAGTGAATTCTGCAAGTCCTGGGCAGAGGCAACCCCGAAATTTCCCAAAAGGACACCTGCACCCCTCAGGCCAGGAAAGGGAGAGAATGTCCACTGAAGATGAAGTGCATGGGAAACGAGCTGGAAAGTAAGGATTTAGAAACATACACAATCACAAGTGATAGCTTATGGATACGAAATGAGAACACTTAGACCTATAGAGCCATTCCAGTCAGGAAGACTGAAAGGTACTTATAATAAGAATATTTAATAAATGGGAGGATGTACACCATGTATATTGCAAGAAATAACAAAGGAAAACATAACGAATTAAAAAGCTGGAATATCAAAAATATAATCATTTAAAAAATTATTCTTAAATTCAGTAATAGCAGTCTTGTTGCAGTAAACAAGAGAATTAGTAAGCTGGGAGCTAGAGAAACTCTAAAAATATATCTTTTAGAAGGATTAAGAGAAAGAAAATTTAAACAACATGTTTAAGATAATGAAGCTCAAACTTGTCTATTAGAAGATAGAATGGAAAGACCACAGAGAATTGGGAGAGCAATTCTCAAAGTGTCCCTGGCTGAAACTCATCTAGAAGTGAACACAACAGCCATCCATAGTTTGGAAGGGTCTTAGTCAATAGATATGTCATTTTTGCTCTCAACCTTTTCCATTGATGCTGCCTGGGGCTTGAGAGAATGCCGGAGCTCTCACCACCAGGCTGTGAGTATGAATTGGCTCACAGGCTATTGGAAGAGACATGTAGCAGGGGCTGGTCTCCAGGTATAATGTGAAAGCTGTCATAGGAACTGTGGTCTGCTGAACTCTATCTAGCTAATAATAGAGGAATATGCAAATTATCAGGGATGCCATCACAGTAACAGTAAGGACTAGTGGGCTGCCTGGGGAGACAAGGACAGCTGGGGGGTTAGTGAGGGACAACCAAACTGAACAAGGCTACATGGGGTGACCAGGCTGGCAGGGAGGCAGTTGCAAGTGATCAGGCAGGGAGGCAGGTGAGCAGTTAGGAGCCAGCTGTCCAGGATTGTGAGAGGGATGTCTGACTGCCTGCTTAGGGATTGGGCCTAAACTGGCAGTCAGACATTCCCCAAGCAGTCCGGGATTGGAGAGGGTGCAGACTTTGCTAAGGGGACCCCCTCCCATGCACAAATTTCATGCACTGGACCTCTAGTTATTAAATAAGATAAATGAAACCCAGATTAATTTTAGTGACTGTTTTAAAGGACCTCGTTTACTTGTAGTTTACCTATTCATTGTCAGATTCAGAATCTGCTTTTAGATATTTTGAATCTATTTTCAGATATTTAAAGACGAAGAGAATTCCAGCCACAGATCTTTATGGAAAGAGGCAGGAGAGGAGATACTCTAGCAAGAAAATGAAGTCAGAAGGAGCAGGAAGCAAGAGGTAATGATTACTAAACATGTTGGCAATACATGTTAGAAATGCTAAATCAAAACTGACTTCGTATAAAAAAAAAAGTCATGTTGCTGTTACACTTCATCTTTTGTGCATAAAAATAATTTAGAACTAGAATATTGAGTAATAGCTTGGAATTTAGAAGAATGAGTGGGATTCATAGTGAATTAAAAGACTGTAAAGTCCTCATCTTGTTTTGGGAGGAGAGTGGAGGTATTGATTCGCTTTACACTTTGTTTAAAGACATAAGTTCAAATTTAAGGACAACTGTAGGAGAATGTAAGGTTACCCTTCCAGTCCTTCTCATCCTTGGCCTTTACCTGCGTACCTGCAAGGTCCACTCAGGTGCGCACACCTGGGTCATACAACATGGGCCAGAGAGCAGGACCACTGAGTAAACACTGGCTGCCAGCACTCATTTCTCAGATGACCACAGAGCAGTGTTCACAGAGAAGATGGGGTGCAGCCAGCCCCTTCCTTCAAGATGGGTTTCGCCCTCTGTGACTATAAACAACTCTTCTCCATCACTAAAACGTTGGGATATTCTGGATAAGGCATGTCATTTCTCTACACCTCATTCTCCTCCTTCATGCAGTCAGGCTAATTAACATGTCACTTCCTGTTTGTGGGATTGATTTGTTGAATGAGTCAATGAGTGTAAGTGCCCCTTATCCACAGGTGCTGGGCATACATCGCACGATGATGTCTCTTATATTCCAGTGGTTTCCCAACACTTTTGGGGAGCCTTGTTTCATCCCCAGAAGGAAACTCCTTCCAAAGCAACACCAAGTGTTGGCCTTTGTGCTGAGGTTTGCACCATCCTCTCCAGCACCCCCAGTGATGCACAGGGCACTTCGGTGGAGTCACCCACATGTGATCACAGGAGAGTCATTGGCAGGAAATGGCTGGATTCCTCCGATGCAGGCAGAGCTCCTGAGGAGGAGGATTATGGACTTTAAGCGGTGGGAATAAGTCACAGATAACACGCAGGAAGCTCAGCTCCAGGCCATGATGGCTCTGGGTGCGGCTCTTTGACGCGCTGACTTGTCTGATGTCCTGCTGAGCTCCAGAGAGAAACACCCAGTATCTTTCCTCTTCTTAGTGTTCCCACAGACACATCCCTTATTTAAAGTGACACCAGCTCTACTCATGGTCTTGGAGACTAATTGTTCCCAAAAAACATACAGTTTGCTTTACTTTTTATTTTAAATCCTCTTAATCCGCTCCCTGTTGGCTTGGAGTGCCTTCTGGAACAGCAAGGCTGCCAGGCGCCACCTCCTGCCTGTGTCTCCCAGGCCCATGGCAGGCCCAAGTCTGGTCTTGCCTCTAAGCTCACTAGGAACCTACTGGAGGGTCTCTCCCTCCCTGTTGTTGGTGACAGCAGCTCAGTCAGCTCCCTCGAATCTGGTTTCACCTGCCACGGTTGTTGAGATTTTGCCTTTTCTCTCTTTTTGGGTCTGCTCCCCTCTCCCACCTGCTCATCCCAGTTCTGAGGAGGACAGGGCTTTGCCATTCCTTCCATAACCCGGCTGCCCTCTCATTGACTGGATCAGGGGCCCAGTCCTCATCTCTAAGCTCCCCTGACCAAAATGCTCATCATTACCATTCAGTCTTTACAGGATGTCCAAGCAAAGGCGGCTTGCACAGATTGGGCAGGTGACTTTGTACCCCCTTCCCTTGTTATTATTCCCATACCTCCCAGCAACTATACCCAAGGTCTTGCTCCTATTTCGGAGGTAAAGGAGACAAGGGTGAGCCCCACACCCTTCCGATGACAGGGTGAGACATCAGGCAAAAGTCCAACCCCTCAGTGCCAAGTGATTGATGGCTTCACACCTCTCGTTGGATGGCTGTCTCCTCCTCAACTTGATAGCACGAGCCTCAGCCAACAGCTAATCAAAGCTTGCGTTTTCCCTGCCAGGATTGCTCCTAAACCCTCTGTGCACCACCTACACAATTACATTCATACCTGAAGCCACTTGAAATGAGCCGGCATCAGGGTAGCAAGAAAGGACCACATTGCAGGGGCCTCTGTGTCACATCACCTGGTTTTCTATGACACTTCAGTGCAGTATGATCATCAGAGACCACCCCCAAATATGTAAGTGCTTTAGAGGATATGGAAGCACATGTATGTAAAATGTATGATCCATTCTTCTATAAAGACAACCATGGATGTCACACGGGCAGGACGAATGTCCATTAAGTGTCATTTAAAATAACCAGCCCGACTCTAGAAATATCTGCCATGGGAATGTGGACAGTGAGGAAGCATTTAGTTATCTTTGTCGACTATTCTCACATGAACTCTGATGGGGAAAATCATCGCATGTTTAATGAACCTAGTGGGATGTTCCTTCTCATACAAATGCTGCTCCGGCCTGTGTGAGAGCAGTTATCTCTCTGGCCTCGCACGGGGCTTATTTGTGTATGTCTCTTGTCTCCCATGCCCCTTTCAATTGACAGGCTCCCTGAGAGTTGAGAACCTCTTTGATTTCGGGAGACACAGTGGGAGAGAAATAAAGAGAACATGTTACATCCAACTCTACCACTGAGTACCAAGCGTGCTCTCGGGCAAACCACACTTCCTCTCAGGGACCCAGCTTCCTACTATGTAAATAGGATGACGGGCACCTGCTCGAGCGGAAGTGGGTGGTGAGGACTCAATGAAATTATATAAGAGGAAGGACCCAGAGCATCTTGCTTTTGCGTTCTCATTGGAATCCACTTGGATGTGAATTGAATTACAGTGAGAGGAATCCAATTGTATGGCGGGTTGACTGTAATGAGGTTAATCCATGGTAAGATCTCTCAGGTGGTTTTGGAACATTGTGAAGCCTTCCAAACTGCTGCCCCTGTGTGTCAGTGGGCACATGTGTATTTTTCTTCTGGGGAGAATGGCATTTATCATTTTCGGGGGTGTTCATGACCACCTGGTGCAAAGGGACATGTGAAGGACACTGTGACATCACAAGGCTGCAGCATTTAGATTCTCCTTTAAGCCCAACTTGCCAGCCAACTGCAGGGAGTGCAGTCCATAATCAGCATCCAGCCCTCAGCTCCCACATGGCCAAGCGCTGTGCTGCCTGAGGTCACATCCTTCCCGGGGACGGGGAGCTTTGTGGCCAAGCCAGGTGAGCACAAACACCTGCCCATCCCTCCTCTGACCCTCCCTGGGCTCACCAGAGGCATTGTCATGCCTATGTCAACGTTGGCCTTCTTCTCCACCCTGCCCCCTCACAGGTGGTGATTCCTAGTAAAGACCTTACAGCCTGGGCTTCATGGTAGAATCTGCTTCTGGAGAGAGAAAAGAATGAGTAAGAAAATTGTAAGACAAGATGAGGTAGCACTATAAGGATGGGGTGCGTATCAGGGTCAAATGCAGCAGAAAGTTCAAGCTTGGAGCAGCCGTAGTTCAGTAGGAATCACAAGGAGTTCCTAGGGTCCATGGGAATCACAGCTTTGTGGGGCCAAGAGGAAAACTTTGGAGTAGATATTTTGTAAGTCATGGGGGGATGGCACCCAGGAGACAGCTAGTTAGCACCCTTCTTTTGAAGCAAGAATGCTAGATGGGGGGGCTGGGAGAGGGTGGTCACAAGGTCAAAGAGACACCTGAGCATGTTGATTATTTCCAGAGATAATTTTTAAAAAATCCTTTCTTTTTAAAAACCCTTTTTTACCCACCACATCTTCCCCTTTAGACATGTCTGAGAAACTTTGGCAAGAACAGCCTTCAAATCTCCCCCAAATTATGAAGTCAAGTAATGAGCTTTCAGAATGTAGGAAGTTCAAAAGGCCGTCTGGTTGGAGCCAGACATCCGAGGAATGTGTGTGCTCCCCAGAAGAGGCGTGTATCCATTAAGATGTATCAGGTGGCCCTTATCAGGGAGCCCCATCGGCCACTCACAGGGCAGGTTATTGTGTGTGCCAGGTCGCTCAGAAATGGCCCTTCCAATGTTAACTGAGAGCGGTGAGTTCAACCCTCCCCTCCAACCTTGTTCAAACAAAGCACAGGACTCCAAACAAGTACTGGAAGAAGATTGTACATCACAAAAGGCAACTGGACCAATGGTCCCCGGGAGTCACATTCCTGGGCTGCTGATTTCTGCTCCACCTCCACAGCAGCTCTTCAGGGGAGAAGATTCAGCCCAGCAGGAGGAGCCTGAGCTGAGGAGACAGACTACCTTGCTTGGGTTCCTCTATTGCAACTGAGATATGCCAGTGTTTTCTAAAGAAAGCTCACTAGAGATCAGCGGCAGAAGACAAACATGACAATGGTCTATGCCAGTGGTCGGCAAACTCATTAGTCAACAGAGCCAAATGTCAACATATATAAAGTGAATCCGTTTATAAGATTATAAACACGTAGGATTTGCTTCTGTAGTTTGAAATAAAGTGATCCTGTAATCCCTCAATGACTGCTTTTTGAAACAGTACAATGATTGAAATTTCTTTTGAGAGCCAAATTTTTGAAACTCAAACTTCTTCTAACACCACTTTTTCAAAATAGACTCACTCAGGCCGTGGTATTTTGTGGAAGAGCCGCATGTGGCTCGAGAGTCACAATTTGCCGACCACGAGTCTATGCAATACGCTCAATAAGAATATTGACACTGACACTGACAATTAGCCAGTCTCCTGCAGAAAGACTCTTTTTGCTAAAAACATAGACATTATACATGGACAAGGTGTCTGGTCCTATTGGTCACCTCCTCACCCCCTAGCCTCATGGCCTCCAGCCACCATCTCGTTTTTTTCTGGCTTTTATTAGCCGTAGTTTAATGAAATGATGTTCTGCCCCAGGAGAAAACAAACAAACAGTAAAACACTCTCAATAAAACTCACACTCTTTTCATACATGCCCATCCCCTTAAGGCCTTCCCACTTAGTCTTCCTCTGGAAACAATGACCTTTTGACCTTGAGCAAGTCCTATCTGACCAAAACTTTTGACACTGCGCAAAGTCCTCTGAGGGCTTCAAAAGAGAGGGGTGAACTAAAAGATCTTATGATCTTTTAAGACTTTACATTCTGGATTCTCTCTATATTTATATTTTTCCTATACAAGTATTTTCAAATCATTTTTTTTTTTTAGTTTTCAGTTATAGTTGGCATACAATGTTATAATAGCTTCAGTTGTACACCCCAGTGATTAGACATTATAAAATGTACTGAGTGATCATCCCAAAATATCACATCCCCATGTGACACCATGCATAGTTATAGAATATCATTGACTATATTCCCTATGCTATACTTTACACCCCCACGATTCTACTAAAACTACTAATTTTACTTGTAAATCACCTCATCTTATTCACTCATCTCCCATCCCCTCCCATCTGGCAACCATCAAAATATTCAACCATCACCGTGCTTCTGTTCAGCTTGTTTATTTACTTAGATTTCTATATTTAATTGTTGGTAGATATGTATTTATTGCCATTTTAGTGTTTTTATGTTTTACCTTTCTTCTTCTTTAACGTTTCATGTAATACTGGTTTGGGGTTGATGAACTCCTCAAGATTTTTCTTGTCTGGAAAGCTCTTTATGGAGTCTATGTTTTTTACAACAGGTAGTGACAAGTTTTGCCATTTTCTGACAGCCATTTCATTTTGGTAGGCTATTCTGCAGAAAACAAGCAATCATTCACATTGTCCAATTTGTAAGGGTAGCTTGTCTTGTAATATTGATGATCTCCACAGGGCCTTTTGAATCTGTGAAGGACTTTCCCAGCTGTCACTCTCTGATTTGGTCTCCAAACAGCACAGACATCACGTTTACCTACTTTATAGGTTACACAATTGAGGCTTCTACAAATGGACACATTGATAAAGAGCCAGATAAAGAAGATGTAGCACATCTATACACTAGAATACCACTGGGCCATAAGAAAAGATGAAATAGCTGGAGACCGGTTTGGCTCAATGGATAGAGTGTCGGCTTGGGGACTGAAGGGTCCCGGGTTCGATTCCAGTCATGGGCATGTACCTTGTTGGGGGCATATCCCCAGTAAAGGGTGTGCAAGAGGCAGCTGATCGATGACTCTCTCATTGATGTTTCTAACTCTCTATCTCTCTCCCTTCCTCTCTGTACAAAATCAATAAAATATATTTTTTAAAAAGAAAAAAGAAAAAGTAAAGATGAAATACTGCCATTTGCGAGAATATCATGCCAAGTGAAATAAGTCAGATGTAAAAAGTTAAGAACCACGTGGATTCGCTTATACATGTGACATAAAACTAAAACCAACAAATAAACAAACAAAAAGACAACAGTGTGGTGGTGACCAGAGGGAAGGGGGAGAGGGGGATGGGAGAGTTTGGTAAAGGGTAAAGTGAGTCAAATGTGTGGTATTGGAAGAAGGTTTGACTTTGGATGTTGAGCACACAATGCAATATGTAGATGATGTGTTGTAGAATTGTACACTTGGAACATATATAACCTTATTATCCAACTGGAGGCCCAGTGCATGAATTTCATGCATAGGTAGGATCCCTGGCAGCTGCTGGCCGCGCCCACTGGTCAAACTCCCAGTGGAAATCCCAGTCAAGCTCCAGGTTGAACTTCCATTCAAGGGCACAATTTGCATATTAGGCTTCTATTATATATCGATAGGATATCACCCAAATAAATGAATTAACAATAAAAAAATAAAGCAACACAAGCTGTCTTGCTGAAAGTAGTGTGCCCACAGTGGACCACTGACATCTGCCATTCCCAGTCCTGGCTGCCAGGAGAAAGTCCGCTTCTTACAAACATCCTGTGGCATTACTGCCTCATCCACCTACACAAGTTTGTGAAATAACTGTGGCCAATGTGTATGTTTTCCATGATGGAAGTTTCTTCTGTGATCAAAATACTCCCCAAACTATCAAACTTCCACAGAAAAAAAAACCCAAAAACACAGGAAAAAGAAAAGGATCAGAAAGCTATTTTATAAATAGTTCATTAATAAATCAGAGGCTTGAGGTCCTGGCAGAATGGATGCTTCGGAGTGCACTTTTCCCAAGAAGGCCCTGCCCCAACCATGTGGCCTGCACATGGCGCCGGCACTCCGCCCAGAGAGCCAGCTCCGGAGGGCCATGACGGCTGCATTTGTAATTTATAACATGAGCAACCAAGGAATCATACTATTCAAACACGTGAAGCAAACCCAGGGAGAGGAGCACTTTAATCTTTTGCTCAGAAGCAACATTTGCAGCTCTTTTCACTTACTTTTCATTATTTCTCCACGGGAGAACCATTCCCAGGAATTATTATGTTAAACAGTATATTAAAAATGAGTCTTGGTATTTTTTGCAATAAATAACAGTTCACATGCATTCTGAGAACACAAATGCGCACCAGAACTTACTTATATTGTCTGCTTTCAGAGTGCAGACCTATTAGAAGCAAAAGACTTATTTCCTGGGAACTGCAGCTGCTAAGCACTCACTGTAGGCAAGTCCCTGGGCAACAGATGCAAAGGCGAGTGAGGCACAGGCCCCGCCCCCTGCAAGCACTCAGTAGGTCAGCACAGATTAGGAAGAGCAATAGTCTTGGGCCCAGAGAGATGTGAACGCAAATGTTGACTTTGTTGATTGGGCCCTGAGAACCCAGCCAAATTGCATAACTTTTCCCAGCCTCACTGTCCTCCAGAGTGAAATGAGAATCATAATATTCGTTGTTTAGGGGATTGGGAATATGGAAATTAACAAACACTGCCTAGATGAGAATGACCAGAGAATACTGATGTAGGTTTTGCTACCTGGGAGTCAGCTACTGTCACTGGTGTTTCTCAGACTTAGAGGCAGGTAGGGGGTGGGGAAGTTTGATAGAAACTTCAGGTTCCATGGGTACCCTGACTAGAGGCTATGGCCTGGGGGTGCTGTAGGAGGCTGCCCATAAGTAAGATCTTGCATGGTTGGTTTGGGGAGCACATTGGCTTTCTCTGGCTGGCTCTGAGTTGAAAGTGGTGGGATGGGGGATGGGAAAACTGACTGTCATTGACTACATGTTAACCAATTGTTCTAACCAGGTTCTGGGACAATGGCTTCAGAGATTGTGGTTTGGCTTCCTGGGCTGGTGGCTGGAGAGATTGGGTCAGAGATCTGTTATCATATATGGTTTGGCCATTTTCTATTTGTATTCTCAGTCTCTCAGGGACAAACATACAGACACACGCACACACACACACACACACACACACAGAGTGAACTTACTATGTGATGAAGATTATTATCGGATTCCATCAGAGAAGAAAAAAGTGAGTGTTAACTTAAACTCACCAAGTCCTTTGAGAGGCCAAAGAATAAACTTAGTAACTGCTTAAGTCTTTGAAGGATTTGGATTTTTTTTTTTTAAGATCCATTATCTGGCCATTGATGAGTTGAATCTATACATCCTTTAAAAAATATTTTTAAATTGAGTATTAGAGATAAAAGAAGGTAGAGAGAAAGAAACATCAATGAGGGGTAAACATCAATCAGCTGCCTCCTGCAAGCACCCTGCAAGGGATTGAACCCACAATCCAGGTTTGTGCCCTGACCAGGAATTGAAAGAGCAACCTTTTGGTACACAGGATGATGCCCAACCAACTGAGACACACTGGCCAGGGAGGATTGAGCATTCTTGTCTGGGCTTTGGATTTTGAGCCAGACTAAAAGTCAAGGAACTCGAGGGTAGCTCCCCACCCTCCCCACCATGGAGGACAACTCCATGCTCAAGGACAAAGCCGCAGGCAAGTAGAAGGAGAGCATGGTTTTGGTGGATGGACCCCAGGTGCTCTAGGAGTGACATGAGAGCATCCGAGTGAGGGTGGAGAGGTGTGCTCTGAGTGTGAACTTGGATGTCGCGGCTATCAGGACAAAGGAGACCACAACAAAATGAACCTGGCCTAACAAAGGACTGACCATTGTAAGGAAAGAGTAACAGTAGAGAAGATGGGATGAGCAGGAAAGACATCTTTGAGAAGACATTTTTTATGACATCAGGGAAAGCAACCAGGAACCAGAAGATAAGTCTGTGGGTCAACTCAGCAGAAGAAACAGCTGGTGAAGAGGCCCCAAGGCACTTCATACATTAGGAAGAAGGAGGCTGGGGCTGAAGACCTGTGGGAAGAGAGGTGGGGGTGGGGCAAAGAGAATATAGAAGATGCAGGTGGGTGATTTTTATTCTACATGTAGTATTAGCAGCTGGTGGTTTTCAAATAGGGGAACATTGTGATCTGAGCTTTGTTTCAAAAAGATGATTCGGTTTATTGGGTAGAAGATGGACAGGATCACCCAATGCAGGAAGCTCACCTGGAAAGCTGTATCCACATTCCAGTCGTGGCGTGGCTGATTAGGAAACAGTAGGGAGGAGGTAGGGAAGTGCATACTGGGAAGATAAGGGTGATAAAGTCCTTTTTATCTCATACCCAGGGCCTTGTATGGTGCCCACATTCATTGGGTGTCAAATGAGTAAGAATGCACTGGGCTGAACTCAAGTGAAGAAAGATGCCTCAGTGGAGAGAGTCAATGGCTGAGCATGTCTTTAGCTTACAATTTAAATATGAAGCACTTTGAATAGAAGAGAAGCAACTCTTCTCACTCTTTAGGAAGGTTGAGTCTAAATCATGCTCAAACCTCTCCTATAAATATGCACTTATCTGATCACAAAAATGCTCTTTAAGCAAAGCAACCCCTAACCAATGTTGCCAGTACTTTGTTTAACTTCCATTTCCAGTCTATTCATTTCAACTCTAGGCAGAGACTAAGTCAGGAAAGGAAACTAGAAGAAAGCCCCAGAGCGGTGTCCTAAGCCATCGTGCAAGCCTCCAGAAGGAGGAATCAGCCTGCAATTTCTAAACCTCTTTTGTCCCTCCGTTAGAGGCCAGAAAGTCCAGAAACCAGCCACCGGTGTGTTGGCCATCATTTGAACCTTACTGCAAATTGATTAAATCATATTTGACATATTCAGAATGGGGTGCCAATAGGGAGTATTCAGCCAAGGGACTCACGGATATTTATTTAATGACAGGTCTCTGGAGAGATAGAGTGATGGTGTCAAAGAGGAAGAAAATGCTACTTGGTGGATGACGGAGCTTGGACTCGCATCTACATGCAGAGACCTCAGATCACTCAGATCACAGATGGCCTGCTTTGTAGACTAAGCTGGGACCAGGCATTGTAGAGTGTTTCATGTTTTGCAGAATTTTTTCCATGTTGCAGATGAAGAGACCAAAGAGAAAAGATATTAAGAGAATTGTATGGCATTATAGAGCTAGAAAGTTGCAGATCTATGAGTCAAACTGGAGTCAAATCCTACCCTCTTTTCACTTTATTGCCCTACAAAAGTGTTTGTTATGCCCAAAACAGTACAGGGAAGCCATTCCTACTAGTTCCCCTAAGGAGGCAGTCAGAGAGAAGGTTCATTCTGAGCACCTGGGAAGAAAGTGAAGCCTTGCCCATATCAGCAAAGCACCCAGAGGGGCTGAGTTATGCTCTCATCCCTGATTATCCACCCATAAGGCAGGAGAGCATGTTCAATTATTTCAGAGAGGGAGGGAGGGAGTATTCTACAAAAATAAATCACGCATACTCCCATCCCTTAAGAAACTAATGGTTGACCAGTGTACGCATGACACTTCCCTAAAAAGGAGTCACTGAAACTTCCACCTTAGACTTCTCAACTTTCCTGCTGCCTGGGGCAGCGCCAGTGATGCTCTGACATACCTGCAACTTTCCTTCCTTCTTTCCTTCCTTCCTTCCTTCCTTCCTTCCTTCCTTCCTTCCTTCCTTTCTTCTTTCCTTCCTTCCTTCCTTTCTTCCCTCCTTCCTAGGAAGGAACTCATCAACACCTTTCCTTACCACCATCAAGCAGTCTCCTACACCAACTTCAGCCTTTCTGCAGATGGCAGTGTGACCTTCAGTCCACTTATGTGGACCACACATCTTGTGAAGCATTTCCAAGATTGGCTCGTCCCAGATCCTTGCAAAGGGCAGGAACAGAGTCAGGGAGGACTGGGCTTTTCTTGGAACCAGATACTGAGATATGCCTGCTGTCTTATCCAGAGTGTCCAGTAGAATATTTTCTATGGAATGAGAACACAGGAAATGTATGTTTAATTGATTATCAGTTCAGATTATGTATTTTATGTGTAGAGATAAACTATTCCATTTTATATCCTCTTATAATTCAAACTCATATAGAAGGGGGAAGGAAGGAAGGAAGACAAGAAGGAAGAGAGGAAGGGAAGGAGGGAGGAAGGGAGGGAGGGAGAGAGGGAGGGAGGAAAGAAGAAAGATGGAAAAAAGAACTTGATTTGCTCTTTTTCAATATTAATTATAAACTCATTTAACCTACATTGACTGAATGCCTAGCTGATGGCAAACCCAGTGCCTGGCATGGCCATGGAAAATTGTAAGGGATGCTCTCCCTCTGCCTAAAGTTACCCAGAAGGAACTGGGGTAGAGCGGCATTGCATGGGGAATATTCACCAGAGATAGAGGCTTGCAGAGAGCATATCTCTGTGCTCTTGATCGTTTTTCATTAATCCCCATTGTTTCATTTGCTCACTCCTAAAACCTTATTGTTTTTGCACCCCCACCCCATCCAATAAAATAAAACTAATATCATGGTGTCATTTGAAAATATATTTATGTTTGTTTTCCCTATAAAAAAGATAATAATGTTATGTTCCAATAATATTAAGTTGCAATGTTATTTGCAAGATTGCAGAGCTTTTAATTTTCTGATTATTTCCACAGTGGGAGTTTCAGCTCAATTTCAATGAAGACACTTCTATCGGTTTCGGTTATTTTTTTATTACAGCTAGAAGCAACAATAATTGCCTGTAGTGTAGGGGAACATCACAGAGGAGGCGATTGCTGTCCCCACAGAATAAGATCATCAGGGCGGATTTTTATGTAAAAAATTTTGTAAATTAATTGCAGAGTCCTATAAATATTGTATTTACTAAAATTGCATTGGCCGCTGTCTTCAAAGAATTCATCTTTTTTGCATTTTTTAGAGGAATGGATTTTTTGAGAGCAGCAACAAGAAAAAATAAGTGCAGTCAGTAAAATACTAATCATTCATACATACACGATGTTCTCAAAGATGGAGTTAATGCTGGTGGGGAGAAAAATCCCAAACAACTGGGTTCGAGGTGTGGCCCTCAGACTTAGTAGCCCTTTGATCTTTAGTAAGATCTGTAAACATCTCTGAACCTCAGGTTCTGCTAGTGGAAAAAAGATTGTGGTGAGATTAAACTAACTAGTTCGAATGAAATGACCATGTTCTACAGTCTGACAAAAGTAGACATTAAAGAGCTGGCAGCTGTGATAATAGGGCATTTTGATACATTGCTTCATCCATTCAAGGCCTAGTGAGTGTCCAGTCTATGACGGTTCCAACCCTCGTGCCAGGCCCCATTGCTGCTGATGAGATGGCAATGATGATGATCGCATTGCCAGGAGCTAGTCAACCCTACTGCAGAATTCACAGTGGGCTCCCCCAGTATTCTGCCCACTGTGAACTGAGCAGTAGGATTATCTTTCTTCTTTGCATGTCCATGGCTTACAGAGGATTGTCTAACTCAAACACCCATCCTCACCTTCCTTTGGCTGACCTGCCTTGATTACAGAAGTTAGAAAGTTTAAAACTTAGACCTTCAGCCTTCCTTGCAGCTGGAGTCTATGAGGTTCTGGCCCTTGAAATAGGAGACTATACCTATGAGAATTTCTACAAGAGCTTTGGCTTCCATTTTATAGGGGCCTCTCTTCCTGGCTATCTCAATGTACTCAACGTTTGTGTGAGAGGTGGAGAGTGATTAGAGAACAGGAAGCATTATTCATGTTACAGGATTCAGCACTGATGCCTAGTGGGTACTGAGAGAACAGGAAGGAAGGAAGGAAGGAAGGAAGGAAGGAAGGAAGGAAGGAAGGAAGGAAGGAAGGAAAGAAAGAAAGAAGGAGGGAAAGAAGGAAGGAAAGGAGTAAAGGATGGATGGCAAAAAGTATTTTAAAAAATAAAATTAAGCCCTAGCCAGTTTGGCTCAATGAATAGAGCACTGAGCTTTAGACAAAAAGGTTGATTCTCATCAAGAGCACATACCTTGGTTGCAGGCTTGATCCTTGACTCTGGTTTGCGCACATGTGAGAGGCAACCCACTCTATGTGTCTCTTGCATCTAAGCTCAGGATATATAGGTGGAGGGCCACCAGCTTTACAGGCACATTATAACACATCGTGATTCTATTACACCACATCACTGACATGTGGGAGTTAAGCTGTGATAAGAGTCTACCTTGAGTAATAAAAAAGGTGGTAATTTCCATTTCTCTAATAAAATTTAAAGTATTTCCTGCAGTCTTTCTCTGGATATTCGGGGGGGGGGGGGGGGGAATAACTCAAGACCTAATACTCTAAACCCAGGAAAAATCATTTTAGAGTAAATGTAAAATAAAGATACTTTGGGATATAAAAGGATTCAGAAAGCCACAAACCTCTTCTGAGTTTTCCGTAGTAAGAAAAACTATAATCAGAAGGAAGTAATGGCATGCGGAGATGAACAGTGAGCTAGGAAATCAGTCAGGGGTGATTCTAAATAACTACCGTTTGTATAAATTACCATGCAATTTTTAACCAACTCCAACTAAAACTATAGGCAACAATAACACGGGAAATGAAAATATAAAGCGAACCAGAGTCAAGGATCCATGACATGAAAATGCATAAAGGTTCTTGTCTTGTTGGGACAAAAGTGAAGATATGTAAGATATTCTTATTTCTTTCATTTTTAAAAAGGGAGCACATTCCTAGATTATCTGACATTTTACTTTTCCAATAGGAGAAAAGACTGGAAAAATGTGGCTCCATATTTAGACAGTTTGTTTGTGAGCTGCTGTCTTCTTAGTACTGTGATACAAGTTTCCAATTTTTCCCCCAAAGTTAAATTCTGGGTACAAATAAATGTATACACGATGGTCTCATGTTTTGGTTTTTTGTTTGTTTGTTTTGTTTTGTTTTGTTTTCTAAAGCATAGGACAAAGGTTAAGAAAGAAATAAAGGAAAAGGAAAATGTTTCTTTCTCTTTGAGTGGTAGAATTATTGGAGCCCAATTAACTTCTTCCTGACTTTCCTTAATTTCCTACAATTCAAATATGTTAATCAGAAGCCGGCTTCTCAGACACCCAGGTGCCTCCCAGCTCATAGCCAGGAACTGGTCCTGCAGACTGTGAAGTGGTAGATGGCCATTCCTATGGCTTTCTCCCTTCACGTCAGTAGAACTCCTGGCAAAATAATGCAGTTAGTCTTGTGATTTACTTCAATAGTTTTTCAAGTCATTTCTTTATGTCTTATTTTCAAGGGTTTTTGAGATGGTTCTTGTTTGAATGGATATACATTTCTCTTTGTAGAGGAAATCTCAACAATCTTTAGACCCAACGATTGGGGAAATGAGAAATAAAGACACTGGTTTTATAGCGGAGCAGGCTTCTTGGACAGCTCCGTACAACAGTGCTCACTGCCCAAGAGATGAGTCTGAGCTTCTGCAATTTTGTTCTTCTTCATCCATCTCCACCTCCTGCTCCCAGAGTCCTCGATGCTCTCCAGAGAAGCTGAGAGACTTTCTGGACCCCTTGCTTCAAGACTTGGAACAAACTGCAAAGAGGGAGGTGTTTGGAAGAGTGGGGGCTTTAGAAGTTGGACTGCCCTGGATTTGTGTCAGGCTGCTCTCCCCATCAGACTTAAGAAACAGGAAGTCGGGGTGATAAAAGCTGCCCTGAGTTTGGTGCCGCGAAGGTGAGTCTCCCATTCTCACACATGGCCTGTTTCCACCAATGGTCAGCATTACGTGTGAAACAGTCCAATCGGTAGCGGAATCTAAAAACTGTGCTGCTTGGGGTGTGTGCAGTCAAAAGGATAAGTTGAATGACTGAATGTTTCACTTTTCAGTCCAAACACTTGCATTCTGTTGTTGGCCCAGGAAACCCAAGACTCGTTCTTGCAGTGAGCGACATGAGATGGCATAAAACGTGAAAGTCAAGGAGATCTCGTTTCTATTCTAAGTCCCCACCATTTCTGACAATACTTAGAACAAATGACCGTCACTTTTACTTCCAGTTATTTCCATCTGCAAAATACATACAATAAAACTTACTTTACACAGTTGTGAGGATTAGCAAGAAGGGTAGCCATTACCATTATTATCAAGTAATGCTCAGTCCCATTTTTGGAGTTGCTTACGCTGTGCCAGGCCTCATGGTGCCTATGTTTCTGCAATTAATCTTCACAAAGCTCTGTGAAAGCCGTCCCAGCCTACAGATGAGGAAACTGAGCACAGGTCTTGGGGAGGGGGGGAGGGGGTCTCCACACTTCTGGGAGGGGTGGGGTGGGAGTATAGTGGAACTTACCCATCAGGCTCTATAACAAAACTGAAGACACTCCACAGTGTTTGGGAAATAAAACCAAAACACACACACACACACACACACATACACACACACGAAATAAGAACTGAAAATTCAGCTTGCAGATCACGTCATTGTACTTATCAGAAACTTGAAGCTATTTTAAGAAGGGTAACTCTTCTTTCCAGAATGATCAGCAGTCATGGAGGTCATTGCCGAGTGCTCAGGGACTTCCCTCCCCTCTGCCCAGGTGGGTCAGCAGGGGCAGGGAGACCAAACACCTGGCTCCTGCCTTACATGCGTCTCTTTCTGCCCCAGCTCAGCTCCTGACCCTTCATGGCCGGGGAGCCCCAGGGCTGGCCGGCCGGTGCTGGCAGAAGGAAGTCACATTCGTCTCTTAAAGTCAGCCATGCAGGGTTCAGTAGTGTGGACTCCTTTAAAAACTCATTTTTAGATGCAAAGGTAAGCTGGAATTCTCTCTCTTCCTTTCCCTCTCTCTCTAAAGATCGTTTGCAATGCCAAGACAAGAAAACGTGTTGACTTGAAGATGGACATTTTTATTTTTAAAATCTAAAAATGAATCTCTCTGCTTCCCATTGCCAAGTTTAAGCTTCTGGTTGACAGCAGCTCTGTTAGTTGTGACTCTCCCAGCGTCTGCGGAGAAATGCGGGGCCTCCCCAGACCTGGGGGCCTGCGGGAAGGGGTGCGGAGGCACCGGAGACAGATGCTAGCACCAGAGCCAGGGACTCTCAGAGCCTGCGGAAAGACATGCTGCTTGGGAAAGACCAGCTTGTTACTAACAGGAAGAAAAATAAAGTTCTTTCTAAGTGACCGCTTTGAAAAGCACAAGGAAGAGCACAGTTTTGGGGGCTTGGACTTCACTCACCTACCTGGACAAATACCTCTCATTGGTACTTTCTGGTACAAATGGCCATTTCCTTCGCTCCCAGAGTCCATTGCACACACCTCCCTCTTGTCATGCTCTTAGCTCACTCCTGCTTCTTTTGCTTGTCTCTTGTTGATTTGGGTGCATTTTCTCATCAGTAGGTCTCCCCACCAGACTGTCCACTCTCATAAGAAAAAAAAAACATGAAATTGAATTAATTCTGTTTCTCCAGCAAATTTCTGAGGTACGTTCTGATTTGGCCTTGCATCTGCTGAATTTCCAAAGTTTGAAAGATGGCCTACGAAATCACCAACAGGCCTCGGGGCCAGGTGCTCTCAGAGCTTTATTGCAACAGAAAAGCCCAGGTAGGAGGCCTGTGGAGGACTTGGCCCATTGCGTCTTCTCAGCGAAGGCCTTGCTGTCTGGCACTGACCAGCTCTTCCACCAAATGTGTGGGCTATGCAGAGGCAGAGAAGCTCGTGATTGGCAGGAGTTAGAAGGGCCCTCTGCTTCTGGATCTGGCTCAGCCTTCCGTGGCTCAGTGGTTGTGTCCTGATGCCGTGGGAATAACAAGTCACCATCATGAAGCCTCAATTGCTTTGCTTTTAAAACAAGACTCCTGACCCTGGCCATGCCTACTCCACTGAGACCCAACAGTGACCTGTGGAGTCACAGGAAAAGACAGTGTGTGGTGACAGGGGTGGCTGCTGATGCCCAGAGAGTTAGCTGCTTTGACAATTGACTTCATTTCTCAACCTGTCACTCATCCTTAGAGGTGGGAGTGGAAAAGGATGAATGGTCAGGAAATAGAAGAGGTGCCTTCTCCATCCCTTTGCTCCATGCTCTGCCACAACCCTGAGTACAACCGTGGGCTGGCTCCTCTGTGCCTGCGCATTCAGCAGCTGAGGCTTGGGCCACAGTGTCTGACAGTGCCTGCTTTAACCTTCTCAGGACCAGCAGGAACAGTTGTTAGCGTGCTCCCGGAGCCATCATCTATCTGGGGAAGTGCTCCCGGGCCCTCTGTCTGAGTGGGTACTGGGCAAAGACACGTATGAGCACCCTGGGGAGGAGTGAGGTGGTTCTAGCTGATACACAGACTCAGACTTAAAAAAAAAATTCAGAGTCTTGCCTTTTCACAGTAAGGAGTAGCTTTACAGTAAGGACTATTGTTTGTCTGCATGCAACAGTGATGTTTCCTTCGTAATGTCTCGGTTGATGTATGTTTTCAAATAAAGAACATCCATTTAGGAAGAAATGTGAAGTTATGGCAAGTATGATACTGGCACACCCATGTGGACATGATTGCAAGGCATCGGGAGAAGGGCTATACGTTTGGCAAAGCTTGCTTTGAACACATTTATTAACTCCTCATGAGAAGGTGAATACACAGACCCTGAGCACCCCTCTTTCAAGACACTGTGGACCACATGCTGTTGGGAAGGCACAACGCCAAGGGCAGTAAGGACTGAATCACATTCCTCATTCCGTAACTGGTTTTCGTGGCATCACCTTCATTAGAGTATTTTCATTCACGTCTTTACTTGTTCATGTGTCCACGTGATTAATAGCTCCTCCATGCGCCTGGACTACCTTCAGTCACCCCAAAGATGAATCTGTATGACCCAACATGACTTGTCACCTGTCTTGGCTCTGCCTGGCCTAAGGGTTTCTGGGTATGGGTGACCCCCTTTTCCTTTGTAAGAAAAGGCAGAAAGTGGCTTTCATGTGACAAACCATCTCCCAGCCAAACCAGAGGAGGACTGAAAATCCCTCTATACGGTTGAGAGTTGAGTCTCTACTGGGTGGAAAGAGAGAGAGAGCTGGTCTCTTCAGTTCAAAGAAAAACCTTCAACAAGAGGGAGTGGCCCACAGAGCCCAGGCAGCGTCTTGAACATCGAATCCCCCGGACATGGAGAGCTCATGTATGGGCACCATATGGCTCTCCCTTCAACACATATGGGCTTTACAAATAGGGAGAAACATACTTGGCAAAACATTTTTCAAATTTCCTGCAAACCACAAAACTTTAAAAATATCTTAACATGTCTAATGAACCCAAAATGTGTCTTTCCTTAACCAAGTGAATCTGACACCATGGTAGTAAACATCTGTACCTACTATGTGCCAGGCATAGTAGTTGAGTGAGAAGACTTCAATGTAAGTAAGTGAATAATGCAGTACAACGCATCCGTATGCTCTTTGGGGCAATGTCAGGAGCACTCAGAGAGGAAAGCAGCTGGCTGTGCCCCAGGGTGGAGGCTGGTGTGACCAAGCTTTTAAGAGGAGTGGCATTTGCCCGGCCAGCGTGGCTCAGTGGTTGAGCGTCCGCCTATGAACCAGGAGGTCAAGGTTTGACTCCTGGACAGGGCACATGCCCAGGTGCAGGCTTGATCCCGGATGAGGGGTGAGCAGGAGGTGGCATAATCAGGAAACACCTCGAGACTTTAAAGGCGATAAACAAACCCCACTGCGCATGGGCGTGGCTGCAACAGCCACGTGGCGGTGCGAGAGCTTCCGGTTAGACCTGGAGTTTTATAAAATGAGTCTCTTCCTCGTGTATGTGTGTGTGTGTGTGTGTGTGTGTGTGTGTGTGTGTGTGCGTGCGTTTCCTGCTGTGCTATTTACTTGCATTCACACAGTAGCTTCAGTTCAATAAATGATGTGTTTGCCATCAGAACAATTTGCTTCTCTTTCTAATTATAGCAACAAGCTGCTTCCCCTACGCATATTATGGGTGTTTCATTATTTTAAATTGTTATCTTCCATATTAATTACAGAAACAGTTGATCTTTTCTGATAAGCAGGCAGCTGCAAATTCCCTTCGAATGCCTCATTGTAGTAGGTGAAACACCAGGTAAAAATGAAATCAGACCTGATACAAGTCCCGACGGAGGCGCTGGGGCTGCCCCGCGCCGTCCTCACTGGGCCTCCATGCGCTGCTTCCCAGCAGGACCCAGCTGCCCGGCTCAGCCCTGGGGCAGGCACACCCTGCACCGGCTCCCAACTGCTGACCAAGGCCTCCCGGAGCTCCCGCCCCGAGGAGGATAAATCAGTGACACAGGAGTAAATCAGTCCCCAAACGGGGAAGGTCAGAGAGAGGGGTGACACTGGCTCTGACCCCTAATTACGGCTGTCACTCACTGGCAGGAGGTCAGAGTGGTAGGGCCTGTGCTCTGGGAAAGCCTCTCCCTGAAGGAGCCAGGCCAAAGGCTCAAGTGAGTCACCTCCCCTGGTTCCGATTACCATCAGCGAAGGGACAGGCGCGGCTCTCCCAGGCCCGAGCCCAGGAGCCTGCATCTGTCCGGACAGGCCGCCCGCCTGCCCCTTCCTGGCGCAGCCTTGGCACATGTCAAAGCCAACCTCAGGGGCAAAAGGAGTGGCCTCCTGCTGGTGTGACCTCCCAGATCACAGGAGATAAGCCAGGCTGTCCCCACCCACAGCCTCTCCGGCTGCTAGCCACGCCCATGCCTGAGCCTTTTGCAGCTGAGCGTTCAGCTTCTCATTGATGGGCTGGGCACTGGTCTGAGGCATTGAAAGAGGAATTTAAAACCAACAAGACGACAGTGAAAACCATGAAATACAATAGGAGAAAGGTGAAGGTAAAGGGGGAAAGAACATCATGGTGAGAGGAGACGGAAGCAGATCAATAGGAATGTAAACCAGTGGGATTCACTAAGATTCACAAATCCAGGGAAATGAATGTGCAGCCCTGGGTGTGACCCTGCTGCTCACACTTGCTTAGGTGAGTGGGGAGCTTCCCAGCAGCAAAAGCAAAGAAGGAAACACAGCAGGTGTGCCAAGATTCAGAGCATCAAGAGAGGGAAAAGCGTGAGACATGTCACCCAGCAGGACTGGCATCTAAAATGAACTTCATTTCCACAGGAGCCTATTTCTCAACATCCCGACGCAAAGCGGGGGGTAGAGCATCCAAGGTCAGTGCCATCCACGGTCCTCCATGCAGAAACTACCGTATTTTTCGAACCATAAGACGCACTTTTTCCCCCCAGAAGTGGGGGGGAAAAGTCCCTGCGTCTTATGGTCCAAATATAGCCTACACATATACTTTAAAAAAAAGTTTTTTTACTTGCCCGGCTCTGTGTGGTCTCTGTGTGCTTGCCCGGCTCTAAAATGGTTCTAAATGCTGCTGTTTACTTTACAGGGTTGATTACATGTGTTTATGACTGTGATGTTGGGTTTTAATGCACATAAAATATTTTAGGACACTATTTGTTTCAGAATCTTTTTTTCTTCATTTCCCTTCTCTAAAAACTGGTGTGTCTTATGGTCCGGAGTGTCTTATGGTCCGAAAAATACGGTATCAAATCCTCCGTGGCCTGGGTGGGTTGATCCGGAATAAAGTCAGAGCCAGGAAGACATTTGGAAACCAGTGGAGACACCTCGGTGCTCAGAGTCCCCACTATGCAGGAAAGTGACTCGTGGCAGCTGAAATCCCACGTGTCTGGGGCACATGGGAGAAGCCCTCTGAAAGGTCAAGGTCAGTCTATCAAAGGCAAGTGGTGACAATGCCATCCCTGCACAAGAGATGTTGTATCTGACTGTCACACTCAACCAGAGTCTTAGGTATACACACACACACACACACACACACACACACACACACACACGTGCACATGGTTCAGACCACACACACATTCAGTTCAGAGAGCACAAGTACACACAGCGACACGCCCAGCTCAGAGGACAGAAGCACACACTCTCACACAGAAAGGCATGCAGGTGAGTCTCATTCCATGTCTGCATTAATAATCAAACCCTCTCTCACACTTCTTTTTCATTTGCATTTTAGAAAGAAGGTATCAGAATTCAAACGCTCTCCTCTCCCTGCTGCCTGATCAGTGTTTGTCTTTATTGAAGTTCAGAGCTAGGCAGACAGCATGGGCTGAAGATGTCCTCCCAGCTATGACAGCCCTGCTGAGGGCTTTCTCAGAAACTCGAAAAATACAAGTGTTTTCATTTTCTTGTCGCTGTAATAACCTTGCGAGGGTTAGAAATGAGAGTCTATTTTCTAACTGAAATTGTTTTTCTGCAATCGCGGGCTCGCTTTTGACACTTGTTGGCTATTATTGTAGGGCTGCTAATGAATGTTGACCTCCACACACTTGCAATAATGCCTTCCTTTAAATACCACAGCGATGTCTTCAATGACACGGAGGAGGTTGCAAACAAATAAGAGGATAATGTATGCTGTACTTGGGTGGCACCATTCATTAGAATTGTGTTTTTACCAATAGAGTTAATGGAATAATCTTCACTTTGGTTTAATATTCTATCACTTCAAGGGGTCACACTATTGTCATGCATTATTATAGTGGTTCCCGTCTCCCTCTTTGTGCTCAAGAATCCTTCTGTTGAAAACCTTTTGAATATATCCTCAACTCCAAAACCCGATCCCAAGTGGTCATCTCCATCTCTGTTTTTAAAAAAGATTTTTTAAAATTGATTTTTAGAGAAGCATCAGTGTGAGAGTGAAACATCAATTGGCTGCCTCCTGCATTCCCTTACTGGGGAATTTCGACTACAACCTGGGCCTGGACCTTGACTAGGAATTGAACTGGCAGCCTTTCCGTGCAAGCGATACACCAAACAACGGAGCCACACGGGCCAGGGCTCATCTCCCTTAAGCTTCCTTTGTCTTGAGTATTTCAATGACTGTCTGTCTGATCTCCTTGTCTTACTACTCCAATCCATCGCTCCACTGCCAGCAGAGTCATCTTTTCGAGCACAGATGTAATATCCTCCTCCTGGCATAAGCCCTCTCCACTGCATACAGGAAAGCACGGCACACAGATCCCATGGGGACTTCCCTCTCCTTCAAGTCCCTACTAGGCTCCTTGAGCTCTCGGCGATGACACTTTTCAACATTCTCTGAGCATCCTATGCCCTTTCACTTGCTGATGGCTTTGCTGCTGCAATTTGTTTGCCCGTATTGAGAAAGGAGGGGTGCAGATTGTTTTTGGAGCAGCTATTATGAGCATGGTCTGGTTAGGTACTCTGCATACATCATCCCTCGCCCACCATCCTCACTCCGCTGTGTCCTTCAAGATGAAAGGCAAGTGCCCTTGCTCAGTGAAGCCTCCCTCGATGTCTGAGGAAGTAGCCTTCCCTCGTCCCACTCACCGTATTATAATTCGGTGTGTTCAGCCTGGTTCCCCAGCGAAAAAGCCTGGATGGGGGATTCCTTTTCTGATACTGTATTGGGTAGAACTCTCAGATGAAACCTACAGGAAAAGGAAGCAGCAAGATAGTTCTGGGAAGAACATAGGGTTTTGGCTGAAGTCCAGCCTAGCCCAATCCCATGGGGAGCTCTGGGGAATGCATTGTCCTTTGGCAAAATTAGGGGCTAAGTCTTTAACTCGCCCTGCCAGTGATCCATTGGCTGTTGGCCATATCCTGATGACTAGGTGAGGAGAGAATACCCTCCTGGGCCTGGCAGGGTAAGGCAGCACCACTGGCCATGGTGATCTTCTGGAAGTACCTGATGTCATGAGCCGTTAGAAGCCAGCACTCAAGACAGTCTGTTGGGAGTCACCTGGGGTCTATTACAATCTTTGCTTCACATCTGTGTTTGTTTGTTGACATGGATCCCTCCCATTAGCCTTGATAATGAATGTGTCTTCTTCATATAAAATCCCCAAAGTCTAGCCTCATATTTTTTGACATGAAGTATGAGTCCTTTGTGGTTTTGAATGAATGGGCCACCTATAGACACCCTACACTTATCAGAGAATAGTTCTAGGATCTTAGAATATAATGAGCAATTAACCTGGTCCTGGGCTTACAGACGCTTGTTGTCCATGGGAAGATGGGGAGCACACAGATGCAAGCTGTCCCTGCAACCCTGTCCGAGGCCATGTTGAAGGAATGACACATGCAGAACTGAGCTTTAGCTATGAGCTGGGCACTGTGTTGGTTATTTATTACATGAGATGTGTGTACAAATGAGTGTGTTCTTCCACCAGAATCCTTAGTGAATGGATGGTGCCAGGCATCCCCACTCCCCTGACTCTAAAGGAGAATGCCCCCTCCAGGCTAGGACATGCTCAGCTGTGAAAATTTTGGAAATTAAACAAGGAAGAGACTAGAAAAAAAGCCAGAAAGAGCAAATGATTCATGGAACACAGAGCAAAGATAGTGTGGAAGGAGAAGGCAGAGAGAGACAAACTGTGAGGGTGATGTTTGCAACATGCAAGGAGGAGTGGAATGGTGAGAAGTGGCTATTGAAGGGTTTTAAATGAGGCAGGGATGAGGAAAGTGGAAATTTTAGATGCCTGATGGGTACTAATTGCACACGTGTTCTTCTTTGACATTTCCTGAAGAGGATAAATAGGCTGTGGAGTGCCTTTAGCTACCTGCTAGCTGATGACATGTGTTTGTTTCAAGGCGACACTGTGTGGAGATAGAATCAGAGGAGGTCCTGGGATACATTTGTGCCCTTCACACAATATCTCATTTAATGGTTATTAAACCCATTTTAATTGGAGAAGTGACTGAAGATCAGAGAAGTGATGTACTATACCTAAATAGTTTCCATCAGCAAGGTGGGAACTATTGAATTCAGAATCTGCCTCAGAGTTCATCAGGTTCCAAATGTATTCTCGGGCCACTAATACACAGTGTCCCTGATTGGGAACAGAGCTGATGTGGCCTGGGAGACTGCTCAGGGACATTAGGGCCACTGTCTTTTTTGTTAAATATATTTTATTGATTTCAGAGAGGAAGGGAGAGGGAAAGGGAGAGAAAAACATCAACGAAGAGAGAGAATCATTGATCAGCTGCCTCCTACATGCCCCACACTGGGGATTAAACCCACTACCTGGGCATATGCTCTGATCAAAATCAAACTGTGACCTTCTAGTTCATAGGGCAATGCTCAACCACTGAGCCACACCAGCCATGTGGTCCTTTTAAAGACATGGCTTTAACTGGTCCAGAGCAGTGAGAGTTCCCTGTGGCCTGAGTTTCTATTGGGCCAGCTGATGACGAAACGTCCTGGGACCACTTGTTAAAGGATGAACTGAGGAAAGATACAAAAATAAGAAAAAGTATTGTCCTCACTACTATATACTGGCCAGGATAATGGGCTTCTCCACAGAACAGTTAATGCATTTCAAGAACTACCAAGTCTTAGTCATTGGCACTAGAAGCCTGGTGTATGATATTTGTGCACAAGTGGGAGGGTGTCCCTCAGCCCAACCTGCACTCTCTCCAATCTGGGACCCCTTGAAGGATGTCCAACTGCTTTATTTAGGCCTGATCCCATAGGATTGGCAGTCAGACATCCCTCTCACAATCTGGGACTGCTGGCTCTTAACCATTCGCCTGCCTGCCTGCCTAATTGTCCCTAACTGCTCCCCTCCTGGCCTGATTGACACCTAACTGCTCCCCTGCTGGTCCAATCACTCCAAACCACCCTCCCCTGACAGCCTGATTGGCCCCAACTGCCCTCCCCTGCAGGCAATCTTGTGCAATGTGGGGGTGGCCATCTTGTGATGACATGGGGGTAGCCATCTTGTGAGAATGGGAGGGTCAATTTAAATATGACCCCTTTATTATATAGAATTGCCTTGAGGGATACCAAATAACTGATGAGACAATAAGACTTGCCTCTCCAGTCTTTGAAGTTGTGTGGATACAGCCATCACACTGTCATCCACGGAATCTGATAGATCAGCCACCTCCTTCCCTGAACCTCCCTGTCCATAGAGATTCTTCTCACAGATTTCAACAGCTTCAAATTATGTCAAGAGCTAAATCTTTCTTGGAAAAACAAAATAAAACTTCTTCATTTTCAGTTGTAAGAAAAGCCCAGGGCATGGTAAGATGATTGGGGATGGAGGGGGGATGCACACACCTGAATCTCGGGTCAGATCCATAGACTCGCCAACTGTGTGCTTTGTACAAATCATTTCCTCCCTCACAGCCCTGGTTTCCTCCTCCAAACCATGGGCCTGATTAACCTCTGCCCTTCCCACTTCATAGGGTGCTGAAAATGATCACATTAAATCATGGAAAAAAAGCAGAGCTTTCTCTGAATCAAGAGGAGAAATATTTATAGAAAAGATGTTTGCTTGTCCTTGTGTGAATTATCAATGGCCCTCATCTGGTGTTTTAATTAATAAGGTGTGTGATTTTTTAATTTAAAGAAGATTATGTCTCTGGAAAGAATAATAGCAGAAGAGCATGAATTATGTAATTTTTTTTTTAAATGCCCAACAATGGTCGAGATGGAGTGGTTGTCTATAAACAGAGACTTTTGTTGAATTCTTGGAGGGGACTGAACTGATTAGCTCTATTGTGAAGGGCACATTTTCCCCCACTTTAGATAATATTCACTTATTTTTATATTTCTTAAGACTTTGTCTTTTTCACATTCGGATGCATTTTTAAAAAAACATTTTCCTTTCACATTCTATGGCATAATCAGTAAGCAAATGGGGGGAGGGGTTGAGGATTGTGCTTGTCCAAGAAAGTAGTCTTAAGAGCTCCTAGAGAACCCGGGCAAGGTGGAGATGACTCAGCAAAAGCAGAGACTGGAGACCTGGGACTCCCCGCTTACTCCTCCTCAGTGTTTACCTTCAGTCACAGAAGGAGTTCGAATCTCCTAGTCTCTTCAGATTCCCTCCCTCCTTCCCTGTTCCCACTTTCCCAGCCCAATGCAAACCCACAAAGTCCTGTGCAGTCTCCACTGAAGTCCAGCCTCTGCCTGCCCATCCAAGTCCGGCTGCAAACTCCAGTCAGAGGTCCTTCCAAACCCACATGCATGGATGTGCACTTCCCGCCAGCATGGAGTGGCAGGGACCACCTTTACTCTCTCACCCGAAACAATTAAAGAAAACCACACAGACTAAATCTGCAAAATGACCATTTTAAGCACATTGACATGAGGGGGTGGGAAAAGCGGGCATCCCTGAAATATAGGCAGCACATAACGTGAACCCTCACTGCTTACCAGGAGCAACTTCAGTTCCCAGCAGCCAGCGCATGAAAATGAGTCCATTGTGTGCAGGGTGGCAAACTCAGAGCAGTTTTACCTTCTAGTGGGGGTACTAACTCCAGACTAAACATTGCTCAGCACCCAGCAATCAAAGCTTAAAATCAAGACCAAAGACTTAAACTTCTTCCAAGTAACGTCACCTGGAACAAAGGATCCCCCAACAAGGCTAAATGCATAGAGCCCAGCATTCCATGGAAAAGGCCAGGCATGCAGAAAAGCAGCAAAATATAAGTGACAAAATCAATCTATCAAAACGAACCTGGGGCTTATGCACATAAGAGAATTAGTAGCCAAGGGTATTGACACAGTTATTATTTTTGTGTTCCTTATGTTTGGAAAGTCAGTTACACACAGGGATATAAAGATATAAAGATACCAACTCCCACTTCTAGAGCTGGATGCTACAAAGCCTGTGTCCCTCTGATGGAGGGCTCAAAGCTCAGTGATGAGAGATGAGTGTCTCATAGCCCTGCTGAGCAGCATCCACCCACAGCTAGTGACAGTGCATGACATACGTAACAATGTGCTCACAGGGTAGATCTTACATTGTGTTCTTATCACAAATACTCATTAGTATTATAGTACTAATAGCCAATAAATACATTTGGGAGGTAATAGGCATGTTTATGGCCTAGATTGTGGTGAGAGTTTCACAGAAGTATGAATATTCCAAACTCAACAAGTTGTATATATTAAGTAAGTACATACAGCTTGCCCTATGTCAATCAGACCTCAATAAAGTGGTTTATACTATTTTTTTAAGATGATATGAAAATGACAGTGACTAAACCAGAAAATACACTGGGTGAGATTAGACTCAACGTTACAGAAGGAAGTATTACTAAATTTGATGTCAGAGCACTAGAATGAAACTCAGGGCAGCAAGATGGGGAAAAACTGGAGCACCAGCCAAGGAGCTGTGGGAGGACTTCGATCTGCTCTCAGGTAGCTGCCTTCAGCCTCCATGCCTCCCCAGAGCATCCTCACAGCATGGCAGCTGGCTTCTTTCAGGAGAGAGAGAGAAACAGAAAGCACCCTGCATTGACAAGTGAATATTGGAAGTGGTGCCATGGCCTCTGCCACACGGTGACTGTTTCTGCAGAGCCAGGGAGGGGACCACACAAGAATGTGACTGTCAAGAGTAGTGGCCATTGGGCACCATCTTTCAGGCTGCTTAGCACAAGGCTCCAGAGAAATATCTGAAGAACTAATGGCCAAAATCATTTCAAATATGATGAACACTGTATACCCACAGATCCAAAAGACTCAACAAAACCATACCAAGGCCCATCTTTGCTTAAAACCAGTGATACGAAAAACTCTGGGGGTGGGGGGGAGGGCGGAGGGCATGTATGGGTGTGGGAGGGGGGGCAATGGAAAGATATGTACACATATAATACCTTAAAAAATAATAAAAGAAAATGAAAAAAAGAAAAATAAATAAATAAAAATATATAGAAAAATATGTGGGGGAGGGAGAGGAAATAGTGATACAGAGAAAAACCAAAAAAAAATCAGACAGAGATGTCACTGGAGTGGCTAAAATGTATAGGACTATTCATCCCAAGTATTCCAGGACCCTGGGACAATGGGGCCTCTGCCCCATTGCTGATGGGACTCCATTAATGCAATTATTTTGGAAGAAAGTTCTGCAGTTTCTTTAAAAGGTGACCGTATACCTCTCAGATGCCCCTGACAGATTAAATTGATCCAATGCTGAATAGAGCATATGCACACATGTAGACATGGATGTCATGTGTATAACAGCTTTATCTGTCACAGCTGAACCCTGAAACTGGAATGCCCATCACTACGGAATGAATAAACATTGGGATGCACACGGCCCCAAGTGTCTTTTGTACCGAGGCTGAGCGAACTGGAGTCAGCCCAAAACACATCAAGCTCGGGGGTCAGTCAGGTCTGCACCGAACCCCACGCTGTGTTTTCAAACTTGACCCTTTCCTGCCAATGTCTCCGTCGGTCCTTTGAGGACAGTGATACCTGCTAAGCCAAAAGTCACCTGTGACCGTGTTGACACCCGCAGGCATCCATTAGCTGTGGCCATTGTCATTGTTCATTGATTGCCCAAGTGTTGCAATAAGAGGAATCACCTTCGATGTCTTTTTTCCAAATATCAATGAGCCCAGTGAAGAGCTGGGTGCTGAGGGTAAACATACAGTACTGGGGGGAGGAGGTCAGCAAGGGACACATGCTTACAGTACTCGGGCGTGGGCTCAGTAATAAGTATAGGGGCCCCTGATTGGGAAATGGGGAAACTATGACCAAGGCACTACTGACACTTGGTGCCAGATAATCCTTCATTATTGGGGGACGGCTCTGGACACCGCAGGATGCTCAACGGCAACTCTGGTCTCCACCCACTAGGGGCCAGGGACACCCTCACAGTCTGGGTGTGACTCCCAGGTGTCACTCCTCTGCCAGGACCCACATCACGGACCACAGACCCAGCAGGCTTCTCGGAACCTCACACCAGCCCGCTGCTCTGAACCTGTACCTTGGAAACCCCTTGCCCATGCTCACTCAGACTCTCCTGTCCGCTCTGCCTTCCCATGCTTCTCTGCAGCGTTTGAATGCCATCCACCTCTCCGGAAAGCCTGCTTTTTTTCTGAATCCATGACTGCCTTGGACATCCATCCCATCATCCCATTGGCTCGCCTTCCAGTCTCACCCCAGCAGAGATTATGAACCCGCTTCTGCCGAGATTCCAAATTCCCACCCCATTTATTAGTATGCAGGTCTCCCCGCCATGAGAGTGGCAGTCATTATTTTTCAATATTAATGTTATTGTTTCTCTGGAGCTTCTGCTGTTCTGTGATTCAAGGGCCCCTTGTCGGATCCCATATGTAGCATGTTTATTAGATGTAATATTTTATCTCTTGGACTCAGTGCCTGACACTATCATTTCCTTCTTATTTCAATAAAAATGATCTCCTTCGTCGCGGTTCTGACAGGAGCTAATGGTTTTCTTTATCACGAGAGAAAGGCAGAGGGGGCACGGCTAAGAGATGAAATGAACTGTATACATTTGTGCCTTAATTCAATTGACAGCACAAACTCCACTCTTAACGCAGCAACTTCCTAACATGAGATGCAGCAAAAGGAAGCCACGGGGACAGCTGCAGGGTCTCCATGCTCTGGACTTGCAGATCGTGGGTGTGAAAAGCAATCTCCACACGGAACCGGCCGAACCAGGAGGCGCGGGCCACAGATGCTCAGAGGAGTTCCGGTTGTCTTCCCTCCTTTCCGCCTTCTTTCTTGGTGTGTGGATGTGTGGCAGGGCGTGGGGTGGGGCTGAGTGGGTTTCCTGTTCATGGAGTCTAATCCAGTGCTGATAGAATCCAGTGCGACCACCCCCTTCCGAAGCCCAAATCTGCGGTTTGATGAGAATTCTTTCCTGCCTGTAAATTCCAGGTGCTTCTGCCTCGCTTTTCAGGTTTATTAGGAAAGAAAAGATTAAAAAATATTCAGTGTGCAATTCGACCTCAGCATTTCAGCAAGAAGCTGTGGGGAGGAGGGGGAAGACAGCAGATGCCAAGCGGGCAAGGGACATACAAAAAGAGCCACGGGGATATCGTGTAGGGGTGAAGACACCGCACCCCATACATGTGGTGAGACTCGGAGAGGCTCCATGGGAAGGAAACTGGGCGGCCACCTGGTGTGAGGACCCATCAGCGTTGGTAGGAGGACTAAGGCCTATGCAGACTCTGAAAAGAGACTGACTTGGCGGAGGATCCAGGGTCTGCCACTCACACTGTTCACCCTGGCAACCATGGCTCTCATAAAAGGAGGACATGAGACAGCAACATGAGACGCTGTCAGGATTGGATGATGTCTTCACATGTCTGAATAGTGTTTAGTGTGTGTGTGTGTGTGTGTGTGTGTGTGTGTGTGTGTGTGCGTGTGTGGTTCAGAGTGAGAACCAACACATGGCAACTCCAGTCTTACCCTCATACTGCATTGCCATCACTGGTCAACAGTATTATACTCAGGCCTGGGAGTTTGGTCTGTAGGGGACGGAAAGCTCCACTCAATCATCCAATTCACCAGCATGTCTGAGGTGCCGTGGTAGGGAATTCAGAGGTGAGTCTGACTGAGCTCTTGACCCCCAGGGACTCCCTGGCCCTGGGAGTGTGGGGGCATTCATCAACACCAGCACTTCCCTGTGGATGGCATGTTTGCGTATTGCCATATGGTGAGCAGCTGCAGTCCTGGGGCTGTGGTCAGGGTAGAGAAGTTACCTCACAGAGGGTGAGCTCCTGTAGGGTGAGGCAGGGCCATTTCTGAGTCCTGTCCTGTCCTCAGAGTTCAGTACGGGGCCTGAACCATGTGCTTCTTCAGCAAAACATGCATCAAGGACTGACCACGGAGCAGACACTGGTGCGGATGCAACGATGAACAAAGCATAGGTATGACTCCTGATCCCGTAGCCCTGCATTCTCAAGGCAACAGATAAGAGCCAGCCTCCCACCTCACATCTAGAAGGAAGCCAATCCCAAAGCCTCCAACCCTAGTTTATGCTCAAGAAGTAGTTGTTGAAAGGATGAATGTGAGTAAACAGATACAAATATGCTAAGTCAACTCAAGGACATACCAATGGGCATGGGATGCTATGTGAGGCTCTAACCAGAGTGTATGGATAGACATCAGAGTGATGGGAGCATCTACAGGGATAGACAAAGCCTGAGGTGGCCCAGGAGGGCTTCCCAGGGAAATGTCCCTTCATCTCTGCTATGGCTCCTCTGGCCTTTTAGCTCAGAATCTCCCCTTCTTGCCTCAGGAATCCTGTGCATCGTTTGGGATGTCCATCATTTGCGCCTGCAGGCAGAGTGGGAAGCCCTGTCTGGGGAGAAGGAAGGAACGAAGAGTCTGGGAACTCCCTTTCCTTGGGAGCCACGCCGTTGTCTCCAGGGACAGCTCTTGAGAGACTTGTCCAATGAAATTCCTCAGGAAAGCTCACACTTGGAAACATCAGCACATCCCACGCCTCTGCTTATCCATCCACTGGTTTTAGGAGTGATAACTATGTTCATCCATGTGCCAAGCTCTATGCTGGATCCTCAGCTAGATCTTAAAGAGACAGTCTCCTCTGGTTCCCTGGTCAGGACCCTCTGCAGCCCAAGCCCCTCCTCTGTCAGATCCTCCACTCAGTGTGGGGAGGATAAGTGGACCATCACACACTTGGTGCTGGGAGGAGAGTCCCATCCAGGGATGGACACAGAGATGTTAGGACCTGAGTTCAATACACTAAAATGAGTACAATTTTTCCACAATCCCTGGTTTGTCTCTTGCCAGGAGAAGTGGCCAGGTTGGCTTGTGAGGTATATAGCTGGGGGGATCTCTTCCATCATTATAACAAAAGGCCACCGGGAGAAACAAGATGATTGGTGGCCTGACACGACCTGATATCCCTGCAGGACATCATCTGCGTCACCCTCCCTGAATAGCCAGTCCGTGAGTAGGAAGCTCTACCATTGGGTGGGATCCACTAAGTCCCAGTAAATATAACTGGACCCACTTCCAGGCAATGAGGATACACAAAGTAAATAAATTCAACTTTGACTTCAAGAAGCTCCCAAGCTAGTCTACCCACTGAGCTCAGGTAAACTCACTCCCAGATGCTTCTCCCCTCTTTTTGCATTTTATTATCAACTAGAGGTCCGATGCACGAAATTCATGCAAGTGTCTCAGCCTATCGCAGCTCCCCCCACTGCTCTTTTAGGAAGGGCATCTGGAAGGTCATTCCAGAAGGTCATTCCTCCCTCTGGTCTAATTAGTTTATTAGCTCTTTATTATACAGGGTAGTGCCTTCTGGCCTGATCCCAGAGACTAAAAGAGCAATGATGATCTCAAACAACCTTTGTGTAATGCTGCCCACGGGTGGTGTGCCTTGTCCTACTTTCCTGCTTACAACCAACCCTTGCTCTGCATCTTCCAGGGTGTGTGATCTTGGGTAAGTTACTGCCCCCACTCCCCAAAGCCTTCATTTATTCATCTGTATGATGGAGAGAGGACACATGATCTCCAGTGTCCTCACAACCAAGTAGAGTTGTGAGGACACTGGAGATCATGAAAATGAAGTTCTTAACACAGTGCCAGGTGCCAGTGGCCACAGTCCCTATGAGAGAATTTCAAAGATAAGGCTCCAGTTAATGATGTATCTCTTTACATTAAAAGAAAATATCAGAGGCTGCTTTGTAAGCATCACCTCATCGACAGAGAAGATTCTAAAAAGTTCCAGAAGGGCAAGAGGCACATTTAGATGGAAAAGAGAGGAGAGCAGCAGAGAGTTTGCTCTCAGAACACGGAGGAAGTCCGCAGCTGCTGTGCATTTGAAAACTTCAATTCCCTTTGTCTTGGTGGGGGTCTAAGCATCAGTATTTTTCTTTTCACAAAGCTCTACAGGCAGAGCTAAAATGTTGGGTCTGCCTTTCAGGAAACAATTGGTAAAACATCTACTGTTTATCTTTGTGTCCCATTTATCTCCACTGTCAATTCTGGAATAAAACAAAAGAGAAAAAACTCAGGGGAGGGTGGTGGGCCGAATGGGTCTTTAAAGTGAAAGAAAGAATCAAGTTTATGAAAAACCATCACAATCAATTCAATGAAATGATTTTCTCCTTTAAAAATCAGGTACTTATACATTGCCGTTTCATAACATCCCATTCCCAGTGACCTTGGTTTTAGTCTTTGTCAAACATTTCATAACTTTCACTGTATATTAATAAGACCATAAAATACATATTCCATGCAACAGGTTTTCTTTATCTTTTTATATACTTTTTCAGCCATTTATATTTTCCTAAAATGTAGGATGGGAGAAGAAAAAAGCAAACTCTTGATTTTGCAATTATTTTTTCCATTTTCTTGTGGCCTGACCATATAAATACAACCAACAGAAGCATTCGCAGGAAATTATCAGGCAGCGAATGTCCAGATCCTATTTCTGGGTCCACGTGAACCTTGGATTTGCTTATTTATGGACTCTTCGGGTTATACTGAAAGACGAATTGAATGCTCAGTGTCCAATTTCTCTCTATTTGCAAATTTATGTTCGATGCAAAGCATAAACTGATTTACATCCAAAACAATGTATAAACTGAAGACCTCATTTCCCCCAGAGTGTTCATGTATAAATTTATTAAAGTAACTCCCTTCCTCCCACCCTCGCGATATATTTATTACACAGGAAGGGAGCACCAGTCCCCATGCCTCCCGTCCCCATGGGCCTCGCACCTCACCATTGCCTACATGTCTGTGAGTTGAGCTAGGACACAAATGATATGAAATCCATCTCTTGATGCTGCTTCTGCTTCTTCTTCTGGCTCAGTCTAACAAAAACAAGCACAGATCCAGAGAGGGGGAAAGGGAGGTCTGAACATGCAGGAGGGTGAGAGGGGAGGAGGGAGACCTCGGGAGGGAGCGCAGGCACATGCACGCTCCGAGGCAGCGTGATGGATAACTGAAGTGAAGGTGTCGGGATGGTATTATGTAAATTACCACGACAGCCAAGCCATGCACTGATGATTACCGAGGATGCGAGTGGCGCTGTGCTCCCCAGACGCCTGTGCTCCTTGTTATTTTTCTTCCCTCCAACTACCCTTGGGGTGGATTCTTCCTGACCCTGGTCCTTGGAAAAAAAAAAAAAAAAAGTCCTCCAAGAAAGAAGTTCCCCTTCACCAACATACATTTCTCAGCTCCCTCAGCAAGAAAGGAAAAAAATGAGAAGGAAGGATGTGACAAGTCTCTCCATGGATCCGTCCCCTCCCTGGATGCCAACCAGACAGACGTCTCCCAGCTGCCTTTTGTTTGGCTCAGTGAAGCAGTTGGCTTTATCAAGCACCTTGATTGTGCCTTCGTTTCAAGGGCAGCATCTAAAGGAGAGAAACTGGCAGCAAAAAGAGTGGCTCTGAACTCATAAGAAGATGAGAGGTATCATTTCATACATATATATATATATATATATATATACACACAATATATATATATTTGTGTGTGTATACATAGATATGTGTATATATACACAGATATGTGTGTATATATATATGGAATATAAGAAATATGGATATATATGTAAAATATGGATATATATACATACACACACACACACACACACACACACACACACACACACACATATATATATATATATATATATATGTATATATGTATTAATCCATAGGAACATATATTTTAAGTATGCTACTTTTATGCCATCTGCATTTTATTGGGACATACACCCTATGTTCCATCCATGAGGTCTTGTTGATTGTAGGTGAGGGTTTACAAGCTTATAATTGAAAATATGTCCACACAACTTTGCAATCTGTAGCCTCTCCCCAAATTAGAGAGGTAGGCATTAAATGAATGAGAATACCACACAAATGCTCAGTATTACTTGGTTTTCATTCATTCATACATTCCATCATTGGTGTGCAACATATTTATTGACCACTCATGGTGACCCAGACTCTGTATAGTTCTGGACCCACAAAGATTCATGCCAGGCAGTGTTGGTCCCATGGAACCATGAGACTAATGGGGAAGCCAAGCATTCTACTAGCTTCAGAGGAGTCCTAGGATTATTAGACAGAGCAACCAGCTCACACATCAAGGACTCATTTACCTGCCTGCCTGTTCTTTTAGTGTGTTTGTCCTTGGCATGAATCTGTCATTCCCGGTATCTCCAATTCAACCCCAGGGGCCCAGAATAGTCATACTAGCTGAATTGAGGAATGTCAGCTGGTTTTATGATTATTTTGAAAAGCAATGCTAGATCCTAGGATTTGATAAGCCAAAGCTTTTAGTATCAGACTAGTTTAATTATTCCTTCTTTTTCTCAATCCATCTTCACTGAACAATTGCTGTTTGCCAGGCTCTGTGCTGTGAGATGGGGATGCCATCGTGAACAAGGCAAATACAGTCTCTGCCCTCAGGATGCTCACTGCCCAGTGAAGAAATGAGACACTGATGCAATAAGCACACAGATTCCCAAGAGTGCACTGTGATGAGAGCTGGAAAGGAAAACTGGGTTTTCCGTGAAAACCTCCTGAAACCTATCCAGTCCAACTGTCAAGGAAGCTTTGAAGAAATAATAGTCTTGCTGAGATACCTGCATGAATAGGAGTTCGCTTGATGAATTGGAGGAGAACAGTGGGTCAAGTGTGTGGGGCAGAAGGAACATCAGGGTCTAAGGTCCTAAAATGAGCAGAGATATACTCAACTCAAGGAATTGAAAGAAAACCCACCAACTGGAGAAGAAAAAGGGGGAGGGAGGGATGGAGGAGCAAAAAGAGGCTGGAAAGGTAGGGTGTAGCCAGGTCAGACAAGGCCTCCCATCTTGGGTGGAAGCTTCAGAGATGTTTGAAGTGATCATATACCTGTGGATTATAGACTATAGGGCGAGGTGCCCATGTGGAAAAACTCAATGGAGAAGACAGGTAACATGACAGAGGACTTTATGAAGACAAGAGTAGCCTGGTCTGCCATAACTTTGACAATAATGGAAAGAAGAGGTGAATTCAGATTATGTGCTAGTGTGTGAAATTCCCAGAAGTAGCAAAGTGACTGCATCAGGGAGGATCAATTAGGGAAAAGAGTTTCCAGAGTGACTTCTAGATTTCTGATATGCCCCATTGGGCAAATGAGTTATCAACATAGCACATCCTTGAAGCTTACTCTTATATTGACTACTTAAACCAACCTATTACTAGTACATTCTGCTAGATCTTCCATTGCCCCTTTAGATCTAGCAAATACATACCACACTTACCTGTTTTAGGCACATTGCTAACTTCATGGGGAGTATCTGGTTCATTTTATATGTGTAAATATGAGATTATTCCTCTTGCCTCCACTTGCTTTAGTCACCTAGGCCTCCAAGACCATCCAACAAGATGCAGAGGTCAACGCATGTCATTTCTGAAGGTACAAGTGGAAAAGGGTGTCCCTCGCAGGACACCAGTCAAACTCAGGAACTGACCTAGGATGTGGGTTGTGCTTTGTGTCTGCGCTGGCTGCATGACCCCACGATGCCATCAAGACCCCTAGCCAGCTGCAAGCATCAGGGTAAGAACTACACTCCAGACCTTCTTGGCAATTAGCTGAATCTTTGCCACCAGTCCTGCCCTGCCACACAGCCCCACACTGGCACTCCTCCTGGAGCTGTGGAGTGTGTGGTTTATGAGGTGAGAGCTCATGCAGATGATCTCTGTCCTGTGGGTGCTCACGGCTTAGCCTGACACCTTTCAGACGGAAGGAAGAAACCCACAGGACAACATAGCCCACTGTACAGCAGACTCTAAATGACTCTGTAAACCAAACGCATGTGAAAATGTTAAGAGTAATTACCATTATTATTCCCTGCTCTCCATCCACCGACACTAAATGCTCTCTATGCATTTTCTCATCCAGTCCCCACACCACCTTTCTGAGCAGGGTCCTTGATCAGCTCTGTTCTCCAAAAGAGGATTTGAAGGGTCAGAGGTTCATCCTATGACCCAAAAGATAGACTATTTGCTCACATCCACCCAACCAGTTAAGTGGCCAGCCAGGATTCAAGGGCAGAAGTCCCTGCCTCCAAAGCCTGAACTCACCTGACCATCACTGTCTCTTTCATCTCTTATTAACATGATTGTTCATTAGAACCCAGACACAACTCACACTGCTGTAGTTACTATTAGTTACAGCCATATGCATGCTATTAAATATATAAAGCATTCTGAAACATGGAAAGCTATAGGGAAAAGAGGACTGGAAGGTTTCTGGGAACAACTCAGTGATGAAATTCACTGAGGCGAGGGAGAAATCAGCATAACGTGCTGAGGAAAGAGGAAACGCAAGTGCAACAACTGAAGTGAGCAGTGAAACCACTGAAATGAGGAGATCCCGACACATGGCAGAGGACCGGATGGCAGAGCAGATCTCTAACACCTAACCCTCCACAAAATGCAAATCACAGTAGGTGATCAAAACACATTCGAGGCCCAGCCAGGTGGCTCAGATGGTTGGGTGCTATCCCATGAACCAAATGATTGCAGGTTCTCCCTGGCCTGTGTTTCTCAGTGATCAGTGATTAGGGCATCAACCTGTGAACCCAATGGTTGTGGGATCAATTCCTGGCCCCAGTTGGGGCATGTGCCAGGAGCAACCAATCATTGATATTGATGTGTGTCTCTCACATCAATGTTCTCTCTCTCTCTCTCTCTCTCTCTCTCTCTCTCTCTCTCTCTCTCTCTCTCTCCTCTATCTCTCCCCCTTTCTTCAATTCCCTGTCTTCGTCTTCATCTCTCCCTACTGCCATGCTCTCTAAAAAAAAGTCAATGGAAAAATAACCTCAGGTGAGGATTAATCTATTCTATCCCCTGTTGGGGCACATACAGGAGGCAACCAATCGATGTTTCTCTCTCACATTGATGTTTCCCTCTCTCTCGCCCTTCCTCTCTAAAAATAAAAAATAAATAAAATAAAATATATCCTTCTGTAGGGGTTAAAAAGGAAAAAGAAAAAAAAAAAGCTCATGGGAGAAGAGTTGAGAAATCTTAACATGATTAATGTTGTCTTCTATGGAGAAGAGTTAATGATTATTGCCTGCATTTGATATGTAGTTAAATAGAAAAAACAGCTCTGATATATTAATGTCATTACTATTTGGGGAGATCTATTCAAAGGCAATCATTTAAAAACAAGAGTTAAGTTCGCAGAGATTTTCATGGGAGCATTATTTGTAATAAAACAAAGGGAATAAGGAAAACCTAAACCAATCACAGGACAAATTATGAAAGTCTTATAGAGCGAAATGATTATTATGAAAACTTTGCTACCACACACAACATGCCGATGTGATCAGCATGAAATGAGGAAAGCAGGGTGCTAATCATTTGCCCACCACCTTTAAAAGTATATAAAACATTGGGTGCATAGAGAGGAAGCTTAAAGGACATCCCTAGTCCTCACACTCACACACATGCACACTCCAGCACCAGGAGAGGCCTGGCTTCGTGCTTCCTGCTCTGTTCTCTACATGTTCTGTCTAGGCTGAGCTGGAAGGTGCATGTACCATGCTATAGAGCAGAGGAGCATTTTTGAATGAATAAATGAATGAATGGGTGGCTTGCGATTTTTTTCTCTTTGAAACCATTACGCTCTTGCTACTTTACCTGGTAAACCAGGAACCCCATGGCTTTCTGGTCTCCCTGTCCATGTTTTCGAAGCCTCCCTAGTGGTTCAGTGAGCGGATGCTTTGCTTTCCAAGCCCCTAGCCTGTCTCCTCCAGCTGGAAAACAGATCTTACGGGAGGAAAGCATTTTACGATCTTAAAGAACTCCGTCCAAATATTGCACGGCAATATTACACTGTATAATCATCGGGGTCATATAGAAAGTACATAAAGATTGCTATTTTAATTTAGTTTTGCTTTAATAGTATACAGCCCCTGATCCTCGTGGGATCATAAATAGAGACTCAAGGACGTGAAAGAGACAAGTTCTGTGACTTAATCTAGTCCCTTCATTTTCCAGATGAGAAATAGACTGAGGATGCTAAGTGATTTATCTAAAGCAACATATTGCGTTGGCGAGCCATTCAAATCTCCACTTTTTAAAGGGCCAAAGTCTTTTTAGAACGTTTGCTTGGGAAGAAATTTGAGAATGAGGTGCGCTGAGCCGTTAGATACCAGATGCAGAGTGGTAGATGCAACAGTAAGCACAGACCATGCCGCAAGGGTGCCCAGGGGCTGTGGGCAGGGCCACGTGGCTGGCGGAGAAAGGGAAGGGCAATCAAAAATAAGTGACGGCAAAAGCCAGGGTCCAGACCAGCAAGACAGTTCCTAACCCTGTGTGGCCTGCAAAAGCGCCTCTTCTCCCTGGTGCCTGCTCTGCGCTTGCTGCATATTTGCTGGGGAAGGAAACACGAGGCAGGGAGGAGTTCATGGTCAGGAACCGAGATAGGTGCCGCCTGGTTGTGCCCAGTGTCATGGGAGGTAAACCTGGAGCCTCTGAGATTGGAATCAGAGGCTGAGGGGCCTGCTAGGCTCTCAGGAAGCCATGGTAGTGACAAAAGCAAGAAGACAAAAGAGTCTCCAGTAATAGCGCCAACTGCTGAGGATCCATTGCACCTACCTCATTACTCAAGCTAGAGCCTCGATCAAGCTTAAGGCCACAGTGTCAGGGCTCAGCACCCAACCAGAAGTGTGTGCTCCGAATATGCCAACCTTTCCCCATAACTGTTTGCAATTTTTCAAATACTTATGATGCATACTTCCTTTTCATCTCAAAATGTCCAAGGGGGCATTTGTATGTACATGCCCGTATGTGCGTGATAACACACACACACACACACACACACACAAACACACACAAACACGCACAAACACGCACACAAAAGAGAAGAGAGAGAAATAAATCTGTCTGTTAGGGTCCAAGCATGTGCTGTGGCTCTGCAGTGTATAAAATGGTAACCTGATTGCAGGCTTTTATTTTAATAAGAATCTCTTGGACTAAATAATGGGAACCAAATACAGTAATGTACTTGCCAACAATGCTATGGGCAGCCCCCTGGGACAATCGGGGGGACGTGGGAAGTGACACTTGTACAGGTTTAAATTCGAAATTGCATTTAATTTGTATGTCCTATTGCTTAGTTGAAAACATGTACCTTGAAGGCAAATGCAGACGGAAATGGGCATCCAGCTAAAAATATGTGAGAGGCAATAATTTGCCTTGATGGCACCCACATCTACATGGGGGAAGTAACGAAGCATCTCAGGGGAGTGTTTCTTTGGCTTATTTGTTACCAAGTTGTCAACCTGAGGACTGTGCCGAGTGACTGCTCACGAACTTTTCTTTTGTTTCAGCTCCTCAACAGCACACTCTGTCCACGCACACTTTCTAGCTTTCTTCCATGGATTTATTCAGCATCCAGGGCCTCTGATACACTCACCATTGTTCTAGAAACACAGCAGTGAGCAAGATGGGCCGGAGATGTGGCCCTACTGGGCCAAAGGTCTCATCCACGTGGCCTTCTATCACTCTCTTTCCCTGCAACTCACTGGGTTAGAGTAAGACAAGGTCACAGAGGCTGTGGCCAGGAGTGGTGTCAAACGGAGGTAGTTAGGAGTAGGGAAAAGACTGGGGAAAGGCGGCGGTAGCTAAAGGAACCCTCAGGAATCAAGCTGAGAAGGGGACTCTTACAGCTGAGCTTAAGGGATACACTCATGAGCCCCACTGGAAGGGAAAGGGGTGTGAGGACCCAGGTGGGAGCTCCTTGGACAGCTCTGTGCCCAGAGGGCCGAAGCCCACAACTGTATCTGAGTGGCCACCATCCACATGGAGTGAGGAAGGTCACCTGAGTTCAATGCACAGACTGGCTTAGAAAACACCTCTACATGTCAAATAATCAATGGATGACATTAAAAATAAGTCTTGCCCAGCCAATGTGGCTCAGTGGTTGAGCACTGATCTATGAACCAGGAGGTCACAGTTCAATTCCAGGTCAGGGCACCTACCTGGGCTGTGAGCTCAATTCCCAGTGGGGGTGTACAAGAGGAGGCTGATCAATGATTCTCTTTCATCATTGATGTCTCTCTCTCTCTCTCTCTCTCTCTCTCTCTCTCTCTCTCTCTCTCTTCCTCTCTGAAATCAATAAAAATATATTTATTTTAAAAATAAGTCTTTAATGCCTGAGTAAAATGAAAGCTCAGCCTAAATGGCCCCGAGTTGACACATATTTAACCACTGGGACAGCCACACTAGTGTATCCTGGCTCAATGTCTTGATCATATTCTACAGAAGAGCTAAGCTGGGAAGTCCTGTTATTTGAGAACCAACCAGAGGACTTCACTCACATTCCTTCCCTTCATGTCTACCAGCCCCAAAGAGTCACCACGGGGCTGAGGCTTGAGAGACAAGCTCTCCCATCTATAGGGAATGGGGGTGGACATAGGGAGATCATAGGTTAAGGAAATAAGGAGGAGCCGCTTAGAGTGATAGAAACACCAAGGGATGTCCTCCCCTTGGGACCCGCTGGTCCCTGCAGGCTCCATTCTCCAGCCTCCTGTGTGTTAGTCAGGCAGCTGTGGTTTCTGCTGCTGTAGAAAGCCTCGCTCAGAAGAGACCCAGGGTAGACCATAGTCAAAGCCCACATCGCATGGAGGACACATCAGCTTCCTTTCCTGACTGCTCTGGGGTACAGATGCCACCTACACTGGGAGGGCAGGCTCTGTGGCTGATTCTCCACCTGGTCCTCAAAGGATGTGAACAGAGTTTGGTGTGCAGTGGCCACGGTAAGTGGGAAAGAATAAATACATGCTTGCTTTCAATTTAATTCATTCTCCTGGGTGGAATCAAAGGACCTCTAGGCTGTATGCAGATGCAAGGGAAGGAGAAAGGAGGTTCCTGAGTCAGGGCTGCATCACAGAATGGCAGAGGATAGCCTTTAAAGAGAGACTCGGTCCCCAGTGCAGCTTCTACCGTGTGATACAGGCGATCCACTCCTCCACGAAACTCGCCATCCACATTTGTAAAATGAGGATGATGACACTACCCACTCTGTAGTGTTTTGGTGACACTTAAATGAGATCATTCGTGTTCAGCACTCAGCATAATGCCTGGCTTGCAGTAAGTGGCAGTAAGTAATAGCTATTATCAAGAGTGGTGGCAGTAGGTAATATTCAAACAGACAATCTAAATTTTTAGATAATGCTTGTTTCTATAGCAGATAAATCCCCCAAATTTCCGTGGCTTGACGTATGATAAAGTATGTGTGTCTTACATAACGTCCGGCCAGCAGAGGGGTCAAGAGGAAGAGAGGATCTACTCCGTGCAGTCATTCGGGGACCCAGGGGTATGGGGCTATCGGGGGCTTAACCTGTGGTTCCCAAGGTTGCTCTAAAGCCAAAGCATCGCCTAGGAGGTCTGTGGAGACCAGTCCTGGAAGTGACACTCTTGCCTTCAGCTCACGTTCTATTGTCCAAAATCAAGTCACATGGACCCCGAACCACAGGGAGGCTGGGGGATGCAGTGAAGTCTGTTGGGAAAGAAGAAAAAGAGGGGTTAGTGAACAGTCCCAAAGTCTCAGCCACTTGTCACCCCACTATGCTATAAAAATCAGGATTGGAACCCGAGTCCAGGTTCTGACCTATGAGCTCTTTCAGGTACCATTTCCGGGCCCTGCACCCTCACAGCTACGGTGCAAGGGAAGGAGAAAGGAGGTTCCTGAGAGTCAGGGCTGCATCGCAGAATGGCAGAGGGTAGCCTTTAAAGAGAGACTCGGTCCCCAATGCAGCTTCCATCGGTCAGGCTGCAGGTGTGGGGCACAGCTGTGGCCTCCATGTTGGAGGGAGCAGGTGAGCCAGGTGATCTGCACAGGCCCTTCCACCGCTTGAGCAATTGCTTCTCCTAAAGAGGAGAGTTTTAGCAACATTGTCAAGTGTCCGGAAATGGTAGGAGAAACATTTACTAGAGGCAGAAACTGGTCATGAGATCTTGTAGCGTATTTCCTAACCTCAGATTCCTATTGGGACAACGGAATTACTGTGACAGCAGCAGGTTGTAATGTGTTTGGAATGGAGCATGCTGGATAACAAGCACTCAAGAAATGGAGGCATTATCCATGTGGCTTTATTTAGAGACCAGGGAAATGGAAAGAAATGCTTTCCTTCCTCCCCTCTCCCCATTTTCTCTGCTGGTAGGTTCAGAGAATCAAGCATTATGATGTCCAGCTTGCTAGATGAGGCCTGTGCTTGGCTCAGTCCTCAGTTAAGCAGAGAGACCAGCTACTTCCAGTACCAACCCTTTCCTCCAATCACAAGCATGGAGGCTGCCTCCTCCTGTTCAGGTGAACTTCATTGGCCCCAGTGGAGAAAGCATGCGCCTTGCCTCCAGCTGGCAGGTTTGTAGCACAGGGCGCCTGAGGTTGCCTTCCATGAGTCCTTCCCATCTCAGCTGCTCCTGGTTGTACCTGACCATTTGGAAGAAGAACTCAAAAACCCATTTCTGTCCCCCAGAATGAATCCATTTGCACCAAAGGCCTGAATGAGAACTGGAGATTTTGCACAGGTGTCCTCCCCAATAATATACTTTAAAAAATTCCATCCAACCTGTCTTTTTGCCAAAATCCCTTCTTCTCTGTGCCCCATCCTCAGAGGCATTATGTCCTCCTACCCCAACCCACCCCACCCCCTTATCACTCAGCTGTGAGGGCCCCTGTCTCCTTCTGTGTGCATCTTTTCCTTTGGAATCGTATGTGCCAGCCTCCATTGTGAAGAGAATGCAGGCTTCCCCCTGCCTCCATCCCTCCTATCCTGGGACACCTGCATTTTCCTAACAATCCTCAGGAAACAAAGAGCTCGCCAGTCTCCAGGATCTGGCCTCTTTAGAAGACATTGGGGTTGCCAATGTTCCCCGTGGCAGGCAGGGGGGGAGACATGCAGTCTGTGAGCCATGATTCTCTAAAGAGCGAATCTCAAACTAAATGCTTTTGTTTGTCTTTGTTTGCATTTCAACTAAATCATAAGGTCTTTGGTTTGGAAACAGGCACAGAGGATCTATCTATCCTCATTTCATGCTATAGCATTGGGTAGTGGGATGCCTTCTTCCCCTTGGATGTTGTCACAGGGAGGGCTTGGGTCTCCTTAGCCCCATCTGTTCTTTAACATTCAACTATTGATTAATTTGGCAGATTTAAAACAACAGCAACAACTAATCAAAAAGAACATATCTTTTAATGAGAGTGCTTAAACACCTTTTCAATGCATGCTTTCATGTTCCAGAAGCTCACAACATCCATTTTCATCTCCAAGTGTTCTAGCTTGCCTGGTGGGGTTTTAGTCCCCTAAGAAGTTTGCACAAATGGGGAAACTTCATCAATTCTATCAATTTTATTCTCTGAGGAAAAAAGAAAGCGCATAACTGGGTTGAAATGGATGGAAACATGGATTGAAAGGGGAGGATGCACGTATTTATGTTTTCATTTTATGTAAATAAATACATGCTGAGATATAATAGTCACTGAGGAACCAACACGAAATCACTGTAAATGGTTACCTACAGAAGGTACTGATGTGTCAGAATCCAAAATAGCTTTGAGAATTTTTCAGAAATAAAAATTCCAGAAAGAATTTTTAAAAAGTGAAATTCAAGATCCCCAAACTTCCACCTCACCTTAATGTCACTGAAATCCGAAAACGTCTAGTTTAATTCTTGGGATAGTTCATAAACTGAACATGGTGGGGAAGAGATTAAAGTGTGGAGGATGCTGTGAAAAGTGGAAATCACTAAAATCAGTGGTTCTGTCATGTCAACCAAAGATCCAGGGTCCTTGAGACTTTCATTGGTCTATAATGCCAAGACTTTTTTTGTACTGATGCCTAGATGTGCTTTGCTTTCTCCACTGCACTGACATCCTCAGCGATGTGCAAAGCCGTGGTGGGAGAAACCACTGTCATCTGAGCACGCAGTGGCCTCAGACGGTGTTGGTAGTCATTGTCTTCACTTCCTGGTTTATTTGTCTTCCCTCCGGCCAGTGTGGCTCAGTGGTTGATCATCAACCTATGGACCAGGAGGTTTACCGTTTATTCTCGGTCAGGGCATATGCCCAGATTGCAGGCTTGATCCCCAGTGTGGGGAGTGCAGGAGGCAGCCAATCAATGATTCTCTCTCATCATTGATGTTCTGATCTCTCTCTCTCTCTCTTTCTCTCTCTTTCCTCTCTTCCCTTCTTCTCTAAAATCAATAAAAAGTATTTTTAAAAATGTAGTTTCTACTTTAAATAATTATTATGGCCCTCATAAAACTTTAAAAATATTAATGCTATGATTTCTTGACATGGGAGTACAGGCCTGTTTAGTTTTCTACTACCGCTCTACAAATGCCCATGGTGACTTAGAACAACATACGTTGATTCATCTTCAAATTCAATAGGTCAGAGATCTGACCTGGGTCTCACCAGGTGATCTTAATCAAGGTGTCATTGTCAGCGGGTGTTGTCTTTGCCTGACAATGAGAGAAGATAATCCATTTCCTGGCTTCTCACAGCTTTAGCTGCTGCCTGCATTCTTGGGTCATGGCTCCGTCTTCTCTGGTCAAAGTCAGCCACATTGCATCTCTCTATCTCTCCTTCATGGTAGAATGTCCCTCTCTGAATTCAGCCAAAAAAAGCTTTCCACTTATGAGACCAATATCTTTAGGCTGAGCCCTCACACTTAATCCAGGATGATCTTCTCATCTCAAGATCTTCAACTTAATCCCACCTGTAATGTGACTTTTTCAAGGAAGGTAACATGCTCAGCCAGAGACTAGGGCATGGCCATTTTGAGGGGCCATTGTTCTACTGAGCACAGTCTTCATAGTATTCCAACAAAAAGGGAACTGAGGCATACGACACTTCGGATACATACTGAAATAAGGTGGTAGTCCCAAGCAAGGACACTTTTTGTGTGATTATTTGAGTTGTGCCCTAAGCAGGTGTTTTATTCATGAAATACCATTTTTACTTGAAGCACAACTTACAGGCAAATAAGAATTGTTCAGATCTTGGGGGTTTAGCACACACTTTTAAAAAGATATATATTTTATTGATTTTTTACAGAAAGGAAGAGAGAGGGATAGAGAGCTAGAAACACCAATGATGAGAGAGAAACAACAACCAGCTGCCTCCTGCACACCCCCTACCAGTGATGTGCCCACAACCAAGGTACATGCCCTTAATCAGAATCAAACCTGGGACCTTTCAGTCCACAGACTGACACTCTATCCACTGAGCCAAACCAGTTTCAGCCACACTTTTCTTTTAATGAACAAAATGAGCTTGAAGTTTTTACTTGAACAATAATTTCATTATTGGTAACAAACAACTGATTGGATTAGTTGTCAATAATGAGCTTAGAGCTTTCAGGTTAAATTAGAACTTTGGGAAACTTGCATCTGCTATCATGACCCTGACTCATTCCCAACATTAAAGACTTTTCTGATGAGATCAGTAGAGATATTAATGAAGGTGACTTTTTTAGGTAATGACAAAAATATGTCAGTATTTAGATAATTGGCATCACTCAGGAACTGATATTTTCCAAATCAGATATATATGACCTTGCAAAGTCATATATTGATCTGCCAGTAAATTATACCTAGAATTCAAGATAGTCCAATAGATTATAATATAACAAAGTATGTAAAGCTTATTGATATTGTTTCAGACTTCAAATTTCCATGAATCCTTAAGAACTAGCCCTTGTCAAGTTTTGGTTTAGTGTCAAAGAAGAATTTCTCAAATTATCTGAAAAGCTATAAAACATTCTCCCATTTCCAATGACACCAACACCTGAGGGTAGATTTTCTTCATCCACTTCAGTCTAAAACCCCTGTCATAGTATTTTGCATTCAGAAGTAGACATGACAGTCCAGCTGTTCTCCATTAAGACATACATTAACGAGATTTTTAAAAAATGTTAAATAACATCACTCTTCTCAGTGATATTTTTTTTAGGAGGAAACATTACTTTTTAAGTAATGGATTAGTTATTATTTTAAGATAAATCAGTAAATGGATATTCTATATGTCTGTTTTTATTTCTAATATGGTAAATACTGATACAGCCCACATGAGCAAAGCTATTTGTGCCCTCAACAGTTTGAAGAGTGTAAAGTGAGGCCAGAAAGTTTAAAGTCAGGCTCAATCAGGGGCAGGGCTGGCCAGCCAGCCAACTTCCTGCAGCTACTCCCCTTGCTGGCCCTGCCCCCGATCTTCCCCCCACCCTGATAGGGGCTATGCCAGCCAGCCAACCGCCCATGCCCCTTCCCTCAGCTGGCCCAGCCCTGATCAGTCCTGATTAGGGTGGGCCAGCCAGACCCAGACTGTGCATGAATTCATGCACTTGGCCTCTAGTATTAAATAATATAAGGGATAAAGCATTTAGATAGAACCATGAGCTGCTTCAGCCAAGGGGATATATATATATATAATGCAACTTAGGTGGGGATGCCTAATGGTCATGACCAGACAGGAGGAGGTTGTATGTGTGGGTGAGGCCCGGAGTGGAGACAGAGATAAGGAGGGCTGCAAGCCACTGTGCCACCACTTGGGCCAGTCCCCAGAGCCAGAGTGGACATGGTCAAGGATGGGGGGCCAACCAGCAGCCTCCGTGGCCAAGCGCAGGCCCAGAGAGAGCAGAAGCAGCGTGGCTCCCTCCCACCTCCCGTGGAATCCACATAGCTCACTCCTGGCTCCCGTGAGCACTGGTGGCTCACTTCTACCTCTGGCGGAGCCACTCAACTCCCGGGAAAGCAGTGCAGCTCCCAGAGGCGTGCTGTGGTTCCTGTCAGCTCCAGAGGAAGCGACAGGTTGCCTACTGCGCGATGTCACATGATAGGCTATTAGTAAGCAATATTACAGGAAAGGGAGACTCCATGCTTTGCTTACTGTGAAATCTATTTATCTGTAGAATCCCAGTTAGGAAATGACATGATGTATCGTATCAATGGGTTGCTTTCGATGGTCAGTGTAGTGGCTGACCTCTAATCTGCCTGTGTCTTCTTCTCCAGACCACTTGCAACCCAGAACCACCTCACAGAGAACTCACTTGAGTGAGAACATCCTGGTGTCCCTGCTGCAATGAACCTTCTCAGTCCTGTGAGAGGAAGGAAAGAAGCCCAGCCGTGTGTGTAGTGTCTGGGCTGCTGATTTGATTGGATGGGAAAGCCCCCAGCTCAGTGGGTGGCACAGAAATCTGAAGGGTGTGATGGCATTGGACCCTATGGAGGAGGAAGGCAGGGCCAGACACACTGTCTTCATCGGTGGCTGCCAAAGGGCCATGGACAGTCCCTAAAGGAACTGCCAGCGGTGTGCCTTGTGCACATTTTCTGGGAAGAGTATCCATAGACATTTCCATCAAGATTTCAAAGAAGCCCCTTGAGGGAAGTGTAAGAACCACTGGATCAACATTTCATTCACTACCTGCTTTCAGCTGGTTTGTGCTCCCCGGAGCTTTGCTTGTGGAACCATCACCACAGTCACCACGCTCTGAAGAGTACCCTGTGTTATAAGCAATGACTTACCCTCACCTGCTAGCCTGTGAGCTCCAGTGAGATCAGAGCTGTGTCCTACTCACCGGGAATCCCTGTTTTTACAAAGTGCTTGAGATATCATAAGCGCTCAATAAATTCCATCAGGTTAAATTGAATTACCTCATTTACATTGAATCATGTGTATGTTCAAAATGATAAGTTGTAAATAAGTCCTATGCAAATGACATATACTCACACAGATATGTGTATGTGTGCACAAATTACTTCTGTGTCTGTAAAGCAACTGGCCCTCATTTATTCATTATCTATTAATTGAGTCCATGTGGCAAGTCCTGGAGACAAGCAGCTGAAAAAGGCATCCTTTCCACCCTGATAAGCTCACCGTACAATGGAGGACATAAGGGTAGGACTCACAAGAACAATATGCTATCACTCGCTGGCTCTGGAAAACCCAGAGGACTTTAGGAGCACAGAGTGGAGGACAGGCACCCAACCTCTGGATGCAGGAGATCACTGGAAGCCTCTACAAGGGGGAAATCCTAAAAATAATGCTAATAATAGTAAGACTTACATGGGCAGGAGAAATATAGCAAGAGGACGAATGGAAAAAGGCGTTCAGGGAGCAGAAGGTCCATGTGAACATGTAAAAAAGCTACAGCATGAGAAATCATAGAATACACTCACACACACAGACACACACACAAAAACACACTCACGCATGCACATGTGCACACCTGTTGCTTCAGAAGTACCATTGACTCCTATCAAATCCATGAGCAACACAGTCCTGCTGGTGAATCCTCAATTTTCCCCTTAAATATTAATGGATAGCACTAGATCAGTTGCTCTCACTCCTATCTGAACATTATAATCACCCAGAGTATGATGAAACGTGTTCTTGTTCAAGCTACATGTTGTAGTATTGAAATAACAAGGGCCTCAGCATCCTGGCTCTGTGGTCTTGGAAATTCCTCACATCCTCCCCTGACACCCAGTTCCTCATCAATGTAATGGCGGTTATAATGCTATGGCATCTGATTGTATTGGTCTGGGGTTGGGGTCCACGTATCAGATCTTTTAAAAAGTTATCCCCATGATTCTACAGACAGCCACTGACTACTAAGTAGAGGATTCCTTCTGGCTTTATTCATTCTTTTCTCCGTTCAACCATTAATTAGTTATTTTGACTTCTCTACGTACTAATCATGAATGTGTGTGGCATTTCCGGCCATCTCCTGGGTATTTCTGAGACAGTAAATGGAACAGGTCCATCCTTGTCCTCAGGGTACTTGCAATCTAGCAGATGCTCAGAAGGATGGTGTCTGATGCAGTTTTGTCCCAGTGCCTGATTTTTCCCATGCCTTCCCGTACTATCACCTCTCGGCCATCTGATTTTAAACCCCCAGATGCAATTATCCAATCACATGTACATACAGTGTCAAGTCCAGTTTTTCCCACACCATTTTCTTATGCATCTGGTCCCAGAACAATGTTCATCTGTCGTTTCAGTTTGCATGCCAAACCTTCCCTTGGAGGACTAACTTAAGGAACAGGGCCCTCAGCCTCCAGGCTGTGTGGTCCGGAGGGTTCCTCACAGCCTCCCCCTGAAACAGCTTCCTCCTCAATATAATGGCTGCTGTAATGTCATCTCATTTAAACTTCAGAAAACGAAACTTACAAAGCAGATATTCTTTCTTATGTTACGGGAAGGGAAACGGAGGCTCGGGGAGGTTAAAGGAAGTTTGCGCTGTCTCAGCCCGGGGACGTGTCTGATTCTGTCTAGAATTTAGATCACCCCAAAACAGCCGTGCATGAGCTCTTTGCATCATACTCATTCCAATAATGTGGCCACCACTCAGAAAAGCTTGACAGGGCCTTGGAACTCTCTGGAATCCATCTCCAAGCAAGGGCTTGCCTTATGTGCATGCCTCGTTCTTGATTGCTAGCTGTATACTAAGATCTCTGTGCTTCATTTATCAGTACCCAGCTTCCCCTGGTGAAGACTCTACAGAGCAATGCAGTCCTGTCAGCTCGGTCCCATAGAAGATGAAAATATACAATGTCTGTGCTGTCCTGCCCCGTGGGGTAACGGTGAGTACAGTGACTATGAAACACTAAAGAACAGTAAAGCTAAAGAACTGAATTTTAAATTGTATTTTGCCTACTTTAAAATTGAAATAGCCACGTCACTCGTGGCTACGCATTCAGACGGCAGAGTTGTAAGCTGTGTGTTCGTGACAGCAGCAAAACAGCAAAAATAAGCGGTCCTGCGACCAGGCAGCCGCAGCCTGTGTGTGCTGCGGGCATGGGAAGCTAGCTCCTGGGATCACTGGTCATGTGCACACACGGTGAAGTGTTACCATGAGCCTCTGGGGGAAACTGAGACCTCCAGTACTCCGCCAGGACTGCGGGCAGCAACTAGAGCATTACGTCGGGGGAGGGGGGGGGGCAGTCCCAGTTTGGAAACGGACACCCATGTTTCCAGCTCTCTCTTTCCTTGTCTTCACACACTGTCAGCTGTTCTGCTGGGTGCTGAATGGAGGGGCCTCTTTTCACTTGAGAAGCATGTCCGGTGATTCAGCCCTGGACCAGCCCGCACGTGGCCCCAGAGCAGAGTGTCCAGGCCTCCGACAGAGACACCACCACGTTCCCTGGCAGAAAGGTCCGTGTGGTCCTAAGGAGAGTGTGAGGGTCAGGGCTGGGACAGCAACGACCTCTCCCCGTCACCTGCCTGCACTCTGCCATGTTAACATACTGAGAGCGGCGCAGGAGTGACAAAACCAATCCATCACCCGGAGCCCGCACAGAGAGGAATAGAGAGGTTAACAGGAATTGATGACATCCCCGCCGGAATTGTACACTGATTCGGCCAGCCCTCCGATTGAAACAGACAAAGATTTATAGTCCGAGCGCGGACGCGGGCTCCCTTGATTGCCTTGATTCTTTATGCGCTCCTGCATATTTATCCCGGAGCTCATCACCGGCGGCGCGTTCGGATGCTGATTTGATTTCGCATTCCGAGAGGAGCGGCGCTCCGCTGCCATTTGCATGATGTGGGAGAAATCGCCAGAACGCCTTCCGACGGCAGCGGCCGCCCGCTCGCTGCTGCTCACCTGCGCGGGCAGGATCCTGCAATATAGATATTGTTTGAAATTCAGATTTCCTCTTGCTCCCTTCAGTGTAAAAATAAAAAAGGGGGGAATTATTCCAGATCCCGTGGATGAGAAATTGTATTTTGTCATGCCTCGGAGGGCCACCGCCTCATCGCGCTTTTATGAATTCGTTTGATATCGGGGCTGTGCGTGGCGAGTTCCAACACAAATTCTTCCCCCGGTGACATTATTACTGAAAGCTTTTATCAGCTCATTGTGACAGAAAATTGATTATTATCCTTGACATTTGATGGATAGCTTTCATAAAAGGGCCTTTTTTTATTTCATGTCGGCCCATAAAGTCCCTCCCACCCCCGCTACCCCCCAAAATAAAAAACTTTCCTAAGACATGAAAAGAATTTCTCAATTCCCTTGTCAAACTCCCTCTAGGCATCTGCAGTGGGGAAGCAAGTGCCTGAGACAAAAAGTGGAGGGGCAAGGACAGATCTGAACTTGCTCTCCCTGCTGCCCTGCATCCGGCCTCCAGTGAGGGAGCGCCCAACAGACAGGCCCTGGGCCAGACAGGCTCTGGGACACACAGGTAAGGCTCCAGGCCCATCCATCAGCAGTTTCCTGAGGAATTCTGCTTGTGACGGTCGGAGAGGAGTCTGCATTGTCACAGAGTAGTCTGCATTCCAAGGCTGTTCAGATAACGTGTTCTCTTCAGCTGTGTCCGCTGGGAAGAGTCTCCCTACTCACTAGTAAGCACCCCATTGCGTTCCTGCCGTGTTCCCGCTCTCCCAGCTGGCCCTTGTCATAGCACTGTCTTTTATTTAAAATATACTTTTATTGACTTCAGAGAGGAAGGGAGAGGGCGGGAGAGATAGAAACATCAATGATGAGAGAGAATCGTCCATCAGCTGCCTCCCGCAGGCCCTACACTGGGGACTGAGCCCACAACCACCCCAGGCATGTGCCCTGACGGAATCAAACAGGTGACCTCTTGGTTCCTGGGTTGCTTTTATGAATTTGTTTGAGCCACACCCAGCTAGGCAAGAAGGATGGCTTTCTCTCTTCTCCCCAATGTAGGCCCTGAGGTTTGGAGAGAGGAGGGAACTGGACTCAGGCCCCCGAGTGGTAAAGACAGACCTTGAACCCATCAAGCTGACTTGAAATCCAGGGTCCATCCACTTCCTAATGCCCCACCTGCAGAGACCATGTCTAGAGAAACAACGCAGGCATCACCTTTGGAAACGCATTTTTTCCAGCTCAGGAATTCAGTCACACACACACACACACACACACACACACACACACACACACGCTCGCGCGCGCACGCGCACACACAGGTCACCTGACTGAAAGAACAATTGAGTCCCAGTGTCGCGCAGACTCCAGGCAACTGCACACCTTGTCAGCTCCTGGCCTCACAGCCCTCTCCATCCCATTGTCCACCCCTGCAGTCAGGCACCAAGGAACTCTGGTGTATTGTTTAAAGTTGAGCAAAGTCATCTTAGTTTGGACTGGAAGATTGGGGGGGAGAAGTCAGACACTAGCATTGGAGGAACAAAGCTCCTAGTTTCCATGGCACCCTCAGGGATACAGGAGTGTTAGCAGGTGTCCAGTGTCACCTGCATGACTTTGAGGAGACGCCCCAGTGCCCTGCCACAGACCAGGGTCTCTGGGATGTCAGCTCAGTCTTACAGAGAGAAGGGCAACGAGGGGACGCCAGAGAGAGGGGCAGCGAGGGGACCACGCCCACATCTTCAGAGTCTCCAGTCGCAGCCTCTGATTCCCTTGAAACACAGTTGGGTTCACTCCCTTTTGCAGAGCCTCCAGGTTTTGGTGGGCAGTTACATCCCTGCTATGGGAAGGACTGGCGTTCTATCCAACACAGGAAATTAGGATTACATAGAACATGGGCATCTGCTATCCACAGGCCAATGCTCTAGCCACTGCACAAAGCCAGCTAGGACACATCAAGGTGTCCATTTAGGATTGTAAGGATGTTCACAGGAGAACTCACGCAGATCTTACTTAGGAAAAACCACGCGGGTCGCAGGAGCACTAAAGCCACCGATTCTCCAGATTTTGCTGGCGACCTCACTCTATGCCAACGGAGAATGCGCTGTGCTCCCGTCCCTCTGGGTGTGATAAAGGGAACTGGTGGGGCATCGGAATTAATAGAACAGTAGGTGTCTGTGGAAAGAGGAGATTTAAACTAGTTCATTAAGTGTAGGAGATAGGAGACTATTTGATGAATCAAATGGTCTTCATTAAAAGTGCACTTGCCCTGGGAGCTAGAGATGCCACTTAGAAATACATTTTTTTCTTCGTAAGGAAGAGAAATCAGTGTATGCTCATCGTAGAAATTTGGAACATACAACAGTGTACTCTATAATAAGCACACACGTGTAATCTATGACTCACAGGTACCCAGAGTAAATGTGATTGGGGGCAGGATTATTTTTTTCTGTTTATGTGCCTCTGAGAATTACCAATTAAGATCACATGGTATATATTGTTTTTATACTTTAAAAAAAAAATTGCTTAACACTGCATCCAGAATCTAGACATTCCCTTTTCTTTGGAAACTTGACTATTAATGGCTATATAGTATTTAATCATTAAAATATAAGATGCAACATATTTTTTCTCAGTTACCAGGCTTTTAATAAGCTCTTAGGTTATTCTTAGTTTTCATGGTTTTAGTCATGACGGCCAACTGGCAAGAATCCCCATGAGAGATGGACTGGATTATCCCATTGTTCGGAGGAGAAAACAGAAGAGAGTGGAATAGGCCATGTTCCCAGAACCATGGAAGTGGTCGAGGAGGGCCGGGACCTCGGGCCCACGTGTCCCACAACACAGAGGCAGTATTGCTGCTCAGAAGAAATTCTCTAAATAATGCAAAAGCATGAACCTTGAAATGAGCCATTCTAACCGGATCAGAAGAGAAAAGCTTATGTTAATTCCTTACTTATAACTTCTAACAGCTCTGTGTTCTTTTTCTTTTAATCTCCACCCTATGATACATTTTTATTGTTGTTGTTGTTTAAATATATTTGTATTTATTTCAGAGAAGAAAGGAGAGGGAGAGAGAGAGAAACATCAATGATGAGAGAGAATCATTGATCAGCTGCCTCCTACATGCCCCACACTGGGGACTAAGCCTGCAACTTGGTCATGTGCCCTGACCAAAATCGAACTGTAGTCTCCTGGTTTATAGGTTGATGATCAACGGCTGCACCATGTCAGCTGGGCAGTTTTTATTGATTTTGAGAGAGAGAGAGAGAGAGAGAGAGAGAAACATCTATGTATTGATTGGTTGCCTCCTGTCTGCCCCCCTACAGGAGATCCAGCCCACAACCTGGGTATGTGCCTTGCTCCAGAATCCAGCTGCAAACTTTTGGTGTTTGGTACAATGCTCCAACCAATGGAGCCACCAGATCAGGGCACCTGCTGTGTTCTCACCTTAGGGACTCACCTTAGTCCCATTTCAACATCTATAAAGCAGGTATTGCAGCCTGGTAGTATTAATATGAGATTAAAGAATTATATCCTAGAAAGTAGCTCCGGGAGGTTAAGTGTGGAGCAGGCCTTCACGAAATGACAGTTCCATCAACATGGCCAATTATTGTGTAAGACTAGAGGCCCAGCCCACAAAATCATGCATGGGTGTTAGGCCTAGCCTGCAATCAGGGCCATTTTCCACCTGCTTGCCAGTCCCCAGTCCTGCCCCACTGCTGACATTCACTCCAGTTCCCCATTCTCCATCCAGCGATAGGAGCCTGCAGGTCAGGGGAGGGACCAAGAGGTCTGCTTTCTGCCAGCTTGCCAGTCCCCAGTCCCACCCTGCCACAACCCACCCTGGTTCCCTGTGGTTCCCAGTTGGCCATCGAGCCATAGGCGCCTGGAAACATCTCTCAGTTGTTTAGTGTAAAGCAAAATAAATTAGCTGAAGCCCAGTTTTAGACACTTTGCCTGTGTTCCAACCTGGCATGACTGCCCCAAAGGGACACTCTGCTTTTTCCTTCACAGTGTGGTGACTAGTCCCCCAGCTACCAAGGGTTTCCTGAAGCTGAGTAGTTACTTTTAATGACAATTATTACAGCTTCTGAAAGTTTCTCCTTTTGAAAACCATTTTCATGGGATAAGCAGAAGTCAGGATTCTCAAGGTGTTTTTTTTTTGTTTGTTTGTTTGTTTTTAACGACTGCTTTCTTTATCCAAAAAGTTGTGTTTTTAAAAAATAGAAGAAGAAAAGAATTATTTAAAAATAAGATTCTCAAAATATTCGTTTTCCTTGAGAATTCTCAAGAGGATAATTCTTGAGCTGAAATGCTAGAGTAAGTACTATTGATGTGATACTTTAAAAATATATGTTGATTTAGTAAAATTCAAAACAAATTAAAAATCCCCAAGCCATGCAAGTTTAAAAAAAAATGATTGGCAAATACAATTGGAAAATTTCAAATAGTCCAGGTTTAACAATTTATTTTTATTTCATTCACACTATTAATGTAAGCACCTTGTTTTTCAGGTATTTTAAATATGCATTGTAAAAGATTTAATGGAATATAAATAGGCATTTGACTATTTCATTTTCATTCCTAAAAGTTTATATGTTTAAGTTAACTGAAACCTTTTATTTGGATCTCCTCATTGGAAAAATAAAATAAAACTTGGAGTTCATGTTTTACCAGATATAAGTGCATATATACACATATAGACGTGTGTGTGTATATCTGTATGTACATATGTGTGTATATATATATGGAGATAGAGATGGAGAGAGATCTTAAGGAATTGGCTCATGGGGTTACGGGATTGGCAAACCAGAATTTTGCAGAGCAGGCCAGCAGGTTGGAGTCCCAGGATACAGTTGATGTTGTCGTTCATTTGAAGATTGGGGGGCAGAGTTCCTTCTTTTGAGGGAGCAGATGATTCCAATGTGTTTTCTCTTAGATGTTTATCTGATTGGATGATATCCACTCACGTGATGAAGGGCAATCTCTTTTACTCAAAATCCATCCATTTAAATGTGAATCTCATCTAGAAATGCCCATAGAAATCATTCAAAATGATATTTGACCAAATACCTGGGCACTGTGTGCCATCCGAGTTGCCACATAAAATTAGCCTTCATGAGAGCGCTGGGGATTTCCTTGAGACCCTGAGTGGTGCAATCTTGGGGTGAGAAAGAGGAAACAGGTGGAACATTGAAGGATAAGGCAGATCCTCAACCTTTCCTTATGGAATGAGAGCAGCAGTACTTGGAGTAGCAATGCAGCCTGGTTCTCAGCCTTGGGAACCTCCTTGCTGTGCTTCCTGCCGTTGAATCCATCCTCCATTTGCAGAGGGAAGGTGACATGAAGAACAAAGAACTCAACCTTGAGATTCCAACTGGGCATTTTATGTCTAAAGAAAAAACAATGCACTTGATTGTGTGAATTTTTTTCACCAATAGCTTCCTCTTCCGGGACACAGGCTGGCCCCCACTCCCCAGCGTCCCTGCCCTGAGGCCACCTGGCTGGGCCCTGGATCATGCACAGCCTTCCGCGGCTCATATAGGCTTCCCGCTGGGTCCTCCTTCATTGTGAGAGCGACAGGGAGGCAGAGTCACAAGCTAAGGGTCCCCAAATGACTACCCCAAGCAGAGTCCCCCAATCGCAGTGCAGCCTCACTCCTCATCCATGAGTGAGAGCTAAAGTCATCGTGCTAAGCCATTGAGATGTGGAGATTGTTATGGCAACCTGACCTGTCCTGGGGCCGAGGGCCGAGGACAGGGCATTATAAAGGCTCCCCCGTCAGCCGGCCTAGACTGGTGAGTGCGCTTTGGAGGTAGGTGTGTTTTATGGTTGGCAGGGAGCACGTGGTGCCACTGGTGCCACAAAGACTAGCCTTCCCCGGGCCCAGGCGGGGACAGCAGTCTGCCTAGTCCTGATTCTTGAAAACGGAACAAAGGGGTGCTATCCCAGCCCACTGCCGGGCTCACTGACTCCCCACGAGTAGATGTGTGTTGGGTGCGAGGACTGGGACTCCAGATGTGGCAGAGAATAGATGCTCAATGAACAGACGAAGCACATGAGTTCTACTAAGGCACATGTGTCAAACACAAGGCCCGCGGGCCAAATCCATCCCGCCAGGCCTTGCAATGTGGCCCGCACCGCGCTGTCATCACTGCACTCCGCTGCGTTTCCATCACAATGACTGTTTATGACTGTTCAGTAAACCATTCGGCCCGCGATTTAGGCTGGATTTTAGATTTTGGCCCCCTTTAGATTGAGTTCGACACCCCTATACTAAGGGCTCCTGCAGGCCAGGGCCACAAGGAGGCATGTGACCCCAGAAAAGAAGGGGAAGCCATTCAGGTGAGTTGGGGGCAGGCCTAGAGGGGGAGGGAGGGCCAGCCTCCTGCAGGCCAGGAGAAGCCAAAATGGTTTCCTCCCAGCTCAGCCTCTTCAGGATCAACCACTCTATCTTATTCAAAAGATGGAGGCCCCCCTTCCCCCTGCACCCCACTCCCACCTCAGAGGTTAGTTCTGCTTTGCCTCCATGCATTGCTGGGTCCTGCGGCCACCAGACCTTGAAATCGGTTCTCCGACGTATTATCAGGTGCTTGTTCAAATTCATCAGAAGCCCCACTATCTCCCTCCTCTCACCCGCAGTCCTTTGGGAGTGAAAGGGAAACAATGGATTCATTTCACAAAATTCATCACATTTACATATTTTTATCATGAGCTCAACGAATGTTTTTAATTAAACCGTATTTTAAAGAGGGTAGAGAGGGAGAGGCGAGATGGTAAATATTTAACACCTAATCAAGGGGAGAGAAGCGTGAAGCTGAACCCCTCATTAAGAGGCTTGGATGGAGGGGGGGGCCTGGAAGCAGCCTGCATCAGAGTCCCCGCCCTCCCTTATCAGGGGGTGACACTGAGCAAGCCATTTCACCTCTTCAGCCTCATTTTCCTCATCTGGGGCAGTGGGAAGGATGCCAGGCTCATGGGATTGTTGGCAGGAGAGCTTACCCATAGTCACAGGAATCCTGGCTAACGTTTCCAGAGAGAAACTCTGTCCAGGCATTGGACCCAGCCCGCGGCAGGACCCTGGCCTTGGCCTAGTAAAGGATGCACTGTTAGCTGCCTCAGTTTGTGGAAGGAGGTATAAATTGAAGGTTAAGGAGAATTAGGTACCCTGCCCAAGGTCGCAGCAGGCTGGCATTCTCACCCTGGCAGCTGGCGTCTGGAGCGCCCACTCTCAGCCATGCTTTTCCTTGCCCAGATCGTAGTGCCTGGGACAGACGTGTGTGCATTCTCCTCGTTTCTCAAGTTCAAGCTGAAGAACAGTGTGTCCAGATGCCTTTCTACTATGATTCCTCCTTCCATCTTACATCGCCTCTGCAAAGCGAGCCTGCACAGATTTCCTGCCAAAAACACAAATAACTGAAGCTCCCTCCACATCAGAGCAGGCCCTGTGAGGCCGGGAACCCGGGGGCACCTGCGTCAGAAATGGGAGTGCAAATAGGGGAGGTGATGGATAGAGAGAGAGAGAGAAAGAGTGAGAGAGACAGAGAGACAGAGAGACAGAGAGAGGGAGAGAGGGAGAGAGAGAGAGCTGTACCCCCAACCCTTGGGCATGCCCTGACCTGGCGGCCTCAGGAGGTGAGCCTTCCCTCTGTCTGGTTCCGGGAGTGGCTGGATGCAGGGAAGCCAGGGTGCAGGAGGCGGGGGCAGACCAGAAGGTGCACCCTCTCCACACTGCGCTAAGTGCTCTGCCGAGATAATTGTATGGCTGCTTTTGCAATCAGTTCGGAGAAAATTGCTCCTCCCAAATTAGCTTCTCCTTAGGCAATAATTTTTAGTTGATGGCATTGAATTGCTGCAAAGAAACTGTGTGTGTGTGTGTGTGTGTGTGTGTGTGTGTGTGTGTGTGTGTGTGTTTCAATCCTGGACAAATAGCATGAGTAGACATTGTCATTATCAGAAGAGGACACTTTGATATAAGTTCAAATATATTTGAATTGTCCTCCCAAAAAAAAGAGAGGTTCCCCTTCGCCCTCTCTGGCTTTCTCCCTCCCTCTCCCTTCCTTCCTTCCCCCTCTCCTCTCTTCCTCTCCTCCACTGTCTCCTCTTCCTCCTTTCACATAATTACAGTGCCCTCAGCACTTCCCACTTTCCGGGTCACAAAAGACCCAGCTTTCACGTTGCAGGTGGCCTTCTATGAAGAACAACATTTCTCATAGAACCTCATCACTTAGGCACCTCTGTAGCCTGATCCTGGCATGATGATCATGCCGGTCCTGCTCGGCCATGTTCCCACCAGCAGGGCAGCTCTATTTCCCAGGACCAGTCGGAGGCGGGAATGGGCCGGATGAGATCTTTCTGGAACTCTTCCGCTGAGTCTGCTGGGACCAGGGACTTGTCAAACCATGCAGTGCATTCTCACATAGTGGGGGCAGGGTGGCTTTCCTGGGTCCCACCCGAGCCTAGGTGAAGAGGAGAGCTGCCCATGACCAGGTTAAGAGCATCAGACACTAGCTTGATCTCACTCATCAGAAGCCAAGCCCTGTGTGCCCACCATGAGGCCACAGGGCTTCAAGGTAGAAAAGGCAGCTTCTGCTTCGAATCATCTCTGTCAGAGGTCAACCAGCCAGCAGTGCTCCCACTTCACCAGTTTGGTGGGCCTGGAAGGGTACAAGGGTAGTGTGATGTTTCAAAGCTTGTTTGACTACACCACATAAACTTACAGCTTAAAGGGGCAGACAATGAAAGATCCCTCTCTTACCTAGCAATCTGGGACATGATTACCTAGTTACCCCAAATGAGAGAAAATAAGGTTTTAAATTGTAAAGTATGGGCCATCTTAAACGAGAAAATAGCAAAGGAGAGAGAGGGGATGATTGGGGGGAGCTCTCTGAGGGTGTTGAATTGCTGTAAGAAATAATTCTATTTGCATTACTCCCAATAATTCTGCCTGAACTGATTTATTCTCCATAAATGAGGTATATCTCTACAAGAGTATATTTCATTTTCACCCAGAGTGATAAAGGAAATATTTGGGGGTGATATCGAGCAGGCCTATAAAAATAAAAAATAACTTTATTATTTTAAATAGGGCATACTTGATATACACATCCCGGTTCGCGTTTTTATAATATCTATCTTGCTAGACCTTCAGCCTATAAAACAATGTTTTTTATGGGCACCTCTGTGATGCTAGGCTGTCAGGTATATCATATCAGCATCTCAATTATGTTCTTTAGGAAACTGCTCCTTGGCCAGAGGCCTAATTTGTGACTGGATAGCAACATCTGCACCCGATGAAATTTGTCATCACCTGTCATCAACCTATTGGCTGCTGCCTAGCAACAGGTCAGTTGTAAACTGAGTATTTGCTGAAGTAGATTAGTAATATTGTTTCCATAACAACTACCTTTGTTCATTGATCAAGTTGACTTGACTGAGAAATGGCACTGAGGAACCATGCATGTTGTATGAGGTAGTAATTGCCCCGATTCAACTACTGATTTGGACGGTAGGGTTGGTATCACCCTCAGAGACGTGTCCTCTCCTGAGGTGGCACTCACTCAGGCTCTGCTATCACTAAATCGGCTCCCCAGTGATCCAGCAACGAGGCCTGCAGGTCTGGAAGAGTCATGACGCGACTCTAGCCATGGTCCTCCGAGACCTGGTCCCTGCTCCTTCCACCAGGCAGGTTTCCCAAATGTGGCATTAAGTGATACACTGACCAGGGTCAGGACACAAGAGTGGCCCAGAGACCAGGTCCACCCCTGTCAGTGTCCTCCATCCCAGGGGGGACAAGGAGAAAGTCCCCCGTCAGCGCGAATTTGACTGGAACCCATGTCCACCAGAGTATTTACAAGCAGGGTCAATGGCTCCTTACACGCAGCACACACGGTGCCCAGAATACTTCCAGGAGCTCATAAAATAGTATATTTAGAAGACAAAGTGTGATAATGTGACTAGTTGCAGGAAAATAAGCATGGCTATTGTCAGCAACTTATATTAAACAATGTTCAACTTACTATTTTTATTTCAGCCACAAATGTGAAAGAAAACCAAATGTCCAACAATAGGCAATTGGTTGAGTAAGGTAGTCTACCATAATCTAGGCACTTAAAATGGTGTTGTAAACAGGGTCCTATTATGACTTTCTTGGTTCCTGGGCCCTTTAAGGGCTCCTTCCCTCATTAAAAAAAAGATATTTACATATTATATATATTCACATTTTATATAATTCAAAATAGGTAATATATCAAATATACTAAAATGCTATATTAAAATAGGTACTATATTAAATATATGTAAAATGATATATTACACATAAAATATAGCATATTTATATATTAAATATTTATAAATTTATATATCTATGTGAAATAAATATACATACACATGTTTATATTTCCATATTTTACATACTTTTATAATATATAATATAATATATACAATAAAATATCTTATGTATTTAAATATAATAAACAATATAGATAATGTAGCAAGTGTATTAATAACATATTATGTGCATATATTCTTATTTTAACATATAATATAATGTATATCTATAATAATAAAAGCATAATATGCTAATTAAATCAGACATCCTTCCGATGTCATTCCAGGACTGCTGCTACTGCCTTGGCCCTCGGAGTCCCTTGCACAAATTTTGTGCATTGGTCCTCTAGTATATATATAATTCATGATATACAATAGGTACATTTATTCAAACAGTATATAATATAAATCAATTTTATTTTATGTTTATATGGATGTTCTATGGGAGAACCCCCAGCTCTGTCACTACAGTGTGAAAGCAGCATAGACAACACATAAATGGGTATGCCTGGCTATGTTCCAATGAAAGTGTGTTCATGGCCCAAACTGGTTTGGCTCAGTGGATAGAGCATCGGCCTGCAGACTGAAAGGTCCCAGGTTCAATTCCGGTCAAGGGCATGTACATTGGTTGCGGGCACATCCCTGGTGAAGGGTGTGCAGGAGGCAGCTGGTCGATGATTCTCTCTCATCGATGTTTCTAGCTCTCTATCCCTCTCCCTTACTCTCTGTAAAAAATCAATAAAATATATATTTTTTAAAAAGTGTGTTTATGGACAGTACACTTAAGTTTTATACAATTTCATACACCACAAAATATCCTACTTTTCTTGCACCATTGAAGAATGCAAACCCCAGTCCTCGCCTCTGGCCCACAAAACCTAGTGGTGGGTTCAAGCTGGCCCCTGGCCTCAGTTTGCTCACCTCCGACGTGGAGGGTGAGGACAAAGAAAAGAGGTTCTCAGTGGCCAGACCTGGGAGAGACACCCATCGTTTTGTTCACACTCATGGGCTGGCACTGGTCGCTGGTTCCCCTCTGCAGGGAGGGCAGGATGAGGTGCAGGCAGCTGTGTGCCCAGGGAGACGTGGGCGTGGGTCTGGGTGACACCTAAGGGCCTCAGCTCTCTCGGCACTTACACACCTGGTGACCTGGCCCGGAAGGTGCACTTCACCTCCTGAGGATGACCTCATGCCCTTTGAGACTCTCCAGTGGCTTCTAGACACAAGTCTCCTCTCCCTCCCCGCTCTCTTGCCATGCCTCTGTCTTGCCTTTCTTCTGCCTCAGCCTCTGGACCGAGCTTGGAAGGCACTGGTTCCTCTATGTGCCTCAGTCCTCCAGTCTAGCTTCTGCCGCAAATTAAAGAGAATTGCTCAAAATAAGATCGCTTTCCAATTTGCATTTCATTAAGAGTTGGCTGTTCCTTCACTTCTCCTTCAGACGTGTCAGCAGATCTCGTTCACCTGTGTCCAGGTGAGAAGACAGTGTTAGGATATATTTAATTACCAAACAAGCATGTAAGCTCTTGGCCCAGACTCCCGAGAAGGTCCCCCCACAGCCGACCTTATAAATTGGTTGTGGCTGCACCCCATGATTGTCTAGAAACTGGCTTTCAGAAAGTCCTAATTGCATTTTCTTGATAACATATTAAATGAATTGCTTGGGATAACTCGCAGTTTCTCAGTCCGTGATTGATTTACAACCCAAATATAGTGCAGCCCGAATCTGCTCCCCGCGAGGGGCTGGGCCTTGTGAACAGTGTCAGGCAGTAAGCGTATGACTAACCCAGAATACAGAGGACCAAAGGCAAGACTGAAAAATACACAGCTCTAGATTACCAGATCTGTGGCACAGGCTGAGGAACACTCCATGATTCAAGATGCCACCGCTGAGATGCTCATGCTGCCCACTTCCATGCCACCGAACCCACCGTCCCAGAGAAAACCAGCTCTGATGCTATCAACTTATTGATTTCCTACTTCAGAAATTTCACCAGCTGTTCAGTCTATCAAACAGCTCGGGTGGGAGTTTCAGATGGAGAGGTCCTGTCCGTCTTCACTGAACCTGTGAAAGGTGAAGGCAGCTGGGGAGCCATCGGAGAACAAGGCTGGTGCTGGAGATAGGCTGAGGCTCACTTGAGAGGGGGTGCAGAGAGCCTTGGGGTGGAGGTCAAGGTACCAGGGCCACTGATATCTCAAATATGCACAGGAACTCCTCGCCTTATTGGCCACCTGCTAGTCTCCAGGAGAGGCATCTTGGATGCATTTCTTCTGCTGGCCTCTCCCCATCAGATGCCAAAGGGGAAACCTTCTGGTCCATATCTTTACTATCTGCTAACTTCTGTCCACTTCCACTTTCTGTTATACTTACTGTCGCTACCCTACAACCCAACACTGCCTCAGAAGCCACATCTGACCCGGCCATTTCTTGGCTTGCAGTGACTTGGGCTCCCCATGGCTCCTAAGATGAATCAGGGTGCCCGTGCATGTCAGCTCGCCCAGCCCAGTCCCAGTTTATGCCTGTTGTCCCAGAATAACCACTAACAGCACCTGCTTTTATTGTCTCAAGTGTCCCTGTTGGGATGATAAATGTTACCAGCATCCTAGTTCATGTCCAACATCCTTACTGTGTTGACCCCTTCATCTCCTCACCCCCCTGCTCTCTGTGCTACAGGCCTCAGCCCTGCAGACACTCTGGACCCTGCCAGTGCCCTGGACACTCACTGTCCCCTCCTGACACAGGTATTCTTCCCCATCTGAAATGCTCTGTACCTTCCCAGCCCCCTTCAGATGTTTGCCTGCCTGGCAAGTAGCCTCCAGGGTGAAACTTCCTCAACCCCCCACACAGGACAGATTCCATTACATGTTTACCTCTTGGTTGGTGTTCTTAGCACTCACCACAGCTGAATAGGTACACTAGTTGTCTATAGGTTCCCAACATCTTTCACATTATCCTGGAGGATAACTTTGGTAAATGCATAAATGCAGAAAACTCTACAGATTCTGCTCATCAATGACCCTGGGTAGGTAATTATTTGTCAAATGGATGGATGAATGAAAGAATGAATGAATGAATAGATGATTTTAGTGGGAGATGAGAAAATAAAATGAGCACCTATAAATAGATATAATTTTATGAGGAACTTGTAACCCTCAGGAATGAGCTATACAGATGCTTGTGTATGAAGGGGTTCATCTAAGAAAAAGAAAAATTAAAGAGAAACAAGAAAGAGGAGGTGCATGGCTGAGGGCGAGGTGGAGGCAGATGAGAGAGAAACAACAAAAGCAAAACTGTTCTTCTTTTTTCTGGGTGAAGGTGATACCACTCGACCAGGTCTCAGAATAACTGGGGGAGCAGGCGCAGAGCTGTGGACACGTGAGGGCTGTTGCAGTCATATCTGGACACCAAGAGAACAAGAGAGATATTGCTCATGGGATCCCCACATCTCCCACTCAGTTCTCAAGTCAGCCCCTTCCAAAGTCTAATTTTAGCTCAGAGGAGACTAGAAAGGTAGCTCATAAACCAAGAGGAGAGCTTCCGTGCCAAATGATGCACAGTGAGCTGGAAGCCAGAGGTGCTGATGACCATGCTGAGCACCGTTAAGAGGGTCCCTGCTGTGTAGAAGCTGGAAACCAGCCAGCAGGACCTAGGAGAGCGCTGTGCTAACCCAGCTGAACCTTCTGCAAAGATGAAATAAATGGTCTACACAGTCCGGTGTGGCACCTTCTGGCCACATGGAGACACTGAACACTTGACATGTGGCCGGTGCAACTGAGAAACGGAGTAGTGCATTTGATTTCATTTTCATTCATTTCAATAGTGGCTGCTATATTGAGTAGCAGAGGCGAGGGGACAATAGCTCAGCAAGTGTGGGAAGAGCCTGGAATTCCCCAGTTCTGCCAGGGTCCTCAGAATGGTAGGGCTGTTCTGGAAGAAAGACACTCTGGAGGCCAACTGAAGACAGAAGAGAAAGGGAAGATACACACAGGCTTGCTTCAAGAAGACGAATTCAGCAGCTTTCACATGGAGAGGGGGATGTGGGGGTGGAGAGACTGGAGGGAGGAGACAAGGAAGGGGGCCTTCTCTTGGTCATCATTCCTTTAACTCAATAAACCAGCCCTGAGGTTGGAAATCCAATCAGCAGTAAAATGGGGCCCCAGAAGATCCTTTTGGGGCCACGAGTTTTTGACACAGTTATAAGAGACCATGTTGAGCCCGTTGGAAATTGCTTTGGCCCAGCACACAAGCTCAGAGGTGCCAACGGGGAGGAGTTCCAGGTTTGTGATGCTGAATTCAAGTTGGCCCTGTGAAAGCCCACATTTGGAAGGCATCTATTCTTCTCCTGCTTTCTCGTGGACTTTCCCAGTCACCCATCTTTAAACCTCTGTCTTATCAATAATGTGTCTAAGATATAGGCCTTGTAACCTTGCTATGACCATTAAATAGAATGTGTGGTTTATTCCTAATGCAGAGTAGCTGCTACAGAATTCCGTGTGTTTGTATTCTCTCCATGATGTCTTCTCATGAGCTTTGTCTTTTTCCATTATTTAAGCATTTTCTTCAAAGACATCAAGCGCCCTCATGCAGCACAGGTATAAAGATGCAGTGCTTCCAGACTGTCAGCAAAGGTATTTTTTTCATCTTGGTCATGGTGGAGTTGTCAGAGGACAGGTAATTATTTCTTCTGCTGTGTGACAGTAGAAGTTGCTAAAAATAACAGGAAGGATATGAAATAAGTCACTGATACCTAAGGTAATGATAGTGTTATCCATTACTAACCATAGCAGTAATAATAATTAAGTAATAACAATAAGTAGCCAGCAGAGAGAGCAGGACATCTTTGTGTCCCCTGAGCTCTGAGGGAAGGAAGCAATGAGATTACTACATGTCCAATCCTATGTCAGTCACACACTGTCCCTTACAGATGGCATCCCATTCCAGCTTTCCCTAAGACCTTCCCTTCTGGGGACGACCCTTCAAGCATAGAGGGTCATCCAGGACATGGGAGAGAGGAGAGAGCTGAGGGAGGCAAGGAGAAGCCATGTAAGGCTCCGGAAGCCACGCTAAGGATTTGGGACCCAGTTGGAAGACAGGTATCCTATGTGCACTGAAGAATATTAATGAAGGGGGAGGTTCTTGAATCAAGTATCAAGGAAGCCTATGTCTTTTATGTTTGTGTCAATTGCAATCTCTTGTACAGTCCACTGGTAATCTCAAGCCATCCACATTCCACCCCTTGAGCTGGAAAAAGAATAAAGGTGGGAAATGGTGGGAAGGTACAGATATCACCTACATTAAGGGCAGGAGAGGCCCTGGGGACTGTGTTGGGATGGTAATGAGGAAGGGTGAACACTAGAAGAGATTTTGGAGAAAAACATGGCAATGCATCACCATGCTTTCTATGTTTCTTAGTTGTATACTAACATAAATAAAGAAGAACATATTCCAGGAATGCATATTTGCACTCAAAAAGAAAATTCTGGGTTTAGCACTTTATAATTCTTCCCTTCAAACTTACCAATTCTGTCTTGTAATTCCACCCAGTGATTTTTTGAGGATGGACACTCTGGTGATGGCAACTTTGCCCTCTGTGAGTGATAATGCTTCTAGAGATCACTCCCCCTGTCACACAAATTCCTTGCTATCTCAGCAACTCAAAATCTCCCTTCTCTTTGGCTTGAACTAGGAAATATAAATCTGATGTCCAGGAATACCTGTATGATATGAGCCTCCCATCCCCTCTCTGCCCCCCGCTCAAGGTATCTTCATTCCATCAGCCACCCTGCATGGTAGCCATCCCAATCTTATCTCACTCACTTGAAGTCCACCTTCTGTGAGCTGTTAGTATGCATAAGAAAATTCTCCACCAACCATTTCTCAATTAGAGTCCTACTTGAATTCAAACATTTCTTTTTTTTAAAATATATTTTATTGATTTTTCACAGAGAGGAAGAAAGAGGAATAGGGAGTTAGAATCATCGGTGAGAGAGAAACATTGATCAACTAGCTGCCTCCTGCACACCTCCTACTAGGGATATGCCCGCAACCAAGGTACACATCCTTGACCGGAATCAAGCCTGGAACCTTTCAGTCCCCAGGCCGACACTCTATCCACTGAGCCAAACCAGTTAGGGCTCACCATTTTTTAAAGACCATATTGGTCTGTAATGTTTTGGGGTTATAGAAATTTAAAGGTTATACAGAAAGCTATAAACTTCCTCATGTTTATGTATGCTCATCCACAAAATTTATATACAATTTTATGAGATTTTTAAGACCCTTGAAACACAGCCATACATCCTTCACCAAGTCAAGGCACCTCATTTTCTAACTTCCTGGCCAATGCTCTCTTATTGGAATGGATTGTGCCACATATGTTGGTATTACAACCCCAATTAAACATTAACCTCCCTGAGAACTATAGGGTGTCTTTTGCTGCTTGGCTCCTGGCTGAGCTATTGATAGAAACTAAAGTGCCATGGATCTGAGATGGCGTCCTAGGCCCATCAGCTATCATAAGCACATCAAGGATGCACATTCTCAGCCAAGTGAGCAGCTGTGCCTGATACACAAGGAGGCTTGGAGAACACCTGAGATTGGCTACTGACAATCCAGCCATGTGCGTAGCACATGGTAGAAAGTCCTTAAATGTTAGTTTCTTTCATGTCAGGGGGAGAAAAACCTTTTCAAATGATGTGGGTCTTTAAAATTCTGTCGATGCCTGTGTAACAAACACAGCAATAAATAGAAGAGGAATGAATGTTATTAATAGCATCACCCCTGGGGTTTGCAGCTCACTTACAATGGTTAGCATTAATTTGTAAAATAAGATCTGAGGCCACCGGGATGAAAGAAGAGGAAGCTAACATGCAGGTGTATTTGACTTAAATATATCCTCCTGGAATAGTTCACACCTTATGCTAACTTCTCCACAAAAGTTTGTCTAAATAAGTTAGGGATCTTTAGTTGCAAGTAACAGAACACTTTACGGAACTGGCTAAACAGAAAAGAATCACTATTGGCCAGGTAACCCTGTGGATTTAAGCCTCCAGTTTGTGGTAATTTGTTACAGCAACCCTGGGTAACCTGAGTTACAAATCCCATGAGGCTTTCTCCGGGGCCTCAATGAATGGTGTGAGCAATATCCAACTTCCTGATTCTATCTCTCTCTCCCTTCCTTTCTCTGCCCCTCCATTTCTAATCTCTGCTTCCTGGTTACTCTTCTGCTGGGTCTCTCCTATAGTCCCAGTGCAGCTGAGCAGTCTCCCGGGTCCCACACTTTTCTCTGCATTCCCATTGAAAACAAAAGAATCTGATTCCCATAAAGATCAATGAAGTCAAGTCTCATTGGCATTGTTGATCTGAGAAAGGTCATGTGACCTTATCTGGGTGGTCTAATCCCTGTGGCCACAGGACAGGACAAGCTGGATGTCTTGAGTCCAGTCGCCACCTTTGAAACTAAAGGTAGAGTCAATGCTGGCCACACCATGTGGCTAAGGAAAATGTGGCAATCTTAGGCTGGGGATAAGGGGCACAGTAGGTGGAAGAGTGAATTAAGGGCCTTTGGAAATGTATTTAAGGTAAAAGTCTTGAATGTGATCTTCTTGGATAAGGGTGGACCTTCAATCCAATGACAAGATGTCCTTATATGAGATAGAAAAATATAAGACACAGACCCACAGAAGAAAAACACATGTGAAGATGGAGGCAGAAATTGGAGGGATGCTGTCATAAGCCATGGAACATGGGCCACAAAAGCTGGAACGGGTGAGGGAAGAGTCTCCCTTGGAACCTTGGGAGGAAGTGGGTCTCTGTGGACACTTAGGTTTCCAACGCCTGGCCTCCAGGTTCATGTGGCAATAAATATCTATTGATTTAAGCGACCCAGTTTGTGGTCATTTGTTACGTCAACCCTAGGACACTAATGAGGGCTTAGAGGTTGGACAGAAGCAAGCAACACTGGAGAAGTATTCAGGAACAGCCCACTAGCATAAGCAGTTCATAAATGGGAGAAGCTGAGAACCAGCTAAAAATCAGTGCTCACCACATTGGCACTGAGTTCCTACATTGTGCCAATCACCATTACGGATCCTCACAATGGAGTAACAAACAGAATGAGGGCCCTGTCCTCAGAGGTCCCAGCATCTAATGGTTAGATGAGCAAACAAAGGAGCAGATATCCCAATACAAGGCAACAGAGCTGCAGGAGTGGTACCCAGGCCCCAGCCCTGACAGAGCAAAGGCTCTCCTAATCCAGCCTCTAAGGGACAGGGGCAGCTGGACTGAAGGACCAACAGCAGTGAAAGTTGTGTTCAGAAGTTATGTCTTGCTTTGTGTCTGATAAACCAAGAAAGAGTTAATTTTCCAATAAAAAAGAATGGGTTTGTTTCTGGCCCTCCATTCTCCAGAGACCTTCCAGGCTCCCAAAGAGAAATGCACATCTTTGGGTCTCTCTAGACTACCTTTCATCCCTCCCTTCTCTGCTCCTTCAGAAAGCACAGCCCGGGCTCCTCCTGGGAGCACTCTCTGTCCCTGGAGCTTCTCCCACTCAAAGGTAAACATCCTCTTGGTGCCTCTTCCCCTTTCCTTGTATTTTCCATTCCCCGCCATGCCATGCTGGAGTCTCCTTTTCCCCTTTGTTCTGACAGCCAGATCCGTCAAGGCTGGTTGCCTCCATTTGCCTGGGACACATCTTCTGCATATAGATTGATGAGTTTAATCAGCGAATCAGGAGGAAGCCTTGGGCATCAATCACTGTCAACGTGCCTTCTTTCTAATTTCTGATTTGCTGTTTCCAGTTATGAAGGCAATAACACAGTTTCTCTTAAAGGTGAAGCCGAAAGTTTTGAATTTGCACTTGGTAAGAAAGTTCTATAACCTCTTTCAATTTAATCCGAGAGAGAGAGAGAGAGAGAGAGAGAGAGAGAGAGAGAGAGAGAGAGAGAGAGAGAGAGGAGATGGCCAGTGTCCTCTGGAAGGGCTGTCATGCTCCTGATCACATTACTCAAGATCCATGCTGAGGAGCATGTTAACAGCCCACTTAGAACCTGAAGGAGCATGTTTTCTTTCTCTTCCCTTACCAAACTCTTACCTTCCATTCTGTTTTTAGGAAGCATCCTGGCAGGACAGGATGTAGGAGAACCTTGTGATTCTTTTGTTTTGCTGTTGGGATAAAAGCCTGCATTTCCCATGAAAAAAAAAAAAGAAATTACCCAACATCCTTTGGAAAATCAAATCAGCCTGCTGCTCTGTCTCAAATGCTCCCATGGTTTCCATTTCATTGAGGATAAAGGACAAAGTAACCACAGCCCGCAAGGCCCTCTTGGAGATATCCCTGCCTTCCTACCTGAACTCACCCCCGTTCTCCAGAGCATCTGTGTCTCTTACAGGCTTGAGTGTCCATGGAGACATGAGCCTAGCACACCGCCTGTAACCCAGTAAATTATGCTTTCTAGTAATACTATTGTCTGCAGGTAACAAATAGCAGTTTGTGCCAAGTGGAATTTACTCTTTCTTTACCAGGGCATTTGAAAGCAGGCTGTGCCAAGATTGGCTTGTCAGCTCAGTTAGATCACCAGGAAACCACTATAACGCCCCTGCATCTTCTCAGTGCTTAGCATATGGTTTTTCATGCCTAGACTTTAGGCCACACATCTCTGGCTTGGAACGCAGCACTTACATTGACATTAGTCTTGTATTTCTGGTTCCAAGATGGCTGCCATGGCTCTCATCGTCATATCTTCACATGAACACAACCAAAGATGCACAGCAAGGAGTGACCAGGACGGGCAAGGCCTCTCCTCATAAGCCTCCTCTCCTTATCAGGGCAGAACCCTCCTTCCCAGAGGTCCTCTATAGATTTTTCTTTGTGTCTCATTATGCAAATCTGAGATTCGCCCCAGCTGACACTCACTACCTTCAGACCTTCCTGGAGCATCCAAAACACTGCTGAAGCTCATGGCTACCTGTGAGGCAGCACCACCAAAAGGGCAACTGCTTAGAGTTTTAGCTCAGAGCTGCTTCTCTTGTTAATATCCGCCAGTTATATTTCTGGTACCAAAGACTTAGTAAATGCAACTCGCTGTGGTTGGCCATGCAATTTATGTTTTTAATTTTGTAAACAGTGCCTTGTTGCTATGGTCAAAGGAGGGGTTTGGGTTGATACATAAGCAAATATAGCCTTCTGGTTGCGTCATGCCAGAGTTGCAAAATATGGCTTTGTTCAGCAAATGCCAGTGCTGACAGCTGCATCGCCAGGGCCGTTGAATTATACCCCCTCACATAAAGGGAGAGATAAAAGGCCTCCGTAATGTGCGGCATATGATACACATACATGCATGTACACACACAGGAGGCACAAATGGAGCCCCCCGATGAGCTCAGAGCGGCACATTCCAGCACAAACACACTCACGCCCAGAACTTGGCTTTGTCATCCAGTGTGTGGAATCCCCTTCATTTTCTCCTTGTTTTCCGTGCTCGTGACAAGATCTAGGCTAATGTCAATATGAGCGCTGTGCTCCAAGCCAAAGATAGAAGGCGTACAATAAAGAAATCAACCAGCCTGGCCAGCTTGGCTCAGTGGTTGAACATCAAACTAGGAACCTGGAGATTCCCAGTCAGAGCACATGCCTAGGTTGCGGGCTCAATTCCCTGTGTAGGGCATGCAGGAAGCAGCTGATCAATGATTCTCTATCTCATTGATGTTTCTATCTCCCTCTCCTTCTCCCTTCCTCTCTGAAATCAATAAAAAAAAATTGTTTTAAAGCTTTAAAAAAAAAGGGAAGGAACTACCATAACCATAGTCATCAGACAAACATTGTTCTACATGTCTCTGGCCTGCATTGCATTGTGCATTTTCAATTCTGGAACGTGAGGGCTCAGCACACTGCTGCCAGGGCAGAGGCACAGGGAACCAAGGTGCCCCGGCTAGGGAGGGAACTAGCTCCCTGTGACGGTGAGCAATCGACTACAACCATAGGCACATTTCCTCCCCGCCTCCACAGCCCCGTGCTGGCGGTGACTCTGCGTGCCCTCCCATTGTGGGTGGAATTGTCTGCCCCCCTCTTAGACTCGGGCGTCAGAACTTGTTTGTGACTTGTTTTGGGCCATGGGGTGTTAGAAAATTAGAAGCAGACTTTCTAAAAGCCTTTTCCCACTTCCACTTCCTCCGGGCCTCCTCTCAATGGCCCTGCAAGCATGGCCAGGCCAGCCTGCGTGGGCGGAGATGGAATCGGGCAGAGCCAGGATGCCCCAGTTGTCCTGGCTCAGGCCAGGCTACACCAGCTGACAGCTGGCTGACCCCAACCTGCAGCTGACGGGCGATGCTTGAGCAAGCCCAGCTGAGACCCAAAGAGCCACCCAGCTGCCCTATAGAATTGAGAACAATACGTGTCATTTCAATCCGCTGAGTTTGGGGGTAATTGGTGGCAATCAATGAATGATAAACATAGCTGGTTATAGATCTAGACCTAATAACCCAAACTCCTGATTTCAAAGGCGTGATTTTCCCCAAAATATTTCAGTTTTACCGAAGGAGAAACTGGGGTGCAGTGAAATTGAGTCATTTATAGCAACACAGGTAGACAAGAATATTGTTATTCACTTTAAAAACGGGCTTCATAATTGAGTTTCAAGAATACATTATGAGAATAGCACCTACTTTTCAGACACTAGCCCTCCCTGTGGCATCTGGGCTCAGAAAGAGGTTAATAAGTGAATCTCTGAGTGAATGGCAGTGTGATTTTGCCCCCAGATTCTCTGCTCCACCAGGATAGCTCCCCCATTCCAGGATGGCCCCTCCTCCCAAGCCCACTTTTCCACACTCACTATGCTCTCCCTAAGGCAGTAAGGGGTCTTCAACCCTCCCCCTCCCTCCTAACAGTCAGCCAGGCTTTCTGCTTTTCACCAGCCATACACCACATCCTTCTGCAGAATCACTCCATCTGGGAGTCAACATGGAAGGGCACTTGCCAGGCCCACGGGTATGGAGATGACACAACACAGCCTTGAGGCCCCTCAGGGATGCAGCCCATGGTCAAGGCTGTGGTGGCTCAGGCCTTTCTCACTTCTCAGGCCCACCTTCTTCTTTCAGCTCACTTCTCCACCTTAGAAAAGGCCATGTTTAACTCCTAGACATGAAGCCAATGCCAAACTTTGATGCCCGGTCTTCACCCGAGGTCTTCCCACTTTCATCTGTCCATACCCAATCCACATTTCAGCATCTACTTGAAAAATAATAATGGATCCAGGAATGATATATTTGCTCAGAAAAGGATGCACTTATGCTTCCAAGATACCCCTCAAAGTGTCCCTGGGACACCCGGGCACAGGCTCAGTGCTCTGGCACAGCTGTCATCTATTGCTGTGATTCTTGTACTTGAGAGAACCAAGATTCAGAGCCTTTATCTCTGGCCCATGGCCTGACCTGGCACTGAGGAGAGATAGAAAGTGAACCCTAGCAAGTTGACATCCTAAGTCAAGGTCCTTCACTCTACACCTCCGAGGATGTCTGAGATAACTGGACACCAGGCCACCTCGAGGAGTTGGAATGACAACAGCCTTTACTGGAGTGAAGGCATGCCTTCCCTGTGGGGCACATGGTGAGAGACCAGGTAAGAGACCCAGCCAGGTCTCTCCTGTTGTGCTCACCCTTGGCCAGCCTTCCCCTCCCTGACTACAAACCCATCTCTAGTCTCAGAACCTGAAACCAAAGCCTAACCCCAAGAAACAATAAACCATCAATCGCTTGAAGGTTGTAGAGTATGACTGTACATCTTAACCACAGCTGCAAAATACCTCCACAGAAACATCTAGATTGGGGTTGGAATAAATAACTCAGTGTTCCAGCCCAGCCAAGTTGACACATGAGACTAATCATCAAGGGCCCAAACACCAGACCCCAAATACCTGAACCTCATAATAAATCTCTGCCAATTAGGACAAGCCCAGGGAGACCACTATCCTGTCTGTCTCCCTCTATGGAAAACATGCAAATGAGTCCCAAATGGCAGTATTCATATATTTGAATATGTTATTAAAGTACTTGTTCATCTACTTAGAATCCTAGCATTGGTTTTGATTTTTAAAGGGTAGCCAAAGAATACAAAATTAAAAGATATTCTCAATGAAAGATAAGGAAACCAACTTGGAGGAAACTTGATTGTGGATTTTTTTTTTAGTTGCATATTATGATAATGTGGTCATTAATTAGTATCTGTAATTTACTTTCTTTTAAAATTTTTGAAGATTCCTTTTATCATCTATTGCAGGTTCAAATAACATTATTTGTTAAAACAGTGCTAAAATTTTTTTACTTTAATCTATTGTATTAAATATATGTATTTATTTGTAGCTATATGTGATTCTGTGTGTCTATACATACATACACCTACATTATATATCTGTGTTTGATGCTTCATCTTAATCATGTTAATCAAATCTTCTATACTCATATTTATTTCTAAAAGGTATTGACAATTCTGGAAAGTATTGACATCTCCTACCATGATTACATATTTGTCAATTTCCCCTTATATCCCTGACAGTATCACTTTATGTTTTTTAATCTATACAATTAGTTGCATAAAAGTTTAGGTCTGTTTTATCTTCTTGGCATGGTGTGTATTTTACTTCTAAGAAATAATCTACTTTTTTGTTTTAACTATATTTCATCTTGAATTTTTTTAGCCAAAATGGTATTACTATGAAATACATTTTATTTTTATCTAGCATACATTCTCCTACACTTTTCTCTTCACATGTCTTATGTTGTTTTGTTTTATTTATTTATTTATTTATTTATTTATTTTATTTTTTAAATCAATCTTTATTGTTCATATTATTACAAAGGTTCCCCATTTCTTCCCCCCTCCACCAGGTTCCCACCCCACCCTCCACCCCCTCCCCATCCCCCATTGTCCTCATCCATAGGTGCACAGTTTATGTTCAGTCTCTTCCTCCCTCCCTTCCCCCGATAGTAAATCCCTTTTCAGATAGTAAATCACTTACTTAGCATTTTCTCATATCAATAATACCTCCACATGCCCAATGATACACTTCACACAAAAGACATTTCCAAATAGGTCAACCAGCTTCATTTAGGCCCCACCCAAGGCACTCACAGATCAACACCCCAGCGCTATACCAACTCAATACATCCAGATCTAAGCTTTCATCACTTGATTCAGCAGACCCTCAAGTTCCCCCAAAAGTTTCCAGCCATGTCTGAGAGGCAGCTGTGGGGCAGGGGCAGGCGAGGAGCGAGCTGTTCCGGGCCTGGCCTCTGTTGTTCTGGTTCGTTCTACAACCAGCTGCTCCGGGTCTGGTCACTGCTGCTCCCGACCTAGTTGCTCTGGACTTGGCTGCTGCTGCTCCGGGCCTGGCTGCACCCGACCCGGCTGCTCTGGGCCCGGCTGCTCCGGGCCCGGCTGCTCTGGGCCTGGCCACTCCCAGCCTGGCAGCCGCTGCTCCAGGCCTGGCTGCTCCCAGTCTGGCAGCCGCTACTCTGGACCTGGCCGCTCCGAGCCTGGCTGCTCCTAGCCTGGATGCTCCGGGCTTGACTACTGCTGTTCTGGGCCTGGCTGCTCCCAACCCAGCTGCTCTGGGCCCGGCTTCTCCGGGCCCGGCCACTCCGGGTCTGAGTGTTCCTGGACTGGCCACCCTGGGCTTGGCCGCCTCCACCTCAGGCCTGGGTGCCACTGCCAGGTCTAGCTGCTCCAGTGCTGGCTGTTGATGCTCTGGTTCTGGCTGCTGCTGCTCTGGGGCCTGGCCGTTGCTGCTCTGGGCCCGGCTGCCACTGCCTTGTGCCTGGCCACTCTAGGCCTGGCCTCCGCTGTTCCAACATTCTGTCCTTTTTTTTTTTTTTTTTTTTTTTTTTTTTTTTTTAAACGAATTTATGTTGCAATGTTGGCTGGTGAGTTGAGTTCTGACTTAGTCTTTGATTTTTCAAGATCTCCTTTGTATTCTTTCTTAAGTAATTTTACTATCTTTTGCTCTCACTTGACTTCTTCACATTGAGAACTTCTTTGGTTTGTTCCTCCTTGTCCTGGGAGCTGTTTTAATTATCTTTTTTTAATGGATTTCAAAGAGGAAGGAAGAAGGAGAAAGAGATAGAAAAATCAACAACAAGAGAGAATCATTGATTCACAGCTTCTTGCATGCCCCACATTGGGGACCAAGTTCTAGGCCAATCCCTGGGGACCCAAGCTCAAGCAGAGGGAGACGGGGCTGTGAAATGGAGTCCTGGGAGAGCGGCGAAAGGCTGAGCCCCTGGAGTCATGCACATTGCTTGCAAGGGAAGGAATGTTGACTCTGATGCGGGATTGCCCTGGAGGGAAGGAAACAGGAGCCCCGGCCGTGTTGGGCCCCAGTTTAGACTGCTCTGAACCCCAGTCCTAGGCCAGACCCTGGGGACCAAGGCTCAGGCAGGGGGAGACAGGGCTGTGAGGTGGAATCCCAGAGGAGCAGTGAAAAGTGGAGCCCCTAGAGTCGCGCACAATGCGCGCAGACGCGCACAATGCATGCAGAGGACAGAATGTTGACTCTGATGCTGTATTGCCCTGGCGGGAAGAAACAAAATCTCCGGTGGTGCTGAGCCCCTGACTGGGAATCAAACCTTGACCTCCTTCCTGGTTCATAGGTCGACAATCATTCACTGAGTCTCGCCAGCTGGGCTGTTTTGTCTTAAGTACCAATTGTAAGTAAAATGTTCTTTTTGTATTTCCTTTTTTCATTTTAACTCACTCCCTCTCTCTTTATGAAGATAAATTGAATTTATTCACACTTATTGTCATTACTGATAGATTTCAACTGATTGCTCTAACTCTATATTTTCTTACTAGTACATTTTGCTGCTTCTTTTTGCTTTATTTCTTGTATTTTTTACATATAAATATTCACACTCCTATCCAAAGAATTGTCATTGTAATGTACATAGTAGGCTTGTGCACATGTGAGTATGCACATACACACCAGTGTGTGTGTGTGTTTGCCTATATTTTGTGTGCATACCTATATTTTGTGTGTCCTAGTTGAATAAATCATTCACAGGGGAATGAGAAATGAACCCTAAAGTCTACTGTTGTCAATAGGACTGAGTTCCATGAATGGCCTTAAGAGTTGGTGAGCTGCCTGTGGAATTTATGGGATATTATTTGCATTAATGACCCAAATTCTTTACTCCCCCTGGATCCATGCCCTTTGCTATGTGACTTTGGAGCTCCTCCCAGCACAGCTCAGGCATTGTTTGACCTCCAGATTTGTTCTGGAGGGTATCAGCATGTGTGACATGAACAGAGATCCGACAAAGTGTGTATACAGTTAGACTTAATGTTGCTCCTCAGCCTTTATTGTGAGAACACATTCAAACTCGTCTGATAGAAAATGAAACACCTGGAATAGAATGGTACCATTTGTCTCTGGTTAGCCCATCCATGGTGAGCCGAGAGCGAGGCACACCCAGCAATTGACAGAGTCCAGCCAAGACTAGAGACTAGAATAGTTATTAGTACAATAACTAGAAAAACCTGTAGGTCGTGAGCTAAGTAAATGTATGTATATGTGTGTGTGTGTGTGTGTGTGTGTGTGTGTGTGTGTGTGTATATATATATATATATATATATATATATATATATATATATATATTGCTGCTAGGTTTTGAAAATCCTACAAAGCATCTCTGTGACAATTTGACAATTGAAAGTTGATATGGCATGTGTGAGAGAACATGAATTTGTCATAAGCCTGCAAAGGACTGAGGTCTCTAAGGATTTCCAAAGTGTCATTCCAAATACTAAAAATGCACCTAGATAATGATATCATGGTTTCTTGAGATCAATGGTAAAGGAAAAGTTAATCTTCTTTAAATAAATAAAAAAAGATGGTAATATTTTGGAATCCCCACAATGCCCTGTCTGGCTAATTTTTATAACCCAATATTTTCATGAAGGGTTGTAGAAGGTAGGTATTATACTTTACCTTAAAATCTCCTGTATTCTTGACATTTTAACTCATAAAACAGCATGGTTTTAGAAGTGAGAGTTCTTATTAACTGCAGGTGTTCATTGAAAATGTCATAGCTTGGGAGTAAATTCGGGATTTCTACTATCTACCAACGGCCTCCTTGACTCATGGAGATGGAAGGAATCTCAGATAATGAATTATATCTGCATCAATTCACTCAATGAGCATTGAGAACCTACAAAGGTTTGACAGTTCCACCAAGGAAAGGTTTTTACCTTAATGTAACTTGTACCTTCTCCACCTACCTGCTGCTCCCGCTGAGCCCAGAGTGAGGATATTCAGGGACAGCATGGCTGGATCTTCCCTCTGCTCCTGCCCAGGCTTCACCCAGGATTCACCAGCCACCTCCTTGCACATATAAGTGCTGCCACCTTATCCATGAAAACCTGCCCTACTCTGCCCCAGATCACTGCTGAGCTGCCTTCAAAGCTTCTTGCCAGTCTCATTCTCCTCTGGACTGTATCTCTACCTCATATATATTGATAAGATGCAAATATCACACCTGCAAAACTCATTGATTTACATGTATTCATCTACCACTATTCTATTTTCTCTTTAAAGGGGACTTTAAACATTTTCCTTAAACGTGCACCAAAAGGAGGTGTTTAATAAATCTTTGTGAAAATAAACACATTCCATTCAGTGTTGAGCTGTGAGACATAGAAACATGAAGACATGTGTCTTCCCTACAGCTTAACTTGCTTTCTGATCTTTGAACAACAGGAAGTAGTAGATATTTACTCTGAAGATAGTAGTGAATATCTACTACTGAATATCTACTCTGAAGAGCCAATATCCCTTTCTCTGGATCCCAATCTAACCCCACCTGAGTCAAGCCTCACACAGAGAGGCACCTACAGAAACAAAACATTGGGGAGCATGTGTAAATGTACCCCACGTGTGCCCTAAATTCCAAAAGGCAATATATATATATATATATATATATATATATATATATATATATATATATATATATATATGCACTAGAAGCCCTATGCATGGAATTCATTTAAGGGGCTGGGCCCCCACCCTCTGCCCACTGTGGTGGCCACATTTGCCCTCGCAGCCCCAGCTTCATCTGAAAGTTTGTCTGGAAGGTTGTCCAGAGGACATCCAGTCTAATTAGCATATTACACTTTTATTATTATAGATCACCCAATGCGTATGTCATAGCTTGAATTATACGTACACATTATATGCTACTCTTACAGAGTGCATAATTCAGAATTTTCAACTTTATTAGAAAAGGAAGGACAATGATTGTAGAATAAAATAGCAGAATGCTGTTCTGGAAGAAATTCAGCAGGAGTCCCTCAGTGTCCTAGAGCTAAGAGAAAGAACCATGGTGCTTCAGCACCAGGGACAGTGGTACATTTCCTCTGGTCCAACTAAGACTGGGCATGGACAGCTCCCTGTTGAATTGGTTACTGTAGTGGAGAATAGATAGCTGGAAAGAAAGGCAGCCTCCAATTCAGGCCCTAGGTCTTCCATGTCAGAGGCTGTATACCTGTGACCCGAGGGACCTGAGTCGACAGCAGATGCCGGGGCACGTGTGCGGCTGTATCTAAACGACAAGGAGAAGCCTATCTTTTGCCATGCGGCCAGCTTTGTATGGCGAGGATAGGTTAGCTAAAAAGCCTGCCCATAGACTTCCAAGTGAGCAGTGAATTCCAAATAATATCAGTGCAACAAGTGAAGCGTTGAGCACTATGTCTGTGGGAAAATCTGATTCGATGAACAACAAAGTCATATGGAACCAAGGAACAGCTCCGAAGAGGGAGAGAGAAGCTGGGCTTAAGGGCTGGGTGAAGCAAACAGGTATGAGGACTGGAGCTCCTTGCCAATACGTGGCAGGCTGGCATGTGGGGGCGCCCCTGCCCCTGCACAGAACACGCTGCATGTCATGTGGCCTCACATCAAGAGACGAAAGCAGTGGTTACTACTAAGTCAAATGAGCACCTCCTCTGGCATGTCTGTTCCTTCACCTTCATTTGGCCTAACTCCTTAAATTCTACTCCACCTATCATCCCTCCTACCTTCTCAATGAATAATCTGTTCATGCATTTATTCAACAAGTATTTAATTAGTGCCACATACACTGAGTGGCCAGATTATGATGATCTTGAATGCATAAAAAATCTGGCCACTCAGTGTTCTTCTCTTGAGTACCTCATTTATTTGATATCAAAGATACTATAAATTGTGCACCTGATCAGTTTTCCCCTTTGCACTGGCTGATAGAAAGCTCAGAGCAAATACTGTAGGTGGTTGATCTCCAGCAAAAGTCTAGAATACTTTTGGTACCCATTGGAGGTACAAATGCACTGAGTGGCCAGATTATTATGCGTTCAGAGATAATAATCAACTGGCCACTCAGTGTATATGCCAAAATCTTCTAGTCCTTTTTAATATATATATATTTTATTGACTTTCTACCGAGAGGAAAGGAGAGGGGTAGAGAGTTAGAAACATCAATGAGAGAGAAACATCAATCAGCTTCCTCTTGCACACCCCCTACTGAGGTACACGCCACCAACTGCAATAGAACCTGGGACCCTTCAGTCCACAGGCCAACACTCCATCCACTGGGCCAAACCAGCTAGGGCTCTTCAGGTCCTTTAAAAACCCCTCAAGGCACTGGGTTTGCCTTGTTCGTTGTTTATTCATTCATCCATCCATTCAGTTATCCAAGGAGCACGTGTGTGGGTTGCCATCCCAGGCCAGAGGTTGTGAAGACGAGGAAGACACAAGCTCTGCCATCCAGGAGCTGTTGGCCTAGGAGACGAGTCCAGTTTGGAGAAGCCAACCACATGGTAGTCGCCAAACAGAGAAAGGACGATGCTGTGTGAACAGGGAGGGGAGAGACACTGCCACCCTGGAGAATTCTGGAATACGTTTCACCCTCAAATGCACATTGGGCACTTCACATGCGCTCCAAAGTATGTGAGGCACTTTCATTCTTTAAAGCTCAGGGCAACCCTGTGAGGTGGAGAAAAGGGGAAACTGAGGCTCACAATGGTTCCTTTTTGCTCCTAGTCACAGAGGCTGCAATGGCGGGGCCAGGACTCAGCCTCAGCTGGGCCTTTGGAGTCAGCCCTTTCCAACTCAGCCTGGCCCCTTCCAGAAGCGCGCGGGGAGCTGTGTCTGACAGGGCCAGGAGAGCCCGCGGGACTTTGTGTGCTGCCACCTGTGAAGTGGCAGGGATGCTGAGGGGACCCAGCCAGGTGAGGGCAGACGGGCTCTCACCGGGTGACGGGCAGTGCCCAGTTACTACCTGTGGGGGATGCCTCCCCATCTCCATGCTGAGGACCCAGGGTCCCCAGGGAGCTTTCCGTGGCAGCGTGAACCCCCCAGACGCCCTGACCCGTCTTTGCCCGTCTCATTCCTCTTCATAATTGGACCGGCTGCCGCTCGCTGCTTACCTGATTAGGGGTTCACCAGCCCAGCAGAAATGGGATCTAAGAGGATTAAAAAGGGAAGAAAAAAAAGATAATATAAATTGAAAACAGCAGCTTCTCCAGCCGAGCTTTGGATTAGAAGTTGAGAATGCGAATCAGAAAATTAAAAAAATGTGAAGGACGAGTCCCTTTGTTGCCGGGCGCCCTTGCATGCTATTGTGCTGTGCGTGTTTGGTCCCAGGGGAAGAGATCCGCACCTTCGCCTGGTTCCCCGGGGCCTCCCAAGACCGAGGTGCAGCCTCGCTTTCTGACTCACCCCGCACACCCTCCCTTCCTGCGCCCTCTTCCCTGAGCTCATGCCCTCCTTCCTCACCCTGGGCCTTTGCTCCCACAGGAGGGGCCCTAGGCCACACAGCGCTGCTGTCCTCACTGCCGCATCCTCCTCATCCTCATCCTCATCCTCTGGCTGAGAGGCAGCCTCCCATCATCGCCCCGAAGCCGCCTCCCCTCCCGGAAGTCTATTGCACTTGCACCATCTTCTCAATTACTTGGCACTTTTCTGCCTCCAAATAGCATCACTGATGCCTTCTCTCCCTGGCGGATCATGAACACACCGTCCTCTGCCAAGATGACCTTATGCTTTTGTTTGCAAAAGGCTCTGTGGTAGGGATGAGGGAGCCAAGGAGCCATGGCATCAGTGCCACATGCACCGCCCAGGCTCTCCAGGCTCCAAGAGTGAGACAGGAATGCAGCTCCTCCAGGGAGCAGCCACCTCTCTCCGCCCCACCCATGCCCACCTGCTTCCCTGCCCCCGCCCCTGCCTCTCCCAGGCCCCAGGGAGCGTGCCACCGCACCCACAGCCTGATTTGGCTCCTGCTGACCTCTGCCTAAAATCACATTCCCAGCACTTCTCCTCTGTTCATGGAAATCCTACTCATGCTTCAAGGTCCTGTTGGTCTCTCTCTCTCTCTCTCTCTCACCCTCTCCCCCCACCCCCCCACCCCAGAGTTTCCCCTGCGCTCCTTGTCCACATGTTCATTTTCGGCCTAGAAGACCATCTCTCTGCTTTGCTTCCTGTGCGCCTGTGTGGCCTGCATCCCACATCTCTGCTGGGGATTCTCACAGAGGGCTCCTCTAGGACAGTGGTCGGCAAACTGCGGCTCTGTTGATTAGTGAGTTTGCCGACCACTGCTCTAGTATGAGGCTCTATGACTTCTCCTCAGAGCGGGTAACATTCCCGCTCTCCCTGTGTGCGAGGGCCTGTGCTCACAGGGTGGGGTCATAGACTCAGCACAGCACGAACCCTCGATGGCACAGGAACAGAAATGCTCGCCCAGGCCCAGGGAGGCCCAGCCTGTGCTGGGAGCCCTGCCGGACACTGCCCGCCTGTAAGGCTTTCACCAGCTCAGATCTGAGCATGCCCTCGCTGCCCAGCACGTGTTTGCAGAGGATCAGGCATAAAGAAGGAACTGAACTCTTCTCAACACTCACAGTGGGCCAGGTTGCCTGAACATCGCCTCTCCCCAAGGAATGACCTGCTCTCTCACCTCAGAGATGGGCACACCGAGGCTGAAAGGATGCAAATTACTTTGTCATGTGCTGATAAGGACGGAGACCAGACCCAAATGCTGCTCTTCCAGATTGAGACCAGAGCTTCTCAGACTTCCAGAACCCAGCGGGGTTGCAGGTTGTGTTTGCCCGATGCATGGAGAGTACTAATGAAATTCTCAGGAGGGTTCACAGGATAGTCACAGCTGGACCTCAAACGAGGCTCCCACAAAGGCTGCCACTGGCCTCCCAGGCCACGCCCAGGAGCAGGGGTTCACCAGGGCACGGGAGAAAGCGGCGAGGATCTGGATGCAGGCAGGAAGCAGCGCCGACTGGACTTTCTCTGGAAAACCAGACTAACGGGTCACTTGCCTTCCTCAGTGGTGAAAGTGAGGCCCAGGCCCCTGTCCCTCGGGCATTCATTGGAGGGCACAGTCCTTGTGTGGCCAGGGCTTCCCAAGCCCATAGGAAGTACCCCCAAGCATGCAAGACCGCATCCTCGGTGAACCTTCTCACCGGGCGGAGCGGAGACCAGCCTGCGTCAGGACAGGACATCTGGTCTTCTCATTGCTGGTCTGACATCTGCTGTTTAAGATCAGCCAAGGCTGGTTGAACACCAACATCAACAGCATCCACGGTGTCCTCGCCTGTGCCCTGACCAGGTGACGCATGCTGACCATTCACTCCGTGCACTGAGTGACCACAGTGAGCCTGCTCAGTGCCACGGGCAAGGATGACCTGGCCACAGCACCAGTCTGGCTCCTGCCCTCACTGAGCTTCCAGACACATGTTGGGTGAATGGGCTCATGCAGGGCCATTATTAGGACCTTGGAAGGAACAGACTAAGCGAGACCCCAGAGCTGGCTGGCTCTCTCAGGGCGCGGCGGCCACACTGTCCCCGAGCCAGACACCGCGATGAGGCTCAGGGAGAAGGTTGTGCAAAGGGCCTGGTCGGATCTCCAGGGCCCTGTTGGTGTGAGTGAAACAACAGGGTTCTGAGAAATTCTATCCTGCCCCCTGCTCCGTGGGCTGGGCCAGCTAAGCCAGGCATGCGCTCTTCTGATTTCAAACGGAAGAGCCACCAGGACCCCAGATGCGCACGGAGACCATTTAGGGTGTCAGAGCCCAAGGAGGCCACGCTGGGGGAGGGGCGGGAGGAGAGGGGCGAGGACGGGGCGGAGGCAGGACGTGGGAACAGGAGCAAAGGAAGCCGCCTCCGTGGGAGACTGTGTCAAAGCGAAAGGGGAAGAAAGGTAATCGGAGAAGCCCGGCTCCATCTGCTCAGACTCCGAGGATAAAGGCGACGGGGGATTAGGTGACCCGAGGCCGCGGCACCCGGGAGGGAGCTGCCATTTGTTAGCCCCTGCGCGGCGATTATGTTGAATGCTGACCCTGATCCCTTTTGTCCACGGGAGATAATGAAAGCTGCTCTGTTTGAGTCTGAGGGCCTCTAAGTGACCCATTAGCAACTCCTACTTCCAGCCGAGGCCGGCGGCTCTACAGGACACCGCAGAGCGCAGAGCCACGGGCAGGGGCGTGCGAGGGTCGCAAGAGGGTTCCGCCATCCTGTAGAACAGAGCGGAAAGGAGGAGCGGGTAGAGCAGAGTCCTGCCCTCAAACCCAGGCCCTGACTCGGTGGCTCAGTGTCAGAGTGGCCTCTTCTCTCTGGTGCTCAGACACAACACCTCCTCCCCGGGTGTTCCCCTGCACGTGACAACAGCTTTAAAAACTCCCTGCCCTGCCAAAACCGGTTTGGCTCAGTAGACAGAGCATCAGCCTGTTGACTGAAAGGTCCCAGGTTTGATTCCAGTCAAGGGCATGTACCTTGGTTGCTGGCAACATCCCCAGTAAGGAGTGTGTAAGAGGCAGCTGATCGATGATTCTCTCTTATTGATGTTTCTGACTCTCGATCCCTCTCTCTTCCTCTCTGTAAAAAAATCAATAAAATTAAATTAAATTAAAAAACCTCCCTGCCCTGGGGACCTGAGCTCTTCACAGCTCCGAAAATGCCTTCCTGAGGCCACCAGGGGTGTGACATGCAATATTTTTCAGCTTTTGGAAGATAACATGGTGTGGGTGTCCTATGCCACATGAGTCCTCCATGCTGGGTCCAGAGAACCTTCCTCTCCCAATCACCTTGCCATCCATGCTTCTCTCTGCTTCAAAAACGCTACCATGAGGTCTAGTCTACACAAATTCCCTCTGTACTGTTTTTCATAACTATCAGCTTGAAATTCCCTCCACAAGATTTTTAATTAAAAATAAATAAAGCAGTCCTACTGGCCTGGCTCTGTGGTTGAGCATCCACCGATGACCAGGGAGGTGGCAGTTCCATCCCAATTCAGGGCACATGCTTGTAGGCTTGATCTCAGTGTGGGGCATCCAGGAGGTAGCTGATCAATGATTCTCTCAACATTAATGTTTCTCTCTCTCCCTCTCTCCCTCTCCTTACACACACACACACACACACACACACACACACATATATCCTATATAATAAAAAGGTGATATGCAAATGGACCCAAATGTCCTCATAAGACCATATGACCTCATATGACCTCATATGACCTCATATGACCTCATATGTCCTCATATGACCAGGCCAGCCAGGGGGTTAGTGAGGAATGATCAAACGATTGAACAAGCAGGCTATATGCAGTGACCAGGCCGGTGGGGTGAGAGGGCCGTAAGAGGCGACCAGGCTGGTGAGGGGGAAGTTAGGAGCGACCAGGCTAACAGGGAAGTAGTTAGGGGGTAATCAGGCTGGCAGGCAGAATGGTTAGGGGCAATCAGGCAGGCAGGCAGGTTGAGAGCCAGCAGTTCCGGATTGTGAGAGGGATGTCCCACTGCCTGTTTAGACCCGATCTGGGGTCTTAGATTGTAGAGGGTGCAGGCTGAGCTGAGGGACACTCCCCTCACACACACACCAGAGAATGAATTTTATGCACCAGGCCTCTAATATATATATATATATATATATATATATATATATATATATATATATATATATATATATATCTCAAAAGATTGAAAGGTTATGAAATAGAAATAGCTTCCCCCTCAGAGAAATTGATTCAGGGCATTTGGTATATCTCTGTGGTCTTCCGTGGTCCCAAGATATTGTCTCTATAAAATCTTTGGAGCAAGTCAGGGGTGGGACCAAGGTTCTGGAATGCACTCGGCTCATCTGTCTCTGCCAATCACCCAGCCATGAGCATGGCATGACTGAGAGTTCGAGGTCATGGTCCCCCCCCTTCTTCCCACCTCACTTATCCCAGGCACTGAGAGAGAGAGAGAGAGAGAGAGAGAAAGAGAGAGAGAGAGAGAGAGAGAGAGAGAGAGAGAAGAGAATTTCGCTACAGTGTTTTCCCATTTCGCTGTAACTGCTGCCAGCTGTGGGCTAATGTGGACCATATTCCAGGCGGCAGCCCGAGGCCTTGCCATGGCTGTGCGCTGCCCAAATGAGTGGGGAGAACGGTGAGCGCAGAGCACGGTTTCTGGCCGGTTTTCAAAGCTATGCCGCTCCTCATTCCAGAATCTTCAGACGCCGGAGGTGAGCAGGCTCCTGGCTCAGCGTCCAAGGCACAGCCGAGGGCTTGGCAGGCTCCCGGGTCCTGCTGCCTCTGCAGTCAGCTGCGGGCAATCTCCAGATTCGAGAGGCGGGGACTGCCAAGAGCCACTGCCATTCCCCTTGGTCGGTCCTCCTGGGTCACGTCGGGAATGTGACCCACACACCGGGCCCACAGAGAGAGACTCAGAGCGGAAAAGCCTTGTCGTCCAAGGAGCTCCAAACAGGCACCGCCTTTGGTCTTGAAACCACACATCCCTCTCTCAGCATCGCCTGTTACCCGTGATGGGCCAGCTCTCCATATGGGCCGCCTCCCGCGTGCTCTCATGCTGAGTTCACATGCACGTCCAGAACTCAATCTCAGAAGGGCACATTAGGGCAGGTGGCGTTCGAGTCCCTGTGTTAGGCAGACTGGGAAAGAGACCAACAGGTGTGATGTGCCACCTGGGGCCACATGGCACCAGATAACACATCGGGCCTGGAGCCCGCAGGGCCTCTGATCGGAGATGCCCTGGAATGCACCCTCAGCAACGTGACTCCTGGCAGAGCTCCCAAGGGTGCACTGGAGGGCACCTCCAAGCGGAGGCGCTGTCATTCTTGGGGCATGCACGCCGTGACGGAAGGTAGGCCCCAGCCATGAGCAGGGGCGTTGGCATGAATGTGTCAAAGGCAAGGACTTTGGGCCCGACCCGTATGGTTCAGTGGTTGAGCGCCGACCTCTGAACCTGGAGGTCACGGTTTAATTCCCTGTCAGGGTGCATGCCCAGGGTTGCAGGCTCAGTCCCTGGTGTGGGGCGTGCAGGAGGCAATGGATCAATGGTTCTCTCTCATTGTTGATGTTTCTATCCCTCTCTCCCTTAATTTCTGAAATTAATAAAATACTTTAAAAATATTATAAAAAGGCCAGGACTTTGGGACAAGGGGTAGAAAGATTCCAGGTGTTCCCCACCCCCCCCACCCAGGCTGGATGGGGAATGTTCTTCCCCAGAGCTTGCTGTGACCTTCTAGTCCCCTCTCAGCGGCAGCCCCGATAAGCACGCTGTCCTGGGCTCAAGTCCAGCTCCCGCTTAACCATGAGATCAGGATGTCACGGAGTTCCTCTTGCTCTGGAGACAGGTGGCCCAGTGTGGCATGCCTGTGCACATGCGCAGCCTGGCCAGGGAGCCGGAGCCGGAGCCGGAGCCCCGCCAGGGCTGCCGCGATCTGCTCTGTGCAGGTCACGCGCCTCTCCTCTCCTGTGTCTTCAATTAACCTCCAATTAACATCACGGTCCCGCCAGCCGGGCAGACTCCAAACAGACTCCTGCTTCCATCTCTCCTGCAGATGTCCTTAATCCCGGCCACTTGCAGCCCTTGGAGGCAGCGGATGCCTCCTGCACCCATCCTGCCCACCTCAAATCTAGAGGGGGTGCAGGTTGGCCTCCTGCTGCCCCCCTGGGGCTTGGATCTCACCCCCGCATTTCACACCAGCGCCCAGTGCGGGGTTCAGGGCCTGGGAAACAAAGCCGGTCCAGGGGGATGCGGTTGCCCAGGAGATACCGGGATGTCATCCCGCTGCCTCCCTCAGATTTCTCCACCCCCTCTTTCTCCTTTCCAAAGGCCGGCTGTCTCTTCTCACTCACTCCGCCTCCATCCAGGCTGTGGTCTCTGCGTTTTCCCTCTATCTCCTCACTTGTCTCCTTCATCTCTTCTCCTCCCTGACCCTCCCCTGTGCCCCAGTCTCTGGGTGGCCTCCCTCGTCCTCCTCCTTCCCAGGTCTTGGTGTCTCACCTCCAGTTGTCAGGGCAGCCTCTCCGGTTGCTCCTTCTCTGCGCCAACCCCTCCCCGCACCCGGCAGCTCTTCTCCGCTGCACAGGGAAGGGCCTTGCATCCACAGCCCCTGTGCACAATGCTGGCCGTGGCCCGTTCCCAGCCACATGGAGACGGGCCCTGGGTGCTTTGCAAAAGTTGACTAAGTTCGGCTCCAGGAGACTCGCACTGTGACCCTCCCGTTGTCCAGATGGGGAAGCTGAGAGGCAGACCAGAGCAGAGCTTGCCAAGGTCACACAGCACATAGGCAGAGGGACCAGGCCTCAGCCCGGCTGCCTGGCCGCGGTGGCCCGTCTTGTCCCCACCACACTCAGTCCTCTTGCCAGCGCCATCTTTTTGTGTGTCTGATTCCAAAGGAATGTGGCTCAGTACTCATCCAGCAGGGCTGACGGGAAGCCCAGATCAGTGTCCACTCCCTGCTTCTCTGATCAAATGTGAGCCTGGTCCTGGAGGTGGGGCAAGCTCTGGGCCTCCCTCCAGGGGGGACACAGCAGCCCAGGACCCAGCTCAGGTCTGTGGGGTCCAGCCCAATGGCAGGCAGCTTTGGGGCTATTCCTCCCGCTATGACAGCCGAGCTCAGGCGTCCCCAGCACCAATGCCGCCAGCCCTTCCCCAGGGCTCCCCTGTCAGGGGGCTGCATTCTCCCTCATGCCGGTCACCCCCTCCTGAGGGCTTTTCCTTCCCCTTCTCCAGTTCAGTTTTTCCATTCTCCAGTTCTCCAAACACCAAATGTTTGATCCTCTGCCGCATCTGACAAATCCAGCTTACCTGCCTCAGTGGGCCCAGGCCTGGGAAGCAAAGGCCCACTTAGGGAGGGCACCCGCCGCTTCAAATGGTTTCCTCCCCTGCCTGGGCCAGGGAATCTCCCAGCCAGAGGATCAGGCTCAGCCTGCATCTGGGGCAGTGCCAGTCAGTCTGCCCGCTGGGAGAGGGGCTGGGGGCTGGGGACACGATTGGGGGCAATCCCTGCCATGTCTTTCTGGAACACCTCTAGGTGAGGAGATAAAAGGGTTATTTTCTCAAGAGGTCATTCTGCCAGATTCCTATCTCAGGAAATGGTCTGAGCTCTTTACGTACACATTGCATCACATGCTTGTAGGAACGCTTATATTATATACACAGGCAGATGAATGAGAGACAAGCAAGTAAAAAAAATGTTGAGAAAGTCTAACTATCCACCTGAGAAAATCAGCACAAAGAGCCAGTAAGCCCATAAAAAGATGTGCAGGCCGCCCAGTCAACATGGCTCAGTGGTTGAGCATTGACCTATGAACCAGGGCGTCACTGTTCCATTCCAGGGGGGCACATGCCAGGATTGTGGGCTCAATCCCCAGGCTGGGATGTGCAGAAGGCAATCAACCAATGATTCTCTCTCATCATTGATGTCTCTCTCCCTCTCTCCCTCCTTTCCTCTCTCTCCCTTCCTCTCTGAAATCAATAAAAATATATATTTTTTAAAGTACAAGCTTACTATTAATCAGGGGAATGAAAATTTTAAGATGAAGACTCAGTGGCTCTGAAGAGGTCGTGGCGATAGACATGCAATGGGTACAGGCCTCCCAGCTACCCCAGCAGTCACATTCACGGCAGACAAAAGGGCATGCTGTCAAGGACCTCAAACTTCACCAGTGGGAGGACACAGTCTAGAATGCTCAATCCTACACGGGACTTGCTTGAACATTTCAAAAACAGTCTTAACAAATATTGAGGTCTGAAGGACGTGGCCACTGCCAAGAGAAGTCCCCGAAGACCTGCGTGGCCAGCAGCAGCCAGAAGCAGCCAGACAGGCTTCGATTCTCCGATTGTAAACCACGGAAGAGTTCAGAGGAGACGGTGTCAGAGGATGGGAGCACGTGATCATACAGGGGAGCGGGCTGAGCCAAGGAGCTGGGCCACAAAGCACAGGCAAGAACTCCCCCAGATCCAGACCCCAAACGGTGCAAACCCCAGTGCGGAGGTGCCCAGACACCAGGACACATATGCCCTCCTTCAGGAATATTCTAAGCAGCCATTTCTTGCTGCTGGGCTTACATCCGGGTCCTCCTCAGCTGAGGAGGCATCTCCGTCTTCAGTATTAATGAGCGGACATGGCAGCAATACACCAACATGCTGGGGCAGGCAGTGCAAACACCAAGAGCAACCCTGGAGAGGGCCTCCCCACTTCCGGCAGCATCAGCACCCTCTCACCCTGGGGCACAGTGGGGTGGCATTTGGGCTTGCTATTTAGGTAACACATAGTTTTTTTTTCTGAGCCTCAGTTTCCTTGTCTGTGAAATGGGAATAACAATTTCCGGAGAGAGTACTGATGAGTGGCTGAGGAAAAGCAATTGCGCAGGCATGCCATCCATGATAGATCCCGACTGAGATGCAAATCTACATGGTTATTCATGAGAGCCCACGGGCTGTCCCGAGACGCCTTCTCTGCATCTCAATTCCTCCATGTGTTCTTGGGGCAACTCCTGTCCCCCTAAATGCCCGCCTTCGCTGGGACACAGCCTCCCCTGCTGGTCTCTAAATTACCACATCTTCCGCACGCTCCCCCGGAGACTTCCAATTCCTTTAATCCAATGAAATAAGAAGTTCAAGCCATCATCTTCAAAGAATAAGAATGAAATTTGGGGACCAAAATTATACCCATCGGGATTGCTTCTGTAGAAATACTTTGGAATTCCTTTTCATGCCCTATTAAATAATTAAAATGTTTCTTCTCTGCATTCAGCGTTAGTTATTTAAACCCCGGTCCTAAGCTCTATTAGCAACCTGATTAGCACAAAACTTTCTTCGCCAGTTGGATTAGTTTTATAGATTTCTGCATCGGAGGGATGCGCGCAGACAAATGCAAGTGCGTGGCTACGGCTGATGCCCTGCAATCCCAGGAAATGGGTTACATTTAAGCGGACACAATTCGTCTCGCTCCTCCTCGTGCTTTACTCGCGTGATTGATGCCCTCCTTCTGGGGTAGGAGCTGTTGGCCCTTCCAGCCTGTTTCTGGGATTCCAGCGTCGCCCTCACACACGGTTCCGTTACCACTGAGGATAATGAGCCCAGGGTTTCACAAGCAGGCAGAGGGGCAGAGACTGGGAATGCCAGGACTGGAGGGAATGCAGGCAGCAGATAAGGAAGGCAGAAAGTCCAAGCTGTTCCCTGAGGGAGTAGCCACTCCCTCCCTCAGGCCTCTCTGCCCAGCCCCGTTCACTGGGACCCCGCTGTTCACTGCTCGCCCTCCCTCCATGACGGGCCTGCAGAGGGAGGTGCTGACGCTGAAGAAGGAGGTCAGAGCAGGTGGCAGGAAAGGACAGAGGCAGCAGAGAGTTCCCGAAGCCCTGCCTCAGGCCCACCCACCGCAGGGCGGTCCTGGAGGCTGGGCGGAGGCTGCTGCCCAGGGATCTGAACCCAGAGCACAGCAGGCCATAGTCAGAGGCCTGGGCCAGGGCCAAGGAAGCAACACCAGGCAAACGAGTGACCACCGAGACCGCTCACCAGGAGCTCGTGCAGGCAGCGCTGGGTGGCCTGGGTTTCCCCAGAGCTATGCCTCTCCTTAAAGAAAGCCGGCTTCTGGTGCTCCTTGCTCCTTACAGACAGGCCTACTCTCTGTGCTCCCTGCTCCTCACCCACAGTCCGGCTTCCCTGCTACCTGAGAGCCCCACCCAGAAGGCCCTTCCCCAACTGGGTCCATCACCACCATCCACTGCATCTGGCTCAGGGGCATCATTGTGAAAATGGTGCTTAAATGAGCTTCATTTCAAGTGACATTAGTCTCTATGCCTCTGTTCAGCTCCTGTCCCGTCGTCCTGGCTACACGCATTGTCACATGCGTGGCAGGAGGTGGCTCCACCGGAGCAGAGGCATGGAATAGAGGGAGGAGTGGCCACTGGGGCATGTCTGCCATGTCTACAGAGAAGCCTAGGTCAGGTGCACAGTCTCTGTCAGACTCCAGGACCGCAGGGGCCTGGCTGGTGGGAAGGCAGGGAAGGTGGGGCTCACAGGCCGGGAGGATCCCCAAGCAGGTGCTGGTACACACCAGGGCTCAGGGACCCCAGAAGGTGTGCTCTGAGCGGAGAAGGAATGGCCGGGTCGTGGTGTGGGACTCACAGGAGGCAGCGGCTCCCCTGGGGGACCCAGGAGGCAGAGTCCACAGTGAGACTGGGGGGAGGGTGGGAGAGCTAAGCCTCATGTCTGGCGAATGGGGGACAAAGTCAGACAGGAGAGAGAGAGCCAAGGCCAAGGAGAAGAGCACTGGCACAGGAGCACGGCGACAGGGTGTGGCAGACGCTGGGATGCCCCCCTGATGTCCTTTCATGGAAGCGCTCATCATGCCAGCTCCTGGGAGCCTGCGGGCCCCTCAGGAAGACCTCAGCTGCCAAGAGCCTTCCATGCTGGCTCTCTTAGTGACAACAGCTCTCACCCCAGCACAGGCCGGGCACTTACCTTCCACCACACTTTTTGCAACGTTCTCCCACGGTAAAGTTAGTATTTCCATTTCACAGAGGAGAAAACCAAGGTGCAGAGGGGTCCGCCATTCACCAAGGCAGCACAGAGTGCAGAGGCTGAACTGGGTTAAGCTCGGGGGAAGCCACTCCCCATGTGACACAGCTAGTGGCAGGACCAAGGTGGGAAGCAGGGTTTAGCTGACGCCAAAGCCCAGAGACCATGCCCATCAGTTCAGAACCGACTGCTGCACTACACGACATAAAAGACAACCATGGTCATAAACTGAAGGGCAGGTGTAGCTTGTGATGTGATCACTCAAGAGCAATCAATGAGCTAGGATACAAACATCAGTGAGCCTTTGGGAAGCTCCGAGCCAGCATGGAAGGCTCCGGGGCAGGAAGTACGGGGGACGTGCAGGGAGCACGCTTCGTTTGCTGGGAGACATGAGCTTGAATGGGGTGACTGGAGCTGGCACAGGTTAACTGGGGCTGCCCGTCTGGGTAGGGTTTCAAAGGAGGTAATAAAGGGGACCCCAGGTGAAGGGACCCCAGAGTGAGGGAACTGGGAACCTGGCGGGTGCTCCTCCCTGGACAGGAAGTGGGGGTGCTGGAGAAGTAGCATGGAGTCAAGGGCTAATGCCTCGCAAAGGCCAGCTGAGGAGCCTGGACTCCGTGTGAAAGGTGATGGGTCTCATGCAGACCTGGGGCTCACCTGGGGGTGGGTGGGGCTTGCTGGGGACAGCAGAAACCAGCCCTGAGGAGGTGCATGCAGTCTTCCTGAGCTAAGCTTCCTGCTGGGCGGAGACCCAGGGGAGACGGAAGCTAAGGGCCTTGTTGAAAGTCAGGAGCAGTGAGAGGAGACGCATGATCTGCCTGTGATTATAAGGAGCCTCTGAAGTGCCCTCAGCACATCTGGAGCGGGCGCACCTCCCGTTTCTCTGTTCCGTGTGACGTTGGGTCTATCCTGGGAGGGCAGATTTGCAGCTCTGTGAGCTGGTAAGTGATCTGCAGCGTGAGCAGTGACAACACAAAGCAAAATGTGGCTGGGCCAGGAGGCAGAGGTCCTACAGGCGGCCAGGTGTACCCAGCCCAACAGGAAACCCCCCTGCAGGGACCTGGTCACGGCTTGCCTGTGTCTGTGCACGGGCTCCTGCTTCTGCATGTGGCTTTGATGGCTCATGCACCGTGCTTTCCAGAGAGCCTTCACTCAGCCATCGCAGTCACTTGTCAGCCACCTGCATGAACTCACCCCACCCTCAGCTCCCATGTGGCTCTTCAGTGCCTCACTCCCTTATCCATGAACTCATGGTTATACCCAGGGCTCTGGAGCTTAGACTCCGAACTCCAGCTAGCCGACTGTGCATGCAGCTTACATGGCAATGTAAAACTGATTCCTCGTCTGTAAAATGGGATGGACCTAGTACCTGACTCACAGCTACTGTGGACATTAAATGAGATAATATATGTAAAGCTCATTGTAGGCTTTTAGTAAATGTCCCTGCCCACGGCCCTTTCTGTCCTCCAGTGGGAGAGAACCAAAAGGGATGGAACTCAGGCTCTTCCATGACAAGGGCTTCACCTTGTAGGGCAGTGAAACCATGGAGCAGACTCATCACCAAGAAGCACAGAGAGAGAGCCAAGGGGAGAGGATAGGCAGAGGAGGCAGACAGAACTCAGAAGGCGAAAAAAAAAGGAGGACTGCGTGAGCATCCAGAAAGGCCAGGTGTTCTCAGAAGCCGGTGAGCAGCACAGAGCTGGCACCAGATGAGATCAGATTACAGGAAAGAACAGTGGAGCCCCAGGAAAGGTACTTGGGAGAGATGCTGAACCAGTTGGCTACTGCTGTGTAACAAACACACCCAAACTCTATGTGGCTTAAAACCACTTATTTTTACTCAGGATACACGAATGGGCCAGGCTAGGCCGATTGGGCTGGCTAGGCTGACCCATGCTTGAGTGGTCATCTGAGGGTCTGCCTGGAGTTTGGTGGATCCAGATCTGGCTGCAGGCATGGGCTATAGGACTGTGCAGGCCAGCTTCCTCTCATCATCCAGCTAGCTAGTTGGGCCTGACTCTAAGACAGTGGTCAGCAAACTGTGGCTCTCGAGCCACATGCAGCTCTTTGGCCCCTTGAGTGTGGCTCTTCCACAAAATACCACTGCCTGAGTCTATTTTGAAGAAGTGGCATTAGAAGTTTAAGTTTAAAAAATTTGGCTCTCAAGAGAAATTTCAATCGTTGTACTGTTGCTATTTGACTCTGCTGACTAATGTGTTTGCGGACCACTGGTCTAAGAGAACAAGAGGAAACATGGAAGGCCCCTTGAGGATCAAGCCCAGAACTGGCACAGGGTCACTGGTGCTGTATTCTACTGGTCAACACAAGTTGCAGGCCAGGTTCAGAAGTGGTAACGAAGGCTTCTCCTTGAGATACAAGGAGCTTCAAGGTCACATTGCTCAGGGGCATGGATGCAGGGAAGGGGACAGTTGGGTCCATTTTTGCAAACCATCTACCCCAGGTGTGAGAGAGCTCAAGTGGGACTCAGGGACCTTTATCGAAGTCCTGTGAAGAGTGTGGGTGAACTGAGCTTGCCAGCTCAGGGCATTGTGCCCTTGCAAATACAACCTGTCTTCCTGGCACCATGGCTGTGCTTTGGAGGAAATGTCTGTGTGTTTATGAACAAAAAGGGTGGGCACTCGGGATGATAGCATGCAGTGGACTTGGATGCTATGACCAGAAACAGTGTAGACTGGGCCAGGTATGCAGTAAAGGCTTAATAAGTCAGAGCCACTGCCACCGGCAGCCTCACCCCCATCAGGGGCTTTTATGCTGGGACACCCCGGAAGGCTACATGAAAGGAGGGGAGAAAGGAGCACAGGAATTATCACGGCCTGGGTGGCTTGGAAAAGGGTGCAGCCAGAGCCAGTCCAAGTGAGCTACTCAAGGACAAGGTGCTTAAATAGTGCAGCAAACCCAATAGCATGCTGCACTATGGTCAGAACAATACCCTTGCAAAACCTCAAACCCACAGACACCAGCACCCAGATTCCATAGCCTCAGGCCTGCAGTACCCGGGGTTCTACTCCCAGTGGCTTGAAGATAGCTGTGCTTGATGCTAGAAGGTCTCTGGATGGGCAGGGTGGCAGGCTCCCATCGCGGGCCATGTGCCTCAAGGGGCCATTGTCCTTGGAAGCCACAGCAACAGTGAACAGTATCAAAGACTATGACCATCTCTGAGGAAGCTTGGAAGCACAGGAAGGAAAACCCTGAGTGTGCTGCTATCCAGGAGAAAGAGGCCACAGGCAGAGCTGGTTTGCAAATGCAAGCATCCCTAAGTTAGGCTCACAAGTCAAGGAACCTTCAGCCCAGATACCGCAGTCCCCCATGTTGGGGCTTTGAGGGAGGGGGGCTGGGCATGCATGTCTAATGCTATGACAGTGTTTCCATGAGAAACCCGGTCAGAGGCAGGTGTTTCCCGAGGCTCAGACTTACTTCATCTGTAATCTCTCCAAGCATCTTAATTTCATGTGCAAAATGGGAACAATATTCCTACACTCGCAAGGGTTGCCGTGTGGACCAAGTGGAATCGTGACTAGGAAAATAACGATTATTGTCCATGTGGACTTATCACCGGACCACGTTAGCTATTATTGCTATTATTAATGTTATTACTGCTAATTCATACTCTCTCTCCAGCTGTAATTTCCCTTTGAAGGATGTCTCCGGTGATTCTCATAACAGAGGACAAAATAACATTGCAGTAATTGCCAGGTGCTTTGAGATCCCTGGCAAAGCCACCCCTTCAGTAATTAGACCTCCGGCAGGTGAACGCGGCCGAGGACGTTAACCCCATTGCATTTCCAGCGGGCCTGCCCATGCTACTGAATGTTCTCATAGTGCACTGAGACTCTTAGACAGCAGCTCCCCTCCAGAGCACGCAGTGAAGTCTTCATCTGGACGGTGAAGTCCATTATAAAGAGAAACATTATTTAACCAGCAGCAATTCACTGTATCTCCTCATCCCGCCCAGGCCAAAAGTAAGTTTGAAGCACAGACTACCAGGAGGTTGCCTACTCTGCATCTATCTCGCTGCAAGCTCCTCCCAGACCTCACAGCGGTCCGCACACTACTGCGGGGGCCTGCGGAATGAGCAGGCAGAGAGACCGAGGGCGCAGAGGAAAGGGAACCCAAAGACACGTGGTCTTGGACGGTGAAAACAACATCCTCATGTCTTAGAACAGTGGTCGGCAAACTCATTGGTCAACCTATCAACAGTACAACGATTGAAATTTCTTTGGAGAGCCAATTTTTTTTAAACATAAACTTTTTCTAATGCCACTTCTTCAAAATAGACTCGCTCAGGCCATGGTATTTTGTGGAAGAGCCACACTCAAGGGGCCAAAGATCCGCATGTGGCTTGTGAGCTGCAGTTTGCCAACCACAGTTTTAGAATCCAGCTTTCTTTAGTTTCCATTCATCATCTGGACATGTGCAGCGGGTGCCTCAGGTCCAGGTAACCTTCAAGGTGATGAAGGAGAGTGCAAGGTAAAGAAGGGAAGTAGAGTCCTCCCTCCTCATGGGCCAAGGAGCTGTCCTGTCTGCGGGGCCTTTACATGAGCCCCTCACTGTGAGGAAATAGCAACCTCTGGTCTGGCCTCTCGATGCAGGAGCTGGGAGCTCCCAGATAGAGGGGCCCTGGGGTTAAGGCCTTCAAGCTTAAGAGCATTGCTACATATAACAATATCAGTGATTGCAATAAATGTGAATGGATCAAATTCCCCTCTGAAGAGACAGAGATTTTCTGATTGGGTTTTTAAAACAGGAAAATGTAAGAAAAATCCAGCTATGTTATGCTTAGAAGATATGCCCCTAAAACAAAATTACAGGGGAGCCCTGAAAACAGACAGATGGAGAAAGAGAAACTAGCAAGTGCTTCAATAAAAGAGGTGAAGAAAATATGTATCAGACAACATAATAATCCAAGTCAAAAATATTAAATAGGACAAAATGGGATTTCAATATTATTAAATATTATACTCCATCAAGAAGAATATTCACACATTTAGCAACAAAACTCCAACTACATCAAACAAAACCTGTTGGAGATGCAAATAAAACCAATAAATACACAATCATAATATAAGATTTTAACACATTCTTCTCAGATCAAATGTCACATCAAGTAAATAAAAAATAAGTATAAATATAGAAAACTTGAACACACCATTAATATGTACTGCCAACCAGAAAATGAGAGTCTTTTTAAAAATCTTCTGGCACAGACAACAAAATTAAAGATGGAGGCTGTTTCAAATAAGATATTAATGTTTTCCATGGAATAAAAATACCTGATCATAGTATTTAAAAAAAAAAAAAAATAGAAAAAAAAAAAACAACTGAAATGTTTTCACATATACCTAAAAAGATCCCTCTATATATCACTTAAAGAAGACATTAAAACAGAAAATAAAAAATTTTAATAAATAAAAATGAAAAACGCATAATACATTCTAAGAGATATGGCGAAGGAGATATATTCAGAATAAAAACTTCTAGCCAATTGCATTTATTATAAATTAATGAGTGAAAAGCGGTGAGTTGAGATTTTTAATTTAAAATATTAAAAATATATAATAAAATTATCTAAAAAGAAAAGAATGAATCCATTTAAAAGCAGTAATGTCTTACTTAAAAAAAAAAACATGAAAATAAGGCTATAATCAAAGACACACAAAATAGATTATTTGAAAGAAAACAATAAAATAGCTAGGGTTTGAAGAGACATGCAAAATGAAAAATAAAGAATATAAAAACAAGCATCATCAGGAATAAAAAATTGTATAGAAGTTGTAGAATCAGAGGGCAATTTTAAAATGAGATGACATGATAATTTAATAAATTTGTGAGGTTTAATGCAATAGATAATTATAAAGAAAAATATAAGTTGCAAAATTAATTTAGAAAGTGAAAGACATTATTAGAAGAGTTTAAAAAAATAGTAAAATAAAATCCCTCAAATTCAGTTTGTCTTTTACAAAACTTAAAACCTTTTGCCCTTTGGACAACAGTTAAAGAAATAAAAAGGCAATTGGCCAACTAGGAGAAGATATTCTAAATACACCTCTGATAAATGATTGCTACCTAGACTGTACAAAGGAGTCTTACCACTATTAAGAAGACAAAAAAGCAAACAGGAAAACATAAAGACAAAAGATTTAAATAAATCTATAAGAACCTGTATGCCTATGGCCTGTAATAAACATAAGCAAAGTGTTAAATATTATTCGTCATTAAGGAAATGCAAGTTAAAACCACAGTGGTTTAGCCATATACCAAACAGGATGGTTAAAGTGAAAAAGACTGACAATAACACTCATTGGCAAGAATATGGAGCAACTGGAACTTGCATGCATTGCGGAAGGAAATACAGTGTGGAAAACTTTAAAAAAAACAGTTTGGTGTTTTCACATAAAGTAAAGCATTCATATAACCCAACAATCTGACTCCTGGGTACTTCCCCAAAAGAAATGAAAACACATGTGCACACAGAAACCTCCAAACCAATATGTAGAGCAGCTTTATTCACATTAACCTGAAGCTGACAGCAGCCCCAACATCCACCCACAGGAAAATGAATAAACAAATTGCCATCTATTTGTGCGGTAGGATAGTATTCAGCAATGAAAAGAAACTGCTGATAAAAGCAGCAGCAGCAGTGAATTTCAAAGCTGATATGCTGAGTGAAAGGAACCAGATAGAATGTAGTATACCTTTTATTATTTCGCTAGAGGCCCAATGCACAAAATTCACAGCCCCGGCTGCCCAGTGGCCTCGCGCGCCCCTCCCCCACCACTGGTCATTCTGGAAGATTGAATAATTAGCATATTAGCTCTTTATTATTTAGGATTACTTAAAATTCTTTAAAATGCATAACTAAACTTTAATGAGTGAGGTAGAATGGTGGATGAGAATGGCCAGGTGCTGATGGATGAACTACAAAAGGGGCCTGATTCTGAGGTAAAGGAAAATTCTATTTTAATTTTTATCTTGACTGTATTGGTGTTTATATGAGTACTTATACACTGAGTGACCAGATTATTATGATCTCTGAACCCATAATAATATGGCCACTCAGTGTTTTTGTGTGTGTGTGTCTATGTGTGTGTGTGTGTGTGTGTGTATTAGAGGCCCAGCCTGGCCAGGGGAAGAGGACATGGGCAGTTGGCCAGCCAGCCTTCTGGTTGAACTCCTGGTTCAAGGGACAATTTGCATATTAACCTTTTATTATATAGGATATACACTGAGTGGCCAGATTATTATATGTTCAGAGATCATAATAATCTAGCCACTTAGTGTATTTTAAGACTGGATATAAATTACACTTGGATAAAGTTGATTAAAATATCACCTTGCCCAATGGCCCATGGGTAAATAATACCTGTTTTCAAAGTAGTAATTCCTGTGGTTTATTAACTTTGCCAGAACCAAGAAGAAGATGGTGTATCCAACTCGTTCTCTGAGGCCAACATAGAATGTGGCATCAAAATCGGATTTGGGAATTAACTATGAGGAGGATCATAAACCTACTCACTGACATCATTTATGAATTTATATAGGAATACTTAATAGCATGCATTCATGCATGTCCAACATTTGCTGATGTAATAAAAATATTTCAAGTTAGCAGTAAAACAATTAAAAAGTCAACAAATGGTTTAGGGATGATCACTACCCATTAAATAAACAATGTTAGATCACTGTCTACCTCATACATGTAAGAAATAATTAATGGATTAGAAAGCCAAATGTGTGGGAAAGAACTATAAAGCATTAGTAGCAAAGCACTTTTTTTTTCAAGATTGGGATGGGGAGAAGTTCAAAACTAGAAGTCATAATATAAAAATTGGCACATATAACTACAGTTAAATAGAAATTTATTGAAAATAAAACTCAGCATTCAATAATGAAAAAGAAAATTTAAGTGTCAAATAAATATTTTCAATACAAATAATAAATTATCAATATCCATATTATGTAAAGAGATCCTACAAATCAATAAGAAAGGTGTTCATTTCCATGTAGAAAGGCCATAGCAATTAACATTCCCACCGAGAATATAGAAAAGAATCCACCAGACCACAAACTCTTCAAAAATGGATGCCATCATTCTTTATTTTCCTTTCAATCATTCAGTTTTTAAAAAATGACAGTTCACATTTAATATTATTTTGTTTTAGTTTCAGGTGTACAGCAGAGTAGTTGGACAACCATATACTTTACAGTGTTTCCAGATATTTCCAGTACCTAGCTGGCACTATGCCATTGCTAATCTCATGAGCAAACAAAACTCACAGCTCAATATAATTTTTACTTTGATTTTCCCAATCACTATTAAACTGATTACATTTTTATGGTTATAGAGATTTGCAGATCTTCTATTGTGAAGTACCTTTTTATGTGTATGTCCCATTTCCATTTTTCTATTAGGACAGTTTATCTGTTGAATATAACAAGCAAGCACATAACAAAATGAGATGTCCATCAAACGAAAGTATAAGTGAAATATGGAGCATCTGCATAAAATATTATGTAGTTGATAAAAATGATGAGGTACTATTGACCTTGAATAATATAGGAGTTAGGGGCACTAACACAGTCATCCTTCTGTAATTGTGGATTCCCAACTATAGGTGGAAAATGCTAGAATTCACATGAAAGTATTCCTAAGATAAGATTAAAAAAAAAGATACAGTACAATAATTAAAAGATGATCCAGTTTACATAAAAAAATATTTTTAAACATATGTGCAAAAGCACAGAAAATATGCAAAAGAAGCCGAAACCGGTTTGGCTCAGTGGTAGAGCATTGGTCTGCGGACTGAAGGGTCCCAGGTTCAATTCCGGTCAAGGGCATGTACGTTGGTTGCGGGCACATCCCCGGTAGGGGGTGTGCAGGAGGCGGCTGGTCCATGTTTCTCTCTCATCGACATTTCTGGCTCTCTATCTCTCTCCCTTCCTCTCTGTAAAAAATCAATAAAATATTTTTTTTAAAAAAGAAAATATGCAAAAGAAGTTATAAAAGCATACATTTATTGAGGAAGTTATTAAAAAAATACATTTACTGAGGATGCCAAGTATGCTTCTGAATGTTCTAGAATGCATCTAATCTTCCATCAACCCTGTGAAGTAGGAAATAGCATGGCCCCCATTTTCAGCTCAGGAAGCTGAGGTATAGGTGAAGCAGAACCACAGAGCAGGTAGCACAGGCCCAGCCTCCTGAGAACTGGCCGTCTGTGCTCCAGGGTCCCCTCTCCCAACTCTCCCTAAACTGACTTCCAGGACAGCAGAAGAATTCCTTCACCTGAGTCATACGTGTTTTTAGAGTGAGGACATATTTGTGAAATGGCCACTTTTCAAAGAGCACATCAAAATAAAAAGGGGATCCCTGGTGGCCTGCAGAGGCCCGAGCATTCTGGAGGCCGGAGGACAAGGGTCACAGAAGCTGCAGAGGAGCAGAAGCAGGTGAGAGGGCAGGGATTCAGGCTGGGGGAGAGGAGACTCGGACATAAAAGCCATCTGAGAGCGCAGGAACTGCCTTGGCAGGGGCTCCTTGTAACCCCAGACGGCCGGCGACTCAGGGCCACTGGGTGAAAAGTCCAGGGAGCAGATGTCCGCGCAACCCAGGGCGGACCAGGCTCGGGTGGGACCTGCCAAAAATGGAAGCGTGAGGCCCAAAGGTAACATGAGCTCCTGCCCCTGAACCCGAAAAGGAAGCCACGTGGCCCAGAGCTGCCTGGAGGTGTGAGGTGCCAAATACCCGCTGCAGGAGAGGGGACCTCTCTGGGGAATGTCCTCTCCCTTATTATATTTGGGAGTCATGGGTGAAGGGGCAACATTTGGACAACTCTCCTCAATGCGATGCTATAGGTTAGAAAGCGACATCATGGTGGAGCCTCAGCTGGTGCTGGAGCTGTGTGGGCTCGTGGCCAGCAGCGGGTGAAGGGCTCAGGCACAGGAGCCCAGGCCTCCTGCCATTTCTCTCAGGCCCCAGGTCCGGTCACTGCTGGCTGCTGACCTGGGGACAGCCCTCACGCAGCACAGTCTTCAGGGTGCAGTAGCCGATTGTGGCCAGGTAAGGGACTTGTTCAGATGCTGCCTGGGCGGGTGGATTGCCCCAATCTGTCTGCAGCTTTCTACATAACAGAGAAAACACAGAAGGCATTCTAGAGCGGTGGTTCTCAACCTTTTTAATGCCGTGAGCCTTTAGTACAGTTCCTCATGTTGTGGTGACTCCCATCCATAAAATTATTTTTTGTTGCTACTTCATAACTGTAATTTTGCTACTGTTATGAATCATAATGTAAATATCTGTGTTTTCTGATGGTCTTTGGCTCTACAACAGCGGTTGAGACCTGTTGAGATCGTATCTTCCACTGTGATTCTCTCATGCTGCCGCTGGCTCATATGTTCATTTTCCTTTTAAATTCCCCAGATGCCCCTGGGTGCAGACCAGGGTTCCCTACTCCCAGGCCACAAAAGTCCTTTGGGGGAAATCTCATTCAACTCCGCATTCCCCCAGTTCTTTGCACATAGTAGGTGCTTGATACGGTTGTATTAGAATGTTTATTTTTAATACAATTCATGGGGGGACCGTGCACATACGCACACACACACTCAGATACATAAGCTGATTCCATCAGCTTGAACTGGAAATTCCGACCATATGAATAGGACTGAAAGCAAATGTCAGCCTAGCCAGGTATATGGCCAGTGTAAGTAGGAACAGTATCTGAAGCACCAGACCCCCGTGAATGCTGCCAAGTCTCCCAGGCCAGATAATGGGGAGCTCTTGGGGCGCATGGAGCAGCAATAACCAGACTCTGTCACCAATTCCCTGTGTGACCTTAGAAAAATCACATACCTCTTTGTTCCTGGGTATGCTAATCCGTTAAAAAAAAAAAATAGTGGTTGACAATAAACATCCCCTCTACTTCAAAAAGAAACGTCTTTTTGTTTGTTATTTTTAAATGGAAAGACTTTTTAACGATGATCCCCAAATAAGTCTCAACCTCTCCCACACAATCCTTCTTTCATGCACAGAAATTGGGATAAATCTTGGGATGAAACGTATACTAAAGCTAAAATTGCAGGGCACAGGATAAAACATAAGAAAATATATCTGACATTGGGGTAAAGTGATGATTTCTTAATATATAAAAGGTACTAACCAAAATAAATTAAAACCTTGAACTTCAACAAAATAAAAAACTGCTATTCAGCAAAAGATGCAATTGAGCAAATCATTAGCCAATAATGAACTATGAAAACATATGTGACAGTATGTGCGTGCACACACACACACACACACACACAACTATATATACACATGCATATGTACACATAATATAGTGTATAATTGTATATGTGATTACTTTTGTGTATATATGCATACATGAATCCATGAAAATGCATTCCACATTACTAACCACCACAGAATAACAAATAAAAACCATGAGGATTTTTGTAAGAATGTACAGCAAACAGACACTCACTCATTGTTGGCAGAAGCATAAAATGGTACACAGATTTGGAATACGCCTGGCAGTTCCTTATAAATTACTCATACACTACCTGTCTTAGCTCGGGCTGCTGTCACAAATTACCACCGAGTGTGAGGATGAAAGTATAAACATTTACTTCTCACAGGTCTGGACCCCGGGAAGTTCAAGATCAAGGTACTGGCAGGTCCAGTGTGGGTGACAGCTGCCTTCATGGTCTGCAGACGGCTGCTTTCTTGCCATGTTTTTGTCTGGCAGAGAGAGGTCATCTCTGCATGCTTCTTCTAAGGGCACTAACCTGATGCTGAGGGCTCCACCCTCATGACCTAATGACCTCCCAAAGGCCCCAACTCCAGAAGCCATCAGACTGGAGAATAGGAGTTCCACACATAGATTCTGAAAAGACAAACATTCGACCCACAGCACCACCTAACAGCTAAGTAGCAATCCTCCTGAGGATCTCAACCTTTCTAATGCCGTGAGCCTTTAGTACAGTTCCTCATGTTGTGGTGACTCCCATCCATAAAATTATTTTTATGGATGTGTGTATACCCCACAGCAAATTATAAAATGAACTGTGTTCATCTTTACTCGGAACAATCAAACACTATCAACAACTAGTTTTAGAAGTGTGCATAAACAGAAATATAGGTAAAGAAATTATGCAATTCTCATACACTGGATTATGACTCAGCAATAAAATAAAATGAACCACGGACAGTCAGCAAGACACTGAATCCCCAATTCAAATGCATCACGCTGAGTGTTAGAATCCATTTACTTAAAACTCTCCATCTGGCAAAGACAGCCAACAGTGAACGAAATCAAGGTAGTGGTGGTAGGGCTTGCTGGGTCACATGGTAGTTTTACTTCTCATGTTTGGAAGAACCTCCGTTCTGTCCCTGCAGTGGTAGCACTAGCCCGCACCCCCACCACCAGGGCAGAGGGCCCCCCGTCTCCACACTCTCCAGCACGTGTTACCGCGGTCACTGGTCTTTGACAGCCACGCTAACAGGAGCGAGCTGATGTCTCACGGTGACTATGGTTTGCATTTCCCTAGTAATCAGTGGCATGAGCACTTTTCCATGGACCTGCTGGTCCTTTGCATGCCTTCTTTTGAGAAATGTATACTTAGGTTCTTTGCCCATTATTGGAATCTGGTTATTTATTCCAAGAAAGCAAAATCAGTCTCTCAAGGAGATATCGCACTCCCTCATTCACTGCAGCAGTATTGATAGTAGCTGAGATATGGGAAAAGCCTAGTATTCAGGATAGATAGATGATGATGATAGATAGACAGATAGATAGAATAGATAGATGAAAGATAGATAGATAGATAATAGATTATAGATAGATAGATAATAGATAGATAGATAATATAGATAGATAGATAGATAGATAGATAGATAATAGATAGGTAGAATAGATAAGTAGATATTACTTTTTACATATATAGAGAGAACATTAATAAGTCTTTAAAAAAAGGAAATTTGTCATTTGCAACAACATGGATGAACCAGGAGGACATCATGCTAAGTGAAGTGAGACAGAAAGACAAACACTGCATAATGTCACTGACATGAAGAATCTGAAAGAGTCAAACTCTTAGAAGCAGACAGTAGAATGGTGGTTGCTCAGGGCAGAAGGAGGGGGAACTGGGCAGCTGCCCTTGGTCAAAAGATACGCTTTTCAGTTATGCAGGATAAGTAAATTCCAAAAATCTTTGTATAGTATGTGCCTAGTTAACAATATCGGATGGTATAACAGTAGTGAAAATTTCTTGAGAGGGAAAACCTCCAGTGTTCTCATAATAAATAAATAAATAAATAAATAAATAAATAAATAAATATTAAAAAATGAAAAGAAAGAAAAACAAGGGAATTATGGTGGGTGATAGATATGTCCCGTAGCTTTATATGGAAATTTTTTGACAAAGGATACCTATCAGAACATCTCATTGTACTAGTACACCTTAAATACATACCATTACATTTGCCCATTACACCACCATTAAGCTGAACAAGATGAAAATGACTGGTGCTGGGGTGGAGGGGGTGACAGAACCCCTGGGAAGGTGCACAAGGGAGCCTTCTGGGCCAGTAAGAACACTCAGTGCCTCCAGTGGTGTGGGTTCCACAGGGATGTCACTTTGTCAAAAAACACGGAATATTATACTTCTGTTTTATGCATTTCATTGCATGAAATCACACCTCCCATTTAAACCACCTTTTCAGTGCCCTCCCTCTTAGACCTTTGAGAGAATGAAAATAGATTCTGCCCATAAATGAGGTCTCTGGTGCCCGAGGAGATGCTGATGAAAGGAAGAGAAGCCCAGTGCTGTAGGCACCCCGTGAAGATGATCATTTCTGCGAGCGCTGGTCCCCCAGACAGCAAGCCCGAGTCAGTACACAGCCGCCTCCGGGATTTCCACTCAGATCCCAGGCAGGGCTCCATCAGCTCTCTCCCACCGGCTTCTGCCTCCCTGGGGAGGCCAGGAGAGCAGGAGAGTAGCCATGGGGTTGGCTGAACCCAACTGTCCCAGCTATGAACTCTGTTTGGGAAGGGACGCTCCCTGCAAGTGGCCATCAGCCCCACAGGGCGCTGCCTTCAGCCTGAATCTGGCTGAGTGTGCGCGGCTCATGTCTGGGCATCAGGGGAGCAGGGGACTTTAATTAAGCCTCTCTACCTTCATGTCTAAAAGCCTCAAGACATTTTAATGAGAAGGCAGCTGCAGAAGAAAAGAAATCAGTAATAAATTTTAGAAAATATGAAATCACGGGGCTCTGAAGCAGCCCCACCGATGGAGGCATTCAGCTCAGTGAAAGGAAAGGTGCATTTATTTGACTAATATAAAGAGAGGGGAAAAGAGGTGCTTCCATTGCGCTCAACCCATCTCTGCATAGAGGAGTCATGTCAGTGTCAGCCCTGCAGTGGGGAAGTCCCAGTGCCAACAATGGTCACACCCGATTTAATGAAAAAACAAATAAATGAAAATGAAACACTGCACATTACTCTTTGCTTCCCCATCAAATGAGGTGTCTGAATATTTTATCCAGGAAGGAGTGGTTTATAGGTGAGAGATAATTAAATGTTGTATGGAAGAAGCGGGTGACATGGCATTATGTGTAGTGGGGAGGCAGTTGGGTGTAGGAAGAGGGAAATCTGAGGAGCTACTGTGCATTGGGAGTGAGGTTACAGTGATGATGGGTGTCACGGGGCCAGGCTTCCCCGTGCCCAGCCCGGGGCTAATTAAGCCATCAAGGATGGGTCTCTATCGCAGGCATTGTGGTATGTCCCACCAAGAGACTCATAAAAATAGCCAGTGCCGAGCACGGTGACCCACCATAGCCCCATGGGAAAGTAAGATGACAAGGCACCAGTGCTCAAAAATGCAGATTGAGTGACTAAGTGGTTGGACACAAGTAAGTGATGCAATAAATATGTGAAGCATCAAAATGAGAGTATCAGACCCTTAGGAACTACAAGGACCATTCGTGGAGCTTGGGACATACCCAACCAGATCCCTGCAGCTGGAGAGGGTGCTTAGATAGAAAGGGTTTCCCAGCCCGGCGCTGTGGAGATTCTGTGCTGCACGAGTCCTTGTGGGGACCGATCTGTGCACTATAGGATGCTAGGCAGCATCCCTGGCCAATACCCACCTGATGCTGGTAGAACACCCACCCCCAAGTAGTGAGAATCAGAACTGTCTCCAGACATCGCAAATATGAATGTTCCCTGAAGGTGGCCATGTGCCTGGCTGAGGACCACTGACTTAGATACACGTAGACCTCAACACAGGCTCTATCCTTTATAATTGATCATTTATAAGCAGGTTGAGGTTGGGCAAGGTAAGTCATTGAGTCACACAATGAGTCATCTCTGTTTTTACAGTGACTCCAGCTTTCATCTTTCCCTACATCTGCACCTCTTGACTTTGAGTTTGGCCATGTGATTGCCTTGGCCAAGTCAAGACCACAAGGCAAGTCATCTTGTCATTTCTGCTGGCTGCCTGTGCCTCAGCCATAACCATGACGAGATCATGCCCCAACTATCCTGCAGGTGAAGAACAAGTGGAGCAGTCGCAGACCTACAGAGCTGCAGCCTGAAGAGCTGAGCTCACCTGCAGACCAATGGGAATATGTCGCACCTTTTGTGGGGCCGATGCACAAATGAAAACACTAGACAAGAAATATGAATTTAGAAGGCATGGGGGGCCAGGTGGAGACCTCTCTCTTGAAGAGGCACACTGAAACCTGACCTTATCTGATTTTTAAATATATATATATAGATAGATAGATAGATAGATAGATATAGATATAGATATTGATATTTAAAAATCAATAAAACTATATATTTAAAACTATATATATAGTTTTATTGATTTCAGAGAGAAAGGGAGAGGAAGAGAGAAATAGAAACATCAATGATGAGGGAGAATCATTGATTGGTTTCTGAATGCCCCCTTCTGGGGATTGAGCCCACAACCATGGGCATGTCCCCTTGACTGGAATTGAGCCTGGGACCCTCTGGTCCACAGGCCAATGCTCTATCCACTGAGCCAAATGAGCCAGGGCCTTATCTGCTTTTTATTCAGTTTTAGCTACATGTCTTACCCTCAATAAAGCACTTCAAACTGATAGCAGACAGACAGTCTCTAAGTCAATAAAGATCAGTAAAGATCTGTAGGGTTCAGTAAACATTTACTTTGAGGCTATTAGGTCAGGACATTGCTTTGAGCCACCACTCTCTCAACAGAACAATGGTGCTTGGCATTAACCCTACTAATGCCCAAAGTCCATCGGCCTTCTGCATTCCTTGGTGCACTCTCACGATAGTATCTGCAGTGGATGGCTTCCCGCAGGAATAACTGCTATTTTACACCCCTACAGGGCAGGAGACTTGTTATGCAATGTTACTATGGCAAGGGCTAACTGATACAGTGAGAATAACTCTCTACAGAGCCAGTCATTTATCAGTTCAGCACAAGCCAGATGCCTTCTCCTCTTTCCTCTTTCAACAACTTCAAATATGAATGTGTCTGGTTTCCTTCTGACTGAAAGTATGGTCCAGTATCATCACAAGATTGTCCCCCACCCCCCTCCTTTGGAGGATAATTAAAACAATAATCACAACAACTAGTGTGTTTCAATAAAACTTGGAGATTAATTTCTGGCCTCCTACCAGGCAACTATAGCTTGGCCTGCACTAGATCCTGAAAACAAGACAATTTCTAATGCTCTTGAACACTGAAACAAGTTTCATGAAAAAGGTTCTTGCATCTCTCTCAGTTATTCAATGTGCTCTGTCCATGTTTGGGGTCCTGGTTGGAAACCCAAGAGTGCATAAAATGTAAACCTATAGTGTGATCAACACAGGACTGTGTGAATCATCAGTCCACCCTGCAGATGTCCCAATGGATTCCTTTTGTCCCAGATTTCTGAGGACAGCCATGCCTCTGATCCCCTGGTGGCCCAACCCTGGGAGAAACCTGCTTTTGCTAACTCAGTCTCCATGATATCTCTCTCCACCCAGCAGCCCTAGGTGGTTTTCTATCAGAAGAGGCTATAGGATGGAATTGAGACTTCATCCCTGGATTCATTCATCAAACATTGACCTGGAAGTCGTATGCGACATGAGCCATGACAGGCTCTGGAGATGTGATGAGGACTCACATTGTTTCTACCTTTAGATCTCCCGGGTCCATAGAAGAAAGCCCAAGAAAATTACAATATGCATGATGAACTATTACCAAAGCCCACATTCTAATCTCTGGGACCTATGGCAAAAGAGGCTTTGGAGATGTGATTAAGGGAAAGCTATCAATATGGGAAAATAGTCTTGTGTGGTGCCAATGCAATCTCAAGAATCATTATAAAAGGGGGAGACAGGAGAGTCAGAGTCAGAGACGATGTGACAACCGAAGCAAAGGTCAAAGTGGTGCCATCGTGAGCCAAGGAGTGCAGCGGCCTCCAGAAGCTGGAAGAGGGGAAGAACAGATTCTTCTCCAGAGCTTCCAGGACACATACAACCCTCCCTCTCCAATGCTTTCATTTCAGCCCCAGAAGACCCATTCTGGACTTCCAACCTCCAGAACTGTGAAGACAATGCTTATGTGTAGTTTTAAGCCACCAAGTTGGTAATGATTTGCTACAGCAGCAATAAAGAACTAATATGGGGAAAATACATGGTGAGATCCTGACATATACTTGGAGTATTAAAGAGGGCTTCTCAGAGGAGATGATGATAAAACTGAATGGCATGAAAGAGTGGGCCACGGAAAGAAATGGGAAAGGCCATCTCATGCAGGAATTAGTGTGGAAGGGAGCCTGCAAATCTCATGGGCTTACCTTGGCAAAGATTCCTCTCACTCTCAGTATCCACCCAACACAAATCGGTAGGTCTTATGAGTTGAATTGTGATCCTCAAAAAAGTGTATTGGAATCCTAACCTCTGACATCTGTGGATGTGACTTTATTTAAAAATAAGGCCTTTGCAGATGTAATCAGGTTAAGATGAGGTCATTACGGTGGCCCTGATCCAATATGCCTGGTATCCTTATGAGAAAAGCAGGTAATGACAGGGACAGAGGCTGGATTGATGCTGGTATAAGCCAAGGAATGACCAGATTGAAGCTAGGAAAAGACAAGGACAGTTATACCAAGAGCCCTAGAGGGTCAGAGCCCTAAGGACACCTTGACTTTAGACTTCTAGTCTCCCAAACTGTGAGAAATCTCTCTTGTTTTATGCTTCTCTGTCTGTCACAGAGCCCTAACCAACAAAAACAGCATAGCAGCCATCGCCAGCAAATACAGCTTGGTTCCACACAGTGACTCAGAGACCCAGGCTGATGAAGACTGTGCCCCATTGTAGACACAATATCTGGAAGAGGTGACATCTACTGAGAGAGAGAGAGAGAGAGAGAGAGAGAGAGAGAGAGAGAGAGAGAGAGAGAGAGAGAGAGAGAGAGAGAGAGAGAGAGAGAGAGAGAGAAAGAGAGAGAGAGAGAGAGAGAGAGAGAGAGAGAGAGAGAGAGAGAGAGATATGGTGGGGCTTTCTTTCACAGTCCCATTTCCCAGAATCCAGGTCCCTAGCTAATCCCCAAGGGCTGCTGGGGAATGCAAGGGGGTGGTGGAGCTCTGAGCATTAGTGGTCTCTGCTACAGTGTGAAGTATACACCTGCTAGCCAATTGAGTATTTCCCCTTTCCAGTGAGACCTCACAGTGAACCCAGGGTGATGGGGCTCCCTGGGCTTCCCCATGTCCCCACTGAGGAAACTAAGTGATTTCTCCACGGCCACTCAGCATGCACTTGCCCAATGGGGGCAAGGACAGAATTCAAATCCAGACCGACCAACTCTGACGTCTGCCCGGGCCTCCCAGGAAACGAGCCCTGAAGGAGTGAAAAAGGACCCCAGTTCGGCCACTAACCTGGTTCCACATCATGTAACCATGTTCCCCAGGCAACGGCTTCCCGTTGCAAAGCGCCGGAAGCCCCCCTTCCAATTACGACGTGCCCTGTGTGGAAGGCTCCCTTCTGAACGCTCAGACATGGTCTGTTCCCTGTCTTCTGAACTGCAAGCAGGCCATTTGGCACATCTCCATTGTATCCCCACGGATGGAGGCACCAGGGGCCAGGAGGAACTTGGAGCCTTGGAGAAGAGCTGTATTTCTTCCCAGGGAAGCCATGAGGTCTGCAGGTCACATTCTGCACATCGGCCTCGCCCTGGATCTCCAGAAAGTACCTGTCATGTCCGATGTCCCTCCCTGGCTGAGATGTTTTCATTTAAACTGCGCTGGTGGACGCGAAGACCTGCCGGGATGTAGCGGCGTCTGCATGTGGCCACGCTTTCTTGGCTTTGACAGAGGATCGCTGGTCTGGCAGAGGCTGCGGAAACCAGGTTTGCAACTTAATGCTGCTTTTGCCCAGAAGTAATTAGTTCATTAACTGTGAGCACACAAGCTCATTAAAGGGGGCGGTGGATGTTGCAAATCAGTGGCCTGTGTGAGTCCATCAAAAATCAGGTAGAGCTGGCAATGGCCCGGCTCCAACCTGCTGCCCAACAACTTCATTAACCAAAGAGGCTTCTAGAAGCACCCCCCAGGACAGCAGGGATGTGGGTGGGAAGAGGGAGGACAGAAGAACCTACCATTGAAAGAGTGCTTCCCAGGGAGTGGGCCATATCCAGGGCGTTTCTCCTTTCAGGATCTAGAACAATGGCCACACAGTGGCTTACCTCAGAGCTTTCACCCACGGGGACACGGGCTGAGCACTTAGGACTTCCTCGTGGTCCCATGCGTCAGTGGCTGTGCTGTGTCTCTGTGAACCCAAACTCCAAAGCTTTCTCTGTCACCTGGATCAGTTGCCCAGCCAAACCTGGACATGCTCGGAAGCATTCCTGGGGTCAGCTCTCTATGGAGCTGCAGTTTTCAAATGGTTATTCATGGGGGATTAATTCACTCTGCTATTTGCAAACACCGAGCTAAGGGGACACGGACTTTTTCTTGGAAGAGGTGCGGTTACATCCAACAGCCCCCAGCCCCATGCTCAAAATGTGAAAATTCTTCTAGGCGGACGCTCAGAGAATAGACAGCACATGGAATGATGGGCAAAGGGAGTGGCCTGCGGCGCCCAGAAAACACAGGTGGGCACCGTGGTGCCCAGTCCCTGTCTGTCACTGAGGGCCCATACGACCCCGGCGAGACCCAGATTGCTCTGAGTTCTGGTCTCTTGGTAAGAAAATCTCTCTAACAGTCTAGCAATGCTTCCCCATCACAGTGTGAGCGTGAGTGGAGGATGGAGGTGAAGTCAAGGCTGAAGGCAGGAGCGCCTCCTGATCCAGCCTCTGCCAGGTGCTCCCACCTGGGGAGGCACCTGCAGGAGAACCACAGTGCTGTCCTGCTGGGTGCACCCTGGGACCCCGGCTTTCACTCTCAGATCAAAGCTGGCAGCGAGGCCCGGGAGCAGAGTCCCCTCTGCGATGGGAATGGGAGTGAGTGCTCCCAAGGCCAAGGCCGGGGTGTCTGGGGAACCTGCGGGGCACCTCAGAGACTGAAAGAGGACACACACCCAGAAAGGGACATGTAAAATTCCATTGTTAAGAACAAAGAGTGATCATACAGCTACCAGCACAAGCAGCACATCCCTCCTTCCTTCTCTCATTCACCTGCCTGCTAATCCATTCACTCACTCATTCATTCATTCATTTGCTCACTCAATACTCAGTCGACGTGGACATATGTGCTAGGCCAGGAAATGCAATGGCGAGTGAGACTCCGCACAGCCCTGCCATCAGAGCAGCATGGCGATGGGGCAAAGTATTTATTCTCTTTAGAGAGCGTGCTCTCCAAAAGGGAGATTCAAGAACTCAGCGTGACGTTGGCTGAGGACAGAGCCAGCCCCTGCAGCATCATGTTGACCATGATTCCAATCTGCCCCTCCTCCCGCCTCCCTCTGACGGTGGTGTATCAAACCCCCATGGACTCGGAGAGTTGAAGCCTTAGACTTGATTCACCCCCTTTTCAACAGAATATCTTTGAAAATCACTTAAACTAACCTCTGGCATTGAATGACCCTGCCTTCCTAGCCTGTCTCATAGAGGGTGAGAAGCAAATGAAAAAATAAAAGGGAGACAATGACTTATAACTACTACGTGTTTCCCCCAAAATAAGACATCCTCCGAAAATAAGACCTAGCACATGGAAAGATAAGACATCCCCTGAAAATAAGACCTAGTGCAACTTTGGGAGAAAAAGTTAATATAAGACACTGTCTTATTTTCAGAGAAACAGGGTAACTTAAACAGGGTAACTTATGAGCCATGATGGACCCCCTGCGTGACTGTTAAGTCTGTGATCATGACTTACCTGGGCTATTCTCGGTGGGATTTGCTGCACCTGTGAGACCCCTGTAGTCTGTTTCACTGTGTCCAGGCTGCACCTCAGGACTGCACTGCATGAAGCAGATGTTGGCCAGGCAGCTGGGGACAGAAGCCACACAGAAAAACATCCGGGCATTGCCTGCTCAGGGCAGGCCCCTCCGTCTGGGAAAGCCATGTTGGAGGGCAGATCCCCAGGCCCATGGGGAGGTCTGGCTCTAACGTCTGGGCACACAGCCAGGAGCTGAAGATCACGGAAACAGGTCGGAAAACACGGCTCCAGGTGGGAGGCGGCGATAAGGACCCACGATTACTGTGGATGGACTTGGAAGAGGGAAGGCCGCGTGGTTTGCAGGCTAGAGGCACTGGGTCACACGAAACTTCGTAGCTCAGATCTGGGTCAGGAGCTGCCTGTCCAGTGACTGAGGAGGCTGTGTCTTGATAAATGCCCCTTTCATAGCGATTGCGGTTGGACAATTGCATCCAGTGCACTCCACATTCCCAGATTCTGGGGGAGAAATGGAACCAAGTCAACTGTGATACCCTCGGCTCGGCCCACCTGAGCCCAGATGGCCTGTACTACAAGGTACAGCAACCGGCGCATGTGTTGCTAAGACAACATCAAGCTCCTTCATGAAACTCCACGACAAAGCTCCGAATGACATTCCTTGGAAGCGTGACTTTCCAGAGGGGAATAACCCTGCCAACATTTTCCCAGGCACTGGCTCTGCTTGTCAGAAATTGTGACTCTACGTACCCCTGTCCTCCCCTCGCCCCCCCCCTTACCCCCCCCCACTATGGAAACAAAGAAAGAATAGTTGTTGGCCATTCCTCTCTCCAAGGATTCGGAGGAGTGATGTGCATTTTGCTCACAGCCACGGTCAGTGCAAAGGGAAAGAAGTGAAGCATAGATGGCCCACGTTGGGGTGGAGGGTGAATTATTTATGAAACATGCATAGAGCCTCCAGTCGGGTCTGGGGCTGGGCACAGTGCGAAGGATTCTTTTGTTCTCGCAGCTGGCCTCTGGAGCTGCTCAGAACCAGTGCAGTAAATAATACCGCTATTGTCTGCCCGTGGCAGAGACAGACAGAAGGTACATTTGGCCTGCATCCAAGCCCCGCAAGGGCCACTCATAGTCACAGTGTCCAATTACTGCTGGCTTGATGAGAAAACGCACTCTTTCTTGCTAAGCTAATTTAAGAATGGACGTTCTTAATGGCCCCTGTACAAAGAGGGGTTTTCCTGCATCTTTCAATGGGGCAAAATAAAGTTATGTTCAGCACAGAAACCAAACCAGCCCAGGGCGGAGGTTGTCCAAACAGCAATGTATTGATGGAGGAGAAATGGTGTTGGGGTGCCCCTTTAAGAAAGAGAGAAAAAAAAATTCAATCAGCTCAGTTCTGAGTTTCTGGCAGGCTATATTCAGGATGTCAGAGGAGATTTAGGGAGGAGCAAGGGGAAAGCAAAGAACTGGACAGCTCCGGCCATTGGCACAGCCAGCCACAGGGTATGAGGGATGCTACACCATCTCCCAGGGACTGGATGATGGTCATGAGAAGAGGGAGTGTCTACTGTCTTCTTTCTATTGGCCTATGACAAGCACTTTTTATCCTTCAACATTCACCACCATCCTCTGGTCTAACCCATATTCAAGGAGAGGAGAAATATTCAACTCTTTAGGGAAGTATCAACGAACTTGGAGGACATATCTTCAACGCTACCATACTGTTCTTCACGGGGCAGATAAACTGGATTCATTTTTATACAGGTTAATGAAGCATCTTCCATACTCTAGGAATTATGTGAAGAGATTATCAGAGGACCTGGTATAGAGGTAGCACCCAGTAAAGGTTTAAAGAATTAGCTCCCACATTCCATTTTTGGTAAAGTGGGATAAATATACAATGATGAGTAAATATGACCTCCTGTCTGAACTACACCAGAGCTATGTGAACTGAAAATGCCAATTCATGCCTATTGGGGATTTACTGAGGTAGCGCCAAGACTTCTGAAATTTTAGAACAGGGGTTGGTAAATTTAATCTTTAAGGGCCAGACAGTGAATATTTTCAGCTTTGTGGTCTATACAGTCTGTGTCACAGCTACTCAACTCTGCCACTGTGGTGCAAAGAGCAGCCATAGACAAAACATCAGTGAAAGAGTATGCCTGTGTTTCAATAAAACTTTATTTGAAAAAGAAAAACAGGTCACTGCCCTGAGGGCCATTGTTTACTCACCACTGTTGTACTATGCACATCTTAAGACCTTTAGATGTGGATCTCCTTGAGAGCAGGGCTCTGTCTTATTTGACCTTTGCATCTCTACACCTAGCAAAGTACATGAATGAGGAGGCAGGCACAAGTGTTGTGCACAAATGAATGAATGAAATGATGCTCCAGGAAGCATTAAAGTTTAGATTCAAGGTAATAAAATCTTTATTTGAAACTTTTAAACTACATGTTTGAGGTATAAAATGCCTTTGAACAGCTTCAGTTCACTAACTCAGTTGTCAGTCTTGCCTGCACCACCCACAGGCTACACCGGCATGGCATGATCTCCTTATAATAAGACCGGCCATGTCTAAATTATTGGCACAATAGACTACTTCGGACTCATTAGACTTAATTATGTCAAGGTCTCATTGAGGACTCTTTAAATCTGAAGATCCGTGAGATAATAAAATATAATAGCTCCTTCGGAGCCATAAAGGTCTCTTTATGTCACGGGCTATTTGGAGATTCAACATTCCATAAGATTAATATTACAATATTATAAAAATGACAACAATTACCACACCCTCAATGTCTACCAAGTGTAATTTAATAATCATGATTTAGGTAGGCCCACCTCACAGTCACTTGCGAGGTCTTTGTCAAGGAGGAAAGGTGAAGGATTGTGTGACTTTCCACTCTCTCATCACACCTACTTCCTGGTACAGGGATCCCTCTACTTCCGGTGTGGCACACAGCTTGGTGCACAGCTTCCTGGTAGAGAGCTCTCCCACTTCTCACCTGGGGAAAGCACGCCCAGGTGATACTATTGACTCAGCCTCCATGTCTCTCTGTGTGATCAGGTACCAGGCATGCAATAGGCTGTAAGTGATGGTAAAAGAATCAACAACCTTAGATAAGAAATTGTAAATAGTGATCCTTTAAAAAAATGAAAAAGAACAAAAAATAAATAAAATAAAATAAAACAAAATAAAATTAAAATAAAATAGTGGTCCTTTTCCAAGGACCACTCAGAAAATGCTAATAATTAATTATAACTGAAGGAATGTGCTTTTTTAATGAAAGAAGCAGAAAAGAGAACTAATACTATAGTATCTAAGAGACATAATTTAAAAACTGATAAAATTCAAGAGTAAATGGTTGTTGAAAAAGGAATTCTTTCATTCTTGATAAAATATATATTTAATAACAGGGAGTAGATGGCTAACTCGGGCTCTTGAAAATTAAAGTATCTGTAATAATAAAAACATAATATGCTAATTAGGCTGGACATCTTTCCGGACAACCTTCCAGATGAAACCAGGGCTGCGAGAGAAGCCTGGGTCCCGGGTGCCAGAGGGAAGCCTGTGCTCACAGCCAGGGGAAGGCAGGCCTACTTTTGCATGAATTTCATGCATCGGGCCTCTAGTGTTAAATTATAACACGCATAGAAACTTTACCATACATATATAGGCAGTCACGTGTAGTGCCCCCCAGCCTAACACAATTGCAGTTATTTGATGTGGTGGACAGACTTTAAGGGAGTCCCCATGACCCCTGCTTCCTGGTTCACACCCTTATAGAGGTCTCTCTTATTTGAGGGCAGGATACCTTTGTGGAACACACTATATTTCTACAGGACAGTGCTGTGCTGGAAAAGTAGTTAGGAAAGACCCCTGCCCAGACAGGGTGTCCCCACGTTTCTCCTAAGTAATGCCTACCTATCCTTCAGATGTTCTGATTGGGAAACACAAGGTCAATGGGAGTGTGGGAGAGCTGGCTGGAAGTTTGGAGTCCTCAGATTGTGAGAAAAGATTGGCTTTCAAGACCGCAGGATGTGCAACTGTCTGGATATAATGAGGAGAACTGTGGGGTCTTCTGAGGGGGAGCAGAATCAGAGGCACTGTCATAGGAAGATGATGGTAGTGCATGGTCACCATTAGAGCAGGGAAAGAATGGTGCCTGAGGGACCGTGTAAGTTTTAATGGAGGCTATTGGGTAATGACAGCTTCTTCCTGCAATTGCTGTGCTTTCTGGCTTGGTAAACAGATACCAATCAGAGAATTCATCTCCAGAATTCCAAAGCATTCACACTTATCTTAAAGTTTGGTTAGTGCTCATCTGTTAGCAATGTTTCCTTGTTATAAAAAAAAAAATAGTAATTGTTGGAATAGCCTCTGAATTTTATGAATGCTAAAATTATTTCATAATAAAAGTTATATCTAGGTAGGTAATATAGTAGATAGATAGATGATATAGATAGATAGATAGATAGATAGATAGATAGATAGATAGATAGGTAGATAGATAGACAGATAAAAAGATAGACATAGAATATGTGATAGGTAGGTAGAAAAGATGATAGATTAATAGACAGGAAAATAATAGATGATAGGTAGATAGATAGATAGATAGATAAGATGACAAGTAAATAGAAGATAGATAAATAGAATAAGTGATAGAAGATAGAAGATAGATAGATAGAAAGATAGACAGAAAGACTGATAGAGATATAAAGCTATCAAAGCTCTCTAAAAGAAATAATTCTGCCCCATGTGGGATGATCACCCCATATTATCATAAGCTCTCCCACTTGATGCATTAGGTCCTCATTGATTTTTCATGCACAATTTTCTTGGGACCACTTGCAAATGTATAAATAATACAATACTCTTTAAAATATGTAAAATTATGTTCAGGTGCCATGCTCCTGCTATCACTCCCAACACTGTGCACTTGAATCAATTATCTGTTATTCTTTTATGTTCAACTCTCCAACTGCTAAGCATGTGTAACCCAATCACTGATGGGTTGACCCATTTTCTGATCAAATTTGTCTTACTTAGGACACCATTAGGTAGAAAAAAAATCACCATCAAGGGTTTCACCTCCTCCCAATCTCCCACTCACATATTGCACAGAATTTATATCTTGCATCAGGAATGACAGCCCACCAGAGGTATGGGTTCTTTTAAGCTCATGGAAATTTCTGGAATGACATGATCACATGTTTTTTTCAGAATCAGTTTAATAAGTGCTTCACTCCCATTGTCAAATGCAGGAAGAGAGTTTGGGACCAAAGAAGTAATGCCTAATACTTATAATCCTCCACTCTTCCTCATCCCCTTAAAATATAACCCACATGTGCAGCCATTAAAAATCCGCTGTTACTTTCCCATCCCTATGCTTTTGCAAACACTTTCACCTCCAGCTGGAAAATGATATCTGCTGGTAAGTATACCTGAAAAGATCTCACCCACGTTCAGCTCAAACATGAGTGGTCTGATAGTTTCCCATGTCATGGGAGAATGAGTTGGCCTCATCTATGTGTTTACATGATTGTAAATATTTGATTTCCATGTCTTGGGTAATACTGCCAGGCTCAAGGTTATTATTGTAATGGTGATTTGTAGCATGGTCCGTTGAGCCTGGACTTAGGGAGCCGGACTCCTCAGGTTCAAGCTCTAGCCCAGCACACACCAGCCAGGAGATGTCAGTCAGTGACCAAACTGGAATTGGGACCAAGGCTGCCAGCCCACTGGGCCAGTGTGGAGATTCAATTTGTTGATATTTTAATATTTGAAAAATGCTTACAATGGGATCTGAACATCATGTCTATTTACACATCTAAACCCATCCCTAGCTTAGAAGGCCTATCAAGGTAGAAGACACACCTTACACATTGGTCCCTTACAGCCACAGCAGGCCAGAAACACATGCATATATGCATAACCCATGATCATAGATAATAGTGCCTGAAGGCCAGTGTTGGGAGGGGAGGGGGGATGCAGTGGGTGCTGGGAGGAGGGATCAATGGTGAAATAAAGGGGATATCTGCCATAGTTCAACAATAAAAATAAATTTTTAAAAAGTGAAAATAATAAAACACTCCTCTGTGAGTTTCTATAATTGACTACTATATACTCCAAATCAAAGGGACAAATGACTACTAAAAACAAAAGCAGATATTCAAATATCTGTGTCTATGTAATAATAGCATGGAATTGTCAGTGGGGTTACCATAAGCCACACAATTGCATTTATGTAATTTCCTCCCCACGAGGAAGGCACAGGTATATTCCCAGGATGAAGAAACAGCAGCCCAAGCTAGCGATTGACCATCAGAACCCAGCGCCCTCACTTCAGCCGAGCCTGGATGATTTCCTCACTGAGGTTCCAGCCCAGTGATATTCCAGTTTCAACTCAGATGCAGAGGCCCCACCTCAAGCCTGCAGGTTTCAACTTTAAATGAGATGGAGGTTGTGTTTGTCATCCTGTCCAAGCTAAGCAATGATGTTCTAGGCTAGGGGTGTCGAACTCAATCAGAGAAGGGGCCAAAATCTAAAATCCAGCCTAAATCGCAGGCCGAATGGTTTACTGAACAGTCATAAACTGTCATTGTGATGGAAACGCAGCAGAGTGCAGTGATGACAGCGCGGTGCGGGCCACATTGCAAGGCCTGGCGGGACGGATTTGGCCCGCGGGCCTTGTGTTTGACACATGTGTTCTAGGCAGTTGTTTGGTGGAACTTTTGAAGGGACTCACTCAGGCATACGCTAATTACTGTCATTGAATTCCTTCCACCTGGAAAATTATAGAGTACACTTTATTGTAAATAACTACAAATGAATTCCAGTGACATAATTTTAAAGATAAATTATAAAATCCGAATAAGAGAAGAATATTTTATGTGGCTCTATCAGAAAATAATAAACCAGGAAGGCAAAAATGATAAAGGATAAGATGACTAGAAAAAAATATATAACATACTTAAAGTAGTGTTCTTATGCAGCTATACATACACCATATGTGTGTTAAATGTATACACATGCAAAAAAATGTATACACATGCAAAAAAATAACCTTATGCCTATATGAGAAAGAGAGAACATTAAATTTTTCCCAAATCATATGAAACATCAGTAAAAGTATTAGTAACATAATGTAAGGTTATAAAGTTTTACACACACACACACACACACACACACGTATATATATATTAGCTTAAGTGTAAAGGTATACAGAAGGTACTTAATTAAATTATTTTGTTATAACTTTGATAAGATGCTATAGAAACAAACTCTTGTTTATATCAATTTAATCTATAATAAAATTGGTTCCATTATATTCCCTTTTCCTTTTGCTTGAAGTCACAAAACATATCAATAACATTAAGTGAGAACTTGATATATATATATATATATATATATTTATATAATATGTGTAAATATGTATATGTGTGTGTGTGTGTATATATATACACACACTAGAGGGGCCTGGTGCACGAAATTAGTGCAAGGGGGGTGTCCCTCAGCCCAGCCTGCACCCTCTCCAATCTGCAATGCCTTGAGGGATGTTCTACTGCATGCTTACAGGGATCAGGACATGGGGGTGTGGCCAGCCTGGATGAGGCACTGAGGACTGTTTACAGGCTGGCCTCACCCACTTCAGTGTAGGGGTCCCCACCGGGGTGCCTGGCCAGCCTGAGTGAGGGGCTGATGGCTGTTTGCAGGCTGGCAAAGCCCCCAGCAGGGATCCTCACTCCATAGGGGTGTGGCCAGCCTGGGAGAGAGTCTAAGGGCTGTTTTCAGGCTAGCCACACCCCCAGAGACCCAAGCTCCCAGCCCCTACTTTTTTTATTTTGTTTTTCAGCGCCTCCTTGAGCAGAGGCCAGAGCAGGTTAGAAGCAGGTATCTGGGATTTATTCATCTTCTATAATTGAAACTTAGTAGCCTTGAGCAGAGGCCAGGGCTGGTGGGAAGCTTGGCTTCCTCCATCACCAAGGGCAATCCAAGCCTCCTGCTTGCTCCAACTCCGTGGCTGTCACCATCTTGGTTGGGTTAATTTGCATACTCACTCCTGATTTGCTGGTGGGTGTAGTTGAGTGATGGTCAATTTGCATGTTTCTCTTTTATTAGTGTAAACTAGAGGCCTAGTGCATGAAATTCTTGCATGGGTGGGGTCTGTTCAGCCCAGCCTGCACCCTCTCTAATCTGGGACTCCTCAGGGGATGTCTGACTGCCAGTTTAGGCCCAGTCCTGGGGATTGGGCTAAATCGTCAGTCAGACATCCCTCTCATAATCCAGGACTGCTGGCTCCTAACTAATCACCTGCCTGCCTGCCTGATCACCCCTAATGGCCTCTGCCTGCCAGCCTGATAACCTCCAACTGGCCCCCATGCCAACCTGATTGCCCTGCGCAGCCTACTGTTCAATTGTTGTGTAAGGGCATCCCAATCAATTTGCATATTATCCTTTTATTAGTATAGATATAAATATACAATATATATTAGCTTAATATTTTTTAATGAATCGATATAATGCAGCCCATGTTCTAGAACTACAATGCAAGTAAATTTTTTAAATCAACAATAAAGATAAGTTAATGTGCCCTAACTGGTTTGGCTCAGTGGATAGAGCATTGGCTTGTGGATTGAAAGGTCCCAGGTTTGATTTCAGTCAAGGGCATGTACCTTGGTTGTGGGCATATCCCTGGTAGGAGGTGTGCAGGAGGCAACTGATTGATAGCTCTCTCTCATCAATGTTTCTTACTCTCTATTCCACTCTGTAAAAAAGCAATAAAATATATTTTTTTAAAAGATAAGTTAATGTCCTTCCATCTAACATTATTGGAAATATAACAGACTAAAAATGAAATCACAATTAATATTTTTAGAAAAATCTATGTACATTTATAATGAATTAGAAATAAATGTAAGCATATCAAAACTTATGTGATGACATTAAATCAATAGATAGAGACAAATATATAGCTTTAACTGAATTTATTATAAACAATATACATTTAAAGTAAATGAATGTTATTAAAACCTGTAGACAATTTAATAAGGTTAATAAGAGATTTAAGCAAGTTGTTGAATATAGGATCAACATTTAACAAAGTTGCATTCTTGTTTACCAATAATAATCAATTAATAAAACATCTACTAGAAAAACACTGTATTCTCACTAACAACAATTCTGCTGTGAATGGTACTATTATAATCTTGTCATATGATTCTAAGGACAATTACAAACATTTTGTTTAAGTACTTAGAAGAAGACCCAAATAAAATATGGCCAATTTCTTAAATTGGAAGAATCACTATCACAAAGATGCCAATTTCCTCCAAGTTATTCTATAAATGCAGTCCAATTACACACAGGTAGTTTGGTTTGACAGGGAACTTCCTTGATGTCATAAAATTAACATGAAAGAACAAAGTGTCAATAAAAATAAGACAATTTTGAAGAATATATGATTGGCTATCTTTCCTACAGGTATCAAGATGTATTATAAACTCTGATAATTAAAACTCCCCAATCCATGTAGGTTATAGAAAATAGATTGAAAAAATTAAAACACAACCTACCAAAATTGACTTATGCTAATATAGAAACCTGAAACAGTTTAGGGATGGCTTTAAAAAAAATAGTATGGAAAAAAATGAAGCACACAATATAATTTCAGAGAACATTGCTTATACACTTAAAAAATAAAAGATCAGAAACCTACTTCATGATATCCTCCAAGAAGTAATTCCAACATAGGAAGTACTTTAATGTAAGAAGGAAAAAGCTAAAGCTTAAGGAGACCACATAAGAAAATGCCATCATGCTATAAGTAGAGTGAAGAATTTTTAAAACAAGAAACTTAACCTAATAAGAAACCTAACATAATAAGGGACCAAATCCAATGAAACTGAAGGGAAAATTCAACTCCATTTTCAGTAGGTGTTTCCGCATAATGAAGGAAGTATAACTACAAGAAAAAGTAAGGCCTTCACATATATGTAGGATGTAAAACAGAAAGCAACAAAGAAACAGAACAAAGGAACAAACCCATAGACAAATACCAAAGTATGGAGGTTACTAGAGAGGAGGAAAGGTGAGGGGAGGATGGAAGGATAAAGGGGTCAAGTATATGGTGACAGGAGGAGAATAGACATTGGGTGGTGAGCACACAATGCAATATACCTATATTTATATTGAGTGGCCAGATTATTATGCATTCAGAGATCATACTAATCTGGCCACTCAGTGTATACAGATGAGGTATTGTAGAATTGTACACTTGAAACTTGAATAGTGTTGTTAACCAAGGTTACCCCAAGAAATTTAATGAATTAAAAAAAATAAATCTAAAGGCCAGATTGAGAAAAAATGTTTAACAAGCATAGAGCTAACATAGGCAAAATATCCAGAACACACAATAGACTTCTATAAGTTTATTAGAAAGAAGGGAAAGAAAACAATCAGGTAACAAAATTGGCAAAAGAATTGAAAAGAAAAATTATGAAAGAATATCATGGGACTCAACACAAAGGAAAAAAAAAATGTATTCAACCTCATTAATGACCTCAAATATGCAAGTGAAAATAGCAGCAAGATGACATTTTACACCCCTCACATTGTCACACACAAATATCTGATCATAGCGGGTTGGAGTGACAAGCTGAGAAGGGAACCGACATGCTGCTGGTGAGACGTGAGGTCGAGGCCATACATTTGGAGCACAATTCAGGCCCTTTCTGAGGAAGTTTAACCTAATAATGTATTTCAATCCAGAAATGTCACTGCTGGGTATATACCCAGGAGAACCTTATTCAAGTGTATAAAAATGTGGAGCAGTCATTAATATCATTTAAAACACACACATGACCAAAAGCATGAGCAAACAGGAATTAGAAGAGCCATCCTCAACCTAAGTGAGGGCATCTACAGAAAACTTCAGGTAATATCACCACCAAAGGGGAGAGGCTCCATACTTTCCGCTATAATCAGAAGCAGGAGAGAGTGGCTGTTCTCTCCACTTCCATTCAACATGATACTGCATGCTCCAGATAGAGCAATAAAGCAAAATTTAAAAAATAAAAAGAAAATAAATAAAGGCGTATAAATTGGAAAGGATGAATCAAAACTTCAACTACAGATGATATAAGTATACTAGAGGTACAATGCACAAAAATTCGTGAAAGAATAAGCCTTCCTTCCCCTGGCTGCCAGTACCTCCTTCACTCTGGCCAGAACGACCTTTCCATTCTAGCCTGGAGCCACCTTTCAGCTCCAGCCAGGAGCTGCCTTTGCACTTTCTCATGCTGCCCAGAGGCCCGGAGTGGCTGGGGATAAGGTGGAATACCTGCATCATCGCCCTACCGAGGACACAAGTGGCCCACCCTGCCCCCGGCCACTCAGTGCCTGCATATGCAAATTAACCCACCATCTTTGTTGGTTAATTTGCATGCTCACTCCTGACTGGCCTGTGGGCATCGCAAAGATACCGTCAATTAGCATGTTCCTCTTTTATTAGTTAGATGCCTAGGATATCTTAAGGAGTCTATTAAAAATGAAACACCACGCCGAAGCCTGTTTGGCTCAGTGGTAGAGCATCGGTCTACGGACTGAAGGGTCCCAGGTTCGATTCCAGTCAAGGGCATGTACCTTGGTTGTGGGCACATCCCCAGTAGGGGGTGTGCAGGAGGCAGCTAGTCAATGTTTCTCTCTCATCAATGTTTCTAGCTCTCTATCTATCTCCCTTTCTCTCTGTTAAAAATCAATAAAAAATATATATATTTTTAAATGAAACACCACAACTAATAAGTTAAGTGTAGCCATGTGACAGAATATAGGAGTCAATATGAAAGTCTATATTTCAACATACTATGCGTTAGGGACTGTATGTTTATGTCTTCCCAAATTCATATGCTGAAATCCTAATTCCCAATATGATGATAATAGGAGGTCAGTCCTTGGAGAAGGACTTAGGGTGAAACCCTAGCGAATGGGGTTAGTATTCTTGTAGAAGAGCCCCCAGAGAGTTCTCTCAACCCTGCAGCCATATGAGAACATAAAGAGGAGACGGGCATCTGTGAATAGCAGGCGGCCCTCACCAGACACCCAATCTGCCAGCACCTTGATCTTGGACTTCCAGCCTCCACCACGTGAGAAATGAATTTCTGTTGTTCATAAGCCACCCAATCTATGGCACTATGTTATTGCAGCCCAAACACACTAGAACACTATGAATAAACAGTGACTACATACTAGGAATAAAACACTGAAAACTACAAACATCGCCAATAGAAATTAAAGGTGACACCTACCTAAGAGATATTGAATGCTGGCTCAATACAAATATTCTCAAGCTCTTTAGTTAAAAACATAAAGAAATATCCACATCAATTATAAAATGCATAAGAAAAACCAGAGGGCCTAGCATGGCCAAAATAATTTTTAAAAAGAAGGACATGTGCAAAGTATTGACTTCCTCATTTCAACCTATCCATAAAAGCAAGTACTAAAGACAATGCAATACTGGTATAGGAAAATATTAAACAGAATAAAAAATCCAAAGACAGACCCCACTTGCATGCTTACTTTCCCTCTTACCCTCAAAGATGCTAAGGTTATTCAGTGAGGAAGTAATATAGTCTTTCAACAATAGAAACACCTGGATTATCTATATGAAAAAAATGACATTGCCACATCTCACACTGTAGGAAAAAAAATAATTTGATATGGATTATAGACTTCAATAGGAGAGCTAAAACTATTAAGTAACTAGGAGAAAAATCTTTGTGACAATGGGCTAAGCAATGATTTCTTAAACAGGAGCACAAAAGCACAAGGCCGGAAAGAAAAAATTAAGGATGCCCAAAGAAAAATCAAAATCTTTTGATCTTTGAGACACAAGAAAATGAAAAGCTAAATTCCAGACTGGGAGGAAATATTTGCAAGACATCGATCTGACAGGGAGTTTCATGCAAATTACAAAATGAGCCTTATCACTCAATAGCAAGAAAACAAACAAAGCAACAATAACAACAACAAAAAATTGACAAAGCATTTGAACAAACATTTTACCAAAGAAGATATATGAATGGCCAGTAAGCACATAAGAAAAAGCTTTTAACATCAATAGTCATCATAAAAAGTAAAAATAATTGCAGAATGATTCTATTCATAACACTTAAGAATATGTAAAGAATCCTATCAAATAAATAGGTAATATGCAAATCAACCATCACTCTGTCACAAAGATGGTGGTGCCTCTAGCCACAAGATGGCGGCACCCAGCCCTCTTAGCCCCACAGGAGTCCCCCAGTCCCAGGAGGTGGGAAGGGGGGGGGGGGAGGGCAGCTGGTGAGAGTGGGTAGCATGAGTGGCCTGGTGGAACACTTGCTTCATTGTTGCATGAGGAGGCAAGCGTTCTGCACCCGGCCACAGATGGGTCTCTGGCCAGGCCAGGGTGCGAATGATTGTGTCTTTGCCCTGGCAACCTGGCCACAGATGGGCCTCTGGGCTGCGGAGAGCCTCTAGGCTAGGGGTGTCGAACTCAATCAGAGAAGGGGCCAAAATCTAAAATCCAGCCTAAATCGCAGGCCGAATGGTTTACTGAACAGTCATAAACTGTCATTGTGATGGAAACGCAGCGGAGTGCAGTGATGACAACACGGTGCGGGCCACATTGCAAGGCCTGGCGGGACGGATTTGACCCACGGGCCTTGTGTTTGACACATGTGCTGTAGGCAAAGGGGCACAGAGCAGCCAGGCCCAGCAGAGGGCTACTGGTGCACAGATTCATGCACAGGGCTACTAGTGTTATATATAAAATTACATATGGAGTTATAGCAACATACATGTTTACAAATACACTTACATATACAAATACATGCATAAATATCAATATATTAATACTAGAGTATTCATGGTTTTTTTTTCATTAATATATTATCACAAAAACTTGTATTGAAATAATAGATATCAATATTTAAAATGGGAATTTTGAGAAGGGAAGGAGGAAAATATTATGATAGCAGACTGATAAATAAGAGAGTTAAACTATTTCCCAAATATTTAAATTCTTAAAATCTGTTAGAATTTAATAGGGCATTATTATACAAACTCAAAATCTCTTGGCTGAAATCTTTCATGTAGATAGTTTCATAATTCAAACATTTTTTTTATATATATTTTTTTAAAAGCAATACGATCCATGCCTTTACTGTATAGGACTTAAGAGCTCCAGCAGAGTCTGAGTCAAAGCAACATGTGAATATTTCTGATGCAAAATACATGAATATTCACACTCTGAGGGCTGTGCTCATGGTTATCAACAGCCTCCCTCCAGATCGGGTCAGGTTCTGGGGCCCCATGACTTGGCCAGAAATGTTTTCAACAATTTGGTTTTCAGAGTGTTTCGGACTTTGTTGTTGTGGATAAGAGATTAGGGACCTCCAGGCATTTGCCACATGCCTGATATATTAACAATAATGATGAAAAGCAGATGACTTGACCCTCAGAATTGAACCCTCTTCAGTTTCCTCCACATTCAGCTTAGGCATCATAGTGACAATGATTATGCAAGGAGTGGAGCTTTGCCACCATCTTCCCTGTTCCGCTCCCTGAACAGACCCAAGGAATCCTCATGGACAAGTCTCTGATTGTGCTTTCTTTGCAGGTGCAGGGTCAAGGTCAAGGTCAAGTGTGCCCTGGGTGTCCCCCATGCCATGCTCACCCCGCAGTGGTAGGCTCTGGCACTGCTTTCCCATTTCATTACCTACACTTCTGAGATCTTGTTCTTTACACCTGCAAGTGCTCAAAGCGACATTTAAATTGAGCTTGTGCTGCTTCCTTCCAATAGGCTGGGCAAAGATACCGGCTGCCTGCTTAACGCCCTAACTTAGAAGTGGCTTTTATCTGCTGCCTGATCTGGCAGATTTCCCTGCAACCTGCATGTGCTGCTCTGCCTATGGTCTCTGTTGTCATCAATATGCTCTGGTTGCTGTGGTGATGAAGGGGGCACTGGGAGTCCCTTTCAGAGTAAGAGTCCCTCTCTGTGTGGAGTTCATGCTGAGAACATATTCACCACTAGACCATGTGATGGCACTTCTTGTGCAACCTCATCAAATACCCCCCAAGCAGCAGCAGGACCACAAGATGCAACAACTCAATCCCTTTCCTCCCTGTTCTACATGGCTCAGGCTTGACGGATCTGGGCATTTCATGGGTCTGTGAGGTTTCATGAAAAGTTGTTGAGGCTTAGGGTTGACAGTGTCCAAATATGGCCTCCACAAACACAGCTTCCAACCACATGGCATCATCAGGTGGCTTCTTGAAGGATGTACTACATTGGGCCATTTGACATGGACCAATGACACATTGTCCTCTCAAGATCTTGGTGCATGGGCTGTGTTCACAGACCACTCAACAAAAGTCCAGTTAAAGGATATCTGTAGATTCATAATTTTACTCTGAAACAGCCACGAGATTTCCCCCTGAGAATGGCCAATGTGTTGACAAGTTAGAACATACATAACCAAATGCAAACATTTATAGAACATCCAACACCTTTTCCCAATGAGCTGAAGAGAAGAAACAGCATTCACATCAGTGGTTCATGGTTTTAAATGGCTCTATTTCATTCCTCTAACCTCCTTTTAGTCACTTGAAATCACCTTTCAGTAACAGGAAATCACCAGAGATGCAAGAAAAGATTTCTATATAAGGTTGTTCCTTTTCAGATTCTTCACACACACAAAGCAGCTTCTGACATTGCCAACATTGGGGAAATGGGTGAATGAATATTTGGACATTGCATTATGGGAAATTATGCAGACATAAAAGAGCACACATTCAAGGAATATACTCAGGAAAATGGTATGATTGACGAAAGTAAGACAAGCAGAACACAATGCTACATACACTGATGCCAACATGATAAGGCTGATACATTTATACACACAGTTACCAATGTTCCCTTCTAAATAAATTATCACCTATGTACTTTATTGCTTTTTCCAAATTTTCAAAATTTAATATGTATTACTTTTATAAACAGAAAAGATTTTTTTATATTCATTTTTGTCAAAGAATATAACGATCAAAAGCTACCTTAGCTGCCTCTTGGATTGAGGTCCACCATCCTCAAATTATGTCTCTACCTACTACCTCATGTCTAATCATTGCCATAGTCTCACCATTTTATTAAAAAGGATTTGTGTTGAGTCTTGCAGTCACTGATGAAATAAAAAACTCAGCTAAAACCCCATTGATTTAAAGTCACCCATCAAAAATCTGAAAGAATTCAGATAGTTTTCCACACTACTGTTTCTCTCTATAAGGGTTTACTAAGAAAATTAATCATGTGAGTAAAAACTAATGAGGAGACACACATAAAATATTTCTTCAAGTTCTGGCAGGCAATTCTGAAGTAAAAGTAATATTTTATCTATATGTGGATCTTCTCCATCCATTTCAATGGGTCCCCTGTGTAGATCTCCACAGAGGGCACTTTCTTAGCCAAATCAAAAAGAAATATAACAGAGGAATTTAAATCCATAAAATTACAGTCAACCTGCTTCTGTCTGAGTTTTGGTTCTACATCTTAGTGCCCACATGAATTTCACAAAATCGCTGAACAGATGTCTCAGTTTTTCATTTGTATAATGCAGGTAATGAGAAAAGCTCTCTGGTCAAGCTTTAGTGAAACCTTTCACTCATTCATTCATTCATTCATTCATAATCTGGGACAAAACATTTCTGGGCACAGTACCAGTCACTACAGGTAGCACAGTGAACATGACAGATGAATTCCTGACTTTGTGTAATTTCCATCCCATTTGGAGAGAAATACAGTTTACCAGGTGACCATAAACACTGTGGTTTGAAGTGAAGTTAAAAAAAAATCATAAAGAGAAATGAATCAAGATAAAGAACTAGAGCATTGGTGGGGTTGAGGGTATGTTTGAGATAAGGGGGTTTCATGAAATCATGTCCAACCATGAGCTGGGAGGAGAATGCTCCTGTGCACCAAAGCAAAAGATCAGAAGGAGAGTTTGGTGAGTTTATGAAATAGCAAGGAAGCCCTTGCTCTCATGCAGAGAAAGTAGGGAGAGCTTAGCAGACGGTGAGAGAGGAAGGCAGAAGTTGATATCCTGAGAGTCTGGGATTTACAATATTTTTCCTCCAACTAGAGCTCCTAGAAATATCTAAAGCATTGTATGCTGAGTTCTCATTGTGTTTTTTAAATATCCTCTGGTCCCTGTGCAGAGAATCGGTCATAAAAATACAAGATTGCATGTAGGGGACAGCGAGGAGATTGTTGAAATAATTCAGGGAAGCAGTGCTGACAGTTCTCGCTATGTATGCGCAGAAGGGGTCCACGAAGTCGTTGACTTGGATGCCATTGGAGAGAAGAGGATTTACGGATGGAGGGACACATGGTTGTTAGGAAAAGATATGTTAGAGGATAGCATCCATGTTTGGGGCTGGGCAATATGAATGGGGACACCATGACTGAGCTGGAAGGTGGTTGGAGCAGATTTGAGAGGGAAGTCAAGAGTCCAGTTGACCTTGCCAACGTTGAGGGACTCCTTCAGCAGCTGGGTGAGGGTTGATTAGGCAGTTAGACCTATGCGTTCTGGTGCATACATTTGGCCACCACTTGGGTACGGGTGGTATTTAAAGTCATGACGTTAGAGGAAATGACCTAGGATGTTGGTGCAGATAACAGGGTGAGGGCTTAAGGACATGTCAACAGGTAGAGAACAAGAGGAAATGAAGTGGATAGAATAAAAGACTGAGAAGAAACAGCCACCGAAAAAGCTTGGAGGACAAGGAGTGTGGTGTCCCAGAAGCCAAGAAAAGAAAGGGAAGTAGTGTATATTATAGAAACTATTCCGCATATTTGAGAATTCCCCTGAACAAGTCACATCTGCTCTGTTATAGAGATTTCTCGTGCTTTATACAGGTCTCTTACAGGCAGTTTCTCGTGCTTTATACAGTACTCTTCCTCCCTCCTTTTCTCCTTCCTTCATCCTTTTCTTCTTCCTCCTTCCCTCTTTCCCTCCTTTCTTCTTCCTTCCTGCCTTTGCTCCTTCTTTCTTTCCTTTATTGTAATATCATAAAACTACAAACTCAATCTCACCTTTCAAAATAAAAGCTAGGACCTTGACAATAACTTTTTCTAACCATATGTTCCATATGCCATCAATTCCCTGCCTCCTCTCCCCCACGGTGATCAGCATCCTCAGAGTTCTGTTCATCATTAACTTGTTCTTTGTTTCATAGATTTAGAGCATCTATGTGTATTCCTAAAACAATCACTTTTAATTTGCTGATTTTAAATATTATCTTACAAGTGTCATAGTGCTAAATGTATTTTGGACTTTTTCCATGAAACCTCATATTGCTAATATTCAGCCTTTTAGCTATGGAGCGCTGTAATGAATTGTGACTGCTGTCTAGTATTTCACCTCAGCTTGTCCGTTGACTCTCTCATGGACATGTCATCCTGCTATTCCTACATTTCTGCAATTGTAAGCAGCGCAGCTATGGTGTGCTTGCATATGTCTGCCATTGTATATGTGTGAGAATGTCTTTCAAGTCTACTCCTAGAAACAGAATTATTACAGCTATTGCTTTTGTGAAGACTTGCCTTTAGGAGGTAATGTCAAATTGATTTCCGAAGTCCTAACATTAGTTTTCCCTCACCAGTAATGCATAGAAGATCATGTGCATTGTATAATACATCACCTTGAAATGTACAGAATTTTTAAATGTTGCCAACGATATAAAATAGATCTTTGTGGTCTTGGTTTACATTTTCCTATTACCAAGTGCTTTAAACATTTCTTTATATGTTGATTGACCTTATTATTTGTATGTGTTTTGTCCACTTTTTGAAATGATTACTTGATTTTTATGTTAATTCTTTGTTAGGTGTGTATATTGCAAATATCTTCTTTCTCCTAGTTCATAGATTATCCTTTCATTTTTTAAAGGGCATTTTGGTTTATTTTAGTAAGTTAAAGTTTTTTATCCTATGTCAATACTTTTATGTCTTGTTTAAAGGTCTATTTAATTCTCAAGAACTAAAGCACATTCCCATTTATTTTTGACAAATATTTTTAGTATTTTTGTTTTACATTTGAGACCTTAATCCATCTAGAATTAATCTTTGTACATGGCGTGAGATAGGGATCCAATTTTCTATTTTTACATATAGATAACCACTTTCTGATTGATTTTTGAAGTCTATTCCCCACTCTGTCATCTCACATGCTACTCTGAGGTGTACCAAAATCCCCTGCACATGTAGACAGATTTCCCCCTGATACCCCATGGGTCCATGTGTCTTTCGCTGTTCTATTTCCACACTCCCGTGATGTCTCTAGTTTCATCATCAATGCTAATCTCTGGTATCTCCACTTTCTACTTTTCCCCTTCAGAAGAGTCCTAGCTAGCTTGGAGGTTTAATCTTTACTCTCTGGGATTTATTTTAGATATCACTTGTCAAGTTCCATAATAGGCACTACACGAAATGGAGAGATCAATTTAGGTGAAATGAATACCTTTATGATAGTAATGTTTTCTATCTATGGATATGGTATATTTCTTTCTTTATTTAGATACTCTTTACTACTTATTATTAAAATTTTTCTAGTGTGTTTCTTACAGTTTCCTCTCTTTTTCCCCTGTGGTTCCTCCAGAGTGTTTTTAGGGAAAGGATACTGTGATGTTTCTTCAAAACCTCAGAAACAGCCGAAACTGGTTTGGCTCCATGGATAGAGCATTGGCCTGCAGACTGAAAGGTCCCAGGTTTGATTCCGGTCAAGGGCGTGTACCTTGGTTGTGGGCACATCCCCAGTAGGGGGTATGCAAGAGGCAGCTGATAGATGATTCTCTCTCATCAATGTTTCTAACTCTCTATCCCTCTTTCTTCCCCTCTGTAAAAAAATCAATAAAATATAAAAAAAATAAAAAATAAAAACCTTGGCGACAACCAAACCCAAACATGATCCATCTCCCACTGTGCCCCTTGCCTCTATTTATGATGCCTGTCAACGTCAGCTCACATCGTGCAGTTTCACACCTCAGTTTATGGTGCCTCCGCTGCTTTTAATGCCCTGTGTTCTCTTTTCATCTCGGTTAACACTTATTCATTCACTAACATGTAGCTGTTACCAGGAGAGCTTTTTTTGACCTTCCAGCCTGGGTGAGTTTCCCATAATTACTTGTGTTTGCATCTTGCACAGCCTTTCACATTTCAATTGACCGAGGAGCTTATCTTACTCATTGCACTATGAGGATCAGGACCGTGTTTCATTTTCTTGGGTTTCCCAGTGAATTACACAGGCACTGTCCTTTAAATATTTGTTCAGTTAGGCTGCCGACTCACCTTAGTAATCCAAAGGTCATAGGGCAGGATCTGGGCCAAGTCAACATCGTTAAGTGGAATTATTCTGGAAAAACAGCTAAAGAACCTGAATCTTATCTTTCCTTGTCCCTAAAACAATGGGAAAGCATTGATGGGTGGTTCTCTCTGAGCATCAGACCCTTCACTAACCATGGGAGCATTATTCCTGGCCTCCATATTTAGTTGGAAGCTCTGAATTTTAAAAGAGGGTAACACATGTAGAAAGCAATGAGTGTTCTGAAAATACAAGGATGCACACTACACAGGATGTGCAGGCTTTGGTTTTACTAATCTCACCACAGGCATCAGCCTTTCAGGAAAGAATAAGGATGCGTTTTGTAGCACTAACACTCTTAGAGGGGCACCAGGTTTCTATAAGCACAGCAGTGAATCTCTCTCTCTCATATGGAAAATAATACAAATTTTTATATAAATAAAAGAGTAATATGCAAATTGGCGATCACTCCAACACACAAGATGGTTTCCCCCATGGGGTCAAACATGGCTGCCCCCATATGAACACAAGATGGCTACGACAAGATGGCCAGCAGGGGAGGGCAGTTGGGAGGGACCAGGCCTGAAAGGGAGGGCAGTTAGGGGTGACCAGACTGGCAAGGAGGGAAGTTGGGGGTGAATGGGCCTTCAGGGAAGGGCAGTTGCGGGGGACCCAAACCTGCAGGGGAGGGAAGTTAGGCGTGACCAGGCCTATAGGGGAAGGCAGTTAGGGGCAAACAGGCTGGCAGGTGAGCAGTTTGGCATCAATCAGGCTGTCAGGGGAGTGGTTAGGGGGTGATCAGGCTGGCAGGAAGAAGCAGTTAGGGGCAATCAGGAAGGCAGACAAGTGAGCAGTTGGGAGCCAACAGGATTGTGAAAGAGATCCCAGATAGTAGAGGGTGCAGGCTGGGCTGAGGGACACCCCTCCCCATGCACAAATTTCATGCACCAGGTCTCTAGTGTGTGTGTGTGTGTGTGTGTGTGTGTGTGTGTTTATATATATATATATATATATATATATATATATATATATATATATATATGTATATATATATGTATATATATGTCTAAGTGACTGTTCCACCATTTGACCAGTAGCTATGATGCACACTAACCACCAGGAGGCAGACACTCAATATTACAAGCATGGAAACATGGAACAGACTGATGAATCTCATAAGGAAGTGGGGAGGGGGAAGGGGATTCATGCACTGGTGGGGTCCCTCGGCTTCGCCTTTGGGGATGAGGCTAAATCTGTGTATGAGGCCAAATCTGCCCCAAAGGCTCCCTGATTGTTAGAGGGTGCAGGCCAGGCTGAGAAACCCCACCAGTGCACAAATCCATGCACCGGGGCTCTGGTAAGAATATAAGAATATCCTCTGTGTTTTGCCTACTCATGACTGTAAACTAACCTTTTCCCAACTCTGTATACTATATATTAAGAATGCATTATATATCTATATATGAAAATTTTAAATATTTTAATTATATAGCTATATATACTGATATATTAATTATATTATCCTTAATTGTCAGGTAATCTTTTCTTAGAAGCTATTAAAAAATGATGAGACACTAAGACTGGCCTTTTTTACTTTAAGAATGTAACCACTATTTAAACAGTGAATTAAAGATTCATTGTATTCTATTATTTAATAGCATTTATAAAGACCTCTTTATATTGCTTCAATGAAACAACATTTAAACTATACATTAAAGGTTCAATTTTATTTTATAATGCCCTTAATCCAATTTAGGGAGGCAAATTTCCTATCACTGAGCACCGTTAACATTTGTATGAAAGATCTGATTATCCTGACAAAGGAAGCAGCAGTGGCTGTAGCGACAATGGTCACATTTTCCCAAGAGGGAAAGTGTCCTTAACCTGGGCCAGGAGATTTGAAATGAAACTCTGGGACTCCCTGGGTCCTGACATGGGGACTTGGGTCCCCACAGGGCATGAGGGAAACTGGGCAGGCAGGAACAAGAGGTGTGTATGCTCTTTAATAATTATGCATAGAAGTAAAGATACATCTCAAAGATCCACACTCCCACACCCCAGTACAACAAATGAGCACCCCAACAAAACAATACATCACCGTATCTGCTCGGACTTCTTTAAACTAACACCTCTGAGATCAAGTTGAATTCACCTTTGTAACCATCCTTCTCTCTTTTTTCCCAGGGAGGTCATTTGCATTTCAAAATGGTTGCATATCTTTCCCATCCATATTTCTAACACTGATACTACATATCATTTGTATCTACACTAATAAAAGAGAAAATTGCTAACTGACCGTACCTTTGCTACACCCACAGCCAATCAGAACAAGTATGCAAATTAACCCTACAAAGATGGCGGTTAATTTGCATATGCTGAGGGAGGGAGGAATGAAGACTGAAGACAGCATAGAAGGAAGAGGGAAGGAAAGCAGAAAGCAAGGTGGCTGTGGGAAGGAAAGCTCTGATGGGCGGGCAGTGGGCGATGGGCAGCGGGCAGTGGAAATGTTCAAGGCAGCAACAGAAGGGAAACCATGGGGCAGTGGTGATGGGAGGGAAAGTGCAGGGGGGGTGCGGTGGCTGCAGGAGGAAAAGCATGGGGAGAGGGGTGGGAGAGGTGGCAGTGGCAGGAGAGAAGCCCGCTGGAAGCTCTGTTCTTTCAGGAATCTCCCTGCAACCAGCCTCTAGTCTATGAATAATAAACAGTATCGCTTGATGTGTGTTTACAATTAAGGGAAGGGGATCACACTGTATATTCCTCCTGCCACATCCTGTTACTCAAACTTGTGCTCCAGGTTTAGCCACGTTGATTCCCACAAGATCCGGTTCATTCGTTTCAACAGCTGTGCATCTGCAATCATCAGGGGTCTCAGTTGCAAACAACAGAAAGCGGCTCTAATTAAATTAAAAAGAATTGGATTTAATGAGAAGGGTGTTGGGGCATTGACAGAAGAAACAGACGGAAAGCCTAAAGAAACTTCAGGAAAAGGACAGCTTCATGGGGAGAGGCCAGGCAAATCACAGCCACGGTTTCACCAAAGGAAGTGGGGCTGGTGCCTCTGGACCGTGCCTGCCACCAGCACAACCTTCACCATTAACCCCACCACCAGCGCCGGGCTGTGCATGCCGCCAATCCCGGCAGCATTGCTGGCGCTGCTGAAGTGTGCAAGCAACCCTGGTCCCGCATTTGCTGCTGATACCACTGGCCTGTGTGTGTCACCGCTGGTGCAGCCAACTCTGCTGCTCGGGACACTGGGCAGCGAGTGGTGATCTGGCGTGGCCTGTGGCAGGCTGTCACCATCTCTGCGCTCTCCATCTTCATTTCATATTCTACTCTCTCTGTCATTTTCAGGCACTGTCCCACGTCCTGAGGGCACAGCACTAGGGAAGGCTAAGTATTGGTCCTCACAGGGCTTGCCGCTGGAGGATAATAAATTGTATTCAGCTCCGCATCTGTATTTATATCTGATGACGGACGTGCGCTCAGACTCAGCGTCCCCAGCAGGCTCTGGTGGCCCATGTTCAAACTCACGTCTTAACGTTGCTCCACCTGCCAGGAAGCCAGAAAGAATTTCTTCTCCCTTTTTGCAATTGCCCATTTTTCTACCAAAATAGAGCTGTTAGTCTTGGCATTGCCATCTTTTCAATTCCAGACACTCACACAGTAGTAAAATTATGTCCCAAGTTGTTTTCATTTGCATACTCCTGACCTGTAGAGAGAAAGATAAGTCCATAGCGATTGTATGCTCCCAGCCTTTGACTCTTCTTTCAGCAGTATTTATACATGTGTCTTCATCAGCTTTCTTGAGTCATCCTATATAATAAAGAGCTAATATGCTTATTAGACTGGATGGCAGAACGACCTTCCAGAATGACCTTCCAGAACAACCAGTGCAGGGGGGCGGGGCCACAGGCAGCCAGGGCCACAAGGGCCAGGACCCTTGCACAAATTCCATGCATAGGGCCTCTAGTAATGTACGTAAAATAAAACTTGCCAGTTTTAGCATGCAGTTTGATGTTTTGACAGATGTAAAAAGTCACCATCATGGAATACTCTGTCTTCATCAATCACCCCAACAAATGCCCTCATGTCCCTTATATTCCATCTCTATCCCATCCCCAAGGCCAGGCAACCACTGATCTTCCTGTGCAAACAGGTGTTTTAAATTTCCTGTAAATGGAATCATAGTTTGTAGCTTTTGGTGTCTGGGTTTCTTCATTGAGCATAATGGTTCTGAGATTCATCAGTGTTGCTACAAATACCAGCAGTCTGTTCCTTTTCATGACTGAGTAATATTCCATGGCATGACTGAACCTCAATTTGTTATCCGTTTACCAGTTCATGAATATTTGGGTTGCTTTCAATTGTTGGGTTTTGTGTGTGATTATAAATAAAGCTACTATGAATATTCAAGTACAATTCTTTGTAGTGGGGGGGGGCAGGTTTTTATATCTTCGGATAAAAAGAGAAGGTAAGAAAGGTATGAGGTAAATACATGATATTATAAGAAACTAGCAAATTATTGCCAAATAGCTGTACCATTTTGCATCCCCAGCAGCCGGGGTATGAAAGTGGCCTTTGCTTGACATTTTCACCAGTACTTCATATTATCAGTCATCTTAAATTTAGCTCTTCCCATGGGTGTGCACCTTTGCTTTGTAGTTTTAATTTGTTTTTCCTGAAAGACAAATCGTTTTGAGTTTTTCTAAGTGTATTTATTTTCCATCCCTGTATCTTCTAAGGTGAAGTGTCTGCTCAACAGTTATGCCCACCGTATTTTAAATCAGGTTATTTTTCTTTTTATTGTTGAGTATGAGAGTTCTGTGGATAGTCTGAAGACAAGTCTTTTGTCAGACAAACGCTTTGTAAATATTTTCTCCTGGTCCGTGGCTTGCCTTTTCATGTTCTTAACTGTTCTATGAAAAGCAAAAGTTTCTTTTTTTTAATTTTTATGGTTTCATTTATGATTTTTTTTTCTTTTTATGGCTCATGTGTTTTTGTGTTTTATCTAAGAGATCTTTGCCTAGTTCAAGGTCCCAACTTTTATCTTTTATTTTTTTCTTCATTTTTATCTAGAAGTTTAATAGTTTTAGCTGCTGTTACATTTAGGTGTGTGATTCATGGCGAAGTCATTGTTTATATAGTATGAGGTAAGGCCTTAGCTCCGTTCTCTTCCATCTGGATGTCCGATTATTCAAGCACCATTTGTTGAAAAGACTATTCTTTCCCTTTTGAATTGCTTCGGAGGCTTTGTTGAAATTCAATTGACCATATATTGAGGATGTATTTTCCACTTTCCATTATTTTCCACTGACCTATTATGTCTGTCTTTACACTAACAGCACAATGGCTTGATTACTGCCGCTTCATAAAAAGCTTCAAATCAGGGACTGACATTCCCCAAAACTCTATCTTAAGTGCTTTGCATTTCCATATAAATTTTGGAACCATATAAATTTTGCTGATTAAAAAAAACAAAAACACCACCCTACTGTGATTTTGGGGGGATCTAGACATGAATTTAAGGACATCTAATTGAATAATACTGAGTCTTCCAGTCCCTAGCATGTTTTATATCTTAGTTTATTTACTATAGTTTTTTGGTAGATTTTTAGTATACAAATATTCCAAATAACTTGTTTTCTTCCAATGTCTGTTATATTTTTGATGTTTGATTAAATTGTATTGTTTATTTAAATTTCTTTTTTTTTTAAATCTTCACCCAAGGATATTTTTTTTTTATTGATGAGAGAGAGAGAGAGAGAGAGAGAGAGAGAGAGAGAGAGAGAGAGAGAGAGAGAGAGAAAGGGGACCAATGTGTGAGAGAAACATTGATTGGTTGCCTCCCCTACACACTCTGATCTGGGATCAAACCAGCAAGCTAGGTATGTTCCCTGATTGGGAATTAAACCCTCAATCTTTTGTTATAAGAGATGATGCTCCAACCAACTGAGCACCCGGCCCGGGCAAATTTCCACTTTTAATTGTTCATTGCTTGTAGGGGAAATATATTTCATCTTTGTACACTGACTTTGTGTCTTAGGGTTTTGTTAAATTCACTTATAACTCATAAAATTTCTTTTACATTTTTCTTGGAATTTTCTACACAAACAATCATGGTTTACTCCTCTCTTTCCAGCTCCATGCCTTCGATGTCTCTTTCTTGCCTAATTGCAGAGCTACCCTGTTTCCCCGAAAATAAGACAGTGTCTTATATTAATTTTTTCTCCCAAAGTTGCGCTAGGTCTTATTTTCAGGGGATGTCTTATCTTTCCATGAGCTAGGTCTTATTTTTGGAGATGTCTTATTTTTGGGGAAACACGGTAGAAGCATCAGTACAATGTGAAATAGCAATGGGAGGCGTGGTTCTGATGCTCAGGGAAAAGCATCCTGTCTCCTGCCAGCAAGTATGGTGTTAACTCTAGTTTGGTGCTGGGTTCCCTGTCTCAGGTTGAGGAAGTTCCTTCCATTCTTAGTTTACTAGGAAATTTTTTGGTGGTCTATTTTTATGGTTTCTTTGTCTTATCATGAATAGGTGTTAAATTTAAAAATATATATTTCTGGCTCAGCCAGCATGGCTCAGTAGTTGGGTGTCAACCTATGGACCAGGAGGTCGCAGTTCAATTTCCAGTCAGAATACATGCCTGGGTTTCAGGCTTGATCCCAAGTATCTCTCTCTCTTCATCTCTCAAGTCAATAAAATTTTATTTTAAATAAATAAAAAATATATTTCTATATCTACTGATCGTCCCTTTTAGCCTGCTATTATAATGAACTGCATTGATTTTTTTAATTGATTTACTTTTTTACTTTACACCAATTAATTTTACAATATTAAGCCAAACTTGCATTGCTAGGGTCAGCTCTTTTGGGTTGGTGCATTATGACTTTTGTATGTGTGTTGTTGGGTTTGATTTGCAAGAAGAAATGTCTTGTGGAATCTTTCCTCTGTGTTGTGGAGGGATATTTCTCTGTGCTTTTCTTTAAGTGTAATAAAGATGAATATGTCAGGTTCAATTATGATCACGCAAGACTCATAAAAAGAGCTGAGAAATGGTCCCTCACCTCATACGCTCTGCATGCATGGCCATACAATTGTTTAGAGGTCTTTAAATACTTGGCAGAATTCAGCAGTGAAGTTTATGGGCTAGAAATTGTTATTATTTTATTTGTGTGTTTTGTTTGGCTTTTTAAACTACAAATTAGATTTATATAATAGACAGAAAATTTCAGATCATGTTCCTGAGTGAGTTTGATACTTTATATTTTTCAATGACTTTATTCTTTTTACCTGTTTTTGGGGCCCTAAAATTGATCATAATATCTTATTATTGTTCTTTTCATATTTTTTTTTTTTACCATTGTTGGGAATGCTACCTCTTTCATTCCTGCTAAGAGTAATTTAAGCCTTCTCTCTGTTTAGACTTATCTACTTGTCTAGAGATTAATTAATATAATTATTTTTTTTAAAGAAGTAGATTTGGGCTTTATTGGTGCAGTTTTTTTCTATTGTTTTTCTGGCATTGCTTTCCAGTTTTATTGCAATTTCTTCTTTAAATGGTTGTTTAAAAGGTTGCTTAATTTCCCCCAATTTTAGGATTTCCTAGATATTGTATATTATTGATTTCTGGTTTAATTTTGGTATGGCTAGATTGTATTGTGTTATTTAAAACTTAACTTTATTGAGACTTTTTTTTACAATATAAGTTAATAATTAGACCCTCTTTTTTCTTCATTTTCCTTATTAGAGTATCAAAAGTATTTATGAAAAAATGTACTGAATTTTATCAAATTATCTTTCTATATCAATCAAGATGCTTATACATTTTTTTTCAATTTTAATGTGCAGCTTATTTTAATAGACTTTATGACATTAAACACATCTTGCATTTCAGAGGTAAATCCAATATACAGGGTTTTAAAATACAACTGAATTTGATCTATTGTATTTGTGATTTTTGTCTCTGTCTTAATAACAGTGACCTATAATAATTCTCTCCTTGCACTGGCCTCCAGTTTTGGCATCAAGCTACTGCTAGCAAGTGGGATAGTTTTCTTTTCTTTTTTTTTTTTTTTTTTTTTTTTTTTTTTTTTTTTTTTTTTTTTTTTTACTCAGGAGCAATTTATAAAAGACATAATTTATTGGTCCCTTGAAAGCTTGGTAAAACTCATGACCCAGTAATTTCTAGAAGAGATACATTGATGTTCTATATGCCACCAGTATTTGTGTGTGTGTGATAGTAATTGGTTTATTTAGATATTTGATTCTTTCATTTCAATTCTATTTATTCATATTATTTCAATAACTAGAGGCCCAGTGCATAAAAATTCATGCACTTAGGATAGGGGGGATCCCCTCAGCCAGGCCTGAGCCCTCTCACAGTCCAGGTCCCTTCAGGGATTCGGACCTAAGCTGGCAGTCAGACATCCCTCTGGGAGCCTGGGAGCCCTTCGGGGATGTCTGACTGCCAGCTTAGGCCTGTTTCCCCAGGGGCAACAGGCCTAAGCTGATAGCCAGAGTCCTTAGCACTACCGAGGAGGTGGGAGAGGCTCCTGCCACCACCACTGTGCTTGTAGCGAACCGCCCACTGTGGCTGAGCAGAGCTCCCCCTGTGGGGGCACACTGACCACCAGAAGGAAGCTCCTGCATTGAGCAGCTGTTCCCTGGTGCTCAGTGAGTATCATTGCCACTGGTTGTTCCCAGTCTTTCCACTGTTAGGGTCAATTTGCATATTACCCTTTTATTATACCAGAGGATTGCCCCATTTCATATAAATTGTCACACTTACTGTATAAGTTATTCACAAAATCTCTATTGTGCCTCTTACTAATCTTTCTGTTCCTAATATTTTTGTGAATGTTGTCATTTCCCTCTCAATCTGACCAGACATTTTTCTGTTTCAATAGTCTCTTAAAGAGCCAGCTTTGGTTTCATTGTCTTTCTAGTTTTTCTAATATCTGCTCACCTTTATCATATCTTGGCTTCTGTTTTCTATGGGTTTACTCTATTGCTCTTTAATTTATTAAACTAAGTGCTTGCTTCATTAATTTTTAAACTTTAATATTTCTTTATATACACCTTAAAAGTTACAAACTCCCATCTCACACTCCAATTTTACCCAACAGATTTGTATAAATAATGATTTTGCCATTTAGTTTTAAATAATTTGTTATATACATTATGTTTTCTAATTTGTTTCATGAATTATTAAGTTGCCTTTTTTCTGTTTTAGTGTCTAAACATATGGTGAGCTTGGAAGATACCACCATTTTATTAATCTCTGATTTTCTTGCAATGTGGTTAAAAGGAATAATCTATTTGATGTACTGGTTGCAATTTTCATTCTAGATTACTTACTTGGTCAATGTTTGTAAACAACATATGGATGCTCTTAAATGTATTATCTGCCTTTTTATGTGCACCTTAAGCTTTTCAGCATGTTCAAATTTCTTACATCGTTACTAAGTTTTATCTTTCCTTTACTAAAATATCTCATTCTGACTATAGATTTGCCAATTTTTCTTTATAACTCTGTAAACTTTTGCTTTACACAGCTAATAGTTACCTTATTAGTTTCATTAAAGTTCATGATTATCATATAATCTGATAAAGTGTTCCTTTTATTACAAGTTACAACCTTTTAAATTCCCACTGATAACTTTGACTTGACATTTATTTTTCTTATATTGCTTTGGAATATCTATATTTCATTAGCATGTGTCTGATATATTTTTTCCATTCCTTCACTTTCAAACATTCTGCGTTATTGTATTAGTAACTGTCTCACAAGCAGCATGGAGCGAGGCGTTGCTTGGGGGACACCGCCTTCATGTTTACTGTCTCCTAGCTCATGAGCTAAATGACATTCTTGCCCAGGACAGGCGCTGAACCAGGCAGGTTTAATGAAATACTGACCAACACCTGCAGCACAGATTTGACTCCCAGCCCAGACCCCCCACAGCTAATTCAGGAGACTTCTCCTATGCTTTCTCCCTGTGTGTGCAGAGAAGGAAAATACTTCAAGGTGGATAACATACCTGAAGATGGAAAGGCCACCTGAGAAAAGGGAAAGAGCCAGTCAAGCCCGGGAATCCAGGCCCACAAGATGCTGACCATGTTCTCTGTGTGAGCACAGTCACCGCATCACTTTCTCTGGCCCTCCATTCGCCATGTTTCTGGACCAACCAAAACATGCATGTTCCCTTCATATAATTAGCATCTTACTCATTAAGAAAATCCATCTTACTCATTAAGAAAAGCATGTTCTCTGAGGAAACATATTTGCTCAAGATAAAAATATCTTAGACCAGTGGTCGGCAAACCGCGGCTAGTGAGCCCCATGTAGCTCTTTGACCCCATGAGTGTTCTAATGCCACTTCTTCCAAATTGACTCGCCCAGTCAAAAACCGACTTCTGCGCATAGGCCACGAAGTTTCAATCTCACTGTACGTGCGCACGCCCGCATGTGGTATTTTGTGCAAGAGCCACACTCAAGGGGCCAAAGAGCCATTTGTGGCTCACCAGCCACAGTTTGCAGACCACTGACCTAGACAATGTTCTTTTTGTTATGCAATATAATCTCCTGGTAAAGGCCCCTGTATTGGGCTTAATTGTGTACCCCAAATCTCATGGGTTGAAATTCTAACCCCCAGTGCCTCAGAGGGAGGTCCTCTTTAGAAATAAGGTCTTTACAAATGTAATTAGTTAATGAAATGGTGATTGGGGCCCAGGTGAGAAGGGGGACCTTGGACCCAGACATGCACACAACCTCAATGGCATGTGAAGATAAAGGCGGAGGTTGAGATCATGCTTCCGTAAGTCAAGGGACCAGCTATGGCGGCCAACAAACCACGAAAAGCCGGGAGAGAGGCAAAAGCAAGATTCTCGCTCACAGCCCAAAGGAGCCAGCCCTGCCAACCAACACCTTGGTCTTGGACTTCCAGCCTCCAGTACTCTGAGGCTGTGCTTCCTGCTGAGGAAGCCAATCAGATTGTGGGGCGCTGTTACCACAGCGCAGGAAACAAATGCAGCAGCCCCCGTTATAACTAGAAAACTTCCTGCTGAAGACCCATGTCTGCCTTCTGTCAGTACACACACACATACATGCAAGCATACACACACATGCATACATGCCTTCTTACAGACATACCAGGGAGCAGCGCTGCCTTAGAAAAGACATGTATGAAATCTCCCCATCTCCCTGGAAGAGCACCCAGATGGTTAAGTGGAAAGGGAGGGCCATGGGTGGGTCGGAAACCCCCAGTTTGGACGTTAATTTAGACAAAAGCCTTGCTTGCAGGCTTTTGGAGTCAGTCACATGGTGAGGGGGTCACCAACCCTATCGAGCCTGGCTTGACTGCACATCACATTTCCAAACGATTTTGCCAAGAAATCTGCATTTATCACAACATAATTAATTTGATTGCCCAATGTTTATTAATCAAAAGCACATATATAACAGGATATGCAATAAAATCACTTCTTCCACATTCCTATGATGTCACCAGCAGCCAATCAGGGCTGGAAGGAACAAGCTTGTGGATTAAGCGCTAAAGACCCTGCACAGCTGGGCCAGATGAGCGGGGCCGGCAGGGTGGCCCCTGGTGGCCGGGGGCCAACATCTGCCCGAAACGCCCCACGTGGCCTGGGCCGCGCCTGGCTGCCCATCTGGCTCCATGTCACGTTCCCTGGCAGGCGGCCGGTGACAGCGGAACCTTCCTCTCACTGCCCCGGCCTGGGGTTCCCTCCGGGGGTCTGGGAGAGGGGACAGCTAGACAAGGACAGGGAAGGCCAGAGAGCCCAGTCATGGTTCTGGCCGTGAAATTCAAGGCCTCATTGTGACTTCTGTAAGAAGAGAGGCCATGTCCCGAGACTGCAGTGACCTTCTGCACGGAGCCCGCAGCCTCCTCGTTGCCTTCACACAAGCAGTGGGCCTGGGGATGGCCCCTGGGGATGGCACCTGGGGATCGGGCCTGGGGGTGGCACCTGGGGGTGGGACCTGGATGGGCCCTGGGGATGGGCCCTGGGATGGGGCTGGGGATGGGGCCTGGGAATGGGGCTGGGTCCACCAGTCAAAGCATCGTGTCCTCACACAAGTTGCTGAATCTCTCTGGACCTTCTCCCCACCCCCTTTGTTGTCTAGTGATGGTAAGCCCCACGTTCTGTCCTCATCAGGGTCTCGGGGCAAAGTTCATTTAGCATTCTCTAATTCAGCAACTATGCCCTGAGAATGCAATCAGAAAGATGCTCACTTGTTCAATCAGCCAGAATGTACTGAAGGCCTACTATGTGCCAGGAAACAAATCAGGTGCTTGGCCTGAGACCAATGAGCTGGCAACCCGATAGGGAGCAGAACCCCCACCCCCTCCTGGTCGCACGTGCTGCGATTGGAACTGGTTGGAGGGCCCAGGGGACTGGCTGGATGCAGAATGCATTTTCCACTTCTGGGCAGTGGACGGGCTGTTCAGGGAAAGCCCACGGGCCCTGCCCTGGGCCTGGGGCTTGGAGGAACGGAACGCAGCCTGGGGTGATGTCCAGGCCAGGACACACATGCAGAGCATGGACCGTGAGGAGACAGGTCACTGGGAGGACAGGGCTCTGTGATTGCCCACAGTGGCCGGGACCCTGAGAAGAACATCCTCGGCCTCAGGGACTTTAGAACTTGAACAGGAAGTGGGAGAAGAGGGAAACCAAGCAATAAACACGATGTCTACAGTTTCAAATAAAAGCATCAAGATTCATTTCCCTGGACCACGTAAAAATGGCCTACTGAGTCTGAGAGCGGAGAGATTGCTCAGAGGTTGGGTGGGGTGCAGAGGGGGTCTAGGGCTGGACTTTGGAAAGGCAGATGATTCTGGAAGGCAGGGGGACCGGGGTGTGCAGAGTAGGGGGAAGAGAGAAGCGGGGTGGGTCCTTGAGGTCCAAAGGGAATGGCATACTCAGGCAGGATAGTGCTGAGCCTGGGTAAGCGCTGGGCCGGTGGGGCCTGGCAAAGAGAGCACTGAGCCCGTGGCCCATCTGCTCTTTGAGGAAAGGCCCCCTCAGTCAGCTCAGGACCTCCTCAAAGAGCAGATGGGCCATGAGCTCAGTCCCCCGTCCCAGGGAGCAGTGACCACCGTGGAGGCCAGCAGGCCGGCACCACATTTGGGTGCATTGCTCACCAGCTCAGGGCAGGGAGAGTGGCCGCCTGGGCCCAGGCCCCTCAGCTGTGACATGGCCGACTGTGAACACGGGCTCCTGGGTGGAGGCAGAGCCTCAGAGCTCTCAGCACCCCCTTTCCTCCTCCCATCCATCCCCCACAGCATGGGAGAAGCTTCCAGAGCAGTGCTTCCAGCCCTGCTCTGAGCAGGAGGGCTGCCCCCTCCAGGGCAGGCCTGCGTCTGTCCCCAAGCCTCTGCCCCGACCCTAACATCTCAGCCTGGGACAGAAAGACAGGGCTATGACACACCAGGCAGTCCCTGTCACGGAGAGAAAGCTGTGCCCATTCACCCATGAGCCGTAGAGAGCAAAACAAAACAAATGTCAACACAAAACGAACAAACAAAAACTAAACTGCCATCACCATTTTTGTCCGATTTCCTTGTAGCTGCAAGCATTCAACCTTTGGGATGTTTCTAGAAAGTTTGCTCAGGAACAGGAAGTTAGCCTGTTTAGCTCATCCAGAGGATTTGTTCTCCTGTCCCCTCAGTTCTGAAGTCCCAAGCTTCCCAGGCCCCCAAGTCCTCTCAGCCTCTCCTAAACTTCTCTCTGTTTAGGTTTCTGGACCAGTTTCCTTCGCGCTGCACCCCTGTGTGAAAAGCACGCAGCCCAGGTCACTCAGGATCTGGATGGGCAACTGGAAGTTTCAATCCTACATATATTGGCTGTTGAGCCTCAAAATCGCAATTTCCCAAGCAGGTTGTCCTGCGAGAGAAGCCCGTCAAGTGAGAAGGTGGAGTTTGCCCCACGACCTTTCCAGGGCCCAGGCTAGCAAAGGTCACCATGATCCCAAGGAAGGAAAGAATAAGGGGATGACTTTCTGACATCACCCATTTGCCTAGGACAATGGTCGGCAAACTGCGGCTCTCAAGCCACACGTGGCTCTTTGGCCCCCTGAGTGTGGTTCTTCCACAAAATACCACGGCCTGGGCGAGTCTATGTTGAAGAAGTGGCGTCAGAAGAAGTTTAAGTTTAAAAAATGTGGCTCTCCAAAGAAATTTCAATTGTTGTGCTGTTGGTATCTGGCTCTGTGGATGGATGAGTTTGCCGACCATGGGTCTAGGAGTCCATGGGGCCCTCCTCTTTCCCTCCATGGCCTCATTCACAAGGAGATGGGTCTGGTATTGGCCCCTTGGACCCATGAGGAGAAGGAAGGCGAGGCTGTAGGTGGGTGAGAAGAGCCGGAAAGTGGATGCTCGGTCCCAGTGGACCGGCTCCGTCCAGGCTGGCGGGCTCCTCCGGAGAGCTTTGTCTTGAGTGTCAGGTGCTGGTCACAATCCAGGGAACTCTCCCCTCCCAGGGGCAGGCGGCTTGGCAGGGAGGCGGCGGACGGCTCCCTTGGTCGAGGAGATAATGATGCTCAGAGCTGTGTATCGGGCATCTCTGAATGGCAGGCCTCGAATTCCTAATTAGCAAACCCCGGGGTCGGGTGGCTCGCCTAAGAGTCCAGCCCTATCAGATGGCCGCCGGCATTCTTCTCAGGTCTATCTCTCCCCAAAACCTGTGCACAGGGCCCGCTGAATGGAAGGCTGGGAAGACAGTAATTAATGAATGGGAGGGGAGGGAGGCCGGGCTTTGTGGACCGGCCCAAATCCCTAGAGCCCCCAAGAATGAAAGTGGGGTTTTCTGCCAACGGGAGGCCCGCGTGGACAATGCGCCGTGCGGAAAGGGCCGGGATGCTCAGCTGTTCCGCATTACCCAGGAACGTGGGGCTGCGGTTCGGGGCCACCTGGCACCCAGCTGCTCCCAGCTGCGGTCCCAGAATCCTGCCCCTCGGGGGTGGGGGGAAAGACACCAGCTAACACAGGGCTGCATTGTCCATACCTGGCTGCGGTCACCCAGCTCCGTGAGTGGCAGATGCAGGACGCAGACCCAGATCATCCAGGATGGCCTCTTGCTCAAGTTGTGTACCCCATGCCCTGTGCTGCAGCCGGAACTGACACCATTGATCCTGTCCTTTTGTGCAGGGCACTGCCCTTGCTCACACAGTCCCTCTCCTTCCTTCCCCTCCAGTAGAATCTCAGGCCATCTGCCAACAATAAGCCCACACTCACCTGCTTGGAGAAGACTTTTTTGACTTGCTTTCCCTTGGTGCTGAATTAGTTGCCTTCTTCCATGCAGCCTGCCTGGATTCAACACCTCCATGGCGACACCCTTCATGCAGCATTGAATTTGTCCATCCCCCCACACACACACTCTCCGTGTCTGAGCTGCACACTGAACAACGAGCTTGTGGAAGGCTCTGCCTGGTTGCCAAGCCCTTTCCATGCACACCCCCCCCACCCCCCGAGGGAAACTCGTAAAATGTAAGATCGATGGCGTCATCCTTGTGTCTAACTCTCCCACCTGGGAGTGAAGCGCTTGCCGTGTGCCTCCTCTTTGACAGTCACTGTAGCCCCTGCAGGGCGTCCAGGTCAAGCATACATCCCAGGATCCCCTGGAATCTCACGCTGCTCAGGGTCCTGCAGAACCTGAGCGAAGGACTGGCCCACGAGGAGTTTATTGGGGACAAGAGACAGGAAAAACGGGGTGTCCTACCCAAGCAAGGTAACCTAGCCTGCCGGAGCCTATGCTGTGTGTTTCTCTGGGTGCCTGGCTGCCCCGTCCATGGAGCACGGGACTGAGAGGGACTAAGAGAGCCTTTCACTGAGAGGAAGGTGGAAGCCAGATAACTTCTAAGATTTCCTGCTCCCCCTATGATTATGACTCTTAAGAAGTGGGATAAAAACAACAGAACTTTAGGGTCATATCAACAATAGTTCAGAGCCACTAAGTACTAACTACATGATCTTGGTCAAATTATTTATGTTCTTTGAGCCTTTTTCAACCCTGGAAAATGGTGATAAAATATCCATCACGCAGAGTGGTGAACAGAACAAATTTTTTTAATTTTGTAAAGTACCTTGTTACAACTCCAGAAATATGAGAGTCACCCGATGAATATTAATCAATCTCTGATGAAATATTAAAGCAAATTGGGGGGGGAGGGGAGGGTTGACTTAGAGTGCTGATGACTAAAGAGCCAAAATGACCAAACTAATGCTAATCAAGGACTTTTTGAGAACCATGTGCATTAGCCATCCTGTGCCTTCAGGAATGAAATAATAGGGAATGCCTCTATGTTGTCTAGTAAGACACAAGGTGGACTCAAGTCTGGACATTGCTCTCACCACCCCACAATACGCCTGGACTTCAACTTGCCATCAAGCCTTTTTAGACTTTGCCCAATTTTGTTTGAAGTTGAATTTCAACCAGGGTGCTCATTCCTTTGTTCAATAAACCCTATTAATCACTTATCGTGGCTAATGGTAAGCTATGGAAAGTGTGGGAGATGCATAAATGGGCATGAGCCAGTCCTCACCTTGCTCTGGGAATGGGACAGAGGGGACAGCCATGTGTGCAAGCTGGCAGGAAGTGGTGTGCAAGAGCGGAAATGGAGAATGCACACAGAATGCAAGGATGGTGTGGTTCACAGCTTACCGTATTCTACCTGGGGCAGCAAGCAAGGGTAGGAATGCTTCCTGGAGGAGATAATATGTCGAGTTAGCAGAATTTGGTGAAAGGTGTAACTACTACAGCATAAGAATAACTATTGTAAGAACTGTGGGGTTTTTGTATATTCAATAAGTACTTGTCATCAAGACTGCTAGAGGCCAAGACACTCATCATAATTTGAACACTGACCTGAGTTTCAGCTTGCTCTTATCTAAATCCCAGTCTCTTATATATGATCCAGTTTCTGCTGGACCATAGGCTCCACCTAGAGTGTTAAAAGCCAGGCAAAGAGTAGGTGCCCAGGAAAGAGCGGTTGGAAAACTTGAGTTCCCCTGACTCTCAGAACAAGGCACCCCATCACCCCAGGCAGATGAACTGGAGCCAGCAGGAAGCACTAAGGACCACGCAGAGCCTGTGTGCTGGGCCCTTGGCGAGGCTGGAATGTCGCTGCCTCGTTTCATCCTCAGGAAGCAGTGGCTATTATTGCTCCCATTTTAAAGATGAGAAAACTGAGGCTTCATAACCTGCCTGAGATCACCCCTCAGCGATGGATGGAAACTGAGGACCCAAAGCCTCAAAATAAATGTTGCCTCTTGTGGCCCAGGATGTGGCATTTTCTGGGTGCATGTGGTGGGAGAAGGCCACGTTATTTATCTCAATTTTTATTTACAATATTAAAAATCTGGAAGGCAAGAGGGAGGCATACCTGAAGGCCATGTCAGAACCACCCAGGTGGTGAGAAGTCGGAAGCCAGTGGGGATGGTTCAAGATCCATTTGGATTACACTTAATTAAGACAAGCTTTTTGCTTTTATCCCCCCCCCCCCCACCTTTTGTCATGACTGCACTATTGGCTTGTGCTGTCTGAAGAGAAAATAGTTAATTGGTTTATTTGGCCAACTATAGATGTATTCAGTATTATTCTTCACCGTGTGAATTAAATTAAATAGTTTATTTACCCCCACGCAATTCATCCAGTTCGTTTAATTTAATTTCATAGTTATAATAGGGGGAACACACTAACCAGCTTCCTCCTCCCTTTGGGAGGAAAATGGGCAAATATTTTGGTTCTGAATTAACAAGCAGCAAAGCTGATATTTACAATAAATCATCCATTGTTCTCCGTCCTGATAATTATTCCGGGGATGGTCTGAAACAGACACGGGCATGAAATAGACATATTGTTGCCTTTTACTGAAGTTCAGTTCTTTGCGTTAATGAGCTATGTAAACGGAAAACTCAGAGATGCCTCCAGAGCAAGCGGCCTGGTTTCACAGGCATAAATTGAGCACCTACTATGTGCTTGGCCTGTGCAACAGCTGCCTGTGTGTGAGCCTTCGTACTAATCCCTGCTTCTCCTCCAGGAAGATGCCCAGGGCCCCTAGGGAAGCTTGCAGGGACCCCCGTGACCCTCAGCACCTGGCCTTTGCTTCCTGTACCCCACTTGCCCCCAAGATTTGCTACAGATTCCATCAGGGCTGAAGTATTTGCAGTTATACTCATTTGTGAGCCTCACTGTGCTGTGGGTCTTTGCTCCCGCTGTCCTTCCCCTGGTGAACTCAGACTCCGCATTCAAAATCCAGTTTAGTTTCTACCTGCTCTGAGCAACCCTCCCTGAACCAGTTAACTCTGCCCTATCCTTCGCCCTATAAGCACTGCAGACCTCACACCCTAAAGCAAGTGGCCCTGTCACCTGAGTGTGACCTTTGACTTCCTGGATCCTTAGTTGTTCCCCTCTTATCCGAACCCCCCTTCCCCAAAATGGGCTGATGGTAATACCGTTCATGTATAGTTGCTAGCTTTGAGGGTGAAATAAGGTTGGCATGAATAAGGATTGAAATGACAATGTATGCAATTGTAAGCCTCTATTAACTATTAGACCGTGTTTATATATCTATTTATGTCACTGTCTGTTTATACTTCACACTTTGTATACGACCATGAATTGGTGGCAAGCCAAGACTGTGGCTTATTTTTATCTCGTGACTCCCCGTGAAGAATACAGAGCTTTGCATTGTTTCTCCAATAAATGTATATTTCATGATTTCAGAAGACTGTTAGAGAATTTCAGGTGACGAGACATGTGGGCAATGGAAAAGGAGAGAATGGAAGAGATGAGGGCGTTGTTATTTGAGGGGCAGCAAGTAGCAAACCAAAACCCCGCTCTCGTCCTGAGAGCTCTGGTGCTCAGGCTGAGGCAGGAAGGGGGTAAGGGGACTTCAGCACACGGGGCCTTCAGCATCCGTAGGGAGCTTTGGGGCAGGTAGAAGATCCCAATGGGAAAAGACATGGCCCTTTAACCCTTCTCTGAGTAAGGATGAACATCTTCGGGGGAAAGAGCAGATCATATGAAGGGTACAGGCCACGTGGTCTTTGAATGAGAGATTCATGTTAGCAACTCAGCTCCTTCTGTTATGAGATGTGCTGTCCAGCCCGTTCATCACCCCCTGAAGATCCCTCACCTGGGAAGGGGGAGGACATTGGGGTTGTGGGTGTGGATGAGCTGATGTCAGGAAGGTGTTGGGGGGCGAGGGGATTGGACATGGTCAGGAAGGCTTCCTTCCCACACCGGGCCCCTCACAGGCAGCCCCGTGCCCCTGACTCCAGGCCTCGCCCCTGGAGCTACGGATTCATGAGCTGCAGGCCCTCAAGCTGAATGCAATTAACTCTACAACGAGCCCCAGCTCCCGCTGCATTCCGGTGACATCACATCACGAAATTGGGGCAGGATGAAGACTTTCTGACAACGGGAAGGCAGATCTGAGTCAATCCGCCATATGTCCTCCCTGTCAGGGTCTGGTCTGGGACTCCAGGCACCCTCGCTCACTCCCTTTTTCCTTTCTTGCTGGAGAGCGAAGCCTGTATGTCCGAAGCAGCCACCACCTGGAAACCCCATGGCAACTTTGAGCGGGAGGCAGAGTCCAGACACTAGGGTGTTTCTGTGAGGTGTGCAAAGCCACAATGGTCTCCCTCCTTTTTTAAGAATCACATGTTCTTAAAACAGATCAGTTTTTGTGTCGTCGCCGGAAGCATCTTCTTGGTCCTGGCTTCCGTTCAGGGGGATTCCATCTACATTTCTTCTTCCATCCATGCTCAGCCCTGACAGTCACTTGCTGACCTGCATGTCTTGTAAACACCGCATTGCCATATTGAGTGGGTCTGCTTTAGTTGAGTGTAACTTGTTTTTTATTGAAACTAGAGGCCCAGTGCATGAATTCACTCACGGGTGGGGTCCAGTCAGCCCGCCCTGATTGGGATGGATCGAACTGGGCCAACGGGGGAGTATGGGACATGGGAGGCTGGCCAGCTGGCTCTGCCCCTGATTGGGGTAGGATAACCAGGGGTAAGCCCAGCTAGGGGGAGGGGCCACTCTGCCCCTGGTGAAACTCCAGTCAAACTCTCTGCTGGGGACAATTTGCATATTAGCCTTTTATTATATAGGATTACTCAAATTTTGAACTTTTCTGCCTTCTCTATACTTCCCTCTACTCTTTCCTCTGGTTTCTTATTTTTTATCCTTTCCCCAGGTGACAGAGCTGTCTTTGAGGCTTTTTTTTCTTCATCAATTTAGGAATTACACATTCCCTTTCATTTTTCCATGTCACCCAAAAACTGTTAATACCCATGGAAACTTTTTTCTAAAAGACAGAAATGGCCAAAACCGGTTTGGCTCAGTGGATAGAGCGTCGGTCTGCAGACTGAAGGGTCCCAGGTTTGATTCCGGTCAAGGGTATGTACATTGGTTGTGGGCACATCCCCAGTAGTGGGTGTGCACGAGGCAGCTGGTCGATGTTTCTCTCTCATCGACATTTCTAGCTCTCTATCTCTCTCCCTTCCTCCTCTCTGTAAAAATATCAATAAAATATATTTAAAAAATAAAAAAATAAAAATAAATAAAAGACAGGAATGTTATCTGTACCTCCATTGTCCTGAGCTCGACTCTCTGCACACACCATGTGCTGCCTCCCAGACCTCTCCCTGGCATTGCATTGCTGCCTGACACTCAGCTCCAGCTTGTTTTTACAGAGTTTCATTTAAAAAAATACAAATCATTATTTGTTGTACCAGTGCTAGTTAATTCTTAGGGCTTCTTTAGATTCCTCCACATATTTATGGATGGTGTTGTGGACTCTAATTTTTTTCTTGCATCTCACTCCTTTACCGGGGCCCTATTTTCTTCTTGCTAAAGGACATCCTTTCGGGTTGGCGAACTTTTTCCGGAAAGGACCAGATAGCAAGCCAGATGGTCTCTGTCATCACTACTCCACGCTGCCCTTGTAGCTTGAAAGCAGCCACAGCCACGATGTAAACAAATGGGCACGGTTGTGGGCCAATAAAACTTGATTTATGGACACTGAAATTTTAATTTCATATCATTTTCAAGTGTTACAGAGTTTCTTCTTCTTCTTATGTTTTCTCAGTCATTAAAAAAAAAAAAAAAAAAAAAGCATGTTGCTGAAACCGGTTTAGCTCAGTGGATAGAGCATCGGTCTGCGGACTTAAGGATCCCAGGTTCGATTCCGGTCAAGGGCATGTACCTTGGTTTCGGGCACATCCCCAGTGGGGGTTGTGCAAGAGGCAGCTGGTCGATGTTTCTCTCTCATTGATGTTTCTGGCTCTCTATCCCTCTCCTTTCCTCTCTGCAAAAAAATCAATAAAATATATTTTTAAAAATAAATTAAATAAATAAGAAAGAAAAAAAGCATCAGACCCATTCTTAGCCCACAGGCTACACAAAACTGGCGGCGGGCTGGAATTGGCCACGGGGCATAGCGTGCTGACCATTCCTCCAGGATGCCTTCTTCCTTCAGAAAGGGTCTGTGGTCAGCTTCCTGGCTGGGGTGCAGCCTTAAGTGTCCTTATCTTATATAAGCCTCACTCTTGAGAACGGAAGGGTAAAGAGTTCATGACAGAAAGCTATTTTGCTCTGTAAGTCCGTTACTTAATTTTTCTGTTGGCACCCAACGCTGCTGAGAAATCTGTTGTCAATGTGACTTCCACTTCTTGGTAGGAAATTCTTTTTTTCTTTTCCTTTTAATTTCCTCTCCTAGCTTGTAAAATCTTCTTTTCTATCCGATATGCTTGGAGGCTTTGCAAGATGACATCAGCGAGCCACTGGAATAGCCACGCCTAATCTTCAACATTCCGCGGACACGGCCTGAGCACGGCTCTGCCATCCCGGTCCCGGGAACTCCCACTGGGCCTGTAGGCGGCTCCTGGCCAGGCTGTCTTCTGTGTCTTAACTTCTCTAGCTCGTTCTCCCTCTTTACCTTCTATGAGGTTTCTTCTGCTCCACACATTTGTCACAGGACTTCATCATTTTCAGAAAATACACTTCTTTGCTCAATGGTTAGAGTGCCAAGCCATGCAACAGAGTGTCACAGGTTTGTTTTACAGACAAGGGCAGGTACCTGGATTGCAGGTCTGATCCTCAGCCCTGTTGGGGTGCATGCAGGAGGCAACTTAATTGATGTGTCTCTCTCTCATCTAAAGTTCTATCTAACTATCTATAACTCCCCCTCCCTCCTTCCTTCCATTCTCCCTAAAAATCAATGGGAAAATGTCCTCAGGTGAGAATGTCATAAACTGTTACATATGGAGATGACCATTGATTTTCCCAACTCCTTGCTTCATTTCAATGTCTCTTTTCTTCCAGAGTCTCCCTTCCTCCTCTCAGGGCTGCATTCCCTCCCTTATTTCTTCCAGGATGTGAAGAACGTTTTAGATTTCTTTCTGGATTCCTCTATGATTGTTTTCCATCGGGCGAATGTTCTCTGAGGGTCTGTGGGTATCCCCTGGGCTTCCTCGTCCTTCAGTGTTTTGTGCCTCTTGGTTGTAGGTCATCTCCGTTCTAGACGGACTCTCCTCGTACATCCGGGAACTCCTAGAAATATGGGTACTGCTCATATCTCAGTTTGGACCTCACCTCACATGTGAAACTTATCTGGGGACCACCCTACCCTTCAGTGGCTTCAGAGAAGGCACGTAAAACACAGATATTTACATTACGATTCATAACAGTAGCAAAATCACAGTTGTGAAGTAGCAACAAAAATAATTTTATGGTTGGGGTCACCCCAACATGAGGAACTGTATTAAAGGGCCACGGCATTAGCAAGGTTGAAAACCACTGGGACTCCTGTCACATGCACGAGTTTGAACACTAATGTCAACTTCCCTCCACCTCAGTATTATCTTCTGTGAAATGGGGATGACATCAACCACAGTGGCACGTGACAAACCCCCAACACTCAGGGATGCCCCCCACATCCCACTACATGCACGTTTTCTTCTGCTGTGGCCACAGCTGCCGCCCCCGTGGTGAGGGAGACGTTGAATGAGAACCATATGCAAAGTTGTAACTCTGAGAGGTGAGAGAAATTCTTTTCTTCCCGGTCCCTTATGATGTTATAAATACCAGACCGCGGGCAGCAGGGGATTTTCAAGCTGGAAGGGGTCTGATGGGTCATTTAATTAGAGCCTCTCCGTTTTTAGATAAAGAGATCGAGGTTCAGAGACAACCCCTGACTTGTCCAAGGTTAGTGGCAGGTGGCAATTAGAGGCTCACCTCCCTGGCTCCCTGCCCGGCAATGCCGCGGGACCGCGCGCCGCCTCTCCGCGGGGGAAACAAGTGGATCCAAGTTCAGACAAGAAACCTCGGGCTTGAAAGAGGCCAAGGTTTCAACACTTCTGATTTCCTTCAGCGGCTCTTAGCACACAAAGGCGGCGATGAATCACCCTCGACGTGCAGTTCGGTCACATTCCTCCTTGCGATTTGGACAAAGAGACGCGAGTTCTGCAGCATTTCTGATGTCCGGGCAGGCGGGGAGGGTGAACTTTTGCTCTGTGGCCCCCCATAGGCTCCCCCTTCCCTGGCTTCTGGGGGAGGCAGAGCCTGATCGCCCCTGCTGGCCCCGAGGGGCTGTGCAGTGGGTCCTGTTTCCCCGATCACCTGGAGGGGGGTGGTCAAAGCCAGCTGTGTGTGCTTGGCGATGCCGCTGGTGTTTTGAGAAGCATCAGGCACTGTTGCAAGCCGGAGCACTGGGAAGGAGGAGCGGAAAGGGAAAGGAAGGGGGAAGAGCGACGGCCGCTCACAGATTGAAACGGTTAATACCTCCCTATCCCAGGGAGGAGTTCCTGGAGCTGGGGATGCGCTGTTCCAGCCTCGCTCCTCCTAATGTCCCCCATCCCAGGAGCCAGTCACTGAGGCACCGTGAGTGATGCCGCCTGCGTGTGAGCCTGGCCGAGCAGGCAGGACTCAAATGCAAGAGGACTCAGGGAGACAGGATTCCGGAACAGTGAAGCTGTGCCCAAGACAGGTCACGTGGGGCCTCAGAGGGATGTGTAGGAAGGAAACAGGGCCCATCTTGGACAGCTTTTGAAGCAGGCTGTGGGGGGCAGACGCTGTTCCAGGGACAGAGAAGTTAGGAGATGATCTCATGGTGGCCACAGCTCTTTGGAACTCAGAGGGCATTGACACACCCAGCCACTGGGCCCCAGCCAACCCTGGAATGGCTCAGCGGTGACATCCATTGCACAGATGAATAAACTGAGGCTCGGAGCACCACCCAGCTCCTCCACAGTGAGGTGAGGGCTGGAAGCCAGACTCTCTCAGCCGCCTCCAGGTTCCTTGCACACAGGGAACTGGAACGGCTGCTGAGCAAAGGGGTGCCGCGATGAGAGACCTTGAGCTGGCGGGAGGAGGGGTCCTGGGAGGTAGGCAGGCAGATGGATGTGCCACAAAGTAGAGAGTAGTCCAGAGCAATGTCCGTTAGCTCTGCTCAGCCCTGAACCCGAAAACATCTGTAACCAGAGCCTAGAAAACTCAACCTTGGTGGTCGTGAGTCACAGCCCCACACCTGACTCTGCTGTCCCGCACCGTGGGCACCACACAGCCTCTGTTTCCCCACCTGTAAGGTGATGACTGTGAAGAGGCCAGAAGGGACACCTGACTCATAGACTCGGGCCTGGCAGCCGATGGGCAGTGTGTTGGTGACGCTGCAGGAGCTAGTCCCATGTTGTAGCCAGGAAGTGGGAGGGACGAGATCGGGACCCAGTAGCCCACTGTGGTCCCAGAAACAAGCCTGCCAGTCCTTGGTCTCTAAGTTCCATCCAGTGGAAAATGACGCTCAGCATCTTGTCCATCTTGGAAGAGTATGAAACAAGATCCAAGTTTGTTGGCTCAGGTCGCCCAAGCAAGGAGCATTTCTGCCAGCTGCCACAGGGACCACGTGGCGCAGCTAATAGCTGAGGTTGGGGTGACATCGCTTTGAGTGGAGTCGGCCCTGTCGGGTGCCCAGAATGATATGCACAGAGAGGGCCAGGGGAGGCCTCCCTGTGTCCCAGTGAGCATCCTACCTGTTCTCACAAAGAAAAGCCTGAACTCCAGAGGAGAGGAGACAAGTACCCAGGGCCGTGTAATCACCAAATAATGTCTCTTTGGCAATCCCAGCTCTTTGTGTGACACCAAGATGTAAATGGCTGTTCCAGAGAACAGGAGGAGAGCTGCCCTGCATGAAAAGACCCTTGAACGGAAGTCAGATTTCATAGATGAATACCGGCCACCTCCATTAGCCTCTTCCACCCCTGCACCTTTGGATAACGGGCCACGATGGGGAACCCCCGCCGATTGCACCAATTTTGTGCACCTGGCCTCTAGTATTATAATAATTATATATGGTGCCAAGTGGGTACTGGAAATATTAGGGGGATACTTTATAAAGTATATAATTATCTAACCACCATTCTGTACACCTGAAACTAATATAAAATAATATAGAATAACAACTATAACACAAAAATTAAAATAATAAAGAAAAGAAGAAAGAAAAATTTCAACTCAGGGCTTCCTAAGATCCTAGAACCCATTAGGCAACTGCAAGTGCCCAAAAGCTGGAATAGAAAGGTAGACCAAGAGCAGGTGCCCAGGATGCACCCCTGAGAAGGTCATGTGTCAGCTGAGACCTGAGCTGACACATGATCTGGGAACAGGTGGGAAGAAACAGCGGGAACAAAGGCGTGAAGGCCAGGCGATCACAGCAAGGTAGAGGACCTGGGAGAAATTCAACACGTCTAGTATGGACAGGGGAAAAGAGAAGCTAGAAATGTTGGGATGCAGGCAGGAGTCTGAGCAGGAGGGAACCTTAGGAGCCATTTAAATACCCTGGGTTTTATGCTGAGAATTATGAGGAGACGCAGAAGCTTGTAAGCTGGAGAGTCACATAACTTGTCCATTTCAAGTTCCTCTCCCTGCCCCATGGGAGATGGTTCCCATGAAGGGTTGCCTGTCTCCCATCGGGTGACAGACAAGCGTGGTTCTAGATAGGATGGGGCTTTGTGGGGCCTGACATGTGGGGAAAGGCATTTATTCTGGAGCATCACCTGTGTTGTTCCCTAAGTTAGCACCTCTGGAAGGATTAAGGGCCCTTTCTGGAATGTTCCATGCACTGTGCCTTGCATCTTGTAGGAGAGCAAGGGTTTGACACCCAAAAACAGGTCTCCTTGGTATCAGGATTATTTTAGGTGGATTATTCTTAAGAAACAAAGGGCTCAGGAAAGGCTCTTTTAACCTCTGCTTTAACAGCCTACAAAATTTTAGGTAAAGGATCAGGTCCAGGAAGGACACAAAGATGACTACAAAGAATACAGGCCAGATGTGGCAAGGGGAACGCACGGGGCTTGGAGATTGGAGCCCTCTCCACGTCCCTTTGTCTCTGGTGACATGGCAAACACTTGTTTACCAAAGATTTGTTCATCCATTCCCATGTGAATTGCCTCTCTCCCCTTGGAGGTCCCAGGCTCTTACGCATTCCCCCTAATTCAGGATGACATATAAGCCCCGACTGCCCATACTCTTATGGAAGCCCCGTATTTATGTGATTAAATTGGTTTCCTCCTGTTAATGTCTCGTGCTGATTTAATTCTCAGACCCGCCAGAAGAACCTATAAGGGTAGAGGGGAAATTTTTCCTCCCCAACAACCTTGCACATACCGGCCATAAAAATGAAACCGTATCAAGTGTTTTCATTTGCAAGGCACCGCGCTAAGCATTTCACATAAATGGCTGCACTTAATCCTAATAACAGCCCTCTCCAGTAAGGCATTACTATCCTCAAGTTTCCGATAAGGATATGAAATGCCAGAACCTTGACCAGATGTCCTCACATAGCCAAGCGGTCAGGCTGGGATTCAGACCCACATGCCTCTTCATGGAGGTTTGTCAGTGGGGAGATTCCTAGTGAACGTAGACTGGAGATAGAAAAGCTCAGCTACGCAAAGTCAAAAGTATCCATGCCTTTGTGGCTGAATAAACGGGGCCCTTGAAAGCCAGCCCCTCCCACCCCCGCACATGGAGGAGAGCACGGCCCTGCCAGGACCCCACACGCTCCGCTCACTCGCGGCCTCTGCTGAGAGCTGCAGAGAGAGGGCTCTCGGCCTGATTTATGGGTGTGTTTGTTGTGCTTCGATCATAAATCTCCACCCCCAGGACATTTCAGTTCTGGTATTTATTGACCAAAGACAACTTGTGTTAAAAAAAATGCCTTGAGATTCTGCCAGATAATCATTATGGAATATTTGAGAAAACACTCCGTCATCGGGTAAATGAAATTCTGCAAGTACCTGGTTTTGCTACTGGGGCAGATACCTTCCCTGTCTACTACGTTATTGCTCTCTTTGCTGTTGTTTTGTTTTTAATGCAAGAGGCAGGTTCTTCCTGCGTCTCTTTACCACCTCACGGATTCACCAAGGGAAGACAGGAGAGGGGAACTGTCAAAGCCATCTTCCTCGGGGCCCAGGAGAGTTTTGATTCCTTTGAGCCAAGTGTGTCTCAGAAGCATTCAGGTGGCAAAACACCTGGAGAAGGACTATGAAACAGAGATGCTTTCCATGTAAAATAAAAAAATAAAAATAAAAAAACGAAGATGGAAGTGTGACCTGAATCTGACACTGAGGCCAGATTCCAGTAGAGACAAGCTTAAGGCATTGAAGAACAATTCTGGAGGAAAAGTCAAAAGACTCCCAAGAACCAGCTTTGCTTAGTGTAAGCAGGTGAGTGCCCTTGTACACAGCTGTGTGAATTTGGAAAATCATGTCAATGATCAATATTAATGGTGGGCCACCTTATGCAGCTTTAAGAAAATACAGTTCCTAGTTGAGACACAGTAAACCAGTGTTTTAGTTAAGGAGTCCAAAGATTCTAAAGTCAGGGATTTGACCAGTCAGGGAGGTGAGAAAGATGTGAGAAACACAGAAGCCATCAAGCATCACCCAGCATTCTGTACCGCAGGTGTGTCCTTCAAGGAGATGCCCACTCCTTGGGTCTTGGTGGATATGGCCACGCTAGATGTGAACCCGAAGTCTGTCAGATCTTCTGGTCTCTGAGAAGAACCTGGAAATTCTGATTTTTAGTATGGTAAACCCAAGTTTTAAGTGTTGATTGATTGTTGGTTTTTTTTTGTTGTTGTTGTTTTTTTCATGTAACAGTGTGTGGGCCAAACAAAACACATCTGCAAGCCAGACCTGACAAGGGCTGCCAGCTGAGGCTGCAGGCGAGGCTGGGCTTTTACTGCAAATTCAGAACCACGAGACAGTTTAACAATTGCTGCTCCATGGAGTAGGACACCAGCCCTTGCCTTTCTGTCCTTATGCAGATTGAGGGTTTGTTGTTGACTCAGAAATCAGAGAGTTTAAGAAAGTGACAGCGGCTGGATGAGCTAAGACCCAGGCCCGGGTTGAGGGAAGCCTTTGTCCTTTCTTCTGAGACCATTTGACCTTGGGATGTTCCCCCAGGGCTGCCCCTGCCTTTTGCCCCACTTGGGTATGGAGTTTAATTTGTACTCAATTGGTAGAAATAAGGACAGTAGCTGTTTACTGACCATCTGTCATGTATGAGTTATCCTGTTGATTCATCACCCCATCCTTTCATCCAGTCTTTGTGTTGGGGTAGACACTATCTTTACCTCAGTACCACACATGCATGGCCCAGGGCCAGTTACCTGGTGAGGCAGGATTCAAGGCCAGCTCTGTCTCTCTTCAGAACCCATGCAGATAGCTGGCCATGTGGCCTGTCTCCACACACAGCTGTCTATGTTGCTTGTAACCAGCTGCCTCTGTACCTACCTGAATTCCAAGGCTTTCCTGCAGCCCACCTGGACTCCGTGCACTTCTGTCTCCCATCTCAAAGGCCATCATAGTTCTTAGTCCTGCAATTTCTGTCCCAGCATGGATGGTGTGCATCAGCCCTGCTTTTGATGGACACAAGGACCCCCTGTCCTTATGTGAAATGTCCCGACTTGGACACAGGGCACGCTTCTTGAATTTCCCCTAGAGCTGAGCAGACAGAGGCTGCCTCTTTAAGTAGCTATGTGACATGTGACGTTTTGCATGGACCACCTTGACACATGCACCACCATTCTTCCAGCCATAGAAGCTAGAGGATAGGAATCAGATGTAGTCAGCATCCCTCTCTCCCACCTGAGACTAGTCAATCACCAAACCCTGTAGATTTATGTCTGAACACCTCTGCTGTATGCCTGCTTCTCTCCATTGCCACTTCCACCTCAGCAGCCCTAGAACCTCAGAGCTTTTAAACTAGTCTCTGCCCCTCAGATCTTGACCACTTCCAACACACTGTCCACCTGTTCACCCCTGATGTCTGGTTATGAATTGTCCTGCTTTAAGTATCTCAACAGCTCCCTGCTGGTCTTCAGATAAGAACCCCAGCCTCCTGCTCTCACTCAGACTGATGCCTGCTCACCTCTCCTGATCCATGTAGATGTCAGTTCAAGGTCCACCTCCTCCTCCCCCCACTAGCCAAGGCTCTGTTGTCATACGCTACTCCTGTTCCTAGACTTGTTCTTTGTAGCATCTATCACCATTCAGATTAAATAATGAATTTCACATCTGGGATCATGTCTGCCTCCCTGGCAAGAATGTGAGTTCCAGGAGAAAAAAGATGGAGCTGTTACTCTTTCATTCTCAGTGTGTGCACGGTGTTGGCAGAGTGGCAACGCCTCCAAGGCTCCTGCTGAAAGAAAGAGGAGAGGGGAGGCTGAGCGGGAGCGTTTCCTTGTTCAGGTTTAAGGGCGAGAAGTAAGGTCCTTGGATGGCCAAGTTCATTGCTTTGGCAAGAAGTTCATCGACTCTCCCAAGATCCATCTCACTCTTCTCATTGAGATTACAACGATCTCACCCTACCTGTAAGCCCCATGCCCAGGTCATTTTCCCTCCAGCCATGTTCAAGTACCTTTGGAGATTCTAAATTATAATCTTGAAAGGATGAGATCCACTCCTTCATTTGTAGAATTTTTAATTTTCATTTTATTGGCTAACATCATCCAACCCACTGCCCCCTGAAGATGGGGTCAATGCCCTCTGGGTGTCACATGTCAATTCTGCCCAGAGGACATACATCAGGGGTGTCAGAGAGAACCACCAGGCATTCTGGGGTGGCAACCCTCACAGGGATGGACACATGCTTCTCACGCCACAACATTCAAAATTACTCTAGAGAGCTCGCATAGGTTTTGGTCTTACAGCAATACGGAACTCCAGGCTTCTCAACTTTCACCCCAGCTGGTTCCCTGGGAGCTCAGGGTTGTGGTGATGTAAAAGCAATCTGCTTAATGATCACCTCAGAGGGGGCCTGCATGGGGCTCATTGGAGAAGTTGCACCAATCTCTTGCACTCTGTGGATGGCACAGCTCTGGCAATTTTTTTGGGGGGGGAGAATTGGGAAAGACACTTGCATAATGTGAAGGCTGGGAGCCCAGGAGAGAGGCAAAGCTGCTCATCTCCTAGGAAGTTGGTCTGCGGGCTCTGCTGTTCCTGGAAGACGTGTGTCAGGATCAAGCAGGTTTGGAGAGGTCACTGGCTGAAACCCTCAAATAAAACTCGCCAGTTCCTGGAGAAACCAGCTCCATCCCCTTCCAGAGCAAAGGAGGTGTCTCAGTCATCTTTAAAAAAATATATTTTTTATTGATTAAGGTATTAGAAATGGCTCCTTATCCCCCCCTTGTCCCCTCATCCCCCCAGCCCTGCCCTCCTCCTCACCCTCTGTTGTCTGTGTCCCTCGCTTATGCTTAAGGCTGGCATCTGTCTTTCTCTAGCTGATGCTCTGGGTAATTGCTTATCTTGTTGTCTAATTAGTTAATTTGGCTGGCATTGTGTTTTAAGTCGAAAAATCTAGTTGTTTAGGTCCTAGGAAATAGCTTTTTGTATGGGGTTTTTTCAAAGTGATGGGGATGAATTGAGTGGCTAGCTCTGGGTGTGAATTTTCGGTGAGTCAATGGATATATTAGCCATGGAAGGTTGTGTTGAAAATAAAAGCACATGGTGCAGCAAGTACAGGACGTCTGCTACACAGGGTGGCAAGGAGGAATTAAAAGGCAGTGGGCTCCAGAGGGAAAGAGCCTCCACTTTTTTATTTCATCCAAGATTCAACCAACATTGGCCACAGCCCTGGCCAGTCCCAGCTGCTGAATGACAGGTGCCTCCGCTGCCCTGGACCGACGTGCAGGATGCTATTGGCCTGTCAAATGGGCGGGATGCTATTGACTTGGAAGGACTGCGTTCCGATTGAGAGAGAGCCAGGTGAGTGGCGCTGAAGGATGGCAGCTGTTCCTAACTGGAGTCCAGGTGCGAACCCACCTCCCTGAGACACAAGTCTCTCCCCGCTCAGGTAGCCCCCTATCACCAAGGCCCCCTGAGCAGCATCTCACTGCTGCTCGGTGTCACCTGTTCTCCAGCCCCTGTCCCTGTGATGTAGGAATGCTCACGCTCTCCCTCCAGAACCATCTTCCATCCTCCCTTGGTGCCAGGACCTCCGGTGGCTGCCCCTGCTGAGAGACTCACCTCCCAGCCCTCCCTCATGCCCTTCCATCTGATTTGAACAAGTCCCACTAGTGGGTGTGTCGGTGTCCTCGGGCTGCTGCAGCAAAATTCCAAGAACCAAGTGGCTGGACCAACAGAGATGTGTCTCCGAGTTATGGAGGTGGGAATTACCAGATCCAGGTGCCCACAGGTGGTTCCTCCCAAGGAGGGGACGGGATCCGGTTGCTCGCCTCCTTCCCAGGTCCTGGTGGTGTGCTGGGAGCTGCGCTGTCCCCTGGCTGGGAAAGAACCACCCTGTCTATTATATTGGATTGTCCCCTCCAGACGAGCAGCAATGTCTAGGTCCTGTGGGTTGCCACCCTGGGAGGATGCTGTTGCTAGCATTGTGGAGATGGCAGGGACACACAGGCCAGACCCACAAGAAGAGTGTCCATCCCAGCTGTCAGGGGGCTGAGACTGAGAGCCTCCAGTAGGGGGGACCCTTTCGGTCCTTGTGGAAGGACAGGGTGGACAGGCAGGCAGAGCAGCCCAAGAGAAGCCAGGGAAGCACTGAGAGCGCCTGCGCCTGGGCCCGACTCATAGAGACAGGGTACAGGGTGGGCTTGGAAATGGGTTCAAGTTGACATTATCACTGGGGACCCCAAGTGGGGATGTGGGGCCCAGCTGAGGAACATCACACCAGACGACCTTTGAGGTCCCTGCACCCCGTGACCTCCTAACGCCAAGCGAGGGCTGGCAGAAAGGGGCGAAGCTTTGGAAACATGAGCACTACTTCTCTAAATGAGAAAATGAACGTAAGTGCAAAGCATGGCCACAGTCATTACTTAATGTCGTGATTTGTGAAGATGCTGTTGCCATGGTGACAGAGCACTATTTATAAGAATTAAGAACATAAATTATAAATAGTATTATTACAAGCACAAGGGACGCGGACCTCTCAATCAGAAAGGACTCATTTCCAGGTGGAAGAAAGGAAACGTGGTGTGCGTCCCACATGGGAGGAGGCAGGGGTGCTGGTGACCTCGCATTTGCACAGGCTCCCGAGGAAGAAATAGTCAAGGTGCTGATGTTGTGTCCTGTACCTGGTTATGGGCTGGCAGTGGGGTGGGGCGGGAGGGTCAGCGCTGAGATATAGAGTCACCCCACCCCCACCCACTTGGAGCTGCAGGCCGGCTCCCAGCGGCTCCTCTACCCAGGGAGGGGGAGACTAGCGGGCCCTGGTCAGGGACCGGCAGGCTGGCACTCAGCCCCGGGCACTCATGTTGATTTAATGACGCATCTGAGCAGAGCAGACCCAGCAGCCAAGGAGGCTGAGCTGGAGGTCGGTGGAGCGACATCATTGGGGGTCCCCTGTGAAATGTGGGGGCCCTGACTCTACCCAGGAGATCCATTCCACCAAGGAGGTGGCGATGAGAAAACATCAGGGCATTTGCTGTTTGGTTGGTTCTAGGGATAAACCACGTGGCAGGCAGGGGTGTCTCACTCTGGCACCCACACGCCCTGACGCATGGAGTGTGAGGACAGGAGCTCGGACCTCACCGATTCTCCTGGGGTTTGGCCTGAGCGCGTTCCTCCACAGGTTTTACCCACTGATGCCAGCGCTGCCATACCTGAGCCCTGGATTCTGAGGCTCCGACGTTGCTGGAGAGTGGGAGACATGTTTTATTTTTCTTCTGGGCAGAGGGGAGGGGAGGGGAGGGAAAGGAAGAGGAAGGGATAGGAGGAAAGGAAAGGGTAGGGGATGGGATGGGATGGGATGGAAGAGGAGGGGAGAGGAAAGGAGAAGTGATGGGTGGGAAGGGATGACAGGAGATGGGATGGCAGGGGAGGGGAGGGGTGTAAAGGGGAAGGGAGGGGAGGGAAAGTGATGGGAGGGGATGGAAGTGGATAGGGATGGGAGAGGAGGTGATGCAATGGGAGGGGAGGGGAGAAGAGGAGAGGAGGTGATGGGAAAGGAGGGGAGGGAAGGGGAGGGGGGAAGAGAACAGGAGGGGAGAAGAGGATGGGAGGGGAGGGGAGAAAAGGGTAAGGATGGGGAGGGGAGGGGGGTAGATTCAACAGCTTGTTAGTCCAGGAGACAAGAATTCACCAAAGGTTAGAACACCTTTCTGGTCACTAAACACAAACACCTCAGGTATCTGAGGACAGAGGGAACTGCTCTGCCGACTGGATTTACTCCTCAGCCAAGCTTCCGTGGTCTCTGTTCTCATCCCCGCTCTGTCCACTGGCACCTGCTGGCTTGCAGAAAGTATGGCAACATTTTCCTCTTCCTGTGAAAAAATGAAAACAATTATTTCTGATCTTTCTCAGGTGATTGAATGGAAATAGTTGTGTCTTAAGTGATAGTTTTTTCTCTCATTATGGGAATTACATTTCCGGCACCCAAAGCCAGGAAGGACTTGTGAAATCCCAGAATTGGGGGTGGGGGTGGGGGGGGGGTGTTGGGAAGCTTTAAGGACAGTGACCCCAGATTGCAATGCAGGATCTCATGCTAACCTAAGAAATACTTCCTATTAACAAGAGTTTAGCTGTTACCAGAACCCCAAATCCAGATCGTTTTAAGCCCCTTTGGCAAAATAGGTGCCTCTGTTACAGACAATTTGTGCCTCAAGATTTCATCGCGGTCATTACCATCGCTGCAGCTCATTTAAATATTTTAATGAATGATGTTATTGTCTCTGTGCCTGCGGGTCTTTTCAGCAGAGGCTGCAATTTGAAGGAAGGGAAAAAATACAGGAAAGATAGCTCTAAATAAGTCCGTGATCCTGGTGGTCCATTCCGGATGTGTGGGAGCCCAGGCTGGGCCGAGTGTGGGAATGAAGGACATTCTGTCTCCCGGAGGATGGCTTTCAGTGTCCTGGCAGTGTGTCCAAGGGGGGACTAGGACCATCTCCCAAAAGCACCATCACCGACTGTACCACCCACCAGCACCAAGGGACCAGCGAGGTGGCAGTGCCCTGGGAGGAGCCCATCCCGGAGGTGGCATCACATACCAGTCATGTAAGCACCCAGTGTCAGTGGCTCTGGGGCAGGAGAAAGCATCCTGCTTCATTGTTGTTGTTAGTCCGTCTCCGCTCTTTGGTCTGACAGGAAAACGGACCATGTTAGGTGTGTGGTTAGGATGGGGAGAGGTCAATTTCAAACCCAGAAACCCAGGTTAGCACTGAGTCGGGCTGCTGGACTCTCCCCTCTGCGTGTGGAGTCCAGCCTTGATCTTGCAACCAATTCCAGTCCATCGGCCACTGAGCAGTTCCATCCTGGGCGCTCAGCTGAAGTCTGACTGGCAACCCGATGGAGACGCACCTGCTCTGCGCCCATTAGGCCTCCCTCTCCGCACTCAGCACGACCCAGACACCCCAGAGCCTCGCTCTTTTCTCAATCCTCCATGAGCGCATGCCCAGGAAGGCGGGGAGCAGACACCACTCTGTCTCTTCCGCCCTTTCCCAATGCCAAACACACAGTGAGAACTTGAGACACCTGCGTGTTTGGATGCTGTTTCATTGAGTTATATACTTGAAACCTGTGTGGTTTTGCAAACTGATGTCATCCCAATAAAATCAGTTAAAAAAAAAAACAACTATAGAAATATTAAAACAGAAGAGCCTCCCACTAAAGAAATAACTATCATTCTAGACCACATGTGTCAAACACAAGGCCCGCGGGCCAAATCCGTCACGCCAGGCCTTGCAATGTGGCCCGCACCGCGCTGTCATCACTGCACTCCGCTGCGTTTCCATCACAATGACAGTTTATGACTGTTCAGTAAACCATTCGGCCCGCGATTTAGGCTAGATTTTAGATTTTGGCCCCTTCTCTGATTGAGTTCGACACCCCTATTCTAGACCATTCTATCAGGTGGAATCATTTAAATAGTGAGGGATTCTGTCTACTACTCCGCTCAGAGAGTGGCCCAGTGTGAGCACCACGTGGGACCGTGGCTGTGGGATTCTTTTACTACGTTGGTCCCAGTTCCAACATGTGTGACCAGCTCACAATGGAGAGTCGATTCCGGGGTTTGAAGGAGGTTGTTACCCACACAACATGGATCTGATAGGCGGGCCTGGGACTGAGGGCTAGGCCTGCCCCTGAAGTTCTGCGGCAGAAACTGCAGCATGTCCCACCGGGAGGGCACCGCAGGCAACAGGGAGGGGGGCCGGGGACATGGCCCATCAGCCTCCGACAGGGCCGCCTCCGAGGGGCTCTCAGGAGGAGCTGGCCTCGGGCAATCATCACTTTCCACGCTGACTCAGGGGTCTTATGGTCCCAATGTGCACTAGCCCTATGGACCCCGCAGCCGCCCTGTGTTTATTGAGCACTTGCTCTGATGTGGGCAGCAATCCGGGGCCCGGGGATGCGGGGATGAGCAAACAGTCAGGGTGCGGGAAGCAGACAAAGGAACACAAATTGGTAAACAGTGTGGCTGCAGGTGGCGACCACGGTCCCAGAAAACTATGAAGCACCCTAGGGGGCACCCTAGGGTGGGAGTTGTCATTTGGGACATTGGGGGCCTGAAGTCAGCGGACGCTTCTCTGAGGAGGTACAACTGAGTAGGTACCGGGTGAGCTGAAGAGTGTGTGCACACATACCCGAGCCTAGAAGCTCCAGGGAGAGAGCCTGGGGAGGTAGGGAAACATCTGGAACCACTGTCCCTCATGTGTGTGACCCCCCAGAGAGCCAGTGGGGCGGCAGGTGCGACGTGATAAACTCCGTTCCAGAAACCAAGACCCTGGGAGCCACCTTGTTCCCGCAGGGTGTGGCCAACTGAGCCCACAGAGGACACGGGTGCGGCTGGGCCCAGGCAGAGCCCAGGGCAAAGCTGACGGAAGTGGAATCCAGCAGAACCGAGGCCAGAGAACATGAATCCGTGGTCAGCCCCGGGCCAGGCCAAGACAGGCCCCCAAGACAGGGCCGTGGGAAGGCCCCTGGCCAGGAAGGCTCAGTGCCAGGAGGTCCCTGTGTGAGGACACAGATTCGGGGTCCAGGGTGGGTAAAAGCATGAGGATGATGTGAGGACTCTTCCTCCATCCGGGAGCCAGGCTTCCTGAGAGTCCATCCGGGCACTCGGAAATCTACGGGCCAGAGCCGGTGACATTCAGATGCACATGGAATCAATTTGTGAAAATAGCATTTGACAAAAACACGATCAGAGGCCACTGGGGAGGTGACAGCCGAGCCCCGGGTGGCTCTCGGGGGAAACGCTCGCCGCAGTCTGGGTCACGCTGACTCACGGCAGCCACGCCAGGTCGTGTCACAGAAGCTTCTGGGGAGGTACATGTCCAGCTCCAAATGCATTTTTGGGTCCTCACATCAGAGATGCCTTTCTGGACAGAATTTTTAAGGGTAGCATCTAGATCCCCTTGTAGCAGAAAGGGACGCTATGTCTTAGGTGTCTCTGCGGACTGCCCTTCGGGGAAATCCCAGGGTTTGAGGAGGGTGCCGGCCGGTGTGGAGCCCCACCTGTGTGAGAACCCTGCCTCGTTGTCTGCCTTCAGTTCGCCTCCAAACCATCGGCAGAGCGCAGCCAGACAGGGCGGCTGCCGCCACCGGAGCCCGGGCGTGGTGTGGCCAGTGGAGACACGGAGAGCCCAGCAGCCAACAAAGGGCGTCTCGCCCACCGCTCACCCCCGCCAGCCGCCGCAGAGATCCCCTGCCCTGGGGAGCTGGTCTGGAACAAAGCGCAGTGCGAGTCCATCATCATTAAAGTTTCCAAGATTTCTGCTTCAGTTCTTTCGCTCAAAAAAACACATAATCTCTCCGAGGTTACAATGACGACACCACTATTTGCAGAGACTAAGTGGCCCCAAACCCTGGGCCTGAGGGGGCAGCCTGGAGGGGAGGAGGTGGGTGGAAGGCCAGGGGGGAGGCCGGAAAAGGCTCTCTGCGCTGGGAATGTTGGGGCGGGCAGCCTTCCACAGCCAGCAAGAGCTTCGCAAGGTTTACTCTGCCCACCTCCGCCCCAGCCATGGCGCCGCCATGTTCCCTTCCGGCTAATCCCAGACGTGAGCCCATGAAAAGGGTTAGAGATCTCACCCCGTCTCCAGATGTTCTAGCTGCTACAGAGCGCTCCTCCTCGGGACCTCCCACCGGGAGGATGTGTGCTCACTGCAAGCTCTCACCTCCCAGCAAGGGGAGCCCTACAGCCTCCAGCGAGCCTGTTCTCACCTCGACTCATGGACTGGCTCCTGAAAACCCTACGCCTGACACTCCTTAGCACTCCTTAGCCGTGAGGTGGAGGGGGCACTCCGACAAATCCAATTCTGTTTCACAGGGAAGGGGACAGACGAGCCCAGAGAGGGCTACACCTGCCCCTAATGTTCTGCTGCACAAACTTGACTTTCACCTGTCTTTGGTTGCAACCAAGTATTCAAGTCCTACACATCGATTGAGGACGTAGACATAGGAAACTCCACGCTTGAAAAACACACGATCAGCGGACCCTGGGGAGGGGAAGCCCAAGCCCAGGGCGGCTCTCAGCTGGAACGTTTGCCATACTCCACGTTCCACACCCACCACCAATCACTTCTGAGAAGCTGCAACGTAGTGAGCCTTCCACAGCCGCTGTCTCGGTGTAGACCACAGGCCTGTGAGAGTCTAATGATCGGTGTCGTTTGGCAGAGGACAGCGGGCTCAGAGACATCAGGTAACTTGCTCAGGGTCACACTATCCTGGGTACAGAAATCGGGCCACAAGCCAAGTTTTCAGGCTTTCAATCATTCATTCCTTCCTCCACACTAGACTCCCAGGGTGGATACGTAGATGTCAGAGAACTGGGAGGTTGATACTGCCTTTAAATATTACAGAGGTGCTTTTGATTGATTCAGACCAGTCCCTGTTGATTTCATCCAGCTCATTTTCTTTTTTAAAATATGTTTTCTTTTCTTACTGATTTCAGAGAAAGGAAGAGAGAGATAGAAACATCAAATGATGACAGAGAATCATCAATCAGATGCTGCCTGCACGTCCCCTACTGGGGACTGAACCCAAAACCAGGCATATGCCAAGACCAGGAATCTAACCTTGACCTCCTGGTTCATGGGTTATCACTGAGCCAACCAGCCAGACTGGCCTGGTTCATTTTCCATCAGGGTTGTAGTCCTTAAAATCGGCAAACAAAATTATCAGCTTGTGGTGACGTCATCACACACACACATATACATACACACACACACACACACACACACACACACACGCAAGAGTTGCTTACCTGTACTAAACACTTGACACAGGCCATTTATTTCCCTGTCCACAATCCTATGATAAAAACCCGCATTATCCTCACTCCTCAGAGGCTTAAAGACATTAAGTGCCTTGTCTGGTCACACACTCATGAGGGTCCCAGAACTTGAGCGCTGGCTGTTCTATCCCCAAAGTTCCTGCACCAGGCGATTCATATCTGTGCTCATTTCCTGTGGCTTCCTAACCAACTCCCTCCACAAGGCGCCTCTACACACCAGAAATGGCTTCTCATGAAGGCGGGAGTCCCACACCAAGGCGTCAGCAGGGCCCGGCTCCCTCGGAAGGCTCTGGGGGCGGCTCCTTGCTGGCCTCTTCCAGCCTCTGTGGTCCCAGGAACTTCAGTGTGGGGCACCATCATCACCTGGCCATCCTCTCTCTGTGCTTGTCTATGTCCTAATCTCCTCTTCTTGTGAAGACACCCATGGTATTGGCTGAGAAGTCAGTCTGACTTCCTCTGAACTAGATTACATCTGCCAAGACCCTAATTCCACATGAGGTCACATTCTCAGAAACCAGGTTCGAAACTCCCATAAGTCTCTTGGGAGACCCAGATTCAAACCATGCACCACTCATGGTCTTCTCCTCTCGCGCCTGCCCGGTTCCCTCCTTCTCATGTGAAGTGAAAGCCATCTTTCTGACAAGAATCATAAAGTGTACAAAGACACCAGAGGGCAAACTGATCCTTAGGGAGGGGGTCCCAGAGCACCGGGGCTCCACGCTCCCTTCCAGCCAATCCACCAAGACTCACCATTTTCCTTTCTCAGAACTTAATGAGTTTCGTCTTCCAAATGGGGATGTCTTGATGAGAAACGGAATTGAGCATGACTAAGTCTTCGCTAAACCTGGTTTCGGAAGAGCTTCTCTTCTTAAAAAATAAATCAAGGAGGTATTTATTTTGTAAACGAATGAAAAAAGGAAAAATCTTACTTTCACGCAGCATGCATAACCTCCATGGCCCTGAAGGTGGTTGTCAGGCACCCAGTGTCTTGTGTGATGAATAGGGTTGTTTTCTAGTCATCTTTGCTGTTTTCTTATCTGAGATTCTAGTAAAGTCATTGTATGCAAAGCCAATATCCTGACAGAGATGTTGGGAAGAGCATTCACTGGACCCCTTCCTGGCATTCAAGTATCTGGCCTGGACTCATTGGTATGGAATCTCACCATGTGCCAATCTCACACAGCCCCAATGGCATTAATATTCAGACATGAGTCTCCAAATCTACGTGGCCTGCAGTCCCCAAATAAATTACTTGGAAAAGGCAGTGTCTCTATGAAATAGTCAAGTTCAAAATCTCAAATATTCAAGACCTAGGATTCCAATACAAAACCTATTTTGTGTTCTCCGTTTCACATACAGACACTTGCTTGTGCTGCGGCTTGCCCAGCTGTATCTGAAAGCGAGCAGGCACATTGAATCAATCAGCCGCCGTCAGCGGAGAAAATGAACCCCCCGTCCAAAGTCAACGGCAGAAATCCATAAATAAGAACCAGAGCGACGGGAACGCTCCGCTGCACGGCCAAGTCTGTGCTTGTGCCTCTACAGCCCTCACCGCCCGGCCCCTCCGGCTGGGAGATTTCAGGGTCTCACTGTAATAGGCAAATATGCACAAACTTGACGTTCACCTGTCTTCGGTTGCAACCAGACATCAGTAGCTTTTCACCAGCGTCACCCTTGGGGGCAGAAAGTTATTTGCAGATAGTGAAAATAGAATTTAAACATCGCGTGGAGCCACACGTGGCTGTAGGTATGAGCAGGAGGAAGAAAAAGCCTTTTTCCGTGGCTATTTGCCTCCTCTTCCGGGAAGCCCCCCAGCTCCCTGCACCTCGGGACATGTGCAAACCCAAAGAGGAAGAGGAAAACCCACACAGCAAGAAAGTTCCAGCGTGGGAGTTCCGCTGATCTCAGGAGTCACCTGGTGACATTTCGCAACTGAGGAGACAGGCGATGGGTGGGTCCTTGGGTGGCAAAGTCCCAACTGCCATTTTTAGGTCCTTTTCCTTCTGGAAGATTCCCATCGTCCAAATCCAAATGACTCAGCTCCTCAGGAATCTCACTCTCGTCAGCACATGGAACTCCTCATTCTTGAGTCATACGCTGCTGTGCCCTCTGACTGTCCCGGGCCACCTCCGCCACTTCCAGCACAAGGCACCTGCCTCAGCACTCAGCACCGGAGCCCCGGTGTCTTAACATAAGATGGGCTTTGCCCCCGGCCGGCTTTCAGAGAAAAAGCATCCCCTGTCAGGGGTGGAGCGATGACCTATGAACCAGGAGGTCACAGTTTGATTCCCAATCAGGGTACGTGCCCAGGTTGCAGGCTTGATTCCTGGTATGCAGGAGGCCGTCGATCCATGACTCTCCTTCATCATTGCTGTTTCTATCTCTCTCTCCCTCTGTGCGCCCCACATGAGGATGGAGCCTGAAACCGGGGCATGTGCCCTGACCAGGAATCAAATAGTGACCTTCTGGGTCAGAGGTCAATGCTAAACAGCTGAGCCATGCTGGCTGGGTGAGATTTCTTTGTCTCCATTTCCTGGTAAACAGCCCTTAGTAGGCCATCAGCTGAAACCTCTCTGCTCACAAACACTTTTGTTTCAGACACACACACACACACACACACACACACTCACACACACACACACACACACACACACACACACACATCTATTTTTAACAATGTAGATTCCTAGCACCAGGGTACATTTTAGGTGGTAGATCATTACTGAATGAATGAATGAATGAGTTGCCCCTGTTTCTGGGTCAGACATCTCTTCTGAGGCCCCATGGCCCCCTCTCCCACTTTTGCCCTAGAGGCCGCCCAGTTCACCTGGTCTCTCCCCTCTGGACCAGGAGAGTCTTGAGGACACGGACCCTACCTTGATGGTTTCTCTGTCCTCCGCACTCTGCCCTGCGAATGGCAGACAGAAGCTCAGAATGTATGTCACATAATGAGCATGGCTGTGCACAAGGCCCCAACAATACCCTTTGTCCCTGTGAGGTCACAAAGCCTTGTGTCTATGCCTGTCTTCAAATGTGTTCTTGTTGCGAGGAGCCAGGCCCCAGCCTGTCACGTGCTCCGGAGCAGGGGTCCTCCCGGCATCCTCATTCCAGAGATGTCCCCATCGCCCTCACCCCGAGAGATGGGAGCGGCAGGGCTGCAGATAACACCGCGGCTCCGAGGGCACCGTGAGCGATGAGCGCAGGCCCGCTGCTGGCCCGGGCAGGCGATGCTTTATCTCCAAATATAATGTAATGAGAAGCGATAATAAACACACCACCCAGAGAAACAAATCACTCCGTCTCCGAACTGCTGTCTCGCTCGCGCTGGCTGCTATCAAATCATGAAGCACGCGGAGCCCTTTTCCACCAGACTGCATTTTTAAAGCTAAGCGAACATTTGTTAAAATGCTAAATGGGACTCCGAGGTGGAGAGTGTTAGCATATTCCTCAAAACAGTCAACAGCAGCTGCTTCGGCGTCTTCAGGTACATTTTTTAAAGACAATGAAGAAGGGAGGGAAGACGAGAATGATAAAAGCCGAAGGAACGGGGAAAACTAGTTGCTGTCACCAGAAGCCCTACTCAGAGCCCAATGTCAAGTCCCTTTCTAGGATGAGGCTGGGCTCCTTTGCTTCCTATTTTAGGGACATTTTTAAAAATCAGACCAGCTCCCAGCTCCTTTCTCTCTGAAGTCCCTCATGTGTCTCTTATTCCATGAAGTCCCTCTGCAGGTTGACTGTCAGGCAAGGGGTGACTCCTACCCATCTGGTCAACACCCTTTGCCCTGGCCAGAGTCTCAGCTTGCTTCTACAGGAGCAGGATGGCTCAGACACTCACTGCGCAGAAAGAGGTGTAAGTCTGAGAAGATGGAAGATCGTGTCCCCTCATGACTAAACCACCCCGAAGGTGACAAATAGCATGGCACCTGCTGGCTAAGAACTCCAGTACCTGCCCCCACCTGCCCACTTAGAGAATGGCCCCATGGCCGGTTTCACACTGACTCAGATTCCCAGACAGAAACGGGGGTCTCACAGACCCATTCCTTCCACATTCCCCCAGAATGTCACTGGGATGCCAGCTGGGAAAGGTCAGCAAGTGAAATGTACACTTGAAAATGACATAATGTGATTAACCAATGTCCCCAATTGATTTCATTGAAAAGGAAAAGAAGACCAAAGATATCCTAGAGTAGGGGTGTCGAACTCAATCAGAGAAGGGGCCAAAATCTAAAATCCAGCCTAAATCGCGGGCCGAATGGTTTACTGAACAGTCATAAACTGTCATTGTGATGGAAACGCAGCAGAGTGCAGTGATGACAGCGTGGTGAGGGCCATATTGCAAGGCCTGGTGTGACGGATTTGGCCCGCGGGCCTTGTGTTTGACACATGTGTCCTAGAGCCTCAGTGAAAGTGCAGCCCTGCAGGGGCTGCTCCCTGAAGGTATACAGCTCCTGGTGAGAGCTCCTGGGTCGTGACCTCAGACTGTGGTCCCCCTTAGTGCACCCCCGCTCTCGCTGTACAAAAGCTTTTCATAAACTCGAGTATTCAAGATGGGAATAGACTACCCATCCTGCCCCATTGGAAGTCCTTCCCTCCTCCAGGCCACGCCTCGGTAACTGGCCCAAGTCCCTGACCCCTCACCACGCCGCCCCGCAACATGCACACGCCCTGGAGCCCCTTCCTGTTGGCTGTCCTGCCAGTCTCCCACATTGGCAGGTGAGTTAATTCCTCGTGGCCTCTCTCTCTCTTTCTTCCACTCCCCACTCTCTTTTTTCCCTTCAATTATTCATTAAGTGAACATAGACTGCTGTCCTGCAGCATGTTAGCTAGACACACATGAGGCGTTGGAGCAGAGAGGAAATGGCTCTGCCCTCATGAAGCTCGTATTGAGAAGAGGGGGCTCAGGGGCTGATAAAAAGACACCGTGCTACGAACTCGGAAGAAAAATAACTGTAAATGCAATTCTTCATTCCACATGACTAAAAGAAACATCAATCCCATTACTTAAAATCTTCTATTTTCAAGTTCCTCAGAAACTAAAAATAATTGTTCCTACTTTACAGGGTTTTCATGAGGATTCAATTATTAAAGCTTGTAAAGCAACTGGCACATAGTAGATGATCATTAAGTGCAATTATTTTTACCATTGTGGCCATTTTCTTAAAGAGTGGTATTAAACCATTCTTTTGGAAATAATAAAGCATGTCTTCCTGATATGAGCCTATGTATTCATTAGGTGTGTTATAAATTACACATGTATAAAGTCTTGGCAAAAATGTATATAGTTTTAATAAAGTTTAATGTTCTGTCATGTTTTTAGATAAAAATATAAATTTTAATATGTTTTCTCATACCTCAACAAATAATTTTGGAAACCCCTCTGAGCAGACATTATACTTTGAAGACCATTGTCTTCAAGGTAATTTATGAATGTCATTTCTCAGGAAATTATTTTTCCAAAATTCCATACTTGCCATTATTCTCTTAGGAGTACCTTGTGAAAGAATTGCCCACTTCACAGAGGGGAAATTGAAATGATCAATAAACATCTGAAAAGAAAGCTCACTCACAACAGGAATGAGGGAAATGCTAAATAAAACAATGAGATATGCTTCCTTCATCCTCAGGTTGGCAAACATGAAAAAATAAATAAATAAATAAACCTCAAAAACCATGTGTAGGCATAAGAAGTCCCAGATATTGCTAGTGGATGTGTCATGGCTACATCTTTTATTAGAACACCTGTCAATCTCTACTAACGCTGAAATCAGAAACACCATGTGCCCTCAAGATTACATTGTTAGAGTGCACACCCTAGATCAGGTCTTATTCGATTGCTTTGTCATGGACTTTGCTGACAGTCTAATGATTTATATCACATCATATCATACCAAATCATATCATACCATACCATATCATACTAGTAGCCCTGAGCAAGAATCCATGCACCAGTAGCTCGCTGCTGCCCTCCAGTAGCTCTCCATCCCCTGCCCCTTACCTCTGTAGCTCCCCCCACCCTCCTCAAAGTTTGTACCCTGCCCCCTCCTGTGACTCTCCACTGCCTGCATGTAGCTCACTGCCCCACTCTCCTGCTGCTCCATGATCTAGTCGTTATGCAATCGGTCATTACACTTCACAGAGTAATGACCATTTGCATATTCCATCTTTATTATATACAATAGGATTTCATCATATTATGTGAAATTCTATCATATCATATTATATTATATATAATAAATACGTACAAGGATTGCAAAGGAAACCAATTATTCATATTTTGAAAACATCTATAAATGTTCAGAAAACAAAATGTTGAGAACCTATGTTCTTGCTTAACTTGTTAAAATAAAAATCCAGTAGCAATCACCACAATTTAGAAGTGCTGATGCTCATCAATGATATTCCAAGGTCCCTTCAGGTAATGTGAGCTGAAAGGGGCCCCCAGGGTGTCAGAGCCAGGGTCCTGCTGATGCTCCCGGAGCAAAGGTCAGGAAGAGTAACAATGAATACTTCCCTTTCACGTCCCAAATGCCTGTTCCAGACCTGCCCCGAGAAACTCCCCAAGTGTTCACAAAAAGACGTGCTCGAGGATGTGCATCCCAGCACAGTTTGTAAGAGCTGAAACTTAGAAATAACAGAATAACACGCAGTGGATTCATAGACTGGGATATTACAGAGCCCGTGAAAGATGGAGTGTATGTCGAGTGTTCAGCCATCCTGCTGAGAATAAGAAGCAAGGTCAGAATCAAACACAATCACAGTGTTTTCCCACTAATGTAAAGTAAAAGTGCACGGCACAACACAGTGCAGGTTAGCACTTATTGTATAAAATAATGTTGCTATAGATTTCCATGCAGTAACATCTCATCGCAGGGACCAAAATAACGCACAAAAAAGCCTGGAAACTGTTAACTTTGGCAGAGGAGGGAGGAAAACGGAGCTGTGCAGGATAAAAGCGTGACTTCAATTTATGTACACTTTAACAGCCGAAAACTCAATTTTGAAAATGAAGTGTATTTTGATAAACACTGCCTTTATAGTTATTCAAAGTGTGTGTATACATTTGGGGGGATACCCTTTATTTATATACCTGTATGTTTTTCAGTTAGATTGATAGAAAAAGAGAGTTGATACATAGAATTCTACATGTGTAGTTTATTTTACCATTTTCAAAATGTGAAATACATGTACAAGTGTGTTTATATGTATGCATGTATGTATATATATATAGATTCATGCATGTATTTCTAGTCATCAAGTATTTCAAGAAGATCATCCCTGTGGCAATAATTTTAAGACTATGCCTAAACAATAACCCCGAGCTTTTTTACTTCCAGAGTCATAAAAAGAAATTGGGAAATAAATGGGCCAAGTTCACCGGTTTGCCATCTTAATAATCATGCTACAGTTTGGGGAAAATATTAGTAGCCAGAATTATTTGCAACAATATCCAGTAAGGTCCAGTTGGACAGCTCTCTAATAAGCTAGTTGCACCTTTCATAAAACTTGTTGCTCAATGGGGGGAGGCAAAGATTTTAAGTTAGAGGAAAATAAAAGACCTTTGTTTATCTCAATGAGACTGAATTTACTATTAAGAATTTATCTGTAATTTGTAAGTGGCATTCGCCTTTGGAGGCAGTGTGGGGAGCCCCGATCCATCCCAGCCACTGTGGCCGGCCCAGCCTCTGTGTGGATTGTTCTCATTACTGGGCTCCAGAGCAGAACGAGGTGCCTGCTGTTGCAAAGGTGGATCACAAATGTGTCCGGAAGTACAAAGATAATGCAGAGCTGGGGTGAGTCTTTGGAAGGAAACACCATGGGGAGACTATGGAAGAGCTATCTCCAGTCTTGGTGACGAAAATATCAGTCTGAATAGAGGGCACCATCTCTGGGTGGAGCACCGCACACAGAGCCTGCGGCTGCTTTTAAGACATTCCCGTGGGCTCCAAAACCATGACCATAAGAAGCTGGGTCCGTTGTGGCAACGCACAGGCAAAACTCCAGCGTCCCAATGGTGAGCATCTCCTCACTCCTGGATGCTGAGTCAGGTGCTGCAGACAGTTTCTGAGACAAATAGGCTCAACATGCTCTCCATTCCGTGCCCTGTGAGTGCACTCCCTTCTTCTCTGCCCACACCTCTTCTGCCCACACCTCCTCTGCCCACACCTCCTCTGCCCACACCTCCTCTGCTGGGTAAACCCTTCTCATATCAAACCCTGCATATCTCAACACTTGAAGTAAAATGATGGAGATGGTGGTGATGATGGTGGTGGTGATGGTGGTGATGGTGATAATGGTGGAAATATTTGATGATGACAATCACACACTTCAATGTACCAGCTATTGTGTAAGTACACTCCATTCCTTCAGTGTCCTAGCCAAAAGGCCATTTAATCTCTACTTGCATATCTCCAATGGCAGGGAGCTCATCACCTCCAGACAAAGTCCATTTCATCACTGGAGAACCCCAGCTACACAGCTGTGCATCAAGCTGACAACGGTGTCCCTTTGTCCCCACCATTGACCCTAAAAATTGAAGTCTGTATTTATAATCTTTCTCCATGTATGTGAAGGCAGCTCTCGGGTCTTCTCCACAATTTCCTTCCCTGTCAGCTATTCTCGATGACAGCACCAACTTTGATACAGGTCCTACTGCTGTCTCCACAGCTCTCCAGGGAACTACAATTGGTCCTACCTCTGACCAATCCCACCTAAAGGCAGAGATCACTATGTTTACTGGCCAGCGGGACAGCCATCTCCCTACTTTAGAGTTTGCTTGCATCCATGCAACTCAACCTCAGTTTACCTTCCTGGCAGCGCAGGAATGTTATCGCGAGAAAGAGAGGGCATGTGAAAGAAAGTGATGTGAGAGCTCCCATGATGCCACCTGGACTCGCCTGGGTGTTATCCACAAGCCGAGGTCCCACTGACGTTTATAACAGCAGAGTAACAAGGTGGTCATATCTTAGAAAGAGAGCAAAGATGGCTTGGAGAAGTCCGGTGGGGACTAAGGAGACTAGGGGATGGTTAGGAAATAGAACTAGCACTGGGAGTGCTTAGACCACGTTCCTGATGGGGAGACGAGAGACCTCACACTCTGGGGCATCAGGATACCTTGGACACGGGCTGAAAACACCCATGGCCGGGCCCCACCCCACATCCCTGAATGAGACAGGACATCTGCATGTTGAAAACCGTGGCCTCCCAGACAGAGGAGAAAAAACGACAGGGCATGGTGGAACAGGCCTTGGGGAGGCAAAACTCATGAATCAGGACGTCTGCCCTGGACACAGGAGAGGAGAGGCTGTTAATACAAATCTGGGACCAGGGCCCCACAGGAGAGGAAGCAACATCGGAGGGAAGAAAATGATTTCCTGTGTCCGTGCTGAGTCTGCCTGCTCTGTGGACCTTCTGGGTAGATGCCCAGCAGATGCTCAGGAAACAAAGCTGGGCCTCCCCTAGGTGGAGTCCTATGGGGGTGAATTTCTTTCAAATCTGTAGAATCCAACCTCTATTTTTTTTTTTTTTTGTATTTAAATTCAAAGTGACATCTTTGAACTATAAATCCAAATCTGGATTGGGATGAAGGTTAAAAAAAAAAGAAAAGCTCTAAGTCAGATGCTAAAAGGACTAATATAAACTCGCGTCTGATGTAAAACTTACAAGTAACTTTCTATTTCATTTTCAAAATTGCCATCCAGGCCTACAAGTGTTTACACACCACAGGCAGTCCACAGCGGAGGGCACTGAAACAGCAATGTGTTTTCTCACAGGGGCTGGGAATCAAGGCCAGTCCTGGGGAAAGTAATGAATGAACTTGAAGGCACCACAGGCATTTAACCTCCTGGAGGAATAATCTCACGCGCTCTGTCAGGGCAGGCTGCACACCGGAGCGGTATTTGCACCCAACTTTGTTCCCATGAAAAGCTCTGTAATGAGAGAGGCTGGCAGGATCCTGATGGTCTTTAAAAATACCTCCCCTCTGAAAGCTTTCCCACCAGAACTCGCTTGCAAGCTCGCGGCCCTTGGAAGGGTCGATGGACACGGGGCAAAGAGGAGCAGCCGGGTCACTCAGGGGAGAGGGGTGTGGGAGAGGCAGACCTTCCTGCGGAGAAGCCAATGAGGCTGACCCTGGGATGTCTGTGATGTAGAGACTGGAGTGCTCTGGGCTTTTCATTTTTATTTGCTTTGAAGAAATGTGTAGGGATCACTTCTCTGTGGAACAGACAGCGTCATTGTTTTGGAAGTCACCTGAAATCTGTTGCTCCCTTTTATAGGGAATCCCTTCCATGCACTTTGACTCCCCAAGGCCTGTTCCATCCTGCTGGCCGCTTTGGGTCTGTGGGGTCACAGGGATCGAGATGGCGGGAACTGTACCATCTTAATCTTCATATCCACAGCACCTGCATAGGTCTGGTTCATAGTACTTCCTCAATCAATGTCCCTTGAACGGATGAATTAATAAAGGAATGAATGAGTGATGAATGAATTAGTTCTCTTGGGAAATAGGCTCAGAATGAGCAAACCGCTTATGCTAAGCAAGAGTTGAACTTGGCTAAGGCACAGTTGAGATGAATGAGGTGAGCAAAGACAATGAATGGCCCACGGAAAATCAGAAACAGAGGATTACTTAGTGCTGAATGCTTCCAGAAAGGGAAATTGTCTGGCACTATTGGGCCTCTCCAGTGGGAGCCCAGCCAGAAGTCACAGAGTCAAATGACAACTGACGGAGAAGGAAAAGGAGGTGAGTGTTGTGATAAAAACTGTAAGGCCCTGAGGGTGTCTCGGATCTACAGAGGAGGCACTAAAGGTAGAACTGAGGCTGAAAAACAATGACATCAGCAAAGGGGAGCAAATTTGACTAGGTCTTTTAGGATTCAGACCCGAATATCCTCCTTCCACTCCTCCTCCAAAATCCAACTCAGATGCCTCCCTCTGTGGAGTCTTCCCAGCTTCCCCACCAGTACTGGTCGTTATCCCTCTGAGCTCTCCGAAGACCATCTTCCAGCGGTGTACTCTTGACATTGATCTATAGCAGTGGTCGGCAAACTATGGCTCTCGAGCCTCGGTTTGCTGCTCTGTTGACTAATGAGTTTGCCAACCACTGATCTATAGTATCTTCCATCACCAAATATCTTGGGAGGAAACGCCTCTGGCTGTTTCCCAGCTGCCCGGAGGGCCCTCATCAGGCTCCAGATTTCCCTATTTGTTTGCATTTTATTGATTTTTATTGCCACGTGTCCAGACATTAGTGAGAACCCTGACTTCAGTTAGATCCACTGGAGTTAGTGGTGAGAATCACACCAGTATGACTAGGCAGTTTACACATGAATTATTTATGATCACGCACAGGGACACACAGAATCTATTCGAGGAATCTTAATCCTGAAACCAACAGAAAGTCTCACATATAAATCACCCCTCCCAAGGCAGATGACCAGAGAGATAGCTGATCTCCAGCAGCCCAGCAGGCAGACACAGGCCCTACCCTCCCCAGCCAATGCAGGGCCGCTCTTTTCCACAGGACCGGTTTCAGGCCCCGCCCCCTCCATCAGTCATAAATCTGTCCTTGGGCACAACACTCCTCTGTCAGCGCTTCCATTCCTTCTGTACAACTGGGCCACTACACCTGGGGCCATGGGACAAGACCCGACGCAGCACACTGTGGGGGGGCAGGGAGTGATCCATCAGGGCTTCCTCCCTTCAGCTGGGAGGAAAGAGGCCTCCCGCTCACCCTCCTGCCCGCCCCCCATCACACACAGAGCCCTGAAAGGCTGGCCCAAGGGTTCCTCTGTCCACATGCATACCTCGCATTCCTGCACATGGCTCCCCCCCTCACTTCAGAGGCCTTCTCACAGGTAAGCTGGGCTCAAAGATGTAGCCATTCCCCTTAACTGCTCCCTTCCAAAAAGTTCTGTCCCCTAATCCTCCTTCTAGAAAAGTGCTTCCAGCGATGGGTGAGGGCAAGACGGAATACTCATTAAATGCCTACTGAATGCTAGGCATTGCAGCTTGCAGCATGCTGGGAGCCACAGAGAAACGGTTGAATTTTTTTTAATTGAAGAACAAAAGAAGAAGCTAAGAGATTTTGAAATAGTTCATTCTGTGCCGCGCATTAGTAAGAGGAACCAATTCTGGGATTAAAACCAGGGCTGGCCCTAGCTGGTTTGGCTCAGTGGACAGAGCGTCGGCCTGCAGACTGAAGGATCCCAGGTTCAATTCCTGTCAAGGGCACATGCCTGGGTTTCGGGCTTGGTCCCCATTAGGGGATGTGCAGGAGGCAGCCGATCTATGATTCATCATTGATGTTTCTCTTGCTTTCCCTCTCCCTCCCTCTCTGAAATCAATAGATATATTTTTAAAAAATTAAAAAAGTAACAACCAGGGCTGCCCATTTCCAAAGCTTACATTTTTCTGTCAGAAGACTTCCCAAGGAAAAGCCCCCCTTACTCCCCCTGCAGCCCTCACTCTGCGTGTTAATAAAAAAAGAAAATGAAGAGGAACCTAAAAGAGAGGAGAGGAAGAATCTGAACAGCCCCCACCCCTAGCCAGCAGCTAGCTGGAAGCCCGCACTGACTGCTCTCTGCCCCAGAGGGGCCCAGCTCTGCTCCCCTTCAGATCCCCCTTCCTGGGGAGCCTCTCCCGCCAGCCCTCCCTGGGTGGGGTGGGGAGGGGTGGGTTCTGTGGAAGGCAGCGTGTGGAGCTGTAGCGCCTGAGGGCGGCCTTCCCACCGCACACCTGTGCACCCTTCAGCCTCCTCTTGTGACAGCTGCTGCAGACCTTGATTCTCACAGAAGCCTGTTTTTGCTGAATTTGCATTAAACAAAAACCTGGAAACATGGGTCAACAAAACTCAAACATGTGCCTCCTTCGTGACGGTGTCTAAGGAGCTCCAGCCCCTCTGTGGAAACAGCTTAGCAAACACTGCAAAGGGAACCAAGCTCCTTCTGGATCCAACCCGCCAAGCGGCCCTCTTGACTGTGCAGGTCAAGTCCCAATGCCTGACCTTGACTTCCCAGGCTCTGCACGAACTTGCCCTCACAGTTCTCCATCCTAGGCATCATCCTCCACCCCTTCCTTTTTCCTTCCCTCCTTCCTCCCTTTTTCCCTCTTTCTTCCCTTTCTTTCTCCCTCTCTCCTTCCTCCCTTTTTCCTTCCTCCCTTCCTCCTCATTTTCTCCCTTCCTTCTTCTATCCTCCTTCCTCCCTCCTTCTGTTCTCCCTCCTTCCTCTCTTCCTCCTCTCTTCCTCCTTTCTCCTTCACTTCTCCCTTCCTCCTTCCCTCCTTCCTCTCTTCCTCCTTTCTCTTCCTTCCTGAGAGATGTTGAGAACCTCCTCATTCCTGGATGCTGAGTCAGGTGCTGCACAGTTTCAGAGGCAAATAGGCTCAGCACTCTCCATTCCAAGCCCCTGTGCGTGCACTCCCTTCTCCTCTGCCCACACCTCCTCTGTCCACACCTCCCCTTCTCACCCTGCATAACTCAAATGAAATATCAAGGGTTTTCTTTAAGAATTCCCCCATTTCCTGCAGTCCATCATGCGTTGGGGTTAGATACCCTCCACAGCGCTCCTCCCCTCCCCTTTCCATAGCATTCCTCCTCTTGGGCACCTTTGTCTGCTTAGAGACCTGTATCCTCCACCAACCTCCAGGCTCCCGGAAGGAAGGATGCTCAGAGGCTTTCCAGACACACCTTAATGCTCCTCTCCCCAAACACCTCAGTGTCTTGCAGGACCCAGACTCACCTCAGCAGATCCTTTATTCCTCAGAGAGAAAACAGAAACCCTAAGATAACAATGCCCTCAAGGGCCACCTCACAACCCGCACTCACCTGTGAAGCCCCCCGCTCTTAGTTCTGAGGCCCAGACCACTACATTCAATGCCTCCTCAGAACCTCCGCTGGGACATCGGCTGTCAGCTCAAACCCAGATCCTCCACCACAAGCTCATCGTGTTCCCCTTCAAACCGACTTGTGTGAGTTTTTGTAGGTTCCCCCAGAACACAGCCACCTGAGCTACAGCTCCGAGGTCCCTCCCAAGGCTTCCTTCTTCCTCACTCCACACAGACAAACAGCGGCTCAATCACGTGGATTCTAGGGCCCCAACATAGCCATCCATAGTGTCCCCTCCTCATGGCCAGCACTCTTCTCCACGCCTCCCCCATTTGTCTCCGGGATTTGAAAGAGCCTCCTCATCTGTCCTCTTGTGCCAGCCTTGGCCCTGCCAACCCGTGTTCAACAATGCAGCCGGGATCATCTGAAGAAGCAAAACTGGCTTAAAACCCACGAACACCTTTGCACTGGCCCCGGGAGGGATGATGTCTGCGTTCCAGGGCAGAGCCAGTCTCTGCCTCCCTTTCTTGCTCACCTCCATCACTCTTCCATCTCACAGTCTCCAGCTACACCGAACTGTCAGTTCACGAAACTTCCTTGTTCTCCATGGCTCTCTCTGCCTCATTCCTCGCCTGGGTGGGAATGTCACCTCATTATCACACACCAGTCAAGCCGGGCAAGCAATGCGGTGACAGGGCCGCCCCCTCATGTCCCTGTGGCCCCATGAAAGCCTTGGCTGCCATGAAGTGGACCTCATGAGCCCCCCACAGCCCAGCTATTCCCTGAAATCCCCAGCGGGGGCTCCTGCTGCACCTCATTATCACTGTCCCCTTAAATAACAGCAGCACTGACACCTCTGCAAAACCAACACATGCATATTTGATCTGTATAAACAGCGCATATCATAGGACACTTCCTTTCAGAACTCCTTGACGCTGGAAATTCAAATGAGAGCTCACAGTCCCCGGGACTGGAGACTAATGAGGGCATCATAAATATTTGATTAAAGACAGGCCAAATTCTCAGGGTTTTGCCTCACAAAATTTTCAGAAGCAACCACGCAAAGATTTCTTGAATATCATAGCACTTTGTGGGGGACAGTAAGGAGGCGGTTTCTGCTATCTCTCCAGAGTGATGATGGGCGTTGGGCTCTCTCTGAGCTTTAACATCCTCTTCCACCCCCAACTCTTGGTCAATGTGTTTGAGTTCCCAAAGAGGCAGAGAGATGAGGAAGGAACATCGGGCTGCAAACCAGAAAAGCTGCTTCTTCTCAACCCGGCTGGACCAACTTCTGGCTCGGTCAACTTGGGAAGAGGTGTTGGACATCCCTCAGTGTCAGTGTTTTCTTCCAGAGGCGGTGAGAAAATAAGTGATTGCCAAGTGAGCCTGGCCCGTTTAATTCTAGGAATGGTCAAGGAAATGTAATGGGTTGGGATTACTAGTTAACAAGCTGGGTAAGATACCTGGTCACCTCAGAGAATTTCCCTTGTTGGGATTCTCCAGACAACACCAGTTATCAAGTTAAAACTCAGAGGACTCATTGAGAAAGCCATCTATATCTGGAGATTTGACAATATTCTTCATTTTGGCCCTATTGATCAGACTCTTACAGGAATTAAATAATGCCAACTATGAAGAAAATACTTGAAAGAGGGTTTTTTTCATTGCAGTGTACTCTAAAATAGTAAAGTCCTGGGGGTGAGCTATACAGCCAATAGTGAAGTCAAGTAAATTATGATATATCCCGCTAACGAATTGTGTAGGAAAATAAAGCCATAACTAAGACATATTTACTAATAAGATTACATCCTTAACATTAAGTACATAGATAGAGTATAAAATCCATGAGGTATAAAAAAATAAAAAATATTTTTGCCCTGGTGAAATTATTTCATCTCTGAATGAGAAAGGGAGTCCTAATATAAACATCAAAGGATATGTCATCAAAAGTTTTAAATTCCTAAAGTAAAATATACTACAAATAAAGTTTAAAGAAAATGGCACTATAACAAATATAGCAAAGACATCATTCTTCTTATTTAAAAACCACATACAAACTGATAAGAATATAATTATCCGATAGATAATTGAATGAAGAATATCGACAGATCCTTCAAGCACACAAAAGAAAAAAAGGTTCCTGCCCCAGACTCCATGCCGCCTCGAGGTTGACCGGCCTTAGTGGAGCCTTTCAGCATCTCTGACCCTCAGTTTCTTCATCTGTAAAATGGGAGGGGAAGGCAAGGACGATTTCAAAGTCTTTGCCAGCTCAGAACTATGGCTACTGCTTGGGACAGCTGAGTCCCCAGCGGGAATGGCCACATCGCCATCACCCTGCAGCCTGTGACACTTCGTGAGCAGGTCTTGGAGGGTGCCCAAGGCCACGCTGGGCAAATGAGCTGCTGTCAATGGGTCACAGAAATGACCTCAACTACCCCCTCCCTCCATCCACTGCGACAGAGTCCCACCTCCCAGCAAGCGCTGATGCGTCTACTCCCCTCCCTCACTCTGGGCTGGCCACGGGCCACAGCGAAGGAAGGGCGGGTGTGCTGGCTCCCAGGGGAGGCCTGGGGAGGCCCCGCACGCCTCTGTTCTCGCCACCCTGGCCGAGGTGGATCAGGGTCCTGCTTCCCCTGGCTGGCTGGCGTTTTCAGTTTCCTGTATTGACACGAAATACAGTTTCCTGTATTTGGCAATTGCCCTTTCACTTATATGAAGTTGCTCCTATTTCAGTTTATTGTCCCCGATTATAAAATCATTCTCTAATCTGTGCAGAAAATTCAGAATGCAAAGTGCAAAGAGAAACAAATTGTCACCCATCATCTGTCAATAGCATGATGTCATTATGATGGTCTAGGATGCAGTTTTGTGTTTGAAATATATTTTTGAAAAAGCATTTCATACACATGTTTGGGCAGACAGTACCTGGAGTATACAGAGAAAAAGAAGTCTCTCTCCCTCTAGACTTCAGCCTGGCCTCCGGCCTGAGGTGACTTGATATAAGACTCTCTGTAACCTCCCAAGAGTGCCTGAGTACTCAACCACGTGTCCTGGATCAATCACATATCCTGGATCATCGGTATATATTGTGCTCATTTTGTTTGTTTATACACAGTTGGGTGTGGTTTTTTGTTTGTTAGTTTGTTTGTTTGTTTGTTTTATTTTAGAGGGGAAGGTAGAGGGGGAAAGATATATAAATATCAATGATGAGAGAGAATCACTGATTGGCTGCTTCCTGCATGCTTTCCATTGGAGACTAAGCCTGCAACCCAGGCAGGTGCCATTGACCAGAATTGAACCCGGGAACCGTTAGTCATCAGGCCAACATTCTATCCACTGAGCCAGTCTGGTTAGGGCCATTTGAGTGTTTTCTATATATATTTTCTATTTTGCTTTCTCCCTGTCTGTATGTCCCAAATGGGACATTCAGATCCTTTAACCCTTTTAAATAGCTGTGCAGCCATGGTGCCTAGAAATGCTGCAATGTAACCAGTCCCTATGGGGACACACTGGTGACTAACAATTACCTCAACTTTCTGACACCCACTGCCCGCCCAGAGAAGTCCACTCTCCATCTATTAATAAAAGCCATCCCTTGAAGGTTGCCTTTAAGTTTTTCCATCTTTTCCATCTGGTTGCCTTTAAGTTCTCTTTCTATCCATGAGGTTCCGCCATTTATCCATGCTGTATTCTAACATGGCCTTTTCTTTAAATCGCTTTGCGTTCGGTTACACTTCCTGTCTCGGGACCTCCTCTGCCACGGCTGGCCTGCCACCTGACCATCTCAGGCCATGCAGGCGGGTCTGTCGGTCACACTTCAGCGAGGTGCTGAAGAACGGGCAAGTCCTGCTCGCCTGAATCAGGAGGAAAGGAGCCCCAGGTGCGGGGACTCACACCATCCTTCTCTGAATTTCCGGGGGATTCCAGAGAGTAGGGCCCCGACATCTGGGCAAGAGCAGCACTCAGCCCACTTCCAACCCTCCAGATGTCAGAGGTCAGACCAAAACCAAAGTTCTCGGGGGCAAGCCTTTAGCTTGGTATCAGGAAGAGGTACTCTTCAAGCCTGCAGTGCGTGAGGTTCACGGTCACTGTCCATGAAAGAGAGGCCAAGATGCGGTCACCTCTTCCTCCCCATCTAATCGTCTGCCTTGGATAACTTGAGCTTGAATGGGCGGGACTTAGAGACCTATCAGTGACCACAGCCTTCAAGGAGGGACTACTACGTCTCAAAGGCTGCATCCAGGTCAAGTGCACATCCAGGTCTGCCCCACCTCAGAGCCCCCACATGGCAACCACAAAGGGGTATTGATCTGGACAAATGTCTTGAACAAACATGCAAAGGTAGAAATGTGCGTTGTGGAACAGGGACAATGAAGACATGGGCAGGGTTTGAAAAGGAGACAGCAAGTCATTGAGCGCTGAGCCCCCACATGTCCGCTGCGGTGGGAAGTTCAAGGACCTCTGAGACAGAGAGAAATGGATTGAGCAGCATGCAGGGAGGCTGAAGACGCGGCCTGCTTTCCTGGGCCTGCTCTCCGAGGCAGCCAAGGGGAGAATGAGAAAACAACGGCCTCCACGAGGTTTTTATTAAGGAGCCAAGGAAGACGTTAAGTAATGGCTTATTTGAGGGCACACGCTCGGCAGGGAAACAACCAATGATTTCAGAGAACCGTATTATTACTTTGTGCTTGCTTATCTCCCCCCACCCCCCACCTGATAATCATCTGTCGCTCCATCGCTCTTTTTAAGGACATGCGAGAAAATAGAAAAGCTTGCAGAAGGCAGGCAAAGAATTGCATATGATTACCTGGCTTTCCCGCGCTGACTCTGCAATTGTTTGTTTCTGATGAGATAACAATGGAGATAGAATTGTTCAGAGCAAATGCTGCTCAAATTTCATCCAGCCACAGCTCCCTGTCCCCTCCAGTGCACGCTGCCCCTCCCTCCACCAAAGACCCTCGGGGACACCAGCACCACTGCCAACGGAATGAGTTGTAAGAGAGAAAATCCTTTCTCTTTGACCTCAGTGCCCATGGGAACCCAGGGAATCCCTGTGCTGTTGCGATGGCTTCATACCCAGTGATGGCACAGGTTCTCGCATGGGGCTTCCAAGTGAACCCGCTGCCGCCCCTGCATTGCTTACGTGCATTGGCCCTTCTCCTGAAACACCCCATCCCTGTCCCCAACCCACCCTCACTCCCTGAAGATCCCTTGCTCTCTGTGATGCTTTTCCCGGCACCCCCAACTATATGCCATAATCCCTGGTTCACAATGCACTGCACGTTTCTACCTTTGCATGTTTGTTCAAGACATTTGCCCAGATCAATGCCCCTTTGTGGATGCCATGTTGGGGGTCTGAGGTAGGGCAGGCCTGGGTGTGCACTTGACCAAGACCTTGCATGCAGCCTTTGAGACGTGGTAGACCCTCCCTGAAGGCTGTGTGTGGTGACTGTGGTCACTAATGGATCTCTGGTTCTATTGAGGCAACACATTCCACACTTGGAGGGAGTTTCCAGGTGAATTCTCCATGGCCCATGAGCTCCTCGAGCAGAGGGCAGAGTCTGCAATCTGCAGCTCTGTGCCTGGCACAGACTTACGATCCCATGGATATTTGTCCAATGAATGAATGAATGACATAAAGGCTGACTCTCCCAGGGGTAGCGGTGGTAAAGTATTGACTTGGAGTCCTCTCCATGCTGTGCGACAGGCCCTCCCTCTTATTCCTGTGACGCTACTGGGGGCCTCTGCATGTCACAAGTAAAGGATGGTTCTGTGTGAGCCAGGTGGCATGGAGATGCCCACACACTGTGCTGTGAAGGAGCACTCTTGCTTGAGATCAGGGCTCCGCGCTGCCTTCCATCTCCCCTGGAGGAAGTGCAGTTGCAAGGGAGAGATGCTGTGCTGTGGACCAAGCACACGGAGCCCACGCGGAAGCTCTCCCCCCACAATGCTGCACAGCCCTGGAGAAGTAACCCTCCTCTCCTGCGGGCCTAGGCCTCTTTGTCTGGAAAAGGAGAGAAACAAAGGCTCAGAGGAAGATGAGCTAATACAGGAGAGGCTTACCATGGCACTTGCCAGAGCAGGTTAAAATGCCACGTATCACCAGTAGTGCCATCTTTTCTTTCCATTCCTGCTTCTCTACTTATTTGCTCATCTCTTCAACAAGCAACTGGGTCCAGTGTCACCCTGCACAGGCATCGCCATGAGGAGGATGCTTTTTGTAAACCCCTGGGAGTTCCTGGGTTCAGTCCAGAGCCTCGTGCCCTCATCCCTTCTGCGGTCTACTGTCCAGAGCAACCTTCCCACTTCCTGGGCCCAAATCTCATGACTCCTCTTCCCTGGGTGGCCCCACCCCTCCCAGATCTGAGCACTTACCCAGTGAGTGGTTTGGACTTGCCTTTTTTTTCTTTCTTTTCTTTTTCTTTCTTTTTTTTTTTAATGTCTTTATTGAGTAAGGTGGTGCATGTGTGGCCTTATTCCCCCATTACCTCCTACCCCCCACTCACGCTCTTGCCCCCCTGTTGTCTGTGTTCATTGGTTAGGCCTATATGCATGCATACAAGTCCTTTGGTTGATCTCGCTCCCTTACCCCCAAGAAACCAGAAACACCAATCAGAAAGGATATATGCACTCCTATGTTCATAGCAGCACAATTTACCATAGCTAAGATTTGGAATCAGCCAAAATGCCCATCAGCAGATGAGTGGATTAAAAAATGGTGGTACACAATGGACTACTATGCTGCTGTAAAAAAGAAGGAACTCTTACCCTTTGCAACAGCATGGCTTGGACTGTCTGTTTCCCATCTTGGTCACAAGATTGGTTCAGCTGCTTCCTCCACCTGCTTGAACGCCACCAAGTACTTCTATATCTACACTAGCCCAGTCACCTCGATCCCTCAACAGGGGAGAGATTCAGAGTAGATTGCTTATACCATTCCTTTCAGATACGTGAGGAGGTACTGACATGGAGAAGTCCATAGCTCCGGGATTCTCAAAAAGTAAGACCAAAAAAATGCCAATGGGCTTTGGGAAGTGGTCTGTGGCCGTCTACTTAGGTTCACAGGATAGGTTAATGGCGGGAGGCAGGTGGAGGGTGGTGAGCACCGATGCCGGTTGGACACTTGCTCACTGTGGTGTGACAAACTACTTCGAAGTTTAGCAGCTTAAAACAGTAATTATTGTTATCACAACTCATGGTTCTATGGGTCAAGATTTTCCAGTACATACAGTAACATCCATAGATATGAAATAGTATTGTAATATATCTTACAGCCACAAAGGTCCTAAGGTTATAATTACACTAGAGGCCTGATGCACAAAGATCCATGCAAGAAGGGGCCTTCCTTCCCTGGATGCCAGCACCACCTTCACTCCAGCCCAGAGCTGCCTTTCTGCCTTCCCTGGCTGCCCAGAGGTCCAGAGAAGCTGGGGCAGTGTGAAATGACTGATCTTTGCCATGGCGATGATGCAAGCATCCTTCCTTGGCTGCTAGGTGCCTGTGTATGCAAATTAACCCACCATCTTTGTTGGGTTAATTTGCGTACTCGTTCCTGATTTGCTAGTGGATATTATGAGGGTATGGTCAATTTGCATATTTTTATTTTATTAGTGTAGATTGGGGGTGGGGGATAGAGACATCTTTATTGAGATTATCTTCATTGGCCTGTGGAGGTGGATCCTGCCGCCTTGCAGCCAAGAGCACCACCATCAGCAAGGGTGTCGATACCCAATTTGTCCGTCAGAGTATGTAGACTCATTCCAGAAACTGCCCTGCGTTTTTTCAAGGGACCCAGAAAAAATAGGCAATGGAATTATGTTGATTTTTAAATATAATTTTCCAGTAGTTTAAGGAGAATACGTTTTTCATTTTAAAAACCAGCAGGATCAGCAGGCATCTAAGTCCTGTTTTAGTTGGAAATCAGTGGGTGGGAAGAGAAAGCCACATTTTTTCTCCCCTCTAAATGGAACCAGAGAAGCAGAAGATCTAACAAGTCATAATCAGCCAAATTCTTTTTTTTATACATATATGAGTAAGGAGTTGAGGTTTTCTTCTTACACTGTATTTTGTAATCCAACAGAGCAGCAGCAAATCACCTTTTCCTAAACTCCACTCCTTTTTGTTGCATAAAAGCCTTCATTTAGGAGAAGTCAAAAGAAATGCCTTTGAAACCCCACTAATCTCTGGGAAAGCGGGAACTTAAGACCCCAAATCACCTGTGACCATTGCATAGGCGAGGAAGAGTATGAGGTAAGCATCCCTCCGCCATTTGCATAGAATCATCTCACCTGTAGCCACTCCCGGAGACAGAGGCTGGGAAGACTGAGAGGCCAGGGATGGGTAAGATGTGCTCAGTTGTCTTAAGTGGCTGAGAGTGGACTGAGCCTGGGAAAAGCACAACAAAGATCTGAGGAAGCCAGTGCAGGCTCAAGGTCAACATCCAGTGTCACCTGGTGGCTGTGGAATGAGAACACTGGGTCCTATTCAAGGAGGCCCTTCACCAACCACTGTCCTTGCACCAGAGACTGGACCCCTTCTACGTCTATTCAGTAGGGCTTACAATGTTTGCACATGGGTGTTTGATAATCAGGTGACATGAACGCATATGAAAGGTTTGGTTGAATTCCTGGCATGTAGGAGTGCCTAATGAATGGTCCAAGAGGCAATGACAGGTCTAAAATCAATGAGCCAGTAAGCCAAGATCCAGCTGTGAATGCTCAGCCAGGGCAGGAAGTGAACACAAACTGGAAACACCTCCGGGGCACCCCACACTCACCTCTGTCGTGACCCCACACGCAACAGCAGCATCACACACTAATGTCCCCTCTGAACAGAGGAATCCCCAGATCAAGTCGGCCCCAGAGCAGGCATTTTCTGTTGTGTGCCTTTGATTGCATGTCCATTTTACCACCAGGCAGCACTAGGGGTGGGGACACCCACGCCAGAATATTGGGGTGAAAATCCTGACTCTGCGATTTACTCCAGCAAGTGACTGAAACACCCCAGCCTCAGTCTCCTCCTTTTCAAATGGAGATGATGCCAGCTCCTCCCTCACCAGGCGTTGATCAGGATTAAGTGAGATGACGCAGGCAGAGCACCCAAGATGAGACTTGGCACGAAGCTCAGCCGCACAGTCACGTTAGCTGCTGTCCACTGCATTGAGTGTTACTGCTGGCATCAGCTCCGTTGTTCAGATGTCTGGCAGGCGGCCTCTACAGCCCCCTTCCCATCACCATAAAACAGTGCACAGAGCCCTGTCAGTGCTGCTGTCCTGGCGGAGGCTGCCCCCGTGCCTGCTGCCCTCTCGGTGGTAGCCATGTGACGTCTGCACCATGGCCCACAGTTCTGTAGGCACCCCCAAAGCCGGCAGAGCTGCGTGAGTTTCTGGTGCTTACACAGGCCATCCCTGGCCTGCCCCCTTGGCTTATTGCCTCATCTCCTAGGATCCCCAAAGCCAACCACTCAGGTCCTCTCCCAGCTATCGGAGGAGGCCATGACCTTTCTGGTCACTCACATGACCTTTCTGGTCACCCACATGGCCTGCTTTGCATTTTCAATGACACATGACTTACATCTCTTCCACCAGCCCCATGCTGAGGCCACAGGGACTGGGCATGATTCCTGCTGCTGTGTTTCCACAAGCCCAGCCAAGCTCTGCACTCAGTGGGCGCACAATAAATGCACAGTAAGGCATAAAGGAGAACACCCAGGCCACTCCAGAGGACAAACAGGTTGGTGAGAATCCTGAAACATTCTGATTTGGAAGTTACTCACCCAAGAAAGGAGAGCAGCAGAGGACACTGGCAGGGTTGTGGCTCAGGGGAGGGCAGCCTTTGTGAGGACAGGAGAGCTCAGGGAGTCTTGGAAGGGACAGGAGGCAGGTCAGGAGGGCGGGCCACTGTAGGCAGGGGAGCAGCGTGTTCGCTGCCTGGCGGCAGGAAGCACTGGCCCTCGGGCCGTGGGGCCAGCCTGCTGGGTTCATTTGTACATGCGGGTGCCCCGTGAATACCTGTGCCATGGAACCAGCCACGGACGATGGGAATAAACCAGCGGGAAAATAAAACCAAAGGACCCGTTAACTCAGAAATTCAACCAGGCCCCACCCAGCAGCCACGTCGTTGAGGCTGTGTCATTTAACGATGCACCGGGCACACACTTCAGGCTGAGGCCGTCTTTGTCTCTCCCTCGCCGCAATCTCTGTCTAAACAGTGCCAAGCAATATGGCTCTTTCTGGAATATTCTAGCACTTACTGCCTCCCCAGCAGGCATTGCTATCAGCAAACTCTCCGAGGGGAGGTGACATGAGACTCCCTCCCAGGTGACAAGCCCAGACTGACGTCTCGAATGCAGAAACTGAGAACTCCCAGAGCACCTTGTTGATTAGCTGACACCGGGGCTTATTAGCTGTGTTCGGTCTCCGCATTTCCTGCAACTTGGCGATGGAGGAGGCTTATCCTGGGGTAGGAGAGCTAAATGAGGAGGAACAGCGAGCAGCGAAGAACCCCATGGCTGTTTATTTAACAAGCTGGGGGACCTGGCTCCTGCAGCCTGCCAGGTCACGTGAGCGCTGGGCATCCTGATGGCTAACCACTGCCCTCCCTCTTCCACGGCTCTTAGCCGCTATCTGCCCACTGCTCTCACCTCATCGCACGTGCCTCCTTGCTGCCTCCCTCTCCTTCCCCCCACCCCTCCCTTTCTTCTCCTTTCTCCTTCTCCCTTTTCCTCTCCCACTCTCTCTCCCAACATCTAGGTCATGCGCTTTGTCTCCGTGCTTCAATGTCATGCCAGCAGCCTAGAAATGGGTCATTTTTTACACATCCTGTTCCCTGCTAGATAAGCTCATTCAACCCAATTACTCACGTAGCCATTCAGCTCTGGGGGTCTCTTAGTCTGTCTTTGATGTTATGTTCCCCTCTATCTTTCCTTTGCTCTCAATAAGTTGTAGGTTGGATGTGGTAGACAGAAGGATGGTTCCCCCAAAGATGTTCACGTCCTAATCCCAGGGCCTGTGACCCACAGCTGCCAGAGGAAGAAGGGAGTTCAGACATCACCCCTTTTACCACTGCAGGTGAGTTCTTGGGGGGAGACAACTAAGAAAGAGGTATTTCATGAGCAACTACTGGCGGCTCCCCTGCAAGCTGTCTAGGCTGTGTCCTGCATGTTCGCAGCACCTGGCCTCGGGCGCTGGGATCTCCTGGTGGCCGAACTCTGACTTTCATTTCCAGTTTAATTAACTGGAATGGACCGAGGATCGCTGGCAGCCCCTGATTGCAATCTGTGGATGGATGGGCGTCCTTATCTGGAAATGATGACCGGCTTATCTCCCGTCTCGCAGCCAGCGCACATGATGTGTATCTCTCGTTATCCCCGCTGATCAAACCCAGAAAGTTTATTAAGATTCTATCATTGGGAGTTATCACCAGCGATAGAGTTTTTCATCTGAATGTGCCGGTGTGCAATACCGTATTTTGCCTAAGAGATCCTCAGGGAGAACGAGAGCGGGGAGGTCATCAGTGGGAAGCCTGCATTGGATCCCCAGGCGATGACCAAGACATTTGAAGAGTGTGGCCACCGTCCTAGCCACTCTAATAACTGGATCACTTAAAAAGAAGTTTACAGCCCACCCACTTCCATCAACCAAAAGGTCAGGATTCCATTCCTGGTCAGGGCACAGGCCCGGATTATGGGCTCGATCCCCAGTGGGGGTGCAGGGAGCAGCTAACCAGTGATTCTCTTTCATCATTGATGTTTCTAGCTCTCTATCCCTCTCCCTTTCATATTAAATCAATAAAAATGTTTTTTTAAAGTTTATATCTCCCCCTTTAAAAAAAAAAAAAGGTAAATTGACATGGATTTATAGAATAACATAGACAGAGGATAGAATTGGAATGATGCTGACATAAGAACAGAAAAGCTGTTGCCCAGGTGAGAAACTGGAAAGGCAGGCCACATGGTTCTGTGTTTTGTTGGAAGTGGCCTCTGAGCTTCCTGGAAGCCAGAGAAGAGGAGAGAGGTGGTCCACACTGTGGTGTCAGGGCAAGGGAATGACTGTGACCCCGCATTGCTGAGAAGCCAGCTTTCCTCTGGGTGGCTCTGACACTCTGGGATCAATCATCCAATCAACAAACAGCTCTCAAGTCCTCATTTACCCCGGCCACTGTGTGGGTCCTGGATGGACAGGTTCCTCATAAGAATGGAGGAGAGAAGAAATGTCCTGGTGAAGGCCATGGTAATATGGAGTGGTGGGGGGTGGTCCTGGTGCTCAGATATTCGGCAAACCTGCTTACTTTAAGATTTCACCCCAATAACGTGGGTGGCATTCTCCTTCCAAGGCTGCTCAGAGGACCACACAGTGGATCTTACCCTTTTTTCCAGAGACCTCTAGACTCACAAGACCAGTTTACAACCTTGAACTTGGTTGATGTCCGCAAACATCGGGTAGGGACCTAATGGCCTGGTGGGATAGGAGGCTGGAGATAAACCTGGGGGAATCATTTGGCTCTAATTCCTCCCACATGGTGTGATTGTTAGGGTCCCTGTGTCTGCCTCTCCCTCTCGCCCTGTGAGCTCTCTGAGCCCCGAATGCCATCTGCATTTTCATAGAAAATTCAAAAGCCTTGGGTAGAATCAGAGTTGTACCACCAGGGAGCTGCGGGAGCCTGGGGCAAGTAAATAATTAAACCTCTGAATGTGGAATCCCTCCTCGGTCCTGTGTGGAGAGAGTGAAACGCATTCTGTGCAATTCAAAACAGTTGCACACCTGGTGTCCCCAGCGCCAACATAACCCACCTGCCTTGTCACCGGCCTCCATCAGTGGGTGTCCCTGCCTGTTCTTCCCACTCCAGTCACTTCTCCCCACACCTGGGCAGATAAGGAGCGGAGAGCCTCCCCCTGGGCCCTAGTGCTCACCTTTTACACCTGTCCAGGGCCCGGGACCCTCATCTTTCTCTATTACCCTCTTTGTTTTCCTGAGTTTTTACCTAGTTCGGGGACCTAACCCTCCTCCCACACACACTCATTTTTCTACTCTCCCTTTCTAGAATCAGCGGAGCCACTTGGAATGTGTGGACCCTGCCTCCCGGCTCCATAACTCTCCACTATTGCCTGGAAACCTGCTCGACTCAGCCCCTCCTTGGCACTCACTCCTCGCCGCCCCATTCATTCATTAGTGCCCAGGAGCCGGCCCCGCCCTCCCCTTCCTCTCGCCGTCCCTGCCTGTACAAATTCCGTCTATGAGGTCTGCTCACATGCCTTTTATAGTGACATTTATGAAGTTCCCTCTCGACAGGAGAGAAGTCAAAAAATAACTATATATCATTTTAAATTGCTCTGGTAGGGAACGCTCCGTTTTAAGAATATCAAGGGGAACAGTGTCTAATGGCAGGGCGACGAGTGGGCCAAGAGCTGACAGTGTAATTGTGTGACCAGGTGCGGCTGCGGGCCTGCGCGAAGCCACGGGTGTCAGGGCGGTAATTAGACTCCTGCAGACAAACTGGAAGTGCCATCCGCTCGCCCTGAGCACCCATCACCCCCCGTTATGCCAAGTTCGGTATGAAGGGTGCCGACATCCTCCTTTTCCAGCGAGGCTGCCACAAGTTCCCGGGGACATCTCCCCCCTCGCTCCCACGAGAGTTAATGAAGTCACCGCTTCCCCCGCATGTCACAGAACTTGTTCCCAGGATGGCGGTGCCCTGGTGCCCGTCATTCCCCCAAACACCCATCAGCAGCTTAGGCCCTGCTCTCTGAGTCTCCTCTTCCGACATCAGGCGGGCTGACGCATTCACACGCAGGGCTTCTATGCTCGTGTTTCTGTTTGCTGGGCTCAGCTCTTCCGAAGAGCGCAAAGGCCACAAGAACCCAGAGAATGGCCTTTGAGTCCCAAATGAGCCATGAATAAGATGACCAGACATCCCACTTTTGGCGGGATAGTCCCGATTTTTAACAATTTGTCCCGCGACCCGCGGCGTTTTAGAAAAGTCCAAAAGATTTAAAAGATTTTTTTTAAAAATCGGAACTTTTTAAAAATGCCGCAGGACGTGGGACAAATTATTAAAAATCGGGACTGTCCCACCAAAAGCGGGATGTCTGGTTACCTTACCCATGAGGCAGTGGATGTCCCCTGATGCCAGCTGGACACATCCCCATTCAATGGCCCCACATGGAGATACAGGGAAGAAATGGGATAGGTGAAGCATGGGGCAGTGGTGCCCTGGAAAGGCATTCTGTCCGTCATGCAGGATGAAGACTCAGAAAGGTGCAGCAACAGTAGGTGATGGCCCAGGTCAGTGGTGGGCAAACTCATTAGTCAACAGAGCCAAATATCCACAGGACAATGATTGAAATATCTTTTGAGAGCCAGATTTTTAAACTTAAACTTTTGCTAACGCCACTTCTTCAAAATAGACTCTCCCAGGCCGTGGTATTTTGTGGAAGAGCCACACTCAAGGGGCCAAAGAGCCACATGTGGCTTATGAGCCGCAGTTTGCCAACCACAGGCCCAGGTGAATCAGGTCTATCAGAGGGAGGACTGCAATCTGAAGGGAGCAAGAGTAAAGAACTGGGTCCTGAGAGTGCTTGAGGACAGTCCTCTTTGGAAAGGTGCATCAGGAGGCTTCAGGGCTGGCCACCAGGCCAAGGGCAGTCAGAGACAGGACATCAACCCAGGATGCCAGAGAGGCAAAGGACAATTCTTAGACGTCCGCTGAATTTGCCCCCTCCAAACTAGGTCGCCCTTTTTACTGGTCACAAGCATGTCGGAAAATCCTCTCTCCTGCTCTCAGTCCACATGGTGAGGTGAGGCTGGCCTGCCCACTCCCATGTGCCCAGGAATGAGCGGGATTTCCACTCTGGTCTGGCTGAGAAAGCGCTGGGATTATCAGGGAAAGGATGCTTTCTCTATGATGAGGTTGTTGAGCTAGTCTCTGAGGGGGTCACCTAAGGAGAGAGACCACTTACAAATAAAGCCAGGCCTGAGCTGGTTAGGCTCAGTGGATAGAGTATCAGCCTGTGGATTGAAGGATTCTGGTTTCGATTCCAGTCAAGGGCACGTGCCCAGGTTGTGGGCTCGGTCCCCAGTAGGAGATATGCAGGAGGCAGCCAATCAATGATTATCTCTCATCATTGATGTTTCTGACTCTCCCTCTCCCTTCCTCTCTGAAATCAATACAAATATATTTTACAAACAAACAAACAAACAAACAAACAAAACCAAATAACCCTGCACCATGGAGAGCGGGGGCGCTGGATAGGGGCCACGCCTGGGTGACCATGCAGTTTCCTGAATGCAGCCAGGCCTTGCATTGGGCTTGTGCTGGTGTCCATTGGATTTCATTCTCTGATGATGAACTAACCCTAAATGAGAGCATTGGATAGGGATGAAGCCTAGAGGATTTGGGTACCAGTCAGTCTTGGAGGGAAGGTTCCCTTGAGCGGAAGGCTTTTCAGCCATCAGAGCTATAGAGGTGTATACCAGAGGGAAGCAGAAACACAACACGGTTACCTCTCCCCTCTCCCCACCCAGGCCAGAAAGCAGGAAGTGAGGGGATTGAGTCTGAGTGTCGGGGTCTTTCAATGTCTCCCACCCGGGCCAGGCAGGATGGGACCCCTGGTGTGAGGGACACATGCTGGTTTCTCTAGTCACTCTGGTCTAGGGACTTGGCACCATCTGAGTTCTCTTGGCCCATGGTTTCCCCATTGGTAAAATGAAGAGGTTCAATAATTTGCTCTTTAGATTGTCTCTCTGGCCCCTGACAACTACGATCTTCTTTTGCCACTTGGTCCTGTTAAACCGGATAATATAAAGCCCAAAGGCTCAGAATGGTGGTTCCTGGGCCTGGAATCAAGGATTTTTGAGAGCAAGGAGTCCGGCTGCTGTTTCCATGTGGAAGAATCTCCTACGTTTCTCTCACCTTCTATTAACCTTCCACTCAGCTGCCCGGGAAAGGCTCCCCAAACACAACTGAGATCTCACCATTTCTCTGACTAAAATGGTTAGTATCTACAAAATGCATTGAGTCCCTAGGAAGACCATGCTTGGCCAAAAATAACATTCAGAAGACATAAAATTGGAATATCCTGCCCACTAAAAATTTAAAAAATTCATGAAACTCTTGTTATGGTGCCTTTTTACATCCTTTAAAACAAAGACATAAGTGACATTTATAATGTTACATGATCTGGTTTTACATGGTGTGAATTTTATTGTTCTCTTTTTATTTAATGTCTTCAAGAACTCATTAGAGAAGGGCAGACGTGGAAAACAGTCTGTGTGCTCAGAGCATGTGTCAGGACATGGGTCTAAATGCACAACGTGCTCTGACTTATTACCATGGAGTATCTGTGCCTCAGCTCAGCCCTGGACTAAATATGCTGTGTTGGCTCAAGTTTTTGTTTTGTTTTGTTTTGTTTTTGTTTATGGGGGCGGGGGGTTGTGTGTTTTTTTTTATATTTATTTTTATTGATTTCAGATAGGAAGGGAGAGAGAGGTAGAATCATCAGTGATGAGACAGAATCATTGATTGGCTGCCTCCTGCATGCCCCCAAATGGGGATAGAGCCTGCAACCTGAGCATGTGCCCTCACTGGGAATCAGACCATGACCTTCTGGTTCATAGTTTGATGCTCAACCACTGAGCCACGCCAATCGAGCTTGGTTCAAGTTTAAATGGTCACGAGAAGTTACTTGACTTCCTTTTTTTAATTAAATGTATTGGGTTGACATTGGTAACTATATTACAGAGGTTCCATGGGTACAAATCTATGAGGCCTCATCTGCATATTGCATTGTGAGTTTACCACCCAAAGTGAAATCTCCTTCCATCTCCATATAATTGGCCCCCTTTACTCTTTACTACTCCTCTAACCCCCTTTTTATGTCTGACTTATTCTCATCCATGTTGTCACAAAGGGTGATATTTCATATTTTCTTATGGCTGAGTAGTATTACCTAGTATATATGTATCATATCTTCCTTATTCAATCACCTGTCAAAGGACATGTTGGTTGTTTCCATGTCTTGGCCAACATGAATAATGCTGCAAAGAATATAAGGGTGCATGTGACTTTTTGGTCATTGGAATGTTAAATCATGGTTCAGATGTGGCAAAGCAGCATCTTAATGTCAGGTACCCTTTGGTCATAAACATGGGCTCCCACAGAACTGTCTTTAGGGTAAACCCTAAGAACTATGTTAGGCACTACATGGACCAACCCCTACCCAAGTTTAGGGGTCCCAAGGAAGATTGGTTCTCTTCCCCACCACTCTTTAATGATGAGGTCATTTTTCTAAGAGTGGTCCACAAACATGAACTTTTCATGATGTCTGGTGGGACACATGTTTACTAAGTTTTTGCCAGACTCTGAGCTGGATGAACCCTGAGGAGGCAAGAAGAGGCTCTTTAGGCAATATGGAAACTCATGGGTAGCTTAGGAAGACAGAACCACACATAGATCATTTCAATATAATGTAGCTAAGACGTGATAGATACTCACGGAATCCTAGGGGAGTCCAAATTGAAAATTAAATTTGGGGATGAGGAAGTAGGTAGTTTTAGTTTAATAATGAGGAAACCACATCTTTAAGAATGGCCCAATGCAACTGGTTGCATTGAATTTAAGCAAATGTTCTCAATCATCTTACTAGTTTTCATGACTAAGGCTACTTGTCACTGATGTGGATGTTTCTGCTGAGCATGTGGAAGTACTCACTTCAAGTCTCATTCTTTTTTTAAAAAATGTTAAAAAATCAAAAATACTTTTATTTTTCAGCAACTACAAAAGATTAAAGGATTGTATGACAACAATACCCTTCACCATGACTGGGAGTGAGGCATAGACCACTGTGGGCAGAGACCTGTGATTTCACTGCAGGATGGAGACTAACACACAGCAGGGAGAGAGAACAGTTTGCCTGTTTCTCCTCACCAGGTGATGGATTCTCCCCTCAGCCAAAGCTGCCCATAGTAAGAGGAGGAAAGGGATTATGGGTTGTACTGTAGGGAAGTAAGAGAACTGGAAGACTAAGACAATGTAGAGTTTCAGTACAGTCCCTTTCATTGTTTTAGTTGCAATGCTGGAATGAGTTAAAGGATGCTTTGGTCATAGATCAAGTTTACAGTTGGGTTTACTCAGCCTGAGGCAGAATATATTGATTGGGGATAGACCAAATCCTTGAGCGAGTGAACAGCTGTGAATGCACAAAAAAAGAGCCCCTTTCTTATGCAAGCATCTCTTAATAATCCCATTAGAAACTGGTTAATGAACAGATGTTGGTAAAAAGTGAGCCGGAGAAAGAATGCCCAGCGGGAGATCTGAGGTCAAAGGAGCCACCACGGGGGTTATTTACGCAGCCTCTGAAAATTAGACATATGAACAGTGCATAAGAGAAAAATCATGAGTTCACTATAATTTCTACTATCTTAAAATTTGACTTTTAGACCCAACATATAGCATATATTGATAGAAAAAAAGGGGGTGATCATTGAGCTAACTCACTTGACCTTGAATACAAGCTCAGTGGTTTATTATGTAGTTCCCTGATCTGTTATATTCTTGCTTTTCTCTTTCCTTTTAGGTAAAATAGGGTTAATAAGCCTCACCTCACAGGCTTTGTTTGACTTTGAATTCAAATAAGCAAAGCACCTGGCCATGAGCCTAGACCCGAGTCGGCATTCAATCATCTGTAGTCAATATTTTCATTGTTATGCTCAAGTTCCTTTTGGCAAAAGTTGGACCACAAGGTAAATATTGACCCTCTGCCCCTTGGATTGTAGACTGAATTCTTAAAACCTTAATTGTCTTCTGTTCCACCAATTAAAATACAGTGAGATAAAGGCCCTGGACTTCCATATTTTTTTTTTATCGGAGAGTCACAGGAATTGTTCGCTTGAAGAAGGTAGAGAAAATGAATTTTTGTTCCACTTTCAACTATCAAACCCTACAAAAAATAATAACTTTTTTTTTAATGTGAGAAAATATACCATCTTCAAATGATACAAGGGAATTACCACCTCTTCAAGCTATAAACCATGGAACAGATCTGCCAAATACCATCTGGTCTACAACTATTCAATAGGATGCTGAGCAAAGATACCCTCTACCTTTGGCCTCAAGCAGAGCATATCGTCCCTAAAACGTCAACTTTTTGAGCAGTGTACCCAACAATCATTTGATTAAGGACCTAGGGCTGTGTAGGAAATATAGAAGAGTGAGCAATGGCGTTCTAGAAATCCCACCCAGGAACATGAACTGCCTCAGGAGAGGTGGGCATCTGTGTCATTGCCTCCTAGCAATGAACACAGGAGAAGGTCAAGTGCAGTGTCCAGGGGGAAAGGAGGCAGAGCATTCATGGTGGTAGCACAGAGAACCTGGGGCCTTGGGGCCTTGCTGTTTTCCATCCCAACATCCTGAATGTTGAAAACTGAGAAATGACACCCCCAGTTAAGCACCCATGGAAAGCCTGTGGAATCAAGACTGGCCTCATGGGATTCTAACCTATGCAAGTTACACATGGTACCAAGGTCAAAAGGGCCCCACACTTGAATTAATGCTCAACTTAGCTGTCTTGAGAATCTTAACCATTCTTGGAGGAAGCATCCCACTTTTTCAGTGTGCATCAGCTCCCACAAATTATGTAGTCAGTCCTGTGAGGAATGAACAAGTGACATCAGCCTCAACCTCAGTTTCCCGCAAGGTATGGGGGAGAACCCCTTCCCTGCTGGATTCACAATGCATCCTGGGATCACCACAGAGAGTGTGCATAGGAGTGGCCAAGGAGGATTCTTCCAGACATACCCCCAGCTAACTCATGCACTCAACTCACCACCTCCAACCTGTTCTTTCACAGCGCAAGGTGATTACTTTTGAACTTCAAAGACCCTTGGCTTATGCTGTTTCCTCTGTTGAAATGGCCATCCCATAGTCTGCCTGGCCCTCTGCTCATGGCCTTCAGGATAAGAGAAAGTGTTTTCTACCCTAGGAAGCCTTTCTCCCCTCCAGGGAATCCATGGACCCTCCTCTCCACTCCCTCAAAACGCTCTGCTTGCTTTTACCATAGTGCTGCTCTCCCTGTGAGCTTGGGACTGTCACTTCTCTATTTCATGAACCTTCCCCCTTTTTTCGCTGCATGACAGGCCCTATGATTGACACCTGGGGTGCAGAGGTGTCTGAGGCTTCACCAGGAAGGACAGACAGACAAGTCCTCCATCTCTGCTGAGCCCACAAGAAGGTACTCGCTGATTGTGAAATGAATGAATGACTCAGGGTCAGGACTAGAACTTGGGGGACCTGGATTTTTAGCAAGTCTCTGGCAGGAACACGCAGCCTGAACTTGGATAAGTCCTCAGCCCTCCCCGGTGAGCAGTGTGCCCTTCTGCCAATGGGAGAAGAAGAACCAGACGAGACAGCCTCTTTCTTGACTTTCCTCTTGGCTGGACCCAAAAACTTACAAATCAGCAATCAACATCCCACAGGAGGTTAGTGTCTATCAGCACGTCTCAGTCACTGGGCACTTTGACTAGCGTCGCCTCCAATCCCCACAGCAGCCTTGCAAAGCAGATGCATATTTCAGTTTGGATGACTACTGCATAACTCGGGGAATTAAATAGATTTTGCCACTGTCACACATCTTTTATTGTTTTTTAATATATATTTTTATTGATTTTTTTTTTTTTTAAGAGAGAGGAAGGGAGAGAGAGTTAGAAACATCGATGAAAGAGAAACATACATCAGCTGCCTCCTACACACCCCCTACTGGGGATGTGCCCACAACCAAGGTACATGCCCTTGACCGGAATTGTACCTGGGACCCTTCAGTCCACAGGCTGATGCTCCATCCACTGAGCCACACCGGTTAGGGCTGTCACACAACTTTTCAACAACTGCTTTGGGATTCCAATTTACCTATGCGACTCAGAGCCTGTACGCCACACTGGACACAGCTCTGCCTGCGCCTCCATCTCCTCTTGTCTTCAGTCCCAGCCCCACAGCTGGCCTAAGGACAGAAAGCCAACTCACATTAAGAACAGGGATCTGAGAGTCTGCATATTTCCAGTGGTTTTTCCACTGGCCGCCCTCCAGTTAGCCAGGCTTGGAAAGCTGGGCATTCCCTCCTTGGGCTGGCAAAAAGCCCCCCTCCAATCCATGGAAGTCAGTCTCCGAGGGGCTTCCTCAAATCACGCCCACAGCACACAAGCCCTGTCGCTCACCCCCACCTGGGTCAAACAGGGTGGCCTTGTCCCGGGAAGCTGGGTGTTCCCGTTTCATTGGTCCAAGGTCGCACCTCCAGGGCCTGAGCTGGTGGCGGGAACTCCGTGCCGCAGCCAGGAGGCCGGTCACAGGCTGATCCTCCTCGTGGCTCAGCCCTTTCCCCCTCCGACAGCTCCTACCCCTGCAGTAAATTCTCCTGTAACACAAACAGGCGCGCAGTGAATTTATTAGTCTGGCACTCTGTGTTACTCAACAGAACTGCGAGTCTTAAACAGGTAACGGCGGCAGTAAATAAGCCAGTTTGTTTGGCCGCTGTCAGCCCTAAGTGGTCACGGGGCCTGGAGCAGTGACGCTGGCCTTTAACAGTACCACACATGCCTGTCTGCTGTCCATGTGCCCCCCTGAGCACCCGATGGCAGCACGCCACCAGGCCACAACATGGCACCTGAGAACATGTCCCGGGACTTCACAAAGTCCGTGTGCAGGAGACAAGAAGCTGAATATATGTGCACATGCAGGGAGGATGCCTCTGTGTGGTCTCAGGGTGAAACACACGGGGCCCTGGCCTTCCAAATCATGGGGATTCACATCAAGATGGAGACTTTTCTGCCAGCTGCTTTGTGAAAACCGAGTGGAGAAGAGAAGATCAGAGGAGACAGAAGACAACTACCATTTATTGACCAGGCCCCTTTGAGGCCAGGCAGCCTGTCTGCACCATCTGTGTACTCTCCAAGGCCAAGTGTATCTCCAGGCACCAAGTACAGGCAAATAATAACCGCTGGCCTCTAGGCCAGACTGAAGTGGGCTCTTTCTAGAACTAGTTATTGGGAAACGTATTCATCTCCCAAAGCTGCTGTAGCAAAGTCACCACCAGCACAGAAATTCCTTCTCTCACGGTTCTGGAGGCTGGAAGTCTGGAATCAAGGAGTCAGCAGGGCCCTGCTGCCCGGGGCTCTTGGGAGAATAGCCATTGTGTCTTCTTGGCTTCTCGTGATGGCCGTCGATCCTGGTCATTCCTTGGCTTTCAGCTGTATCACTCCAGTCTCCGTCTCTGTGTCACCTGGCCGTCATCTCCGTGCCTGGGCCTTCTCTTCTTATAAGGACATCAGACATATGGGTCTACCCAACTCAAGTAATGCCTCATTTTAATTCATTATATTTGCGATGACCTATCTCCAAATAAAGTCACCTGTTGAGGTTCCAGGAAGCACATGAATTGGAGGAACATTACCCAGCCCAGTTCAGATGTTTATTATGCATCAAGGTGCTTTCTTTCCTTGAACCCTCCTAGACCAGTGGTCGGCAAACTGCGGCTGGTGAGCAACATGAGGCTTTTTGGCCCCTTGAGTGTGGCTCTTCCACAAAATACCACGGCCTGGGCGAGTCTATGCTGAAGAAGCGGCGTTAGAAGAAGTTTAAGTTTTAAAAAGTTGGCTCTCAAAAGGAATTTCAATCGTCGTCCTGTTGATATTTGGCTCTGTGGACTGATGAGTTTGCCGACCACTGGCCTAGGGCTTTGCTGGGTAGGAATCCACGTGCCCCTTTCACAATGAAGACACGAAGTTTAGAGGATGCCAATGTACTTCTTGAACCATGTCTCATGGCGAGGGATTGGGGAAGCCAACTCAGCTCTGTCCCAAAGCTCTCATTTTTCCCAGGACAGCGAGAGGCCATCCCCCCTGTCCAGCGCTCACATCCTGCGGAGCTGCCCCTGGAGCCGTCTCTAAAAACAGCTCGCGCACGCAGGCGCACACGTGGGCCTAAGTGTGAATGACGCTCATCCCGTTAGGAAGCATAGCTTGGATTGTTTAAAGGCCAATCACAAAGGCTCCAAGAGCCAGGGCCGGGGGAAGACAGTATATGGTGGAGCTGCTGCTCTCTTCAGACCATATTTGGATTCAGTCGCCTGTTACCCAGAGAGCCCTGAAAATAAATGCACCGATAAATAATTATTTCCTGCCCCGTGCATTACCAAATATGACCGCGCACGGCCTGGTGGCCAAGGCGACGACCCATTGTTCCAACGCCTGGCCCCACCCCCACTTGGCTGCAAAAGCTGCGGCTTTGTCTTCCTGCGAATCCCGACTCAAAAAATAGAATGGCACCCCGTCAGCGAATGCCTCCGGCTGGCTCGCCACTGCCCGGCCCTGGGATCAATTAGATAAATGCGGAGCCCTGGAGCTTCCTCCGAATATGGTCAGGAAAACAGCCTCTCCGGGGTCTGCTGATTCCGGAACCTTCTGCCTGTGAGAGCCCTGCACTCCCCAGCGGCCCCACTCAGACCCGCCCTTCTCCAAAGTGTGACCACGGGACGGTGGGAGGTGGAAACGTCCTTGCACGTTGCCCTGGGGGAAATTTGAGGTAAGAAAGAGGAACTTACAGTGAGTATTGTTTAGTCCCACGCAGAAGGGAAAGTTCCAGGACATCAATAACAGCTAGGAAATACATAGGTTTGTTGTTGTTGTTGCTGTTTTTAGACACAAGTAGGTCCAAATTTGGAACCTATTCCATGACCCAATCACTGGTTTTGTGACCCTGGGCGAGTCACTTTTCCTCCTTGGTCTCCCTCCGTATACAAATGAATCCTGCCCACCTCTGTGTAAGACCAATGAGCTCACCCAGATAGCATGCCTAGCCCAGAGATAGACTTGAACACGAGCTCCCCTCACCCCATTCTTCACAAGTGGGGAAACTGAGGTGGATGTGGACCGTTACAATCTTGACTAGTAAAGTGAAAATTCAAACCCAGGTCCCCTCAGAGTCAGTGTGAGGATGCCCAGTGAGCCTCTGCCCACGGACCACAAGCTCCTTGAGTGCGTAGACCACCCCTCACCCCCCTCAGTGCCCTCGTGCCTGGCAGATGGCTTCGTACATGGAAGGCTTCATGCTTCTGAACAAATGAAGGGATAGAAGCCCTCCTCCATGACCCCCTAGCGCTGGCACTTCCCAGCCGTGACCCTGGCCACTCGGAGGGCCATCGCCTGTCTACATGGGATCCTGCAAGATCCATCGTGGCCGTGTGTAAGGAACCAGCAGTGTCATTCTTATGACTTAGTGCCATGCCTGGCACCTAGCAGGCGCTCCATAAACCAGGCTGGAAGAGCTCGCGAGGCTTTTCCCGGTGCACAGAAGCAAATGAGGGGAGACTGGACTTAACTCTAGGGAGCTCCTACACTGTGCTGGATACTGTACTCGGTGCTCCTCTCTGAATCGTCACACATGCATGCACATACATACACACACACACACACACACACACACACACACACGTGCGCGCACACACATGCAGCAGGTTTATCCCCATTATACAAATGAGCAAAACTGAGGTTGGAGTAGCGAGCCAGCTTGTTCAGGACCACACAGCTCAAGGATGTCAGAGTTCGAATGTCACAGAGCTCAAGTGACTGGGAAACCCCCGCTACCCCACAGGGTTTCTCTGACATCTGAGCAGAGCGTCGCCTATTTTCTCATTTTACCTACAACCGGCTGGAAGCCCCTCCCTGGCTGCCACCCTGCATCCTGTAGGGAGGGACCCACCGAGGGAGCCAGCCTGGCCCAAGAGGGGCCATGCCCGCTGCAGGCAAGGTCAGGCTGGACCTCCAGGACTTATTCTGCACAGGCCTGTCTGGCACTCTCAGACTTCACAGTTGGGGGGAGGGGTTGAGGGAAAAGGGAGAGCTCCCTTCCAGCTCTGCAGGGGACTGGCGGGTGCCCCAGCGTGAGCTGAGCCCAGCACATGTCCCTGTGGCCAGCCACCCCGACCAGGGAGTGGAATGCCGCTGTGGTGGCCGTGGCTTCCCAGGCACGAGGGTGGCCCCTTTGCAGCGTGTAATCCAGCCTTCCAGGCCCGCCCGAGCTCCCCGGTGAGCCGCTGGCAGAAGCGGGGGCTGGGGGTACAGCAGCACTGGGGGTTCCTGGAGGAACACAGTGACCCCCAAAGGCACCGAGAACTTCCGTGGGGAGGCCGAGGGCCAGCAGCCAGAGAACTGGACAGTGACGGAGGGTGTGCCGGGCTCCTGACTCGGGCAGTCCCATCCGTCCTCCCACCATACCATGAAGGCCCATGTGCACATGAGAAAACTGAGGCTCCTCAGAGAGGAAGAGAAAGAGACAGTGAGGGAGCAAAGCTCTTCTCGTCCACCCACAGCATCAAGTTCGGGAGCAAGAAGCCCAAGTTCTGATCGGGGTTTTCTTGAGCAGATCGAGAAGAATCTGAGAGCAGCCGTGGCCGCCAAGGATGGGCCCCGCTCTCTTCCTTTATAAGAAACCTGGCCGAAACCGGTTTGGCTCAGTGGCTAGAGCATCAGCCTGTGGACTGAAGGGTCCCGGGTTTGATAATGGTCAAGGGCACGTACCTTGGTTGCTGGCACATCCCCAGTAGGGGGTGTGCAGGAGGCAGCTGATCGATGATTCTCTCTCATGGATGTTTCTAACTCTCTATCCCTCTCTCTTCCTCTCTGTAAAAAATCAATAAAACATACTTTAAAAAAGAAGAAAGAAAAGAAACCTACTAGGGGAGTGTGCATCCGTGAGCTCTGACTGCCTGGCCCCTCTTCACCTGCTCCAGGCGGGACTCTGCTCCGATGTTCTCCTTCTGGGCGATGGGGGGGGGTGTATTCTAAAGGTGAGGGGTCCGTTCCCCTGCAGGTCTCAGGGTGGCATCTGTTCGTGCTTTGGTGCCCACAGAGCACGTGGCCGGGGGGTGGGGGGAGGCATCTTCCTACAGCAGAACCACAGTCACCAAACGGTGAGGGTGGGAGGCAGGGAGCCAGCCACTGCACAGGCAGGGAGACATAGCAGGTAGACCACACGCCCTCCACGCGTTGTGTGCTTCGTGGCTGGATTCTGTGGCTTCGAGGCCTCTCCCAGACCCCCTGCTCGCTCAGCACCCTGTGAGCTCGCTTCCTCCCGGACTCCCCCGAGCCCCCGGCTCGCTCAGCGCCCCCCATGGGCCTCCTCCCAGACTCCTCCACAGACAGCACTTGGCAGGCCGACCCGCATGCCTCCTCTCCGCACGCTGGACACATCAGCCCGACATGTCTTTCCAATTAGGCCGTCCTGCGCCGCCGAGAAACAGGAAACCGCTTGTAACCTCAGAGCCATCCAGACGCAGGAAACCGGGCAGAGACAGCGGGCCGGGCAGTGGCGTCAGCCCGGAGCCCGGGCAGGCAGGACGCAGCCAGCCGGCCCCTCGGACCCGTGCGCCCTCCCACCGCAGGCCTGCCAGCCCAGGGTGGGCCAGAGGGGAATAACCCCCCCCACACACACACACAGTTGGGACAACTCCAGCATATGTGTCCTTCTCTCCCCAACTCGGAGATGCCTGCACCGTGAGGTGCACCCCAGCTCAGAGGACCAGGGTGAAGACGCTACCCGGGATAATGGCTGGCTCACCCAGCGCAGCCTGTGCTCCCAGGAACTGCTCGCTTGCCCCAAGGCTGGGCAGGCTCTTGGCCCCAGCCATCCGCTTCGTGCCTTGCAACTGCTCTGGGTCCCATTGCACAGATGGCAACATGGTCAGGTCCGTGGAGATGGCAGTAGATGAAGCATGTGGGTCAGAATTTGCTCCCGCAGCCCTCCTGCCACGTGCTAGTTCAGGACTGACTAAGGGGACTGTTCAGTTCCTCCCCTCCACTATGTGAGCACGCCGTCTCAGTTCCCACATCTCACGGTCGGGGGTGGGGTAATGGAGGCCTCCAGGGTCCGGAGTTCACCCACCTTTCCCTACCCGCCCCCCCAGAGTGATGGAGCTTATGTGAACTCCGTGGCCGATCTCTGTAGCATTCCAAGACTCATCCCTCCACGGAGCATGTCTGCTAACCTCTCCTCGTCACCTCCGGGACAGGGCTCCTAGTCTCTGCACTCCAGACACTCAGGAAAAACAAAAACCAATCACTGAAAGAGCTGGGGTCCGGGTGAGCAATTTGCAAGACGAAGGCTTAACCACTCTGACCCCCAAGCCTCCCAGCTTGCCCTCCCTGCCCCCGAAGGGCCTGCTGGCTTCTCTTCCAGGGAGATCCACATTCAATCCTTCAAAAGTGGCCCAGCTCCTCCAGAAACTCTACATAGAACGACCCTCTGATCCAGCAAACCCGCATCTGGGTAGACAGCCCGAAGGACCGGAAGCTGGGCTGGAAGCAGGTATGGCCACACCTGTGCTCAGAGCAGCGTTGTTCCCGTAGCCAAGAGATGGCAGCAGCCAAGTGCCACCAAGGGGATGAGTGGATGGTGTTCATCCACGCGTGGAGTGTTACCCAGGCCGGAAAATGGACGGAGCGCTGACACGTGCTACCCCATAGAGGAATCTTCAGGACGTCAGAGACGTGAGCGAAGCCAGCGTAGAAGGACAGGTACGGAATGGCTCCACTTCAATGAAATCCCTAAAAGACGCAGTGCCTAGGGACGGAAGTAGCATGGGGAGAGCAGGCACTGGCGGGAGGGGGAAACGGGAAGTGGGTGTTCACGGAGTTTCCGCTTGGGAAGGTAAAAACGTTGGGAGGTGGATGATGGCGATGGATGTACAACATTGGGACTGAACTGCTGCCACTAAAATGTACTCTGAACAGTGGTCAACATGGTACATTTTATGTTGTGTGTATTTCTCTATGATCAAAAAGTAAAGCAAAAGGAAACCGTCAGCTAAACATGTTCACAGGGATCCCACTCCCCCGCATGTGGCTCGGGGATTGCGCGATCGGCCCCTCCGTGGCAGAATGCACAGCGCAGGGTGACCCCATGTGGCCACCACCAAGGAACCCCCGCCTGGGGGGCCGATGGCGGCAGGCGGGGTTCCTCCCGGGGACCCTTCAGGAAAGCCCGGCCCTGCCCCCGTCCTCGGCAGGTCTCAGAGCCTCAGGTCCCCCCTTCCATGAGGCTGTGCACGTTAATGGGGTAGGGAGGCCCCTGGAGAGCCAAGAAACGGGCCTGCTTGGGGTGAGGGACACGCACCGTCCCGCACAGACAGGCAGGGTGCCACAGATGGCCCGGAGGTGGGAGGGGGGTGACCGAGGAAGAGAGATCAAGGCCTCTTCCTGGAAGTTCAGTCGTGGGGCTTAATGCAAAGAAGCTGTGGCGTGTGCGCTGGGGCCCTTTGATGAAAACGATCGCAGCCGTCAAATGCCTTCCACATTGTCCGCTCCACCGGCACCATCTCCGCCCGGCTCCTGCGCCTCCGCCCCGGGCCGGTGGGCCGGTCCTCGGGCTCCCCCAGGTCCTCCACTCCAACCAGCGTTGTTCTTCTCAGTAGAAAACATGCTGCTAAAACCAATAGGGAGCTTCCCAATACGAAAGGCGCCAACCCTGGTGTGCCTGAGCCCGGGAAAGCACAACCTTAGCAGGCTTGGAATAACGCTAAGGACATGTGACATGGACCTCCACTGCCTCACCTTGGCGTGGACGAGGTCACTTGCAAATGCCATGTGGGTGCATGTGTGTGCGCACATGTGTGCATATATGTCTATGAAAATGACCCGCATGTATGTGTTAGCATGTGTGTACATGTGTTCATGCCTGTGTGTGTGTGTGTGTGTGCACACTTGTCATTATTTCTTTCATCAGTTGAACTATGGCTTCATTTCAAATTGATATAAGATGCACTTAGTGACTTTTAGGCCTTTGCATTTGGGGGGGCGGGTGCGCGCGCGCACGCGCGCGCGCGCGCATGTGTGTGTGTGTGTGTGTATGTGTGTGTGTGTGTGTGTTTTGTGTGTGTGTGAGCGCACCAGCCGGCTTCTACATTCATAAATCTCAGCCTTTCTCACAGCTGGAAGGAGGCAGGGCTCCCTAAGTCGGTGTGTTTCTGGAGGGAAACTGAGCCCTGAGAGCTTAATCCGGTGTCCCTGGTCATGTGCCTCCTTGTCCAGTGGCCGATGCAGCGTTTGTCACAAAGCACACCAGCCTCTGTTCCAAGAAGACTTGAACCTGGGACTCAGGCTCCTCGAGCGGCCCACAGAGCAGACAGTCTCTTGAATATTTACCTGACATCACACTATTTTAGTAAAGGCTGCGATTGTCCCCCACAGACCGTCTCTTCCAGGGACAAGTTGGCACCTCGACGCAGCGTTTGTTACAAAGCAAGGACCTGCTTCTGCTCAGCGGTCCCCTCGTTGCTGCTCCGTGGACACCCAGGAATGGCTGATGGTGAGATCCCTTCATGGCTTCCAGCCACGACCCTTCCCGGTCTCCCACAGCCTATCATCACGGTGTAATTTGCCTGCCATTATTTTCTTTCTTAAAAAATCAATAAATTGTTTGTGATTCCTCTAATGGAGACCACATGCCTGGAGTGTAGAAATTCAATATTTACCTTAAACAGTAAATCCATCCTGTCAGGTTCGATGATGTGAGAATTGTTAGGAAAAGATAACGATTTTAACCCAGGCGCGCACACGCGCGCGCGCGCGCACACACACACACACACACACACACACACACACACCACACAGCAGGGAAGTCTCTGGACAGCCACGCCCAGGGTGTCCTGTGTCTGGCGGGCTCTCCAGCGCCCTGGCGGCCGCGTGCAGCCATGTGGCCTGGGCTGGTACCTCTCCGCACTGTCTAACCCGAGTTTGTCTGGATGTGGAAGACAAAGATCCAGGCATGGCAAGAGGAGGAGGAGGAAGAGGGTTCCAGTGCGAGCCTGGCATAGTGACAGCCATCAGTGTGGCCATGTGTGTGGGCATCAGAGAGGGCACCCAGGATATACTTCCAGGAGCCCCAACAGCCCCACTTTAAGGGGGAACCCTTCCTTGAAGGAGGCGTCCGAGGTTGCCTGGTAGGACAGTGCTGATGTCCACCTGCTCCATTCTCCATGCCGCCTCGAGGTTGGCGGGCCTCAGGGGTAACTTCCAGCATCTCTGACCCTCAGTTTCCTCATCTGTAAAATGGGAGGGGAGGGCAAGAACGATTTCAAAGTCTTTGCAGCTCAGAACTATGGCTGCTGCTTGGGACAGCTGTGTCCCCAGCGGGAATGGCCACATCGCCATCACCCTGCAGCCTGGGGCACTTCGTGAGCAGGTCTCAGAGGGTCCCCCAAGCCATGCTGGGCAAATGAGCTGCTGTCAATGGGCCACAGAAATGATCTCAACTACCCCCTCCCTCCATCCACGGCCTTTGCACCGCGACTGTGTCCCACCTCCCAGCAAGCACTGATGCGTCCACTCCCCTCCCTGACTCTGGGCTGGCCACTGGCCACAGCAAAGGAAGGGCAGGTGTGCTGGCTCCTGGGGGAGGCCTGGGAGGCCCCGCACGCCTCTGCTCTCACCACCTTGGACATGCCCACATGCTGGGGGAGGACACAGTGCCCGGCCACTGTCCTCTCCTCCAGTCACAGGTCACTGCATCACAACCATCCCGAACCCATGGCTCAAAGCAGCAATGTGCTCTCACCTCTCCTGGCGCTGCAGGTGTCTGAGCTTGTAGACAGGTGACGGCTAGACAGACACCTCCTGAAGGCTGAGCCAGACAGAGCATCCGAGCTGGCCGCTCCTTCCAGCCACTCTCCCCAGGGCCCGGGGTGGCTAGTACAGCTTCGTGATAACCGGGCATCTTTCTGTGTTCCTCCCTCTTTTCTTTCCCCTTCCCCCTTTTCCTCCCTAGCTCCCTCTCCCGATCTCTTTCCAAACTCTCTCTCTCTCTCTCTCTGTCTTTCTCTCTCTCTCTCTCTCTCTCTTCCACCCCTTCATGCTCTGCATGCGGCCAGCCTGGGGTTCATTGGAGCCTGGGGTGTTTCCTCTTCCCAGAGAACAAGGCCCAAGCTCCTCCCTGAGCCCAGCGCTGGCCATGTGCTGTGTGCATCGCCTGCGCCCACGTTGGGCTTGCTCCCTGACGCCAAGCCCAGCCTCGGTGCGGCCGCCAGGAGCGACATTCTCTGGCCTTCGGGGTGAGTCCACACACTTCCATGCAGGACCCTCCAAGGAGTGAGAACAGGACCTGGCTTCCTCTAGAGACTTCTTAAAAATAAAAAAATATAAAAGGAATAAAAGGCTTCTTTAAAAAGTAAATAAAGTGCTGTCCTCACGTGGCAGGACTCGGGGTTGAATCACTGTCCCATCCTAGCTCCTCACTGCCCCCCCGGCGTCGAGGGCCTTCTCCTAGAGCGGAGTGCCACTCTCCGGGGACATCGGACAAAAGCCGGGCACACCCTCCCTGTCACCTCCCTCCGTCCAAGAATCATACTTCTGCTCATGCAGCCCAACTGCATCCTCCTCTGGAAGCCCATGGGATTTTGTAAAGCCAATGCATTTCCCATCCAATCCCTTCCGGTTCCCAAGGACACATTCTGATTACACAAAGAACGTTGTGTGTGTTTCCCTGCACTCTTGTCAGACATCTGCACCCACTTCTCAGAAAGAGAAGGGATCCCCGTTTCACAAAAGGAGCGTACGGCTCAGACCCAGACTCCTGTCAAGCGGTGTGAGGGGCAGGGGACCGTCTTGCCCAAACTGAGCCTCTGTTTCCCGATGGAGGTGCACCCGGCCCGGTGACTGACCCAGGGGGCACCACATATGCGGACGATGTGATTATGGGTTATGGTGTCAATAATGATGAGAATAAAAAAGTAAGTCTTCCAAAGCCGATTTGGCTCAGTGGTAGAGCGTCGGTCTGCGGACTGAAGGGTCCCAGGTTTGATTCCGGTCAAGAGCATGTATTATACATTGGTTGCGGGAGCATCCCCGGTAGGGGGTGTGTAAGAGGCAGCTGGTCGATGATTCTCTCTCATCGACGTTTCTAGCTCTCTATCTCTCTCCCTTCTTCTCTGTAAAAAAAAATCAATAAAATATATTTAAAAAAAAGAGAGAGAGAGAGAGAGAGAGAGAGAGAGAGAGAGAGAGAGAGAGAGAAAGTCTCACCCTGGCCAGTGTGGCTCAGTGAATAGAGTGTCGGCCTAAGGACTGAAAGGTCTCAGGTTCAATTCCGGTCAAGGGCATGTGCCTTGGTTGCAAGCACATCCCCAGTGGGAAGTGTGCAGGAAGCAGCTGATCAATATTTCTAACTCTCTATTTCTCTCCCTTCCTCTCCGTAAAAAGAAATCAATAAAATATATTAAAAAAAAAAAAAAAAAGAGAGAGAGTAAGTCTCACCCTGGCTAGTGTGGCTCAGTGAATAGAGTGTCGGCCTAAGGACTGAAAGGTCTCAGGTTCAATTCCGGTCAAGGGCATGTGCCTTGGTTGCAGGCACTTCCCCAGTGGGAAGTGTGCAGGAAGCAGCTGATCAATGTTTCTAACTCTCTATCTCTCTCCCTTCCTCTCCGTAAAAAGAAATCAATAAAATATATTAAATAAAATTTTTTAAAAAGTAAGTCTCAGCATTCTGATGAAGGGGCGTCTTTATACGCCTGGTGTGTTTACAATCCAGCTGTCCGTCCCCCACAAAGCTGGTGACCGGCTAATATCTCAGCAGACTGACTAGGAGGACCTGGGCGTGAGACAGGAAGGTGGACGAAGCCATGGGGACACCATGGCACTGGCGAACCAACATCTGTCAGAGAGAGCTTTGTAAATTGTCCTTTTCAGCCTCCCTAAGGCCACCATGGCTGTGCCCACATCCCCCCCTCAGGGCTGCATAATTAAAAATCAAAGTAAGCCGAAACCGGTTTGGCTCAGTGATGGAGCGTTGGTCTGCAGACTGAAGGGTCCTGGGTTCGATTCTGGTCAAGGGCATGTACCTGGGTTGTGGGCACATCCCCAGTGGGGGGGGGGGGGGGGGGGCAGGAGGCAGCTGGTCCATGTTTCTCTCTCATTGATGTTTCTGGCTCTCTGTCTCTCTTTCTTCCTCTCTGTAGAAAATCAATAAAATATATTTAAAATAAATACATAAATAAATAAATAAATAAATAAATAAAAATAAAAGAAAAATATTGAGCTCCCACCATCCTTCAAGGCTGTCATCTTATTTTCCTCTCCTTCTATGGCTGGGTTATCCTTCACCTTCGTACCCCGCCCCCCACCGGCCACTTCCAAGGAGCGCCCTTCCCACTGCCCCCCCACTCACCCCCCAACCACAACATGCTATACTCTGCGGCCCGCCCTCTGCTGGAACCGGTTCAATGCCTGCGGTCCCGAAGGTGGGACTCCACGGCAGTGGCTTTGTTCACAAAGCGCCCCAGTTTTCAAAGTTTGCTCAGCAGCGTGTGTCCCTGAATATGTGTCAACTTCTGTTTGGATCCATCCACGTGAAACGCTCTATTAATTATTCATTTCTGAGGAATGGAAATTAATTATTGCGCGTGAGATTCTAAACACATATGGCAGCATCGCCGGCCGACGGCCCCCCTGCCAGCGTTCCGGCAACTCCCATTCAGAAGTAATATGTTGTTTTGCACAGCCAAGGCCTCCTAAGGGCTCCAACATGGGAGGACTGAAAAGCTGACATGTTTCTGTACGCCGTCCAGCTCCTGGCCCTCCTTGAATGCACCCCAGACTTGCCTGCTCTCTCCCCCAGAATCCGCGCTGGTGGGCGAGTAGGGGGAGGCGCGGAGGGTGGGGAGGGTCTGAGTCTGTCATTTTCGCTGCAGCCACCTAAACCTCCCTTCTCTGTCCTTGCTTCCCATCTGTCTTCCCGCAGCGAGTGAGCCACCCACCTCTCCTCCCCGGTCCTCCCAGGTGAGTGCTCCTGGAGGGGGTCACTGGTCCGGAGTGCCCCCTCTGCTCTCCATCCTGACTCTGCCATGTGTTCACGGGTGGCAATGGGGTTGTGTGCCTGAGCATCGGTCACAGCCACAGTTTGTTGCATCCTTGTGGGTAGGAACTGTGATCATCCCTCCTAGGACCCCTCACGCCTACCGAAGACAGGAGGCTGTTAACTGTGCGGGACCCATTGTTTCATAAGAAGAAAAAACTCACAGTACCTACCGGCTTCAAGGAACATAGGGAATCAAGATGGATGCGTCTTCCTTCAGAAAGAAGTAACTGGAAGCTCTGGATCCACCGGAGACCGGGGTCCAGACCCGGGGCATGGAAGAAACAGAAGCAGCAGAGTGAGCGGCCAGCGTTTCCTGTCCCTGCTCCTTTAGCTTCGCTTCTCGCTTCATTCCCTTTGCACCAACTCGCACACTGTGCAGCCGAAAACAGCAGCTTCGTGCGTCTTTGCTGAATGAACTGAGACATGGAAGAATGGATTGGTGAGGTGAAGGCTGTTTTGGTTGCAAGTGACCAAAAAATTAAAATAAAAGCAACCCACACTGCCTGGCCAATGCTGAAAAGCACTGTCTTCCTCCCTGTAACCGGAGCCCGCGGTGCACAGCCGGCTTCAGGCAGAGTTTGATGCAGGCGTTCATGGCACCGCCAAGGACCAGCGCCTCTCTGCCTCGCCTTCCCGCCTGCAACGGGCTGCATCTATCCTCAGGCACCGTCTCATCTCGTGGTGGACAAATGGCTCTGGTGGCTGCACACTTGGCTTCCTCCCAAGTTCAAGTCTGCACAGGAAAGAGAGAGAACCACTGCTGTTGTTATGATCAAAACTAAGTTGACTGGAGCCAGTAGTGGGTGCAGCATCATCACAGTGTCCGTTTGCAAAGCAGAACAGCCTGCGGGCTCACCTGGTCTGTCCCTGAGAGCATGGATATGTGGAAACACCCTGCCTGACCCTGCCCGCCACACCGTGTCACTCTGAGCAGAAGGTCTCAACCTCCCATGTGGCCGGTCAGGGCCGGCCCCCTCGTGACGTGCGCAGTTGAACTGCGCCCTGTGCTCAGAGGCCCCATGCATGGCTTCGTGCTCTACCGTCTCCATCCAGGAATGGTTAATGCATTAACAGCGGCTCATCTTATCATGTTGTGCCGGACCCCACAGCTTCCATAGCAGTCACCTGTGTGCACTAGTGCGGGCATTCCGTCCCCACAGGTAGATCACGCACGGTGGCTTCTCTCAAAGGCACCACGGCCTTGTTCTCACCTCAAACACGTGAGCAAATGGTGCAGGTGTTACCGGGAGCCCCTTTGCTCCCCATCCTCCTCCATTGGGCCTACAGGTGCCACGCCCTGGGTGTGCCTACTGACCCCTCCTATGGCCCTGACTCAGGGAAGCCTTGCCCAGCTTTCTAAGCTCACCTTCCCCAGCCACCGTTCAAGCCTGTTCTCTTGCCTTTCCTGGCCTCGCACATGCTGTTGCCTCTGCATGGGTTAAACCTTCCACCCCACATAGTCACACTCACACACTTTCTCCCTCACCAGCTAGTTACCTTTTTGGATCCTCAGGGGTTAGTTCAGGGCCACTTCTTCTAGGACACCTTCCCTGACTCCCAAGGTCCAGAGAAATGATTCTTTCCCGCTTTCCCATCATGCCCTCTGCTCGCCCTTGGGTTTCTCAGAACCACTGTTTCCTGCACCAAAGCTGGGTCCAGGCGTGTTTCCCCCGCCAGCTTCTGAGCTCTTTGCAGAGAAAGACTGTATCTTCTCCTCTCTGAACCTGGGGGCTGGCAGGGGCATGGCCTATGGGGAGCTCAGCCATTGTTCGCGGGGTGACGAGTGGGCAGAAGTCTCTGCCAGGCACTAGAGTATGCGTCCCAACAGGAAAAGCCAAACAGCCAGGGATGCGCTTTGCTTTGATGTCCAAGGTGAGTTCTGGTGGTGAGTTGACCTCTACCTGCCCCTGAGGGGCAGACATCTTTGCAGACCTGCCTGCATCCCCCAGCCTGGGCGATGGGCCCGCCAGCGCCCCTTGTCCTGGGCCCATTTCTCCTGACCCTTCCCCTGCTGCAGGAGTGCTCCCCACTGCCGGGGGGCCACACACAGCCCCTGCCGTGCTTCCCCCCAGCAGAAAGCTGCCCCCCCCCCAGAAGCAGGGATTGCCTCCGTCTTCTGCACAGCCCAGCATACACTTTGAAAGCTCTCAGAAATGCCATTAATTATAATAATAGTGACACTTTGTACTTTTATAGCCTCTTTCATCAGAAGATCTCCGAGTACTTAGAAAATATTATCTCATTAATCCTCACAACACCCTCGAGAGGCAGCTGGCAGGTAAGCCTACCCCAGTTCATGGGGAAAGGGGACAAAGACGGAGATGCAGAGAGAGGGAGCCGGGGTCAAACCAAGGGGTGGGCGCTCTCTGGTTCCCCACCCAGGCCACAGCATCCAGAACCCCTGGCAGGGAAGTCACGTGCGTGCTCTGTGAAAGGGTGCATGGACCTCGTGGGTGAGGAATGAGGAGGCCTGACATTCATCGCTGTTAAGGAGATGACCCAAAGTCACTGCCATCTTGGAAAAGTCGCCTTTTTAGTTTCTCAGCACTTTCTGCACGTCCGCTCGTGGCTAGCACCCAGTGGCCCTGCCGAGGAGGACAGCTTATCAATAACGTTTGTGCCCAGCCGGCGTGGCTCAGTGGCTGCACGTTAACCTTTGAACCAGGAGGTCACGGTTCAATTCCTGGTGAGGGCACGTGCCCGGGTTGCAGGCTCCATCTCCAGTGTTGGGGGCATGCAGGAGGCATGTGATTCTCTCTCATCATTGATGTTTCTCTCTCCCTCTCCCTTCCTCTCTGAAATCAATAAAAGTATATTTTTAAAATAATAGTAACGTTTGTGATAGTCTTCTCAAGCCCATCTGAGGGCTCATGGCGCTCCCAACAATGAGGGAAGAGTGTAATCACATATGAATCCCAAGGCCCTTTCAACATCGAGAACACAAAACAGCACCTGAGGGAAAATATTCATTATGTCTTTTCCCGAAGAGCCGGCCTCATCCCGCTGAGCCCGGTTGACATTCCTCACCTGAAGCTGAGCAGGATTTCCAAGGAATCTGGCTCAACCCTCTCATTATGCAGATGGCAGGGACCCACGGAGGGGCCCACCATGGAGAGGGGGGCACTGGGGGGCAAAGCGGACGGCTTTTCTGCTCCACTTAATCAGGGCACTCGTCTTTCTCAACACAAACACCTGAATGGGGTGGCTGAGAGCATCAGAGAAAGTTCTGGTAAACACCGGTGCTTTCGCTTTTCCTCCCAAGGACAGCTGTGGATGTTGGAGGGAGGGGCTGGGTGGGAGCAGGGGCTGGAGGGCAGGCGGGGACAAGCCCAAGTATAGGGGCTGCGGCCTTGGATCCAGACGGTTGAGGGGCTCTGATGGAGCAAAAATAAACCCATGAGCCTCCTCGGCGGGCATGACTTTTAATAGATACCTGCCTGATATAATTAATTATGTTTTTCCTAAATTTAACGTTGCCCGAAGGGGAAATCATCTTGGCCGGTAAAACCCCTCCTGCCACACAGCGTCTGCGCCGGCCAGATCTAATTGCCGTGATAAAAACCACAAGAAAGACCAGGTCCCCACTCAACCTATAACCACAGCTGCTGAAGAATAGCTTTAATCACCTTTGAAAGGGTGACCACAAGATAATTAAAGAGGAAGGGTGCTCACTGGGAATTATCCCAGAATATCAAATCTCCGTGAATCAGGGAGTCCCACTTAAAACGTCTTGGCGTAGCTCTGCCCGCACAACCCCCCACTCCAGTTTAAGCTGAGCCCTTGGATTTCCGGGACTTAGGGCTGGAGAAAGTGGGCTGCCTCCCCATGGCTGGGTTGAGGGGTACAGGGGGACAGTTGTCAGCTGAGAAGAATAGGGACGGGGGAGGCGGGCAGGCAGACAGAGACTGGAACCTCTTCACTACCTGCCCATTGACCTTGGCAGTGACCTGACAGCTCTGAGCTAGAGCCTTGCTAGTGATTCCGCAGGGTGATCCAGCTGGACACCCAGTTCGCTCGGGACCCCATTGGAGCAGCCACGAGGGAGTGGGAGGCAGGAAAGGGCGTTGGAGGCAATGAGGAGCAGTGGAAGTGGCGTCGTGGATTGGTTTATTGCTCCCGTTGATGCTGGTCCACTTGGCCCAGGGCAGGGCTCCAGACAGTGGAGTGACATAACCAGGGGCTTCACCTCCAGAGCGAGCAGGCTGTTCCAGGCCCAGCCCCCAGGCCTCCCGCTATCTGGCCAACCCTCTCAGGAGGTCAGGAGGTCACCCTGGAAATGGAAGTCTCCCTGCCCTGCCCTCCCTCTCACCTCCCCCAGCCCCAGGCACAGCGGCCTTATCTAAACTCTGTGGAGCAGAGAGAAAAGCACCCCACCCCCCGCATCCCTGGCCCTTCAGGGGTGGGGGCGAGCAGGGACCAACTTGGTTTCCCTCTCACCAGGAAGGAGCAAAGAGTGTGGTGGAAACTACGACTCTCCATGTTCATTCACTTCTCCACCCACCGTCACCCAGGTGTGGGCTGTGCCCCTCCCCCACCGCAGTCACTTACAGACCCGGTGGTGCAACTTGACCCAACTTGACCCATCTTGAGCAGAGCCACAGTTCCAGGCTCTCCTCCCAGCTCTGGACTATGCCGCTCGCTTCTTGCCTCCCTCTCCCTTTGGGCTCCTCCATCCAGATGCAATGAATTGGAACAACGTGTAATCTATTATGAAAATAATACAACTAAAGAATACCCATACAGATAATACAATGTACTCAAACTCATATATCCAAAATGCTACCATTTCAACATATGACCATTATAAAATGTCAATCATCATTAATGACATGTTGACATCCCTTTCTTTGTCCTAAGCCCTCAAAGTTCAGGTGTGGCTTCTACACAGAGCACATCGCGGTCGGAACCAGCTGTGTTCACATTCTCGGCAGCCACATGTGGAGGCCAGTGGCTGTCACCCTGGCCAGCACAACTCTACGCTCACATGCAGAAAGGAGAGCTGCTTCAAGCCCCAGCTTGAGTTGTAGATCAGGCATAGAATTTTCCCTCTAGGCATGTGGCCGGCCTTCCCAGTCCTTAGCAGCAGAGAGCACGGGGTCATGTGCAAGGCCAGCCTGGTGACTCATAGGTTGAATGGCCAACAAGAGGCCAATGCTCTGGTTAAAGGGTCAGCAGACTACAACCCGGTGCCACAACCAGCTCCCATACACTTTTAATACAGCTCATGAGCCAGGAATAGTCTACATTTTCAAAGGGTATTAGGTAAGTAAACGAGCAAACAATGAAATAAGAAGAATGTGTAACAGCAGCTGCATGTGGACAGCAAACCCTAAAAAAATGGATTATCTGCCTCTTTACAGAGAAAGCTGGCTGACCCTTCATCTAGTTTTACATATATGTACATTATTGTATCACTAGAGGCCCGGTGCACAAAATTCATGCAAAGGTAGGGTCCTTGGCCTGGCCGGCGATCAGGGCTGATCTGTGGGGTAACCAGTGGAGCAATTGGGGGACCCCTGCTGGCATCCTCCTTGGCCATCCTGCTGCCCATTTGTACGCCCTATTCCCTGCTGCCACTGTCAGTTGCCTCCCTCTACAGGGCAGCCAGTTGGGCAATTGTGGTGCCTCTGTAGGCACCTGCCTTGACTGGCCTGGGGCCTGCAGACTGGGGGCAGCTCCTGAGTTGAGTGTCTGCCTCCTGGTGGTCAGTGAGCATCATAGCAACTGGTCATTCTGCTGATCGGTCAATTTGCATATTTGCATATATAGGATATTTACTGTAATTATATGTAACAGCATACATATGATCTCTATATGTTATTTTTACACTGACAGAGTACAGCATTGAGAGTCCAGGCTGAGCCAGCTTCCCAGCAGTGTCTCTGGTCCATTTGGTGCCTCTGTAGAAGCACTCACCTCGGTCCTCTCTCATGGCTTCTCCATGCTTGAGCTCATTTGACCCATCACTTCATTAGCTGTAGCTTCTCTCAGTTTTTCTTTCAAGAGACGCACATACATGCTCTGTTACAGGTGATAACCCTAATGTGGGTTGATAGCCACATTTACCTATCATCCCACAGCCCTCCGAGTACCTTCACAGTGATTATCCATCCCATCCTCAGAAACAACCTGAGAAAGTCCGCCTAACAGTACAATTTTACAGACAAAAAAAGGGAGGCATAGAGAGGTCAGGTGTGGCATCCCAAGTCACAGAGTTAGTGGCAGCAAAGCCGACACCGGGCCGAGTCTGTGAGCTTATCCCACCGCATCTGAACTACTCCACTAATCCATACCCATCACTGCCCACTGATGGTGGGCGGGGCCCCCCAGAGGCTGTGCAGGCCATTGACACAAGGCCTCTGAGGGACCAGGGAGTGAAGGTGATCACCCCACGCCCTTCTCATCCAGCATAGTGTCCTGCCACCAGCCATCCAGGCCTGGAGGAGCCCCTGTCTCTGACTTGCATGAAGACTGGTGGGGAGCTGAGGACAGGGACTGGTGTTGGGAAGGTCTGCTTCTCCAGGCACCTCCACATCCAGCACTGGGTGGCATCCATGAACTGGTGAGGGAATGAGCTTGTCCTCATTCATAAAGCTCATGTTCATAAACCTCTTCACCACCTCCTGCAACAAATCCCCAGGCGGACAGCACTGGGAGGAACATGGAGGATTTCCGATTCCCCCTGGCCCTTCCAGTGGTGGAATTTGACCAGAATATTCTAGGCCAGTGGTCGGCAAACTCATTAGTCAACAGAGCTCAATATCAACAGGACAACAATTGAAATTTCTTTTGAGAGCCAAATTTTTTAAACTTAAACTTATTTTAATGCCACTTCTTCAAAACAGACTCGCCCAGGCCATGGTATTTTGTGGAAGAATCAGTCAAGGGGCCAAAGAACCACATGTGGCTCACGAGCCACAGTTTGCCCACCACAGTTCTCGGGGGCATCCAGGATCACTGCGGAGTCAAGGAGAGAGAGTGTGTGCTCTTCCTCAGCTCCAGAGGGAGGCAAAAAAAAAAAATTTCCTTTTTGTGGGTCCCATATCTGATCCAGTCCCAGCTGCAGGCAAAGTGTTCAGTGGTCTTTTAGGGTTAAATTTCCCAAACTTTTTCTATCATCTGTGCAAGTGACAACCAGGCAGTGAACAGGCTGGTGTCTCCATCCAATTAGATGTGCATGCCTTCTCCTAAACCGCCCCAAACCTGCTGATCCAGCCATTGGGACACCCACGTGAGCAGGGGACCCCATGTGAATGGCAGGGCAGGGGTGGAGGACAGAGGAAGGACTAAGAAACCATGGGGAGGAGATGTGGGGCTCCTGGGGACACTGGGGGGCAGAATGATTGAGAGGGATGGGAGAGGGATGAGGGTGAGAGCCTTGGAGAGAGAAAGAGCAAGAAAGTGGAAATGCATGGTGTCCACAAGGCTGGGGTTAATCTCGGTTTTTCATGGAGAAAGAATCTGCTGACTGAGCAATGCAGAGCAATCATCTCTGTTCTGCCCAGTCATTAGGAACCTAGCTCCTGGAAGTATGGAGACTGCCTCTTCATTCATCCATTCATTCATTCGTTCATTCATTCATTCATTCATGCATCATCCAAGCACCGAGCAAACACTTTCTCCGTCTCCGTGGTTCCAGGTCTCGTTCTGGGTACCACAATTTGGAAGATAAAGACAAGAGAGAATAAAAACGCATTGTTCACGATCCTGCCCAGGGTGCCTCTCAGGCCTGACAAATAGTGAATTAGAGAGAGATCAGAACATCCAAGACCAAAACAGTCATTAACTGCCACTCCCCGAGGCCCCCTCCCGGAGCATGCCGGCTGCCAGAAGCCGGCCCAGACAGTCCGGTTAGGAAACAAAAAGATGGAGCGGAGAGGCCCCTCCGAACAGCCCGGTTATTAAGAGCTCTAGACGGGGGCCGGGGGGAGGGAGTGTGTGCAGCTTAACTCAAACATCCGTGCCGAAATGTAAGAAACAATTATGACGTTCAATTACTCCATTAGGGGAAATTAACCATTCTTCTTATTCTTTGAAAAGACCCAAAAGAAAGCCCAGATCTGAATAACGAGGTCGGGGAAGAATTGTGAAGAAAAGATGTCTAGACTTTTATTTTCATTGGCGAAGAGGAGGAAGAGGAGGAGGAGAAGGAGAAGGGGGAGGAGGGTTTTGCATGTGAGCCCCTGTGTGAGTGTGTGTGTGTGTGTGTGTGTGTGTGTGTGTACCCACACGCGAGTCTGCTCACTCTAAGAGAGCCTTTGAATTCCCGGGGTGGTCATACCCACGGCTCTGCCCCGGCAGGTACGGCCAAGTCCGGATCAAGGAGTGGCATTCCCACTTTGATGTTGACTGTCACGCTCAGCTGCCTGACGATCTCTTTGGCTGCCTGCAAGTCTGTTGTCCTGGGCGACCAGGTAAACCTGGCCCCGAGCACAGATCCCGCCTCCCAACCTCCCTGGGATCCTGGCAGAGGTGAGAGGGAACGATGTGGAGGGGGAAATGGCCCCCATAGCTCTTTCCGTGTCCAAGAGGGACTTGGGCCCACAGTCATCATCTGTGGAGGCTGGCTTTCCTGATGGGAGGTCCGCAGGCCTTACTCATGCAGATAGCCGCACGCTCACATGTGTGTAGACACACTCGTTCTTGTGGCTCAGGTGTGAAGAGAGGGAGGGCCAGCCACATGGGAGGACAAGGGCATCTCTGAGCCCCTGGCATGCTGTTTGCCCTCTCGAGCCCCAGGATTATAGCTACCAATGAGGACCATGACCATTGCAACCTGACCAAGTAGCTCTGGACAGCACAGAAGCTGTCATATCTCAGGCGCCCACCCAGCACCTGACTTCCCTGGTGCAACGTGGCCCAATGTCTCCAACAGACTATTATGTCATTTCCCTATTTGGCCTGTGAACCAGAAGCCTGCAAATATTAATATCCATGTCACCTGGGTGTTGTTGTTTGTTTGTTTGTTCTGTATTATTTTAATCATGTCAAGTGGTCCATTTCTGAAGGATGCTTGGAACATGAAACCTGCATCTTTGTGACAAACATTTCTGCCGTTTACTCAAAGTTTACCCCATGACAGGGCAACATTAGACTGGGCCCTGGACACCCTTTTAAAAGGGTGGTTTACATCTTTAATTATTGTTAATGTGGTAAAATACACATAACATAAAACTTACCATCTCCACCATTTTTTAATATATTTTTATTGATTTTTTACAGAGAGGAAGGGAGAGAGAGAGCTAGAAACATCTATGAGCTGCCTCCTGCACAACCCCCAATTGGGATGTGCCTACAACCAAGGTACATGCCCTTGACCGGAATCGAACCTGGGACCCTTCAGTCCGCAGGCCAATGCTCTATCCACTGAGCCAAACCAGTTTTGGCCATCTCCACCATGTTAAGTGTACAGCTCAGTGGCATTAAATGCATCTACACTGTTGTGCAACCATCACTACCATCCATCCACAGGACTGTTTCCATCTTACAAAATGGAAACTTGCCCTGGCCAGCTGGCTCAGTTGGCTGGAGCATCATTCAGTGCACCAAAAGGTTCTGGGTTCAATTCCCAGTGAGGGCACATACCTAGGTTGTGGTTCAGTCCTCAATCAGAGTGAGTAGGGGAGGCAACTGATCCATGTTTCCCTCTCACATCAATATTTTTCTCCATCTCTCTCTCCCTTCCTCTCTCTCTCTAAAAAAATCAATAAAAGCATAACAACTAAAACTCTGTCCCATTAAATACTCCCATCCCCCTCCTAGCGACCCCCAGTGTCCATGACTGTGACTACTCTAGTTACCTCATCTAAGGAGAATCCTACAAAAACTGTCCTTCGTTGTCTGGTTTATTTCAATGACCAGACTGTCCCAGGTTCATCAATGATGGTGCATGTGTCTGAATGGCCTTCCTTTTCATAGCTGAATAATGTTCCATTTGGTTTTTCATTCACCCATCCGTGGACACCTGGGTTGCATCCACCCGGTGGCTACTGTGAAGACGCCGCTATGAATATGGGTGTGCAAATCCCCAAGTTCTTCGAGGGTCTTGCAGTGCGCGTTTGCCGATTATGTTAAACATTAAAATAACTTTTAAAGGGGAAAACAACAAAAGAATCATTCCCTTCTGGATAATGAGTTTCTGTTGAGAGTACTGAGCTATTGTAGCAATCACAGGAAGTATGCATTCTTTGCATTCAAACTCAACCTGGGTTAAAATTTTGATTATTAGCACTTAAAAGCTTTGTCAATTTAGACAAACAAGATTCACTTTCTTGACAAACAAAATGAAAAGATACAGTTCTTTCTAACCCTAGCTCTAATCCTAACTCACACACACACACACACACACACACACACACACACATACATACTCACACACACACACACACACACACACATTCTCTCCCTCCCTCACACACTCACTCACACACCCTATGAGTTCCCACCACTGCTGCAACTAGAACCACAAACTTAGTGACTTTCTACAGCACAAATCTATGGTCTCATGGGTGGAGTCCAGGTGTCCTCAGGGCTGCATCCTTCTGGAAGCTTCCACAGACAGTCTGTCTCCTCCCATCCTTTCCTGTCTTGGCCTCCCAAGCACCTCCACCTCCACGGCAGCAGTGCAGCAGGGCGCCTGCACCATCGCTCTGACCTCGCGGCCTCCCTCTCTGCTGCAAGGACCTGTGGTCGCCCTGCACCCAGCAGGACAGTCTCCTGGTTAGGTCAGCGGGGAGAGCCCCAGCTCCAGCCACTGCTCACTCCTCTTCACATGCAGCACATGACAGAAGCCCAGGTTCCGGGGACTGGGGGTGGACATCTTTGCGGGCCATTGTCTGCCCACCACGGCCATGCACACACACCCTTTACCGTCCACACTGGCACACACTCGCACACTCACTCGCACTGACGCCCTCACAAACACTCAGGGACCAAGATCTGGCGGGAAAATGGGTCCCAGATGTTTTCCAGCCTGGTTTTGCCGGAGACAAGAACCCAGTGCCAGGGTGGGGGGTAGAACTGGGCTGGGTAGCCAGGAGCGAAAGTCAGAGCGAGAGGGTGTGAGTGAAGGGGCCGGCAGATTCCAGAGGCGGGCGGCTGTGCCCAAGGCTGGCTTTCCCCGTCTCCCTCTCTCTCTGGGTCTCTTTCTGTTCTGTCCACACCACACCCGTGCCTGGGTGGGCTGGTCCCACGACGAGGCGCCTGTGAGTGGGGGCACTGCTTTCCCCATAGCTGGAGACGAGGCATGCTGGAACCCAATCCCCTGTCTGATGGGTGGTCTGTTCCCCGCCCCTCCCAGCCTCTCCCCCATGCCCCCACCCCTGGTGGAATATTATGTCTTTGCAACTATGGACTCGGCCAGCACAGAGCGCTTTCCTTGCTGCTTCAATTAGCACATGAGAAATAAGCGATAGAAATCACAGCTCACTTAACGTTAATGATTTCCCTGGCAATGGAGATTAATATTGAACTTGTTACTTGCCGTGAGAATAGCCAGCACACAGGAACCCACACCCTCAAGGAATGGCAGGGATCTAACCCATCCGTCCCCAGACCCAGGCCCCTGGCAGCTCTGGTGGCCAAATGGCTCCCAACGGGTTGCTGGAATCGCATCCAGCAGTTTGGGCAAGTTCAAGGCTGGCCCTGAGGGGTGGAGGCCCCCCACAGAGGGGGCCGGAGTTCCAGGGCAGCTGGGTGAGTTCTGGGGTTCCTGTGTCCCCTAGGACTGGCAGTCCTCCCCACAGGGACTGCGGGCCTGGGCTTGGCTGCCCCTGTGTCCCCAGCCTCTCTGGGAGGAGCTCCAGTGACAGGCGTTCCGATCGGGGGTCCTGGGGGAATGGGCTGGTGGGTGAATGAATGGGCGAGAGAGGGGATAAAAGGGGGGGCAGTGCCATCCCAAGTGATGGGAGAACGTGAATGAGGCTGCTCACCCAGCACCAAAGAGCGAGCAGAAGCGGGACCAAGAGCCAGAGGTCCTGGTGTGCGACCCAAGCCTCTGTCTGTAGCTCCACGCGCAGCCAGCAACCCAGGCGGGCTTCACAGAGGAAGCAGTCTGGGAAAACAAACAGCGTCTTAAGGAGAGAAGGGAATTCAGCAGAAGAATTGGGAGGTGGTAAGATCTGAAACCAGGAATGTGGAGGCATGAAGGTGGGACAGAGAGGGGTGTGTGTGTGTGTGTGTGTGTGTGTGGTGTGTTCCCTCTGGCACATGCAGAAAGGATCCAGAGGGATGATACTATTAATAACTACATTTGTGTGGTTTACAGTGTGCTTCCTCCCGTCACCGGGGAATTCTCCAGCAGGTCTCTGTGGCGGGTATTTGACCCATTACTAAGGTGACCAGACGTCCCGCTTTTGGTGGGACAGTCCTGATTTTTACCAATTTATCCCGAGTCCCGCAGCGTTATAAAAAGTCCCAATTCTTTCCAAAAACTGCGACTTTTTTAAAACGCCGCAGGACGTGGGACAAATTGTTGAAAATCGGGACTGTCTCACCAAAAGCGGGAAGTCTGGTCACCTTACCCATGAGAGAACAAGGAGCCCAACTTGCGGGAGGTGGAATACATCGCCCAGGGCCACAGAAATGGAGAGGCATCAAGCGAGCAGAGTGTGAACTCCAGCCCCTGGTCCAGAGCCTGAGCCTCCTCTCCCCTCTCCACCCAGGAGCTCCTGCCCACGGAGCCCCTGGCTTGGCCAGCAGCCTCCCCGTCAGGATGCGGCGATAACGAGAGGCTCACCTCAGCTGCCCCCACAGCTCCCCTCCTGGAGCCTTTCCCGGCCGGCCAGCAGCCAGGGCAGAAGCACGACCCTGGCCCTTCTAGCTTCTATTGCAAGTTGGTTGTCTATACTTCAAGCAGCCCGCCACCTGCTCCCTCCAGACCTTAAGTGTTTGGGGGCCCCAAAGTTCTCATCCCAAAAGGCCAAGCCATGGTGTCACTTCTGGCCACTGAGTGTACCTGTATCTCCAATGGGAACCAGAAGTATTCCAGGTTTTTGCTGGGGATCAACCACCTATTCGCCCTGAGCCTTCCATCAGCCAGTGCAAAGGGGAACAATGATCAGGTGCACGATTTCTAGTATCTTTGATATCAAATAAATGAGGTACTCAAGAGAAGTACCCTGAGTGGCCAGATGATTATGCATTCAAGATCATAATAATCTGGCTGCTCAGTATATATATGAATTCGTGCATGGGTAAGGTCTGGCCAGCCTGGCCAGGGGACAGGGGACATGGGTGGTTAGCCGGCCTGCCTACTGGTTGAACTCCTGGTCAAACAAACAATTTGCATATTAGCCTTTTATTCTATAGGATATACACTGAGTGGCCAGATTATTCGTTCAGAGATCATAGTAATCTGACCACTCTGTGTATGTCTTCCTAGAATCCAGCTTCCAGACTCCCAGACCCATGCTATTACCAATAAAGAAATAATCCACCGAGATGGAAGCATTTCCGAGCTGCCTGTGTAAGCTCTACAGGTATGAGGGCACAGGACAGTCAGCATGGAAACCACACACATAAGGACATGCCTCAATTTACATAGAAGAGGTGCAGAAAGCTGGACCTTGCATGCAGCGATCACAGATCCATGAACAGAGAGACAAGAACCACGGGGCCAGGACAGCATTAAAGTATGTGTCTTCCTGTCACATCACCACTCAGTGCCTCAGTTTACCCATGTGAAGAGGTGAAGTTAAACTAAACCAGAGATCTTCAGGGGCTGATCCGAAGGGAGACATTTTTTTAAATATATTTTATTGATTTTTTTACAGAGAGGAAGGGAGAAGAATAGAGAGTTAGAAACATCAATGAGAGAGAAACATCAATCAGTTGCCTCCTGCACACCTCCTACTGGGGTTGTGCCCCCGCCAAGGTACATGCCCTTGACCAGAATTGAGCATGGGACCTTTCTGTCCACGGGGCGACGCTCTATCCACTGAGCCACACTGATTAGGGCAAGAAGGAAGGGAGACATTTTAAAGGCAAACTTTGAAACGGGAGAGCTGCTAATGACGGACATGCCTTCCCCCCAAAAGTCTTGCTCTACAGAGACACCCTCCCCGCCAGGAAGAAACCTAATCTAGGTGGAGATTGCAACGGGTAAGAGGAATACTGATGTTTAAGAAGCATCGCCCTTCGGAGATCCAATAAGAACAAAGGCTGAATCGCTCTGAAATGTTAATAAGAGCTAGCGGAAAAATAGACTTCCAGATGTAAAACCACACACACACACACACACACACACACACACACCCCTCCATCATGGCCCACGAAGCTTCACCTCCTGATCCGAAGCATCTCATTATGCAATCACCACAGAAAATCACGGCACCGGAGGGGTCTTCCGAGATCATCCAGCCACCGCTTTTCAATATTTCCTTTAATCCACACACCGCCCTTCCTTCAAATGAAATCTCACACCGAACGGCGGGAATCAGACGGCGCTGGCTGAAGGCGGGCTCACGGAGACGGATGCCTGTCGTGTGGCACGGGGACACATGTCCCTCCACAGAATGCCGGGGGCCCCAGAGCCCCTGGGGAGAGCCACGGGTCTCACTCGATTTAGAACCCTATACACAGCAAGTGGGAGCAGGTGGGGACTGGGTAGGCTTCTTCTGCTCACCCTGGTGTCCAGGATCATCAGACACACCCTCCCTCCCTCCGGTGGAGGAGGCCTGGGGACTCGGGACCCTGGAAGTCATTCTGGCCCATCCCCGCCCTCTCCCGCACCTCATTGGCTGCCCTATTCTTTGAGTGTTGCCTTCACACCAGCTCTGAGGCCCTGCTCTGCCCACCTCCCAAGCCGAGCCAACACCTCTTCATGGGAAGGGACACCGGCCCTCGGTGGCCTCTGAGGGACCCCGCCACGTGACCATGCGCGAAATTCCTGAAGCTGATGGCAAAGCCAGTCCCTCAGTGGCCATAACTACCTTGAAAATGATGTCATTTCTCTCTTAATCCTTTTTTTTTTTTAATTTAATTTGCCCCGATGTTTTGTGGGGGTTTTTTTGTTGAAGAATGAATGATAGCTCCTGGTAAAAGGGGTGACCCCTGGATTTGTCTCCATATCTTAGCAATCTGTCCCATCACCCCTCCAAGAGCCGTCCTGATGCTTTTATTAGCAACCTTTACACTTTGCCGAAATTAAAATGAAGACATGACATTCATATGTAAATCCAGGTACCTTCGGAGTTCCTCTTCTCCTTTATCCCGCTCACAAAATTGCAGATTATTAGGAAAGGTCTGAAGAGCAGGAGACAATCTTCTGAGAACGGGAGGGAGGCGGAGCGAGACAGAGGAGGTGGAGAAGGCCCGGGCTTCGACCTTGACCTTCTCCTTCATGTCAGACGCCTCTCAGGCTGTGGTCTCATGGCTCATACACTGTGTGAGCCCCGCCACAGAATACATTACTTTTCAATGATGATCCTGCTGTTCCAGCGCCATTTTTTAAGTTGTATTAACTGCATTGGGGTGACATTGGTTAGCGGAAGTGTGTGGGTTTCCCCTCTCCAGGGCTACCCTCTGGCGCCTCTGCACATCGCCCTGTGCGTCTGAAAGGACTTCCTCTGTGGCGTCGCTTTGGTGCCTCTGTTGCAAGTCACTTGCTCTGGGAATTGTGTCTCTATGTTAGGCTCTGACTCTGTTCCTTAAATAGATGCATCCATGTTTATCACTACATCCCGCCGTTCTGATGACAGTAGCTTCTGTGATCCAGCAAAGAGGTGGGAATTAAATCTGTCATGAGATCCAACCACACCACCATCAGAATAACTCAGAAAGACCCACAACACCAAATGCCGGCATGGATGGTGAGTAACCGGAACTCAGATGCATTGCTGGCGGGAATGGAAAACAGCACAATCACTTGGAAAGCTGCTAATGCTCTGGCCCTGGCCAGTGGTGGTAGATGGTTAGAATATCAGCCCACGCACCGAAGAGCCTAGGGTTCGATTCCCCATTAAGGGCGCGTACCTGGGTTGCATGTTCTATCCCCGACCCTCACACAAAGGAAGAAAATCGTAATAATAATAATAATAATAATAATAATAATGGCCCTACCTGGTTTGGCTCAGTGAATAAAGCGTTGGTCTGCAGACTGAAGGGCCCCAGGTTGGATTCTGGTCAAAAAGCCTTGATTGCGGGAACATCCCCGGTGGGGGGTGTGCAGGAGGCAGCTGATCAATGTTTCTCTCTCATCGATGTTTCTAACTCTCTGTCCCTCTCCCTTCCTTGCTGTAAAACAATCAATAAAATATATTTTTAATGAAAATGGCCCCGGTCTGTCCCCAACAGGAGCCAACAATGCTCTCATGAACTCTTTGCTGTTGTCTCCAAAGTCTAGAAGGCCAGGTCATTGCCCCCATTGTGCAGAGGAGGCAAATAAAGTGCCCCCAGCAAGTGCAGCCCTCGCTCCGCTCCACATCTGGATGTCACATCATCGCCCTGAACCCATGGCCGTTTCTGGCTGCCCAGAGGGGCTTCGTCGGAGAGAGGGGGAGAACAAAGACTGGCGTCAGGGGCTTTGGGCTGATCTTCCAACAGCAGGACCCTGGAGCCAGGCACACGTCACTCACCGTCACCGTAACCCCACCCGGGCCACCTCACTGAGGCCTCGCTCCTCCCCTGCAGGCCATCGCAAGTTGCAGGACCCAATGAGGCCAGGGACACTCACTCCTCTGGAGGCCTAACGCCGACCAGGAAGCTGCCTCTTTGGTGCGGTCTCCGGAAGCCTCCCCTTTCCTGGCACCCAGCGTCCCCTGGCTGGCACCCACAGCCTCTGTGACACCGGGGTGGCCCGGAGCCGGGTCTGGAAAACAAAGGCCCTTTCCCTTCTCTTCCAAAGAGGGTTAAATCACTTGACCTCTCCGGACTCATCGGCAGAAACAGGAAGTGCGGGATACTGTGCCATGACCAGTGTGTGCCCATTCCGCCTGGCCATCTATGTCCCATTCTGGGAGTTATCGACACAGACACCTGCGCTCGCGGGTTTGGTAAAGAAGGCACCGCCAATCCACCTCGCAGCCAGGCGACTCTAGACGCGGAGCTGCCGTGAGAGCCGCTGCCAGAAAGTCACATTGTCTTCCCTCCGATGCGCCTCAGGTTTTATCTTCCCTTTTATTCTTCCTGTCCTTGCCCGTAAGGTCTTTTTATTCATTTTTCACTTTTTAATGTTTATTTTTTTAAATAAATATTTATTGTTCAAATTACTACAATTGTTTCTCCTTTACCCCGCTCCTCTCACCCGGACCCCACTCCACCCTCTGCCCTTCCCTTCTCTCCCCGCTCCTCCCACTGTCCTCATCCATAGGTATAAGATTTTTGTCCAATCTCTTCCTGCACCCCCACACAGACACCCCTTCCCCCATGAGAATTATCAATCCCCTCCCGTTCTATGTCCCTGATTCTATTATATTCATCAGTTTTTTCTGTTCCTCAGATTTTTAATTCACTTGACTTTTAGATTCACTTGTTGATAGATAGGTATTTGTTGTTCATAATTTTTATCTTTACTTTTTTCTTCTTTTTCCTCTTTTTAAAAAGCACCTTTTAGCATTTCATATAATACTGGCTTGGTGGTAATGAACTCCTTTAGCTTTTTCTGATCTGTGAAAAAGAGAGCTGCTTCCAGAAGCACAAGGACCAAACAAGCCCAGGAGGGAGGCGTTCACGTCGTCCCAGCTGCATCTCAACTCCCAACCACGATGAGCACGCAGGGCGTCATCTGTGCCAGGGCTGCTCAGACACAGCGTGAGTCCCTGGCAGTGCGGGTTCCGCGGCCTGGAGACCCGCCTGCCTGAGACCCGGGGGCGGCCATCACTCACACTGCGCTCGCTCTTGCAGCCCCACGGCTCGCTCCTCGCTGCCTAACAGGGCAAGTAAAGAACGTTTGTTTAATTGCCCATTCATTCAGACCTTCTACACCTCAAGCTGTCTGCAAATTTGAAAGAGACATTCTTACTTGATCTAAAAAAAAAAAAAAAAAAAAAAAAAAAAAAAAAAAAAAAAAAAAAAAAAAAAAATTAAAAATACGTGTCTTACCAAGAGGGTTGCAAAATTCCCTTCCTTCCGGGACCTTTCTTTAATACATTTTTATTGATCTCAGAGAGGAAGGGAGAGGGAGAGAGAGAAACATCCATGATGAGAGAGAATCATGGATCAGCTGCCTCTTGCACGCCCCCTACTGGGGATTGAGCCTGCAACCCCGGGCCTGTGCCCTGCCCTGGAATTGAACCGTGACCTCCTGGTTCCTAGGTCGATGCCCAGCCACTGAGCCATGCCAGCCGGTCCCTCAAAGCCTTCATGCTTTCTCACAGGCTGGAGGACGGGGGTGGCAAAGGGGTGATTTGATGGCCCAGCCATACAAAATGCAGGACAATCACCAAGTCCCTGAATGAGTCTCTGATTTCTTAAAATGCTACGTGAATATTGCATCCTACCGTCTATCACTTCTGTGTTTCATTTTAATACACTCATGACGTCTTAGATTAATTACCATCAGCAACCAACAAAACGAGACTTTCCTACCCGCCCCGCTGTTATTAAGCAAGGGCCACTGACTTGATTGTTATCGATGTTATGAAACGTGGCTGAATGAGAGAGAATTTACGTCCGATCGTGCACCCGTGCTGCATCCGGGCAGCCTCTGTTTTCTCCGCATCCTTCTCTCTCACAAGACGTAAAACCGGCCACGTGCCTCTGCGGACGCAGGCACCGTGGGCTCTGTCTCCGCTCACAGCTCTGTCCAGGCCCTGGCCTAGAGGAGGGGCCCAAACACCCCGAAGGGTGGCAGGGCCCATCGGGCCGGTGAGTCGGTGCCTATGATTCCAGCTCCTTGCCGAGCGGCTAAGGCACTGGTGTGTGAGGCCCTGAGCCACCAGCCAGGATGTTTCCAGAATGTCAGACACAGCTGTCAGTGAGCACTTCATCCCCGGAAACCAGCTTCCTCTGAGGACGCCCGCCGGGCAGCCCTGAGGGTCACTGCAGGACGCTGTGGTCCTGGCACCCTCCCCTGAAGGTGGCAGAGCTCTCCCCTGTGGGTGCGGAGAGCAGCAGACGCGGAAGGAAATGGCTTCCGAGCAAAGGTGCTCCCTGAGCCGTGTCCGGGCTCCTGGGGACTGCTCCGTGCTCAGGTCATGGGTGCGCTCTGACCTCCTGGAAGAAACATAAACCATCAGCCCAGGTCAGCAGCCCTGCCCGCACGCATGTCTGCCGCGGAGGGAGGGGGTGTGTATGCATGGGTTTGTATTGTATATGTATATATGTGTGTGGTCTGTGTAGGGTGTGTGTGTGTATGTGTGTGTGTGTGTGTGTGTGTGTGTGTGTGTATGGTGTGTGTGGGGGGGTGTGATATGCATGGGTATGTATATGTGTGTGTGTGTGTGTATGGTGTGTGTGGAGGGGTGTGTGTGATATGCATGGGTATGTATGTGTGTGTGTGTGTGTGTGTGTGTGTATGGTGTGTGTAGGGGGTGTGTGTGGCATGTGTAAGGTATGTGTGAATATGTGTGTGTGTGAGGTGTGCATAGGGTGATGTGGAGTATGTAGAGAGTGTGCTTATGTGTGTAGGGGGGGTATGTGTGTATAGGGGGTGTATGTGGTATGTGTAGGGTATGTGTGTATGTGTGGGTGTATGTGTGTGTGTGTATGTATGCACATGTGTATGTGTGATGGTGAGTGAGTGTGCAGGCATGCTCTCACTTAGCCTGATCTGGCATGCACACAGGAGGAGGGAATGGGTAGAGCACAGGGCTGGCTGCGGACGGAGGACCTCGCTGCTATCCTGGCCTGGTTACCTGGGCTGCTGTGACCACTTATCACACATTTATCACTGGTGTCTCCCTCCTCCATGCCGGGCTCTGCTGTCTAAGCCTCTGCAGGCGAGGTCCGCTCCTGGCCTAGCCCAGGCCCCCAGGCTCCCCAGCGGCCGGTGGGTAGCCGGCTTACACGTGTGTCAGTGCTGCTCGGCCACTCCTGGTGTCCGTGCTGCTCTTTGACTTCCTGTGGCCACTCCACCTGGAGACGCTGGGCCTGGAGGGGCATCTAGCTGACCTGCCTCAGGTCCCCGGCCACCCCTGGGCGAAGGCCAGAGGGGACACTCAGGGGCCGGGCCCACTGACAAGACACACAGATTCGTTCTCCCTGTCCCCCCACCCACCCCCACCCCCCGAGAAAGCCGGGGTGCTGGCGCCGAAGATGGAGTCAATGACAGTCCTCCCGCAAGAGGCGGCGGCCCTCACAGCCGGGCGCCACGGGCATTTGATGTGCAGACCCAGCCCCCCGAGGTGAGAGAGCTGCTCTCTCCCGCGTCCCCCAGCCCCTCCCCACGCACACGGAGCCCTCGCGATGAAATATTGCAGGTGAGCAGATGCCGTTTCCTTAAATCAGGACGTTTGTCAGCGAGCTTTGACAGGTCCTTGTCAATAACGACAAAAGATCCAACACATGTGGCCGCCCCGTGCTGGGGGGAGAGGGACAGCACGTGTGCTCTCCCCACACGGTGCTCCGGCCTTGAAGTGAAATATTTTTTCCTCATTGGCCAGAATTTATGAGGTTCCCCAAGGTTCAATCTTCCGCTCAAACTTTGATCTGGAGTGATGCTTCCGTCAAGCAGCACACCCAAGACAGAAGGAATCCAAATCAAAAGCAGGGAGCTCGGGGTTCCCGGGGGTGGGAACGTTTTGCCGTCGAAACCCAGCGCCCCCGAGACTGGCTATGTGATGCAGGCAGGGAGGCCGAACCCCAGTGTCTGTCCCTGGGAAGTCCGAGTAGAAGCAGAAACCCATTACTTGGGCAACTGTGATCATTTATCACGCATCATCTCATGCGTGCTCAATAAACCGCCACTGGCCGAGAGTGGGTGCCATGCAAGTGTGAGGCGCAATATTTCTCTCCCTCACAGTGACTTTATAAGGCCGTTTCATTCCCATTTCACAGATGAGCAAACCGAGGCTCAGACGGGATGTCAGCGCCTGACTTTTCCAAAGCTGACAGGCTCTGTCAGAGCCCCCGGCTGCCTAAGCCACTGGGAATTCCTTCCGCTGCTGTGAGCACCCCAAAGGGTCATGCACCCCGAATGGGCCCTGAAGGGTCAGACGTGAGGCTTCCTGCTCCCAGGTAGGACCCTGAGCAGGTGGCACCCCAGCGGGTCACCGGTGAGCCATGACCTGGGGTGGTCACTTTCGATGTGTCAGGACATTGTAAAGGTTGGCAAGCGCCATGCACGTGGAGGAGCTGAGAACTACCCAAAGGTAAGACAAGAGCTGACTCATTTCCAAGCTCCCGTTCACAGAGCCACCTGAAAGGGGACCCGGCCGAAACCGGTTTGGCTCAGTGAATAGAGCACATGTGTCAAACACAAGGCCCGAGGGCCAAATCCGTCCCGCCAGGCCTTGCAATGTGGCCCGCACCGTGCTGTCATCACTGCACTCCGCTGTGTTTCCATCACAATGACAGTTTATGACTGTTCAGTAAACCATTCGGCCCGCGATTTAGGCTGGATTTTAGATTTTGGCCCCTTCTCTGATTGAGTTCGACACCCCTAGAATAGAGTGTCGACCTGTGGACTAAAGGGTCCCGGGTTCAATTCCCATCAAGGGCATGTACCTTGGTTGCGGGCACATCCCCAGTGGGGGGGGGGGTGCAGGAGGCAGCAGGTCGATGATTCTCTCTCATGGATGTTTCTAGCTCTCTATCCCCTCTCTCTTCCTCTCTGTAAAAAAATCAATTATATATATATATATATATATATATATATATATATATATATATATATATATTTTTTTTTTTTTTTTTTCCTCACCAGTGGCTCCACAGAGACTGTCCCCGATTCCTCCCTGGGCACTGCCAGTCTTCTCTGCTTTTCAAAGGAGCAAACCACGTCCGGGCGGCCACACCTGTTTTCCCTGAGACCAGCCTCTCCGACCACCACCCTCTCCACGGGGCGGGCGCTCTGTCTGGACGTGGGAAGTGACAGCGAGCAGGCGGGGCAGCGGGTCACCCAGGGTGCGAAAGGTGAAGGAATTTCAATAACGCCATCCCCTTTCTGATCCGGGCCGAAATGAAAAGTCCTCATTATTAAATCACAAAGCAATTAAAAAATTAAAAATTCCATAAGCCCCTACATGAAAGAAAGACAAGTGTTTAATGATGGATCAGAGCGTGGAAGTGGGGGCAGAGAGAAAGTAAAAGCCCGCTGTCTCCAGGGGCGCCCCCCCTCCCCGCCCCCCGGGCGGCGAGCGTGGCTCCTGCCCGCACCCTCATGCCAGCGCGAGAACTAATAAACCCCGCTCCCCTGCCTGCGAGCCACGCCGATTCATATCTGCCTACCTTGTTACCTAATTCATTATGGAATAGCAGTTAATTTGATTTGATATTATTTTAATAAAATTCTGTAATATATTAGATTGTTTCAGGCTATCAAAATAATTTTCCAATTATTACGGTTACTCAAGCAAGTCTTTCTCTCCCCCTCCGTGAGCGGCAGTTGGTCTGACTCGGAATATATTAGCTGCTACAGCTTCATCCCGGCCAGGGAGCCGGGGACCCGGGCAGGGTTACCCCGAGGAGCTCGCGCCAAGAACCGGGGTGCACAGTTCACAGCGGAGGGACGTGGACCTGTGACCTCGTGTCTCTCTGGCCACTGAGCTGGCCCCTCTTGGACCACTGCGTTACCTGTGAAGGGAATATGGAGAGAAATGTTTATAAAAATTACCTTGGAGCCCAGTGAGTGTAGGACTGGGAAGCTGGGTGATCAATAACACCTGGTGGAGAGGGTTGCTCAGTGGTTGCACAGCGACCTATGAACCAGGAAGTCACCGTTGGATTCACAGTCAGGGCACATGCCCGGGTGGCAGGCTCAATCCCCCGTGGAGGGCATGCAGGAGGCAGCTGATCAGTGGTTCTCTCGCATCATGGATGTTTCCCTTTCTCTTTCCCTCTCCCTTCTTCTCTGAAATCAATAAAAATATTTTTTACGTTCAAGGTCAATGCTCCTCCCTCTGTCGGCTTCTGACCCCCCTGAACCGCCAGCTCATTGTGCAGAAAGTGGAGAAGCTTGTCTTATTGGCAGTGCAGCCTGAGCCACCTTGGACCATCCCCTTTTTAAGCTGTGGACGCAGACGGACAATTGGCCTAAAACACTGATCCCCTGACTTCCTCGCCAGTCTGCTTGGGAGGGGAGGAAGTGGGGGGGGGGGGAGTCAAACCCTCGGGAGGGAACTTGGGGCCACGCCGCTGTGCTGGGAGCTGGGAGCTGGTTTGGGTCCCTATGTGGCGGTGGGTGAGCCTGACCCTCCGTGTCTGCTCCATGTCTGTGCCCGAACTGGGGACTCTGGTTTCTCCACATTGTCCCTCCGGGGCGAGCTGGGACGGTGGGAGCACCGTCACTCACTGGTTCATTCAGCAAACACTAGTGGAGCTCCGAGGATGTGCCCAGTGCTGTGTGTGGGGAGTGAGGCCGGCAGAGCCCCCCCTGCACAGAGCTTGTGGGGCGCCCATGCCCGGCACACACTAGGGTACCAGGCACCCGATGGACAACAGGTGCCAGATATTAACCAGATAATCCCGTAAGCACACTGTAAGTGAGAGAGTCCAATCACTATGTACTAACCTGTGTGGGGCAAGCACAGCCGGCAGTGACAGCCGCCTGCCCACGGAAGTCCTGGGAGCTCTAGAGAGGGAGCAGGGAGGGGCCATGCAGGGAAGAAGGAGGGAGGAGGGAGGAGGGAGGAGGGAAGAGGGAGAAGGGTGGAGGCAGGAGAAGAGGGAGAAAGGAGGAGGGAGGAGGGAGGAGGGAAGAGGGAGAAGGGAGGAGGAAGGAGGGAAGAAGGAGGAGGGAGGAGGGAGAGGATCCAGGCTGAGCAGAAGCAAAGGCCCCTGAGGAAAGGCTGGCCGAGGGACTCAGGGAACAAAGAGGACCGCTGTCAGGGAAGAAGGGGTGGGTGAGTGGGCCGGTGGGTGGAGGCCAGGTCCCCAGGCCCAAGGGCACCTGCAGGTCATGGGCTTGACCCCGTGAGCCACCAGAGCAGTGAGGGCTCAGGCTTGGGAGCGCTGCGCTCAGACCTGAGTTGTGAGCAGCACCCAGATGGGGTCCTCGCGCTCTGGAGGGAGCAGGGAGGGGCACGTGGAGAGGGAGCTCTCCGCTGGCTCCCCACCCAGAGGGCGGGCCTTTCGGGGGCCGGAAGGGGCCAGGGCTGTTTCAGGAAGGGACCGTGCCTCCAGGCAGCGGGGTCAGCTCATGCTCAGGTGATTGCCATCGGTTCCACGGCGTTTCTCTGAAACCCCGAAGCCCAGAGCGGAGTCTGTGGGAAGAGCTGCGGAGTCCCCCGCTGCCGGAGGCAGCCAGCCCGGCCAGCATCCGCTGGGACCACCAGAGGGACTGTTGTTTCTCATTAAGCCTATCTGGTCTCCATCAGAGGTGGGGGAGGGGGAGGATGTCTTCAAATGCAAAGGCAAACGCTTTGAACAGACCCCCCCCCCCCAATCAGCAGCCATTGGGGGCGGCCCAGGAGGTCCCAGACCGTGACATGTGCCGGCATCTGTCCTGTCACAGCGGGAGGGAGGGGCCGGGGCCAAGAGTGGGACTGGGCTGCTGCGGGGCTGCCTCAGATCTGAGGATACCTCCGAGAAGCCCTCTTCTCGCCCGGCCCCCGCACGGCTCAGTGGGTTGAGTGTTGTCCCAGGCACTCAAAGGTCGCCAGTTCTATTCCCTGTTCCCTGGGTGAGGTCACATGTCCAGGTTTCAGATTCAGTCCCCAGTTGGGATGCATATGGGAGGCAATGGCTCCAAGTATCCCTCTCACATCGATGTTTCCCTCTCTCTCTCTCTCTCTCTCTCTAAAAAATTAACAAAAAGATAATTTTGTAACAAGGACTTTTAAGAATACCTCTTCTCTCGCCGCAGCGATCTTAGAATGAGCGAGTCACTCCTTCAGCTCCTGGCCTGGCTCAGGGGTGCAGAGGACAAGGGCGCCCTTCCCACAGGAACTCCTGGGAATGGAGAGAAAGGCACAGACGTGAGGGATGGCGGACAGCTCTTACGGCCGCTGTAATAAGTATCCCCCAAAACATGTGCCCCAGTCACGCCACGCAGCTAACCTATCCCAGGTCTTCTCGGCACACAGCCCTCACCTCCTGTCCCTCCGCCTCTGGGCGCTCTCCAGCCCGCCTGGCCCCCCCGACCTCCCAGAGAAGCCTGCCTTGCCCCTCCCACGGGAAGGGAATGTTGCCACTGGACGAGACGCCCCTCCAGGGTGGAAACGAGGTCCGATGGCACACCTCAGGTGCTTGGGAAGGGTCATGGTTCAGAACCTTGGACCTGAGGGACTCACCTGCTCAGATGCCTGTGAAGCACTGAGTCCCCTCTGTGGTGCTGACGGCCTCTGAACAGCATCCGATTGGTTGCCTCCTGGCTCATGCTCCTCGGAGACAGCCAATCCCATCCTTGAGTGGCTTTGATTATTAAAAGGGCATTTCTCGCCGAAGCCGGTTTGGCTCAGTGGATAGAGCATCGGTCTGCGGACTGAAAGGTCCCAGGTTCGATTCCGGTCAAGGGCATGTACATTGGTTGCGGGCACATCCCCGGTACGGGGTGTGCAAGAGGCAGTTGGTTGATGTTTCTCTCTCATCAACGATTCTAGCTCTCTATCTCTCTCCCTTCCTCTCTGTAAAAAATCAATAATATATATATATATATATATATATATATATATATATATATATATATATATATATAAATTTTAAAGGGCATTTCTCACCCTCGCTCTGTGGCTCAGTGGATAGAGCATCAGCCTGCAGACAGAGGGGTCCCGGGTTCCTCCCCAGTCAAGGACACATGCCTGGGTTGTGGGCTTGATCCCCATTGGGAGAGCTGCAGGAGGCAGCTAATCAACGATTCTCTCTCATCGTGGATGTTTCTATCTCTCTTTCCCTCTCCCTTCCTCTCTGAAATCAATAAAGTTATTAAAACGGGGGGGGGGGCACTTCCCATATGAAGCCAGAGCTGACCACCCACAGCGCCCGCTTCCTGCTCCTTTCCGTTCTTTGGGACCCAGAGTAAGCTGTGCCCTCGCCCCCTCCTTGGCACCCCAGGTGTCTGAAGACAGTGGGTGGCCTGATGCCCCTGCGTTTTCTCACAGATGGCATCCCGGGTCCTCTCACTCCTCCTCGTGTAACTTCTTTTGAAACTCTTGGACCAGCTTGGCCACCTTCCCGGGACCTGCCTGTGGTTCCTTAAGATGCCCTAGTCAACATTTTAGGGGGGGAGAGGGGGAATAGAAGGGAGGAGGGAGCCGGGGGACCTTTCTCTGGGCAGAGTGCCTGCCAAGGAGCCGGGGGCGGCGTGAGAGCTGTGTGCCAGTTAGCTGTGAGTGGTCTGCATGCTGTTCGCCCTCTATCTGCCGACAGGAAGTGAGGAGAATGGTACCCCATGCCCACCAGATGGGCTTTCCCGAGGACGGGATGGAAGACGCCACAGAGCCCCTGACACGCTCCGTGTGCCCCTCGGGCAGCAATAACCACACCTCCTAAGCCCCCCACGTCCCAGGCTCTGCCCCGATCTTAAACCCCTGTCTGGAGGCCCCTGTTTTTAAACGCCTCCCTAATAACTGGGTAAGAAATCAGACAAGAGAAAGGAAACGAGGATAAATCTGGAACAGAAGAAAAAAAAAAAAGGATTGTTTAACTGGATTACCGTCATCCAACTGTCCAACAACCCCCATGCCAAGGAACCTGACGGGTCCCACGTTCGTTTTGAAGGTCAATGCTGAAAACAACCACTTTTTTAATGAGGTTAAAAACATGTAATAATTCTCCAGGCAATTAAGTGAATATCACCTGCGTTTCCTCTCCCCAAGTTTGTCATTTCCAACATTTCTCCTAAAGGGTAGAGTGGCTCTGTCGGACCCAATGATATCCACCCCCCACCCCCCAAATTGGATGGAAACTCAAAAGTCACAGGATCAGGGCCCACCGCCCCAGTGAGGACAGAGGCTCCATCTCCCTGAGTCTATCCGTTCCAGACAGAGCTTCTCGGGAACCTCCGCCCATTTGAAAGGCCGTGACCAGCCCAAACCGGTTTGGCTCAGTGGATAGAGCGTCAGACAGCGGACTGAATTCCCAGGTTCAATTCTGGTCAAGGGCACGTACCTTGGTTGCAGGCACATCCCAAGTGGTGGGTGTGCAGGAGGCAGCTGATCGATGTCTCTCTCTCATCGATGCTTCTAACTCTCAATCCTTCTCCCTTCCTCTCTGTAAAAAATCAATAAAATATATTTTTTTAAAAAATGAAAGGCCGTAACCTGAGCAAGCATGGAGCAGAGAGCTCTCTAGGCGAGGCTCTGGGCGGTCAGGTGCCTGTGGCCTTCACCTTTGCATCTGAAGAGAGAGACTTGGAAGCAGAGAACGGACAAAGCCACTGACAAGATGCCGACTGGGTGACACTGTGCTTTAAAACGCCACACCGAGCCAGCCAGTGGCTCAATGGTGGAGGGTCAGCCTAGGAACCAGTAGGTTACTGTTTGATTCCCAGTCAGGGCACATGATCCGAGGTGGAGAGGTCGATGATTCTCTCTCATCATTGATGTCATTGATGTTTCTGTCGCTCTCCCCCTCTCCCTTCCTCTCTGAAATCAATACAAATTTTTTAAAAATAAAACGCACGCCCATGTCAGTGCCCATCTGTCAGACCGGTGGCCTGGGTCCGGGCCGTAACTGGAGTGCTGGGCTGGGGGCTGCAATGGCCAGGGAGGGCCCGAGTGAGAACCTTAGCTCGGTCCCTTACGGACTGTGAGATGCAGGAATGGAGGTGTTTAGATTACACATAATTACACACAATTACATTATTTCATCATAATGAGGACTTACCACCTCTTATCGGAGATAAGGTGCCCTCCCTCTTCGAGCCCCAGCCGCCCCAGATGTAAATGGTGATAGTGTCTGCGCCCCTCCCTCTCCCCCCCCCCCCCATATGCATAGCTGGCACCCTCCCTCTTCCAGCCCCAGCCGCCCCAGATGTAAACGGTGATAGTGTCTGCACCCCTCCCTCTCCCCCCCCCCATATGCATAGCTGGACACCCACGTGGTGCTGTTGGAGGGACTGACCCCGGGGCAGGCCGCAGGGTTCGCTTGTGCAGGCCCCTCCTCTCGGAGCCACAAGCCTCCCAGCTCAGCTGACAAAGGTCCCAAGTCGGGTTCTGGGCATGCTCTGCTGCCTACGCATGTCGGCACACACATGTTGCTGTCACACCCGCTCGTCCCAAAGTTAAAATAGGACACTCCCAGAATGCCAGTGGCAGTTGTTTAGAAGGTCAGTTTGGAGACAGCAGCCAGAATGCTTTGCAAATACACCGGGATCGCCGGCTTTGCGGTCTGGGTGGGCACTCCTTCCCATTCATCAGATAAGAATTCAAGAGCAAGACAGAGCCAGTCTGAGGCGCTGCCAGGCCCTGCCCTGGCCTGAGGGGCCCAGGTGGCACTGCCGGGTGGGAGGGCTCAGGTGGGCGGTTGGCACCCCAGGGAGCCTCGCCCTGATGTGATTTTCATAGCCGGTAAGTTCGCAGCCGCCGGGATACAGCGGTCCACTCTGCCTGCCAGGAACCTCCGTGCCGGGGTCCCACCTTCAAAGCTGGCGACACCACCGAGTCCAGTCTGACCCCAAAGGCCCTCCTCCCACAGGGAGCGGCCGTGTGCGTCCGGTCCTTCTCCCAGGCCTGCAGGATGGAGCTCCCTCCGCCCGCGTCCCTCAAACCCTGACCCACCGGGAACCAAGACCCCCAGGACTTGGCCGCAGACCCAGAACATTGTCTAAAGCGAAGGAATTCCCTCCTCAGAGAAAACCCGGGGTCTTCCAGGCCTGGGGTCTTAAAGCAGATACAAATGCAGATGCACTGGGCAATCGGGGGTGTCGTCCCCCACTCCATTCCTGGTCCTACTGGGGATCAGCAGGGATCCAGAGAGCAAATCTGAACACCACAGGCCAATCTCATCTCTTCACCTTACAGACGGGAAAACGGAGACCGGAAAAGGGGAGCGCGTTCCTCCGAGGCCCTAGCTCCTTTCGCTGGGGTGGCCAGTGTTGCCTGCAAAGGGCCAGGGAGCACACATTTTCAGCTGGGAGGCCGCATGGCCTGAGGCGGCTCCTCAGCCGTGGCCCGAGGCACAAAGGAGTCACTGACCACAGCGAAGCGCGGTTCCATCCATGGGAACCTGGGAAAACGTGCAGCCACGTTACACACCGGAGCCCGAGGTGGAAGCAACCAGGCGTCCGTCCCTTGAAGAACGAACGGGTTAGGGAGCGCGGTCCATCCACACAGCGGGTTATCCCTCGGCCTCACGCAGGGAGGGGATTCTGACACGCACCCACCCGGAGGGACCTGGAGGACAGGATGCTCAGGGAGACAAGTCAGTCACAAAAGGCCAGATGGTGTATGAGTCTCCTGACGTGCGGGCCCGGGCGGGGTCAAATACACGGAGAATTCACAGAAAGTGGAACGGGGTCCCCATGGCTGGGGGAGGGGATAGGAGGAGGCGGTGCTCAATTGGGGACAGAGTTTCAGTTTCGCAAGATGGAAAGTTCTGAATGTGGTGCATTGAAAAAGTGTGAAGATGGGCCCTGGCCTGTATCGCTCAGTGGGTTGAGCATTATCCTGTGCAACAAAAGTTCGCCAGTCCGATTCTATCGGGACACATGCCCAGGTTACAGGTTCAATCCCTGGTCCAGGCAAGAGCAAGAGAGAGCCAATCAATCTCTCTCTCTCTCTCTCTCTTTCTCTCTCTCTCTCTCTCATCTTCCTCCCTCCCTTCTCTTTGCCTCTTCCCCATTTCTCTTCCTCTCTCTAAAAAATCAATAATAATAATGAAATTTTAATGGTTAGGGTGATAAATTTTACATTATGTCTATTTCAGCACAATAAAAAAAATAATTAAAAAGGCAGCAGATTTGACCCATAGTTTTGACTCTGGCTTGCCAATCCCTGTGACAGCTCAGGCTGCTTGTCTCAGGACAGAAAGGCACCCGCAGAGTGGGTGGAAGGGCGCTAGAGAGGGAGGGAGGGAAGGAGGGAAGAAGGGAGGGAGAATGAGGAGACCGTGAGAAGGCGGCCGTCTGCAAGCCAGGAAGAGAGCCCTCACCAGAGCCCGCCCGAGTTGGCGCCTGCTCTCCGACTCCGGCCTCCAGCACCGTGAGAAGATGACGCTGTGCTGTTTCAGCCACCAGGTCGCTGGTATGTTGTCATGTCGTCAGCCGGAGCGGAGCGACTGAGCAGCTTCCCTGCCCACGTTCAAACCCCGGGTCTCCGTCACCAGGCCCAGGGCCCCTGGAGTGTATTTCTGTTCCCCTTCAGCTACAGAGACTTAGAGGCAAGGGGCAGGCGGACAAGGGATGGGGGAGCCTTCAGCATCTCTGCCGGAGCAGGAGCACCTGTGGGAAGAGGCGGGGCTTGCTCCAGAGCAGACCCAACGGGAAAGAGCAGAGGCAGCCTGAGACGGTGTGCGGCTAAGTCAGTTGCCCTAAGGTGCTCAGTCCCACTCTGACCAATGCAGAGTCCGGGCCTGAGAGCCCGGGCAGGTGGGAGCCCAGGTGTCTGCTCATGAATGACATCACTCACAGCTGGCCAGGCCGGGGGATCTGCAGCATCCGCCCCTGGGAAACGGTGGGCGGCTATTTACTTTTACACTTATTCCTTCTGACTGCAGCCCCACAGGGACAGCTCCTGCCTCTACGCACAGAGACTCAAGGCTCCTAGGCCAGTGGCCGGCAAACTCATCAGTCTGCAGAGCCAAATATCAACAGCACAACGATTGACATTTCTTCTGAGAGCCACATTTTTAAAACTTAATTAACTTCTGCCAAGACCGGTTTGGCTCAATGGATAGAGCGTCGGCTTGGGGACTGAAAGGTCCCAGGTTCGATTCCGGTCAAGGGCATGTACCTTGGTTGCAGGCATATCCCCAGGGGGGGGTGTGCAAGAGGCAGCTGGTCGATGACTCTCTCTCTCATCGAAGTTTCTAGCTCTCTATCTCTCTCCCTTCCTCTCTGTACAAAATCAATAAAATATAAAAAAAAAATAAAAATAAAAAAAACAAAACTTAATTAACTTCTTCTAATGCTACTTCTTCAACATAGACCTGCCCAGGCCGTGGTATTTAGTGGAAGAGCCAGTCTCAAGGGGCCAAAGTGCCGCATGTGGCTCGCGAGCCGCAGTTTGCCGACCTCGGTCCTAGGACAACAGAAGACAGCAGTGAGCGGGCACTCACCACCGTGAAGCGTCTCAGAGCCCACTCCTCGTCCAAGCTCGGGAGTCCCCGCACTGGCCCCATCCTCTCTGACCCGACCCTCCAGGGCCTGGGGCTCCGCCTGCTTCTCTTCCCCCTTCACACCGCCAGCTCCCTCCTCGCCGCCCTGGTCCCACTGGGCACCCCCTCCCGTCCCCCCCACCTCTCTTCTCCCCCAGCTCCGCCTGCGACCACAGACACCTTTGGAACCAGGCCCATTTCAATGGGCCCCTTGCTTCACACTCTCTGGAGGGTTTGCAGGATGAGGCCCACAGCCCCACCCGTGACTGACCCAGCCACACCTCAAGCTCGACTCCCCGACACCCGCTTCTGGTTCTAGAAGCACAACGCACCCAAGGCGCCCATCACTGACTCTGTCCCCCTCCACCCTGCTCACTCATGCCAAGCTGCCTGGATTGTCTTTTCACCCCTCCTCTCTACACCATCCAGGGGTCATCCCAGGCATTGCCTCCTCCAGGCAGTCCTTCTGGGCTCCCACAGCCCCCGTGCCAGGCCCTGCCCTTGGGAAACCATGCTGTCCTGGCTCTGGGCGATGGCAGGAACCACATCTTCTCGTGCCTGAATGACAGCCGCTGGCCAGCGGAGCGGTCCACGGCCGAGAACCCCTATCTGTGAGATCGTATCCGGACCTTTCCTCTAGCTTTGGTTTTCTCCTGGCAGAGAGCGGGCAGGGCCTCTGTCTGCCAGGACAAAAGGAGAGACGCGTGTTTGCTGGTCACGGCTTCCAGCCCCGCGGTGGCACTTGGAAAGGAAGTGACTCTGCCGCCGGCTAAGCGTGAGCTGGAGACAACGGCTGAGCCCCGGGCACCGCCGAGCGGGGCTGACCAGGCCCGGCTCCCAGCAGGGCCAGCGAGGGCCAGCCTTCCCGCACGTGGGTGGCTGTGGGAGGCTGCAGCAGGCCTGCCACCGCACCCGCACGCCAAAGGGGCCACCACTGGCCTCAGGGCCCCCTGTAGGCACGCGGGTGTCAGGACACCAGCCACGGCGGAAGCCGTCCCTGCCCGCCGGGCTCTGCCTCCCAAACTGTGAAGCTAAGGCACGGCCGAAACCGGTTTGGCTCAGTGGGTAGAGTGTAGGTCTGTGGACTGAAAGGTCCCGGGTTCGATTCCGGTCAAGGGCATGTACCTTGGTTGTGGGCACATCCCCAGTAGGGAGTGTGCAAGAGGCAGCTGATCGATGATTCTCTCTCATCGATGTTTCTAACTCTCTATCTCTCTCTCTTCCTCTCTGAAAAAAATCAATAAAATATAATTTTTAAAAAAAAGCTAAGGCGCGCATCCCCGTGTGGAAGTGGCCTGGCTCAGGCCCCACTCTGCCACGCCCTGTGGGGGTTGGCCATCAGGGAACAGAGTCCCATCCTTCTCCTGCTCTCCTCCCTTCTCTCCTCTCTTCCTCCAATAAACATAAATATGGAGTCGGCCCAGCCCTGGCAGGCCATGGGACACAGCAAAATACTAGGGTCCCCCAGCCAGGCTCACGGTACCCTACAACCAAAGGCAGCCACGCCCTGTTTTAGGCTCAGAGGTGGGCTTCTGCAAAGGGCAGGCCCTTCTCTGTGCTGAGAGCGTGGACAGGGAGCAGGTCAGACCATAGCCACACAGTCCCTGAAGCTCTTCCTCCTGCTCCCGTATGAGCTGCCTGGTCCACGCTGCCATGTCTCTGACTTCCTACCTGGTCCCCTGTCCTCTCTCTGCCTGCTGCCCTCCCTGTAGTCTTTGTAGATCAGACAGAGTGATTACCTTTTATTTTTAAATATATTTTTACTGATTTTTTACAGAGAGGAAGGGAGAGGGATAGAGAGTTAGAAACATCGATGAGAAACATCGATCAGCTGCCTCCTGCACACCCCCAACCAGGGATGTGCCCACAACCAAAGTACATGCCCTTGACGAGAATCAAACCTGGGACCCTTCAGTCCGAAGGCCTATGCTCTATCCACTGAGCCAAACCGGTTACGGCAAGAGTGACGTACCTTTTAAACTTAAACTAGATGCTCTGACAGCTCAGCTGAAAACCGTCTCAGGCTCCCCTCAGGGGGAAATGAGATCTGAGCGTCTCACACCGGTCAGTGCCCTCCGTGGCCTCCAGGCTGCCTGTCCCTTTTCCGATCCCATCGCTGGGCCTGGTTCCTCCCGCCCCGGAAGCCCAGCCTTTGTGCACCGCATTGCTGCTCCTCCCCTGAGGCCGTGGAGGTGGACCCTGCCTGGGCCCCGGGACAGGAAGCTAAAACCTGAGGGACAGGGAGCTGGAGGGCTATATGACCTTCAGCAGGAACAAGGTCACCAGTGCGGCTGCAGGACGGAGAGCCAGGGGCACACGTGCTCTGAGAGGACGTTTGGGCCAGCTGCTGCTGCGTACAAATCAGCCTCAAGTTCAGTGGCTTACACCAGTGGTCAGCAAACTGCGGCTCGAGAGCCACATGCAGCTCATGAGCCTCTGTTTGCTGCTCTGTTGACTAATGAATTTGCCGACCACTGCCTTAGGGAAAAACACTTAAAAAAAACATTTTAATAATGTACTAATGTCTATAACCTGAAGTCAAAACTTCTGGATAAGGGTAATGCCTTACAGCAGTGATTGGCAAACTCATTAATCAACAGAGCGGCAAACCGTGGCTCATGAGCCACAGTTTGCCTACCGCTGGCTTACACACAATAATTTAAAGCTTCTTCGCACCCCGGGGGCTGGCTGGGCAGTTCCTCTGCCGGTGTCCCCTGCGAAAGCAGCTGCAGTCACGTTCCACTGGACAGCGGGCTCGGCAGGGACATCCAAGAGGCACTGCTCACATGTCAGGCGGGCCAAACCAGGTTAGCTGGGGCGTGTGAACTCTGAGAAAGAAGACACCTACGAAGAAAGGCTTCTGGTGCCTAACTGGCTTCAAATTTTACATAAAGGAAAGAAGCAGAACCCGGCAGCCATTTCTACACAGGGTCCTCTCATGTAACCTGCACTTCAGGGAGAAGCCACCACACTGAACCGCCTGTCCGCCCTGTGCTCCCGCCCGCTGAGCCAGCCCTTACAAAGCAGTTCCTGGAATCCTAGTTGAACCAATAGGATGAGGTTTGCCCCATCCAATCAGAGTTGCACAGCTACATGAGCTTCTTCCCCAACCAATCAGAGCAGCGTCACTCCTGCCTTTTGGACCAATCAAACTGTGACGATTTGGAGTCCTCCTTTGCATGAGGATGGACCAGGGCAGGACTTCTGTCCTTCCCAATCAGCTCCCCTCTGGAGCACATTTTCTCTCTCCGTTAAAGACTGAGGGCTGTATTGCCGTGGCTGAGCTGAAGCACCAACGACGTCTCACCTGGCACAGTTAAGCTGTTTTGCACTGAATAAGGTTTCCTTCTTCACCCCTCACTGCACCCCAAATCAGGGATTCATGCTTGCCTTGAATTGGCACCAACACTGTCCTCGGAGGAGCCTCAGTTCTCTCCATGGGGCACAGCCTTGCCAGGCAACACGCCTCACTTCCCCTGCCTGCCTTCTCCACTCCCTTTTGGACGTGTAGCTCTTTCCCGCGAACGTGTGAAGGAAGCATGTTGTCGTGGGGGGCCTCAGGAACCCTGGGACAGCCCTCCAGAATGGTCATCCTTCTGCCCATGTTGTCCCTCTAGTTTACATCGATGCCCTGGAATGCAAGATGGCACCACAGCCATGCCAGGACCAACGAGGAGCCCTGGAGGGCAGGTAAGCTGAAACTCCTCTCCCGGGACAAGACTGGGGGGGGGGGGGGGGGAGATTCCTCGGCCACCACACCCAGCAGCCCTACTCCATGGCACTTGGGTAAGGTGACCAGAGTCGCGCTTTTGGCGGGACAGTCTCAATTTTTAACAATTTGTCCCATGTCCCAAGTCGTTTTAAAAAAGTCCCGATTTTTGGAATGTCACTTTACACTTGGGGCATCCCTAAGAGCCCCCTGTGGGAGATATTTGGAGCGGGACGAGAGAGGAGGGGGCGTACGGAGTGGAAGTGACATTGTTTAAGAAGAAAAGCAGATGGCGGCGAGAAGGACCTGGATTTAGCATCCACCTTGGCCCCTCTCTGACCCTCCGGCTTCTCCTCTGTGACAACGAGAGAAGGGAACAAAGGAGGGGGCGTGTGTGGTGCACCTGAAACCCCACACGTGTGTGCCCTGTCCTTTGTCCCGGGCCCGTGAAGGAGGATTATCCCGGTACTTTGCTAATGGGGGAGTCTTGGGTCGGCCCACGCAGGCGCCAAAGGCAGACGGGCGAAACTCTGCAAGGTGAACACTTAGGTCTGAGCGCAGGAGAGAGAAAAGTCACAAAGATTCTAAGAAACAAAGGTGGTGGCCTCTGACGCTGAGCTTCCCTCCGGATTGCTTGTATTTTCGGGGAAAGGGGTGGAAACCTGTCTGACACAGGGACTCAGCAAAGCCCTCCCAGAGCCTGACACCAGACCCGGGGCCTGGGCCGGAGCGCTCGGAGGGACACTTCCCTGGCAAAGTGGCCATCTCCATGGTTCTGGGCTGCCAGGAGTCCTCCCTCGCGGGTGCCATGATGTAGGTATTGACGAGACAAGGTGATAAGATGGATGGGATCGATGGAAACACCTCCTTCTATTCCAGAGCCGCACGCAGTGTCCTCCCGGCACAACACAGTGATGGAAGGGACTAGGACCCTGTGCTTACGCCCAACCCGAAAGTAAAGAGCTCATCCTGTTCACGGGGACGCCCCTTTGACAGGCTTCTTCTGGTCAGACACCCCATGGCCCCACGTCGCCTTCACTGAACATTTTTTTTAGAAAAAAACAAAAACACACAAGTGAACAATGCCGATCAGCATTCGCTGTGCCACAGGATTCACCACATTTGCAACCAGGCAGGCTGCACGGGTTTCCATTTCAACATAAGAAGGAGAGAAGAGCAGAGAGGAGACAGGCAGGGTCCTCTGTTTTGAAACATGTAGCTGGTTTATCGAGGGAGGGTGTTCCACTGCAGGGGGTCGGGCAAACTGCGGCTCTCAAGCCACTTCCGGCTCTTCGGGCCCCTTGCGTGTGGCTCTTCCACAAAATACCACGTGCGGGCATGCACGTACAGTGCGATTGAAACTTCAAGGCCCATGCGCAGAAGTTTTCGGCTCTCAAAAGAAAGGTCAATCGTTATGCTGTTGATATTTGGCTCTGTTGACTAATGAGTTTGCCGACCACTGTCCTAGACAGCCCCTGGGGCTCAGGGGTGTGCCCACCGAGACGGCTCCCTGCCAAGGTGTTATGGTGCCGGGCTCAGACTCATCTGGACGGACACAGACCCCCCTCTTCCAGGGAAAGGTAGCAGGACAGCCCTCAGGCCTGCTCTGTGTTTGTGCCAGAACACAGGGCCAGTGCCAAGCGTCTGTGGCAGAGGAGCCTGCCCATCCTGAGCTAACAGCACCGGCGTGTTTCCGAGGAAGAAAGCAGCCAGCTACCCGGGCCCAGCTCCATTGTTGTATCAGCTCCCCATGGCAGCCACCTGGGTGCAGGGAGTGGCGGGCCTTCTGCAAGCATCACCCTCGTCCACGTTTACTGGGCACTTAGCACAGCCCCAGGCTCAGCATCTTGCAAACATGACATGGTCAGGGCATCCGGACAGCCCTTCTGAGCTGACGGAGTGGTTTCCTGAGACACCGGCACCTTCCACCTGCCTGTCAGGGCGGCCTGCACGTCCTCTCTAGCTCACAGACTTGGAAACCGAGGTACCTTTGCCCAGTGGCTGTCTAGAAAGTGGCCGGGTGGGACTTTCCCGGGAGGTTGATTTCCAGCGCTGGCTGCTGCCTGCGTCCCAGGACCCGGTCCTCAGCTCACAGGAGACAGCCACTGCCATCACCCACAGTGACCCTCCAGGCCCCACTCCGCCCAAGAACAGGTCTGCTCTCCAAGTCTCGGGGGAGGGCATGCTTCCCCAAAAAAGCAGTTCCCTGTGGACGTCCTCCCTTGTCAATATCACCAGGCAAGGTGCCCACGTGTAGGGAACTCCCTCTGCCCCCCGCCCCCCAGGTCTCCAGTCACTGTCCATTGTCCTCAGGCAGGGGACGTGGGGTTCAGGTATGGACTTCAAAGGGGAGAAGCCTGAGCGGCCTCCCAGGCGACCTGCCCCCAAGGCTTGGATGTTCTCACCAGGGGCACCATGTGTGTGTGGGGGGGAGGGTCCCTGCAAGGACAGGTGACTCCTGCCCCCCAGCAGCTCCGGCTGGGGTTCAGGAAGCCTGTCCTTATGAGGTTCCCTGCTGCCTGCTTTCTCTGCCCCATGCCGACCGCCCTCTCCCCTCCCTCCCCAGGTACCCCCATACCTGGTGGCATCCCTAGTCCCCTCCGGAATGGCCTTGGCCTTTCCCAGCCACACCTGTCCCTCATCCCCTCGTCCCAGCGGCCTGCATGCCGAGCAGTGAGCCAGGCGAGCGAGGCTCCCTGATCAGACATCGCCACACCCTCCCCAGGGTGGTCCCACGTCCCCGGCTCAGAAAGTCAACCCCCTCATGGAGCCCCACACTTGCATCCCGACTGGGGCAGGGCCTGCGGCTGCCTCATGGCCCTCGAGCGCCAGCCGTCACCCCAACTCGGACCTGAGTTTGCCTCCCACTGGCAGGCAGGTTAGTCCCTCGCCAGGTCCACCCGGCCGCGCCCCAGTCCTCGAAGGACAGTCTGCCTCTCACCCTTGGCCTTTTCTCCCTCCCTCCTGCTCCACCCCCCCCAGTGCCACCCACTTGCATTTCTTCCCTCTCTCCCTCCCTGTCTCCCTCTTTCCCCTCCCAAACCCAGAAGTATTTGATTAGATTGAAACTTGGCACTGGAGTCACCAGCCTCGAGGCAAACATTTGTCCTAGAATTTGCTGGAAATCACTTGGCTGCTCTTAGCAGGGCAATGGCAAAAACCAAGCAGCCCCCCCCCCCCATTCCTTCGCTTGCCCCCCTCCCCTGCCTGCACGCTGCATCACGCAGCCTGGCTGAGCAGAGGCTCCTGGAATTCCCCAGACGACACCCACCGCTGCTCCAGGCACGCAGCTCCCTGAACTCCCAGGAGCTCCTGTGTCATTGGTCCCGGCCACCAGGCTGCTGAGGAGAGGACAGTGTGTGTCCACTCTTGGTGCTTGCGACCTCCAGGGGCCCAGCGCTTGTCCCTGCGGCTCCCGAGTTCCCTGGGGATTTGGGTGCCGCCCTTAGAAAGCCTCCCCACACACCTGCACGGGCCGAACACGGCTCTGAGGACCGTGGCACGTGCCTGAGCCACTCATGACTGAGAAGTATCTGCCCCTCCCTCACTCATCCGCTCACCCACCCATCCGCTCATTTACTTCTTCACACATTCGGCTGAGCTCGCTTTACCAACCCCCTCCTCCGCTCAGCCTTGCATTCACTTATAGATGGACACCGATGGAGACACGGGCCCAGATGTGATTCCTGTGCTTACTCACTCATCACTGAGTCACAGGCCACCCGCTTGTCTCTCTGCCGTTTATCCATGGATTTCCCCGTTTGTTTACACATTGACTCATGTCTGTAACGTATTTGCTAATCCGTTCATCCTCCACCATCCACGCGCTCCCTCAGTCACTGCATTCACTGACTCACACACACTCACACAAGGAGCAAGCCCCATCCTGCAGCGTGCCCGGCACTGCTTCCCTCCAGGGGGTCAGCTCGGGCCGTGAGGACAGGAGTGTCCCTCTGACACCCCTCTTCTCACAGGGGAGCCCAGCCAACCAGGAGCCAAGCCTCCAGAAAGCAAACCACGGGCACCAACGAACTCCCACCTGCTGGAGAAAGGAGAGGCGAGGCACTTCGGGGTACTGGGGATTCAAGGCAAATTGTGCAGGGGGTGCCCAGGTGGTGTGGCTCAGTGGTGAGCATCGACTGATGAACCAGGAGGTCAAAGTTCGATTCGATTCCTGGTTAGGACACATGCCCAAGTTGCAGGTTTGATCTCTGGTGTGGGCCGTGCAGGAGACAGCTGATTGATGATTTTTTTCATCATTGATATCTCTCTCTCTCTCTCTCTTTCTCTCTGTCTCTCTTTCTTTCCCCCTTTCTCTCTGAAATCAATAAATATCTATATAAAAGTCTAAGCGACCATCGCAATGGAACAGATGACCCAACATTGGGGTGACCCAATAGGCAGGGGGGTTAGTGAGGGGTGGCCAAACAACTGAACAGCAGGCTATGTGGGGTGACCAGGCCAGCGGGGGGGGGGGGGGGAGGGGGGGAGGGGCAGTTGGGGGTGATAGGCAGTCAGGCAGGTGAGTAGTTAGGAACCAGAGGTCCAGGATTGTGAGAGGGATGTCTGACTACCATTTTAGGCCTAAGCCAGCAGTTGGACATCCCCCGAGGGGTCCCAGATTGGAGAGGGTGAAGGTTGGACTGAGGGAACACCCCCCCCCATGCACAAATTTTGTGCACCAGGCCTCTAGTATCTACACTAATAAAAGAGAAATGTGCAAATTGACCATACTTCTGCAACACCCATGACAAGCTCACAGGGGATCTCAGACACCATCTTTCCAGACGTTTTCTAACTCGGCTACTTTTAAGGCCCTGCAGAGGCCACCAGGGAAGGGTGGGGACCATGCCCTTCTTGACCCAAAGACCTCTGTTTTTCAGCTGTTTCCCTACTGGACTTGTCTTTCAGAATTTAACTCCAAAAGTGGCCTCTTCCATGCCACCGCCCCTGAAATAAAACATTTTTTAAAAATTGATGGCTAGTTCTCTTGTTTTAAAGAAGGGCAGAGAGGGGTAGCAAGTGCCTAGGGTCATCCAGCAAGCTCTGTGGGAGCCAGAAGGAGACCCCAGCCCTCCAGACGCCCAGGGTCACATTCCCTCCACCCCATGTCCAACCCTCCGGGCTTTCCAGGGCCCCGACACCCATTCCACCTGCCAGGACCGGAGCTTCCAGACAGAAGTGGGAAGAATGGTGAACAAAGGCGGCCGAGCAGTGGGGAAGGTGGAGGGCCGGCCAGGTATGCAGGGCTCCCTGGTGTGTGTGTGGGGAGGGGGGATGGGGGGGCGAGGATTGCACTGGAAATTCCGCAGGAGCACAGCTAGCTGTGTATGGCCGGGGTGCTGGGTTTTGAAACCCTACACATTTTTTAAAATCTATAATTATGTGGCACACACCTAATTAAAACGGACTATAATTGTTGAAATATTTTATTGAAGTCATTTTTTCCCCCCAAACGACAGGTTTAACAGATGATAAAACTTGTCTTGTGGTTACCCCGGGCTGCCAAGACCCCGGGGCAGAGCGCAGGGGCGGGGCGGGGGGCGGACGGGGAGCCCCTCGGAATGACAGCATTCTTCCTAAGCACCGCTCCCCAGCGCGCCCCTCGGCCCCGCGCCAGGCGCTCCGGACGGAGACAAATAGCCGGGGCGGGTGTTTTGTGCACAAAGATGATTGAGGTCTGCTCTCGCTCCGTGGAGAAAGCCTTTGAAATCGTGCTCCCGGGGAGAGAGGGCAGCTGAGATCAGAGGGAGCTGTTGATTCAAAAGCACAAGGGAGAAGCGTGAGCCTCCCCGACTCAGCCAGAAACCCAGGGGCCCGCATTCCAGGCCTCGGCGGGCAGCTGTGCGCTCACTCTCTTCACTTCACTTTCTTCACTTTCTCCGGGGGACGGGGCGGAGGCCTCCCCGGAAGCCTCCCCGAGCAGCTGCGAGTCACCCCGTCTCCCAGGTGCTCCGAGGGGGTGTCTTTCAGCTCCACTGCCCACTTTGTGGATGAGGAAACTGAGTCACAGAGGAAGGCCCGGCTCTGTCCAGCCCGGAGGCCAGCGGGCCTCCCTGTACGGTCTGGCTCAGGCCCGGACAAGGCGAGGAGGCTTCCTATGTATCAGCTGGGGGGCAGGAAGGCCGAGAACACGCCCCAGGATTGGAGGTCCTTTCCGTGTGGTGTGTCCGTGTGTCTGCCAGCAGCATGGGGTCCGAGGAGGGGGAGGGGAGGAGGGGTGCGCCGACACCCCAGCCCGAGAGGCCGATATCAGGCCGGGTTGGGAACGAGGGCAAGTGCGTGCTGTGACCTGGCCCGGAACCGGCGGTCTTTGTGCCACAGTCCGACCTCAGGGAAAGAGAGTGCAGGGCCCGGGGGCGGGGGGGGGGGGGGGGGGAGCCACGTGCTCCCCAAAACCTACACTCAGTTCCAGCTCCAGCCGCCATCCCCACCACGGGAGGTGGTGGGCCTCCCCACGTCTCTGAGAACAAACAAGGACAAGGGCTAACGTGACGCAGCGAGCAGAAAGCTCCCACATTCCCACAGGACAGAACTTTCTGGAAACTTCTCCATCGGGTGGCGGTTGGGGTGGTTGTTTTTCCAACGTATTACCTTCGTTCTGCCTTCGTGTGTGTGCCTGCCACCCCTCCGTGTAATCCGCATGCAGTTGGTTTTCATGGAGCACCTACTAAGCGTGAGACCCAGTGCCGGCCGGGCATCCCTCCAGCCAGGAACGGGGCCTGGAAGGCATGGCTACACACATACACACACACACACACACACACACACACACACACACACACACACACACCACACACACACACACACACACACACCACACACACACACACACACACACACACACACACACACACACACACCACACAAACCCCGGCTCAGCCCAGGCAGCGGGGTGATGTGAGCAGGCCTCTGCCCTGAGTGAGCAGCTTCTGCTCTGCAGGCAGGTAAAAGCCTCATCCGACCTCCTGACCTCAGAATGCCATGCCATCCGGAAACAGGGAACCCCGGCTGCATGGGGCCAGGCTCGGGCAGAGAGTACTCCCCCCACCCCCAGTCACCCTCCTCCGGGGAGGCCTCTCTGACAGCTGCCGGGAAGGGGGGCTATTTGCATGGAGCAGCCTGATTGTCTAAATTCCTCCCGGAGGCACTGGTTCCAAATTAACATGTGGCAGGTCTGTTCCCTCCATGCCACCCACCCAAACCCCCCTTCACCCCAGCAGGACGTGCCCTCCCGGCCCGCCTCCCATCCGCGTTCTCACCGCGATGAGCACTTCCATCTGCTCACCCAGCGGTTACCCAGCGTCCCTCCCGCTCACCTCCTCCCTCCCCCCCCCACCCCAGCCCCCAGATCTGGCCACACCTGTTGGATCTGTCCATTTGGCGTGGGAAGCCCGAGCCGTGCCCTGCCCTGCAGCCCTGAGCCCAGGAGCGCGGAGAGGGCAGCATTACACTACGGAACGAATTAATTAGCCCAGCTCCCGCCCAGCTGTCTCCTGTCCTGTCCCATCGACCCTGAGAGAGCGCCTCCCGGTGCCCCCCGAGGAGAGAAAGAATGGCAGGAGCTCGCTGCCAAGGTGACAAATGGCCCAGCCAGGGCTGGGGTGCCAGTCACACTGGGAGCCTCTCACCCGTTTGCTGTGCGAACCACTGCCTTGGGGGACGTGTGTCCTGGCCTCCGGTCACTGCCTGCGGGAGCATCCTGTGGCCAAGGGACTGCAAGGGGGTGCCACTGGCCCACCTCAGGAGAGGGATGGGGGTGGGGGTAACTGACCTGAAACCCCAGCAGGTGCTCAGCTGTGAAAGGGGTGAGTGGGCTGACGTCTTTGCAGCACTCCCATCCCCACTCTTCGGAGCCCAGTGAGGAGGAGCCAGGCTGCCGGGGGCAGGGAGCTGGGCCTGGGTGGTGGGTGTTGGGGTGCTGGGCTGGGCAGTGGGGGGCAGGGAGCTGGGCCTGGGTGGTGGGCAGCAGAGAGCTGGGCCTGGGTGGTGGGCAGCAGAGAGCTGGGCCTGGGTGGTGGGCTTCGGGGAAGGTGTGCTTTGCAGGAGGGCCGCCTGGGCACAGCATAACACCTGATAGCATCCTGGCTCCTGCCACCTAAAACCAGGATGTGCCCCGAATCCAGTCCCCAAAATGACCACCAAAAAGGCCTCTAGATATCGCCAAACGCCTCAGGGGGAGGGGCAAAGCCACACCCTCCCCAAGCTGAGAGCCCTGCCTTAGAGCTGTCCCTCCTCCTTAAGAAGGGCCCCCACTTCTCTCAGGGGCCCTCAGAGACTCAGAAAAGGCAGTTCCCCCAGAATAAGAAGCACAGAGTACAGGCCCAGTGTGGTGGCAGTATTGCCATTATTATTATCACTAGAGGCCCGGTCACAAAATTCATGCACGGAGGGGGTGGGGGGTTAGAGAGAGGTGTCCCTCAGCCCAGCCTGCACCCTCTCCAATCTGGGACCCCTTGAGGGATGTCACACTGCCCATTTAAACAGGAAGTAGGCATCCCTTTCATAATCCAGGACTGCTGGCTCCCAACCACTTGCCTGCCTACCTGCCTGATTGCCCATAACTTCTTCTGCCTGCCAGCCTGATCAACCCCTAACCATTCCCCTGCCAGCCTGGTCTCCTCTAACTGCCCTCCCCTGCTGGCCTGGTTGCCTCCAACTGCCCTCCCTGCAGGCCTGGTCCTTCACAACTGCCCTTCTCTGCAGGCCTATTCCCCCCAACTGCCCTCTTCTGCATGTCTGGTTGCCCCCAAACTCTCTCCTCTGCAGGCCTGATCCCTCCTAACTTCCCTCCCCTGCTGGCCTGATCTCCCACAACTTCCCTCCCCTGCTGGCCATCTTGTGGCAGCCATCTTGTGTCCACATGGGGGCAGCCATATTGTGTGTTGGAGTAACCGTCAATTTGCATATTGGGCTTTTATTGTATAGGATTATTATTATCATCAGCAACTTGCCTGTTGCAGTTAGGAACAGATCCCTACAAATCGGTGGTGGCACCTGAAGGGCGGACAAGAACCTCACAGTCTGAGTCCTCTGGCTGATTCCCAGGACGCTGTCAGTGAGTCTGCTGGCCCTTAGGGGACTCAGTGCTCTGATGTCCAAAATGGGAAGACTAAAGGAGGTGACCCTCAAGGACCATTTAAACTTATATGTTTTTATTGATTTGAGAGAGAGGAAGGTGGGGAAAGAGAGAGAGAAACATCCATTAGTTGCCTCCTGTATGCATCCCAACCTGAGATTGAACCCGCAACCTGGGCATGTGCCCAGACCAGGAACTGAACCAGCGACCTTTCAGGGCATAAGATGTCACTCAACCTACAGTGCCACACCGGCCAGGGCTCAAGGACCATTTTAAATCCAGTATTGCCAGATCTTCCAAGTTCTGCCACTCTGGCTGTATCACACAGCCCCAGGAGCAGGGGCTGTGGGACTGTCCACCTGGGTCAGAGCATGGCCCGCTGGGTGACCTGAGCAGGTTCCAAGTCTCTCCCTGAGGAGCCTGGGGTTGTATCTGCCTCGTTTGATGGTTACAAGTGTGAGCTGACATGGACAGTGCCCACACCAGCAGTAGCCCTATAACAGGGAGTTACTGTCATCGGAAACACCCCTGGAGCATGAAAAACACAGGCCCTCAGTCCTGATCACAGGTTCACTGAATCGAATGGTCCCAGGTGAAACCAGGTGTGCATCGTAGTTTTTAAATTCTCCCCACTCCCCGCTCGCCCCCCTCCCTGCCCTGTGATTCTGAAGTCATGGTCCCCTGTCCTAGCATTTAGGAACCATTATGAGTTATACTACATTAGTGGCCCAGTGCATGAAATTCATGCACGGAGGGGGTGTACCTCAGCCCAGCCTGCACCCTCTCCAATCTTGGATCCCTCTCACAGTCTAGGACTGCTGGCCCTAACTGTTCACCTGCCTGCCTGCCTGATTGCCCCAAACCACTCTGCCTGCTTGCCTGCTCGCCCCCAACTGCCCCCTCACTGGCCTCTTGCCCCCAACTGCCCCCCTTGTCAGCATGCTCACCCCCAACTGTCCCCCCTGCCAGCCTGATTGCTTCCAACTACCCTTCCTGCTGGCCTGCTCACACCCAACTGACGCCACCCCCTCCCACCAGCCTGATTACCCTAACTGCCCTCCCCTCCTGGCCTGATCACCCCTAACTGCCTCTGCCTCAGCCCCACCACCAGGGCTTTGTCTGGAAGGAAGTCCAGAAGGTCTCTGGAAGGTTCTCCCAGTCTAATTAGCATATTACCCTTTTTTTTTTTTAGTATCAATTCTCTGATGGTAGAAACATTCTATTCTATTCACGAGTCAAGTGCCACTCCGTTGGGGGCCCTGCGTGGTAGAAAGGTGGCAAATACATTCTGTCCTCAGGGAGCCACCATTGAACCAGGTTAAGACCAACATAGAAAACAAAACATGGCCCCAGAGGACCACAGACCAGCACTTAGAGGCGAAAGATACAGGACAACCTCAGGGCGGCCGAGGGGCTGCACAGGTGTGGGCTGCCCTGCAGTGCCAGGAGAGGCGGCTGCTTCTCGTCACACAAGCAACATCGGGCAGTGGAGGCCAGAGGTCACCGTCCCCCCGGCCTGCCCTGGGAGCTCCGGCTCACCTGTCAGTGCCAGGCTACCCCTTCTCTGGGGAGACCCACAAATGGAACTGACACAGCGCCATGCGTGCCCAGTGAGGGTTCTGCCTCCCCCAGATTTGAGCTGCATGCTTGGGCCGATGCCCCTGCAAGAGTTTATGAGTTCCTTGAGGCCAGGAACTGGCTCTTAACTTTGTGGTGTTCCCAGCGTCGGACACAAGGCCTGGTATACAGTAGGTGCTGAGCAGATGTTTGCTGAGTGGATGGTAAGATGAATAAACAAAGGAACAACTACCTAAGAGGGTTTTAGTGCGCATCCGTGGGAGGGACAATGCACCACTTATTAAGGGAGCTGGGTGCAATCTGGGGCAACTTCTCGGAGGAGGAGGAAAAGAAGGAGGAGGAGGAGGAGGAGGGGGACATGGGCCTCGAAGGATGGTTTTTCTGGGTGGAGATGTGCTGCAGAGGAAATGGAGGGGGCTGGCCAGCAATCTTGTGAGCAGACAATGAGATTTAAAAAGTGGGAGGCACGGGCAGTCGCATTTATGAAGGAAAAGAATGGTTTGACGGTTACCGTGACAACATGCCCTTCATTTGATCTGGAGTCACCAAGTCAACGTTTTCATAGAACCAACAGGAAAATAAGAAGACACAGGCTGCAGCTCCTGGGAAAGTCAGCCTTGGGCTCAGAGGGTGTCCTCGGTAGCTCAGTCATTTTGTCTCCAGCTCCCTTGAGCATCGAGCAAATGGGGAACCAGGCCCATATGCTGAAAGAGGCCCTCTGGGCGGCTGGGGCCTGAGCTGCTGATTGAAGGTGTGCTTCAGTCAGTGATGTCCCTCCCCAACCTGGAGCCGGGAACGGCCCGCCTCCGTGCCCGAGAGACCTTGTGGGACAAGTTGGATTTGCCTCCTGGCCTCAGTCTCCTCATCCATACGATGGGAATCCATGGCAGCCTCTCAGGACTTGGTCACAGTCAATAGAGCACACCACTGACTCCGCAGGCACCCCGCCCTTGTTGGTTCTCTCTCCCCAGAACATTCCATTAACGTCCACTCAGCTGAGTCCAGGGTCCATCTCCAGCCCTCAGCGGCCATGTGCATCTAAGGCCGGTGGAGTTGCCTGTGGGCCAGAAATGCCATCCGTGGAGCCATCACCGATTATCCGAGGGGCAAGGATTCGGGCCCAACCATGCCCGTGGCAGTGCTGTCCTAGGGGTACAGCCCCAGCTCCATCAGCACCCAGAGGCACCCCGTGGCACAGACACCCACTGTGCCGATGGTGCTGCAGGATGGAGAAGCGCCTGAACCAGCAGCAGGTCCCAGCAGCCGGAGGAGCTGTGCCACGGATTCAACCAGAAGCCACACCGAGTCCACAGTCCATCTCACCTCAGGGTTCTCTCTCCCGTGCAGATCTTTTTCTGCAACAGGAAAGCAGTGCACCTGTGGCTCCTTCCTCCATCCACCCAGAGCACCCAGCTCCAAGGCAGGACCCCACCAGGGTGGCACGCGCTGGCCATGACGTCGGCACTGGTGGCTTCCTGCCAGGTGCTCCGGGTTGCCTGCTGGCCAGAAGGGCCTGGGTCGGAACCTCTAGTCCTCCCGCCATGGGCCCCCTCTGGGTCCTGCCTGCCCTGCCTGAGTCTCAGCCTCATCCCAAAGGCTGGGCGTGAGGCAGGGTTGGGTTAGGAGGCCGAGGCTGCAGGCAGGCCGCCCGGGGGGGAAGCCCTCCCGCAGGGCCAGCTGCGCCAGCCGGGCACGTGGCACGGCCTCCCTGCCCCCCGGCCTCCATCTAGGACAGGCACTGGGCGGCAGTGCCCTCCTCACCGGTGGAGGGGTTCCTTGGTCTGTAAAGCCCTCAGGTCAGGGGTGCCGCGGGCAGGTGCTCCGGGACATTAATACGAGTTCTATTAATACACGTGCAGCTGGGACTTCACGTCACAGGCTCTTTCCACTCGACCCCAGGGCCAGGCGGTCCCAAATAAATCTGAAACAGGACCCTCCTCAGAAGGACTAATGTCAAGGGTCAAACCGGCCCCGTGGGCGCCGGGCCCCAGGAGGGGGATGGGAGTGCTGGAATTCGACAGCCCTGGGTTCAAAGTCCGCCCCTGCCACTCACGGATGAGCTCGCCCTGCACCCGGCTCTCTGCCCCTCGCTCTCCGCCGTGAGATGGTGGCTTCATAAGGTGACCAGACGTCCCGCTTTTGGCAGGACAGTCCCAATTTTTAACAATTTGTCCCGCATCCCACGGGACAAATTGTTAAAATCGGGTCAGGACTTTTATAAAACACCACAGGACGAGGGACAAATTGCTAAACATCGGGACTGTCCCGCCAAAAGCGGGACGTCTGGTCACCTTAGGCTTCCACCTTCCTTCCGCCTGCGTGTGGAGAGGGGTTCGCCCATCGGGGGCAGCACGCGTCAGAGAAAGCCCAGGAGGGTGCTCCTAACCCCACGCCGACCGCCACGCGGGACTGGGCGGGGAGAGGTGCCGGGGAGGGTGTGTGCCGCCTGCCCAGGAGGTGAGGCTGAGTCTGCTGGTGGGAACCACTCAGAGAGGAAGGAGCCGGCCGGGCCCTGGAGGAGCAGGGGTTGCGATGCCATAGAGAGAGGGCAGGAATGTGGCCCGTCCGAGGCAGAGGGGCAGCTTGGGACGTGACCCCAGGCTTCAGGGGACCTGCAGATGTCTGGGGATAGCAGGTGAGGGGAAAACAAGGGAGAGAGGGAGGGAGGGAGAGAGGGAGGGAGGGAGGAAGGGAGAGAGGGAAGGAGGGAGGAAGCGAGCGAGAACGAGAGGAAGGGGCATGGAGGGATGATAGAGGATGGAAGACGTCTCAGTCCAGCCCTTTGCCTATGTCCCATCTGCGGCCATGGCAATGCGGACACTGCCACCCAGTCCCCAGCCGCCTGGCCCCATGTAGAAGGGCCCTTGTCTGTGGCTGCTCGGCGTGACCTCTGGGGACCGTGATGACAAACCCTGACACCCCCATCTCACCACGGTTCCAGGGTGGGCATCTGCCTCTTCCCCTTCTCCACATCACGCTCCCTGCTCGCCACTGAGAGATTTAGTGTCCCCACCCCCCGAAAAGAAAAATGTAGCTTAAGATTTTAACTCCCATTCATGCCGTGTTACAATGGCTTCATTCATTCCTCCCGGCGGAGGGAGCTTTTCGGTTTGTGTGTGTGTTTTTTTAATTTATGGAGTGCATTTGTGGTGTGTGAATTAGAGAAAGGAACTGTTATGAGAACGGTCCCGGGGAGCGAGCTGTTTCATGTCTGAGGGCAGACAAGTGAGGGGAAAGGACAGGGGGCGGCAAAGAGAGCTGTGTTCTAACCTCACCCGGCCCCCAGAGTGCTGTGTGACATGGGGCAAAGAACGTAACCTCTCTGCGCCCTGAGACCCTATGTCTAAGGGGTGATGTCCCAGGCTCATCCAATGGCACCCCCATCTGTGAGGACGGCAGCCTGTGGGTTAGGTGTGGCCGTCGCCATGACCTGTATGGAGAAGAACCCTTAGGGGGCCTCCGTCCAGCCCACCCAACTCATGGGAAGAAAGCGAGGCTGACCGCGCCGCCCTCGCCCCCGCCCATTGTCCGGCCACAGCTGCCAGGGCCTCTCAGGGTCAGAAGCGTAAGCGGAGAACCCCAGTAAGCCCGGGGAGGCCAGCACGTTGGCCTCCTAAAGCCCTTTTCCCAAACAGCTGGCCACAGCTGCCCAGAGCTGAGTCTCGCTGGAAATTGGCCCAGGACCCTGAAAACCCAGGGGCTGGGGCCCCAGGGCCGAGGGGAAGAGAAGGAGCCAGAGGTGTCCCTGGGAGCAGGAAAGAGGCTGTTCATTCTGCCGCTCACAGGAGCCTCAGTTTCCCAATTGTAATGTGCAGGTACCTTCTACACACACACACACACACACACACACACACAGTGTTGCAGATGGAGGTGAGGATGAGACGGGGCCCTGGAGGTCTGGCAGCCCGGGTCCAGACCTGATGTGAAGAGCTTTCTCCAGGGTCCCCTCAGGGGTCCAGTTGCTCCCCCCCCAGCTTTGGCTACTGCACAGTGGTCCCCACCAGCCCAGCCCCCCAGGACAGGCACACCTGTCTCTGCAGCCTACTGCCCGTCCTCTGCAGACACAGCACCAAGGCCTGCGCTTCCGAGCGGGTTGTGCCTGGCCCAGGGCAGCTCGGCCCTGTCCCCTGAGAGGGTCACTCAGAAGGGACCAATGCGCCTGGTGTGTGCTGGTGGGTCCTATTTTTATGTCGTTCTCCTAAATCCCGCCCCCTCCGCCCGCCCCCAGGCTGCAGCAGAGGAACCAGATGGATGTGCAGGTCTGCAGGTGCTCGGGGCCACATCCCCCTGCAACAGGGACTGGTCTCGCTCCCGGACACTTCCCTGCACGGAGAAGGTTGGCTCCTGGTAGCTGGGGGTGGTCTGGTTTAAGCAGTCGCCTTGGGGAGGTGCCTGCTCTGACCAGGGCTCCTCCCCTTCCCTTTCCTCCAGAAAACGTCTGAGGGGCTGAGAGGAAAGGAGCCGAGGGCCCTGGCCTCAGGGAGGATGGATGGGCTCTGCCCACACACCCCTCGGCTTGGTGACTCCTCCTGGCCTCCGTAGCCTGGTGTCTGAGGCCAGCGCTGCCTCCTCCGTAGTCTCCTCCTGCAGGTCCCTCCTGCCGGGCCTAGGCTTTGGGCCCCCGCACCTGCTGTCCACACCCACCCCGCCAGGCCGGGCCTCCCAGACGCTTCCCGGAGCGGTGTCAGCAGAGCAAGCACTCCGAGGCCGAGAGAGCCTGGCTCCCCAACCCCACCCAAAGGGGCTCCTCGGGGTGGGCTCTGCCTTCTCTTATTCGGGGGTGATCACACCACTCGGGGAAGAGGAAGCGAGTGCCAGCCACAGAGGCCAGAAAGGGAGACAGACTCCCTGTTTCTCCATCACTTCGAAGGCCCAGGAGACCCTGCAGGTGAAACAGCCTGTCTGCTCAAACAGGCATGACCTAGGGGCACAGGGCTCCCCTCAATCCCTGAACTTCCTGTCATGGGTCATTGCACTCCTGTCCCCATGTCCCCGACCTACGGCAATGGCAAAGCACCCCCAATCTTTCCTGGGCACCAGACCGGCCCCCTCCACTGACACAGGCACTGCTTCTGGGTCTGTAACCTCCCTGTTACGTCAGAGCCAGCAGACACTGGCCCCAATGGCAGCGCAGAGAGCCCGTGGGCAGGAAGTGAGATGAAAAGTGAGTGAAGTTGTGAGTGTGCCATGCACTTGCTCTGACTGCCGTGCAGAGTAATTTTATTCTGGCTGTTCCGGGCCCCCTGAGCCCCCTCTCCTGTAAGCATCCCGGAGCTCTGCGTGCCCAGATAAACAATTATAATTGACCGGGCATTGTCAATCCAGAGCCGAGCTGGTTTCATTCCGAGAGCCAGGGGCCAGCGCCGGGGGCAGAGAGCGGAGCGAGGAGGGGTTTTGATCTCACCCTCTCCCTGCGGTGCCGTCCACACTGGCACCAGGGGCTGGAGGGCAAGAGAACAAAGGGAGCCTCGCGTCTCTGAATTGCAATCTTTTTCTTTGAAATGCGGCGTCCAGGACGGCCGGTGGAACTGTGGAAATGGATTTCCGGCTGCATTTGATGTTAAGCCTTCAGTGCCCAGAGCCAGGTCCTCTGGCCGCCCCTTCCCTCCCCCTTCCTCCTGCTCTTCCTCTGGCAACCCTCGTTTTCCCGTTCTCTGGATGCTCTTGCGGGGTACCCGTCCTCTCATAAGTGATTTCTTGGGGGGCTAGGGGAGCAGGTGCACCCCATTGCTGCTTTGGCAGGAAGAGAGTCGATTAGGTCTTAAAGGTTGGAGACTTCCGCTTCAGCCTGAAGCTGTTTGCTACGGCTCCTCCATGCACAGCATCGCCTTCTGTGTCCAGGGAGCCATCCTCCCTTTCGACCTAGAGAAGCAAGTTGGAGAGACCGTCCAGGGTTTAGAGCCTCCTCCCCCGTCACCTGTAGTGGGAGATGGACGGCAAGAAGCCGATCTTCCATCCTGGGCAGTTCGCCTGGGCCTTGACAGGGAGCGGAGGGGACAACCCGTCCATGGAGACATCCTCGCCTTCATCCTGGATGACACAACACAGAGCCTGAGTGCCTCGGCCAGAGTCAGTTTGGGATTCCAGTGAGACCAGTGCATAGCCCCACCTGCCCGTGTTATATCCCTGAGGGAATCCTATTTGCATACGGTTCAGGGTCAGAGGAAGATCCTGTGCAGAGCACAGCTGTTGGAACCTCCCATTTTTCTGCGGCCCCTGCCTGGGCGAGCCGGGGTTGCTTTTTTCTCTGCCCTCCAGCTCAGACATCCGGTTGTGAAACGAGGGCAGTAGGTCTTCCCCTGCCATGAGGTCTACATGAGGTTGGATGCAAGAGCATTGTGGAAACTCCAAACATGGTCCAAATGAGAGTGAGGCTCGTTGCAAAAACACCACACCTATGAGGATCATCCCATCTTCACAATAGGTTAGAGAAAGGATGTTTCCTTCCGCTCTAGGAATAAGGAAAAGGGCGCCAGTGCATCTCAAAGCACCCAGAAAACCATCCTAGTAATAGAGCCAGCCAATGGGAGAGTCCCATTGCCAGTGATAGAGCCAGCCAACAGGAGAGTCCATCCCCAGTGAGACAGCCAATCACGTATGCCACAACAGTGAAGAACTCCAGGAAAAAATGTATAAAACGTGTTCTTACATACTTTAAATAGCTGGTAAAATAGTAGGAAGTTAGGTCAACATCAAAGTTATGGAAGGAAGACAAGCTGTGAAGCCATGCTCACCCTGAGGACATCTGGTCTACCTGGAGAACTTGATCGGCTGTATTTTCAGAGCCTCGGAAGGCTCAGGGGACAGAAAACAAAAACAAAGCCCGGAGCCTATTCACAGTAGAGAGTCCAAGAGACCTTCGTTATAAAAACTCAGGTCTCAAAGAGTGAACTAGATGAAATGCGTGCACACACACACACACACACACACACACACACAGAACATAACCCTGGCACTGAACAGAGATGTCCTCAGGTGGTCCATTGGGGAACTATAATCCAGCCAGCCTCCCTCTCAAGCCTCATCTTCCTTTACTACCTTGTTTATCACCTAAGTTGCTCTCACATGTTTCCCATGTGAAACCAGCTCAGCAGTTCATATTTTACCCCTTCCTTGTTATACCTCCCTTTGGCTGAACACGCCCTGGCTAGAACTTTTATCAGTTATTCCTCTCCACAAACATCCCTCCTTAGCCACACACCCCACATCACTTACTCCCCCTGGCAGTTAGTTTTTTTCTAATCAGACCTCTGGGGTGGGGGTTGGGGGGATAATCAAACCTAGTCTGTTTAGATGTTAGGATTTCTTAATAATAATAATAATAATAATAATAATAATGTTTGATGATAATCATAAGCACATCCTCTAGCATAACTTCTATGTTTTCATGGAACCGCATCATGTCTGAGAGACAGGACTAGTCACAAATACCAGTGGAAATAAGACATCATCTGGGAACACTAACCCCTGACCCAAGCTTCTCTCCTGGCCAACTCTGATATGTTAGTGGTTCTGGGAAGTTAAATATATGCTGTCCAAAACGGGAAGAAAACTCAATAAAAATGTTGGAAAGTAACATTAAGGAAATCTAGTGAACACAACAAAAAAAGCCATGAGAGGGAAATGTGAGATAAATATAAAAGGCATTGAAGAGTAACTGAAAAGATTTGGCCTCTAACTAATAAAAATTTTAGGAAGATAAAAATGGGTTAAAACAAAGATGAGAAAAGCTTTTCAAAATAATAATAATACAAGATAATTTATCAGAGGTAAAGTACAAAAGCCATTAGAATAAGCAAGCCAACTGAGTGGCTAGTACAATGTTTTAATAGATCCATAAATACATTATTATAAAATTTTATAATTCTCTACTGCTGCTTCAACCTCTTGCAAGTTTATGGGATTTTCTAGTAGTTTTCCTTCATTTTAACAAGAGAGACTCCTTCAAATCATCCAGGGGTCATCTTCAAAATAAAAGTGACAAACCAATATTGTTCTTTTCATTAGCACCAATAGGTCTAAGAACACAATAGTGATATTCCTCCAAAGTTCTAAAAGAATATGTGTCAACTTGGAATTTCATACCCTGCTAAACTATCCCTAAAGCAGGCGTCTTCAAACTACAGCCCGCGGGCTACATGCGGCCCTCAGAGGAGTCTGATCTGGCCCGCCAGGTTTTTTGGGCAGTGAGCGCAGCCGAGGTGTTACAGTAGGAATTAGTAGTTCATATAGTCCGGCCCTCCAGCTCTCTGAGGGACCGTGATCTGGCCCCCACTTTAAAAAGTTTGAGGATGCCTGCCCTAAAGGATAGCGTAGAATAGAGCATGAGAGAAGAATAAAGATAATCTTAGACATATAACTATTTAGAGGGAAATTTATTGAGGTATGCTCATGCAATACAAGGGAGAAAATAAATAAGGAAAATGAATAGGTCATAATGCTCAACATGTGGAGTTAATCACCAAGGCAAAAAAAAAAATAAAATAAAATAAAAAAGCAAACATAAGTAACTGACAGATTTAAAATCGGTTTATTCAGAAGTAAGTGACTGGAGTGAAGGAGTGATATAGAACTATCACTTTTCATTAGAAATATATCTCTATATGATGATTTTTTTTTTATCCCATGCAAGTATTTAATAAGTATATTTATTGGTATATATCATTTTTAACTAAGTTTGACATCATCTTGCAGTGACATGTCATTTGAGATTGTAATGTATCAATTGTATTTATGATTTTTCTTAATTTATTACTTTTTTAATTTTCATCTAAGAACATGCTTAAAGACAGGAAGAGAGAGAGAGAAATATCAATAGATTGCCTTCTGTATGCTTCCCAACAGGGGATCAAACCTGAAACCCAGTTGTGTGCCCTGACCAAGAATTGAAAAAAAGCAACCTTTGAGGTCATGGGAAAATGCTCAACCAACTGAGCCACTCCAGCCGAGCTTTGATTCCTAAGTTGGTATTAATTTGTTGTTGTTATTGATACTTTTATCACTTTCACATAGAAATTATTTTAAACTAGAATTACACTGTTCTGTTTCACTCTATTCATGGATTCAACCCAGAAAGCAAGTTTTACAGAGAAAAAATAAATATACTGTAGTTTGAATACCCTACCACTATGGACTCATCCACCTAACCATCATCTATTGAGTATCTACTAAAAACAATGACATCTTCAGTATTGTGAGGGCTGCCAGACTCCATAACTGTCCTTAAGGTAACACGTGGGATTTTCCCCCCCAAGAAAATCCACAGAAGGCACAGAGTCTGGGTGCCCTTGTGCACACCCTCACCCACACCTTGGCTTTCATCCACTCTTTATGCCAATGACTATAATCAGGATGCTGGGAGTTTTAGACCCAGCTGTTTCCTTTCTGCAGCTGCATCACCTCGGAGAGTCACCTCTCTGATCTGGACCTCAGTTCTTTCACATATCAAACAACAGCATCACCGAAACTGGTTTGGCTCAAAACCAGGAGCATTGGTCTGCAAACTGAAGGGTCCCAGGTTTAATTACGATGAAGGGCATGTACCTTGGTTGCAAGCACATCCCCAGTAGGGGGTGTGCAGGAGGCAGCTGGTCGATGTTTCTCTCTCATCGATGTTTCTAGCTCTCTATCCCTCTCTTTTCCTCTCTGTAAAAAATCAATAAAATATATTAAAAAAAAAAAAAAAAAAAAAACAGCATCTGGAACAGCTGGGGTCCGAAGAACCAGATCTTGTTGCTTTAAGCTAACTGGTCAACTCCAACTCTGTGTGTGTGTGTGTGTGTGTGTGTGTGTGTGTGTGTGTGTGTGGTGGGTGGAGGGGAGGAAGGGAGAGCTGCCTAACTCTGGAGGCTAAAGAGGCAAATCTATGTCATTAAAGGGGACTCTCTAGGCACCCCAGTATAAGCTGCAGTGCGCACCTGAGCAGTCAGTGGCAGCCGTGAAGCAATCCATGTGGTGGAAAGATCACAGGCCCGGGGTCCAGAGACCCAGAGTTTGGTTCCAGCTATGCCAAACCTCTGCTGGATGATCCTGAACAAGTCACTGCAGCTCTGTGGCCCTCGGTGTCCTCACCTGGAAGATTAAAGGGTTCAGCTACACAATCCCCAAAGTCCCTTCCAGCTCTGACATGCTCTCACTCCGCGATTGCGTGACCACCAAATTAAATTAAATTCACAGCTTTTGCATCACCCCGTGTGTTGGCGAAGACCAGGAACACGCCCATGGGTACTTGAAAAGGCCTCCGACAGTGGGTCCCTCGGCTTCTTGTTGTTGTTGATTTTTTTTTATATCCTTCCCTGAGCTTATCTGCCCCGCGATCAAGGCCTCCCTCTCAAAGGCATGTGCTTATCTGCCCGCCAAGGCCAAGGGCTCCTCTGAGTAACTTGCAGCCTCTGAGGCAATGCGGGCGTTTCTGCCACTGTTAAGCCACCACCTCTGGCTACAACAAGGCGTTGCCTGATAAACAGACTTGCCACATACCCGTCTGCCTGGGAAGGAGAGAGCTAACTGCCAGCCCACTCCTGGCAAGGTCTCGGCCAGCCATCTGCAGGTCGAGTCTGAGTACAGGGAGGCGTGGAGCCCAGCTAAAACGCGGCTAGACTTGGGGGGACACGTGGGTGGGAGACATGGTTCCTGTGCGGGGGGCTTCCCTGGGCACCTGCACCCCAGGCCTGCGGAAGGGGGGGGGGGGGTCCTTGAAGGGGTGCCAGAGATCTTACAGAGACCTGCAGCCGACAGAGTGGGGATCTCCTGGAGGACCACGGCTGAGCTAGCCATGTGTCAAGGAGAAATGATCTACAGATATGGCTGTTTCTAAAGCCCGGGATGACTCACTATTTCAAGGAAAATTTGCTAAGAGCTGATGCTCAGTGGGCATTAAGGAGCAGATGAGCTGATACAGGTAGGCCCTTCCCATCCAAGCCGTTCCCCGTCTGTTTGTGAGTGGGCCTGGGCACAGAAAGCATGTAATGGTTGTACATGTTACTCTTTCATTCATCCAGTGCATAGAAAATGAACACCTACTGTGTGTGCCTCCGCACCAAGCTAGGTGCCAGAGGAATTCAAGCAAACAGGAAAGGAAAGATGTCTGACCTCTCAACGCTCACATCACCGCTGCTCTTCTGACCCTCTCCCAAGGGCTATGACCATAGTTTGGGGGAGCTTCCTAGGGACTGGGCACTTCGCCAGGGCCTCTACATAGGTTAGCCGGAGTCACCCTAATGGTAGTGATGGGGAGGCAGTGATCACAACTCTCGCTACTACCTGGAGGCAAAAATCGAAGTCAGAGAGCCTGGGCCTTCACCTGCAATTTCTCCGCAGTAGGTGCCTGAGGTGACATTGGAGCAGGTCTGCTAGTCTCCAAGCCTGATTGCCTTTTACTATGATATTCTGCCAGAAATGCCATTTCCCTCCCTTACCTCAGCCTGCGTCTTCTCCTTCATTCTCTTGCTCAGGGGTGACATCCTTTTCTCAGTCAGTATAGCGTAGGTCGTGCTGCAGTAACAAACACTTCTAAATAGACACGGATTGAAACAACCAGGATGCATTGCCCCAGTACAGCCATGGGTCTAGGTCAGCGGTCAGCAAACTCATCAGTCAACAGAGCCAAATATCAACAGCATAATGAGCAAAATTTCTTTGGAGAGCCATACTTTTTAAACTTAAACCTCTTCTGATGCCACTTCTTCCAAATAGACTCTCCCAGGCCATGGTATTTTGTGGAAGAACCACACTCCAGGGGTCAAAGAGCCGCTTGTGGCTCAAGAGCCACAGTTTGCCAACCACAGGTCTAGGTGACACCTTCATTCAGATGAGGGGTTCTGCCTCTCTCCGTGTGCGGCCATGGTCACGGGGGCAGGAGAAGCGTAGGGTGGACCATCTCCCACCAGCTCTTAAACACTCCAGCCCAGAGGTGACATGTGCCAGTTTCATTCAACCCGTTGGCCAGAACCAGCCGCATAGCCACACCCAACCCCGGGAGAGGCGGCTGGATTCTGATAAGCAGTCGGTGTGACTGCCTATATCACCGGTCACCCAGGTCCCCGAGGGGGAAGCCCATGTCTTCTGGGATTGCTGGACGCGCCTGCTCCCTGAGCCAGGAGGTAGGGGAAGCAGACGTGACTCTGGAACCCCTCAGACCTGCAGGACTCGTGGGACCTCGTTACGTAACTCCTGTCGATCTTTGTCATCTTATCTGCTCAGCGGGGTGTTCTGCCTCTGTCACAGGGCTCTGATAAAAAGTTACAAGTTAATGCATGTTTACATGCTTGACACCCATTAGGTCCTCTCCCTTCCTTCCCACCCTTAATGGCAGGCTCCTGATAACTCTCCGGGCCTCTGCTCCCCACCCCCCACGACTGGCATCTCTCACTGCTATGGCGACACATCCTCATCAGCTGGTCCCTCTGCCTGAACTGCATGTCCTTCCATCCATCCTCTACCCCGTGGCTCCCCCAGGACCTTCCAGAGACAGATCTCACTGCCCTTAATTTTCTCATGCTACAGCCCTACCCTTACCTACCCTCCCAAGGTCCTCATTCCCCCCTCCCTCCCCATTCTCCACACACCTTGAACCATTTCCTCATTTCTCCCTGATTTTTTTATTACACGCATGGACTTGGACCATGGACTTCTTTAGCTTGGAATATTCTTTTCTCTACCTCTTATGGAAAACTCCTATTCATACTTCAAAACACAGCTCACAGGTCACATCCTCCATGAAGGCGTTCACTGCTACCCTAGCAGAGTCGGTCATCTTTCACCTGTTTGTCTCTCATCGCTGCCCGAAACCCCACCATCGGCAATCCACTCCATAGGCAGCCCTCTTTCCTGCCAGCAGAGTGGGAAGAACCCAGGACAGCAGCCCACACCCTGAGTTTGACCTCGGGGCTTCTCTTGAACTTGCTTTGCAGCCTTAGAGAAGTCCCCTCCCACCTCAGCACTCCCCTGGTGGAGGGACTCCCCATCTGTCAAGCGCTGTAGTAACGCTGTGATCGCCACCTGCCCTGGAGCCTTCCCACCTGAGAATCCACCGGTTCCCACGGTGACAGACGTGGGGATGGCCTCGCCCTTCATCAGGGAGCCCTCCCTCCCCACTCCCCACTCCTCGGGGTGACCTCCCGTTGCAGATTCACCATTTCCCATGGGGTCCCAGAAAGTGCAGCGTTCCCATAACTAATGCTGCCCACAAACAGATGGAGACCAGGAGGGGGTCGGACAGGCATTCCGCCCAGACAGGCCCCGAGGGGAGCAAGAACGCTTGTCCTTGAGCAGCGGGGCCGCTGGAGCCTCAGAGCACTTCCTGTGTCCACACATTTCCACCGCAGGTTCTCGTCAGCAGATGGGGAAACTGAGGCTGGGGGTGGTGACATGGCTCCCTCTGGTCCTCCAGAAACAAGACGCAATGGTCCTCCTCGTGTTTTGGTTTGTTTGCTATTCAGAAGGTCCTTGAAAGGCACGCCGCCCAGCGTGAGAGTAACCCACCAGTGTGCGTGACCCCCAGAGGTGGCAGGACAGTGAACGGGTCTGCTCGGCACCCGGAACAGGACCCTGACCCTCACTGTGAACTCCTCCAAAGACATGTCACTGGGGGGACAGAAACAGGTGTGATGCTCATGGGCAATGTGATATGTGGCATGGTTTATATAAATATGAAGCAGTTTAAACGCAACAATAATAAGGCATAGGGGGGGGTAATGAGTGAGTGTGTGTGAGTGTTTGAGTGTGTGAGCGTGTGTGTGTGAGAGTGTGTGAGTGTGTGTGAGTGTGAAGATATTTTAAGTGCCTTAGAAGGAAGTCATCAAACTCATAGTAACAGCTCTTTCTGTGGAGAAGGAAAGGGACGGGGCTGGGAAGAGGGATCACAGGAGCAGACTCGGGGTTCTCTGGGCAGGGCTAGTCATTTTTAGTGTCGAGTGTACACACCTATTACTTGCAGAATTCTTCAACTCGACACATAAAGATAACAAATATGCCCTGGCCAGGTGGCTCAGTGGGTTGGAGCATCATCCGGTGCATCAAAGGCATGTGGGCTTGATTCCCGGTCAGAGCACATACCTACACTGGGGGTTCGGACCCCAGTCTGGGCATGTACAGAAGGCCATCAAGCAATCTTTCTCTCTCACATCAATATTTCTCCCTCTCTCTCTCTCTCTCTCTCTCTCTCTCTCTCTCTCTCTCTCTCTCTCTCTTATTTTCCCTCTTCTTCTCCCTTCCTCTTTCTGTAGAATCAATGAAAGCATATGCTCAAGTGAGGATTAAAAATAATAAATAAATAAATATTGAAAATGGTAAATGGTTCATTTTGAGTGGCAGGCATATATGATGATTGTAACTATTATTTTTTTCAAATTAAAAAAAAATAACCCTAATCGGTTTGGCTCAGTGGATAGAGCGTTGGTCTACAGACTGAAGCATTCCAGGCATGAGCCTGTACATGCACAGGTTCGATTCCAGGAGAGGGCATGTCCTCAGTTGCAGGCCTGATTCCTGGCCCTCTTCTGGGCTCATGTGGGAGGCAACCAATTGAGTGTCTCTCTCACATCCATGTTTCTCTCTTGGTGTGTCTCCCCCTCCCTCCACCCTCTCTAAAAGTCGATGGAAAAATATCCTCGGGTGAGAATTAACAAGCAAAAAGACATATGTGTGCTGTGAGGCAGATACTGGGGTCAGAGCTCATCTCTGCTGCCAACAAACTCCCTTGTCCTCTGCGTGCCTCGGTTTCCTCACTGGTGACCGTGGGGAGTGGGATGGGCAATCCCTTGAGGAGCTAGCTCCCAGTTCTCAGCTCTGTGAGCTCCACATACAGGTGGGCCACATCCCTTCCTAACCTGGTGACGTCTTCCAGCCACAGTGAAAACACACCGATGCTTCATGGGGAAAGGCAGCGACCGAACAGAGACTGGCTGCTCCCGGCAAGAAAGGAGACGAAAGGAGAAACTACATTAGGGTGCAGGCTGAGGAGCAGCCTTAGGTCTTACAACACAAGACTCAACTCCACCACTTCCTGCCTGCCTGCGAATGCATGTGCCCATACACATGCACATATACATGCACATGCAAACACGCATGCACACTGATACACATATACGTACACACGTGCACACACCAACACATGTGTGTGCTTGCACGTGTGTTCACAAATCTACACGTGCACGTGTGTGTTGTATATGTGTAAGTATGTGTGATCACATGCACAGTGGTGTGTGTGCATAGGTACATATATGCGCGCACATGCGTGCACGCGTGCTCCCACACAGCAGAGCTGCAGAAGTGACAGCTCAGGCCTGGAGCTCACCTCTTCTGAAGGGCCCCCAGCCAGTTCTACCTGGATGGGTCCATTCGGGACCAGCGTGGCCTCTTGGCAGGCACGTCCTCTGGGTCCCGTGCATCCCACTGGCTGGCCCCTCTCTTCGAGGTCCATACGCAGAGGCGGTCATGCTCCCCACCCAGCGGAGCCAACATGGCGCGTCTGTTCCCATCCCCATGTTCCTGTCCCCATGTCCCTCGCGTGAGTGAAGCCTCCATGACAGCCAGGGCTGACTTGAGCCCCGTGGCCGCCGGCCAGGGCTGGGGGAGAGGCAGGACCCCTGCTCCCTTCAGTAACTAAACTCGGCGCCGCACCGCATGGCTGGCACAGGGCTTAGCACCGAGTGCTGTTTCTCACCATCCTCCCACCAGCCCTGCGCCCAGGCCGAACCACAGCTCAGAGCGGGGTGTCTGCCCAGGCCCGTCAGGCCCGGACCCGGCTCCCATGGAGGCTCTCTATCCGGGACATCGTGGCCATGTGTTAGCAGGGCAGCAAGTGCGGCGATGAGTCTCAGCCGGAGCCCCCTCGGGCACATTCACCGCAGTTCCATTGGGCACATCCTCACCTCCCCAGGGCGACAGGCGGGGAGCAGCCAGCCACTGAGGGTTCACGGAGGAAGGCCGTGCTGTTCGAGTCACAGAGTCTCCGCCGGCAGGTGCCACCTATCCAGGCTGGGTGGGAGGGCAGGGGTGAGAGCCCCTGGAGCTAGCAAGTGCTCAGCCACCGACCCCCTCAGGCCACGCTGGAAGCAGCCCAGCGGCCCGCCCTGGCCCTCCCCTCCGGTGGCCAGCAGTCCGGGCTCCGATGAACAGGAGCTGCGTGCTGCCGGGGCCACCGCCGCCAGGAAGCCGCAGGATGTGGTCGCCAGAGCAGCGCTGCCAGCAGCACCGCTTCCCAGAGGCCTTTGCAGCAAAGCCACAAGCGGGGCAAGCACCGGGCTGCCTTTGCTTTCGTCTCCCCGTGCAGACGCTGAAGGCGACCAGAGGAAGGAAAAAACCATCTTCTTCCAAAGACTCTTCCTCCTCATGCAAGGGGAGCATGGGAATGACTGGGCCAGGGGACCTGCTCGGGGACAACGGAGAGTCTCCCCAGGACACGGGGTGTCTCAAAGGACATCTGAGCGTGCCCGCTGGTCCGCTGGGGGTTCACAAAGCGTGAGCCCTCCATCCGGTCCAGGAGAGAAGCAAAACCACCAACGGTGGCCGCTCGGACAGCAACATTGCGTTCTGACGGGTTTCCTGTAAGCCAACCCGGAGCATGCGTTTTAAAGGGCCCCGCGAGCATGAGGGAGAAGGGCAGGGCGGAGGGAGTTCCCCAGGTGTGAGGAAGCCCGCTCCTTCCTGACTGGGTCTGACCCAGCAAGGTAGACCTCCCGGCTTTGAGAACTCCGCTTCTTCTGGAACACCCTGCCGCCCTCATCATTCAGACCTCATCCTCCACTTCCCTGCCCTCTGGGGAGATGAGGGTCTCTGTGCTGCCCTCTGGCCCTCACACTTGGTCGTTCATTGGCGCTTAATGACCCTTAGCCACCATTGTCTCTGTGATGCATGGATGGCCCCCAGCCACAAGCATCCAATTCCTTCTTTTTTTTTTAATATATTTTATTGATTGATTTTTTTACAGAGAGGAAGGAGAGGGGAAGCAAGTTAGAAACATCGATGAGAGAGAAACATCCTCATCTGCCTCCTGCACACAGCATGCTTCCTGGCAGAAGTGACATTTGAACCAAGCCCGGGAAGAACCCATTTCCCCAGAAGATGGACGCACCTCTGGTTCGGAGCCCTGTTGTACAATTGTAGCGCTCTCACCATCTCTCCCATCCTCCTCCCTGCCCTTCTCTCACCCACCCTTCACCAACAAGGAGACTTTCAAAGTAACTTAGGCCCCAGAGCTGATCCAAACTACCTGTGAGATTCTCCCTTCCCCAACTGGTGGGCAGAGTTATGACATTCCTGGCATCTGCCACTGAGACATCCCCAAGACATTGTACCACCAATCAGCGCATGCCGAAGTGCCCTGGAGCCCACCCCTTCCTGTTCCGCCCTGGGTCCAACCCTTTCCTGTTCCTCCCCTCAAAAGGCTCCCCTGACCTTCCACGTGCTGCTCTCTCCATCTCCATCGGTGGAGTCAGCCCGGCTGGGTCCTTTCCCCTCTCCCCACTCCTTTAATTCTGATTTCTCTACCTCGGTAACGAGTCCCACTCATTACTGGGGAATAAACCTTCCTTTAATATGTCTTGGTGGTCAGTTTCCTGCACCTCAAACCTTACAGTACCCTCTCGTGTCTTCCTCTGTCTTTGCTCTTCCGTCTCTGAGAAACTTCTAGATGCCTTCATCCAACCCCAGGACACCCCATCTCTGTCCAGGGAGAGAGCCACTGTAGCCAAGCTGGCCACTGGCAGAGGGTCTCCCCAGAGGAGAGAGAAGGCCCTGGGGTGGAGAGTGGGTGGGGGACACATCGATCCACGGACTACAAGAAGACGTAGACTAGCAGCCTGTCACACCGGGGACGTGGTTTGAAAAGGCAGCGCCCACGTGGGAAGGGCATTTGTCTGTTAGAACATTTCCCATTTTTAGCCGTAACTGACCTTTCTCACGGGCGCTCGAGCTTAAGGCACCCGCGCATTGGGGCGTCCCGCCCCCACGGCGCAATTAGAGAATTCGATCAGACTCCCTGCCAGGGCTGGGCCAGCCAGGCTCTCTGCGGATTCTTCTAGAATCATTTTGGGGAGGAGGGGTTATTTTTTTATTTTTTTTAAATATATTTTATTGATTTTTCACAGAGAGGAAGGGAGAGGGATAGAGAGCTAGAAACATCAATGAGAGAGAATCATCGACCAGCTGCCTCCTGCACAACCCCTACCGGGGATGTGCCCGCAACCAAGGTACATGCCCTTGACCAGAATGGAACTTGGGACCTTTCAATCTGCAGACCGACGCTCTATCCACTGAGCCAAACTGGTTTTGGCTGGGAGGTTTTTAATTGTTGGGTATATGTATTGAACGCGGGGCTCCAGAGAAAAAATAAACAGCGAGGAGGTGAGACGTGGATGTCGCAGGTGGTTTAATCGGGTCCGCCCGCCCGCGTTGGTGGCAGGTTCCAATGCATTCAAATTCCAGCCGGCCTCCCGACATCTTATTATTTACATCTTTTGTCTCTTAGGATCGTTCAGATGAGATGGTCATAAACGCGTCCCCCTCCCCCACACACACCCAGCAAGGGGAGCCGGTGGAATAGGACTGTTATTGCATTAGCAGAGAGGGGCCGTATCTCATTGAAAGCCCAGGCGCACACCGTGTCCCCGGTGGCAGAGGAGCCATGGTGGGGGACAGGCCTGCGAACGACGACGTCACCCAGAAATTAAAAGCCTCTGGCTACCTATTTGTGAACACAATCAGATCACAATCTGATCAGAGGCCCTTCCTCATTCATGCAGGGCCGGCAGCCTGCCTTGCGCACGTCCATCACCTCACTTTGGGAACGGCTCTCTGCCCCCGCTTTGTCTGCGTGAGGATGCCGGGCCGGGCGTGTGTATTTTCCTGTTTCTTTGGCTCACTGGGTGGGTCAATGGTCCTTGTTTGCAAGGCCGGAAAACTGGATCGGATCGTCATTGTGGGGAATATGCTTTGTACCTGCTCAGAGGAGAGCCTGTGTCCCATGTCTCAGGACTTCTGGCGTCCAACATTTTGCATTTTAAAAAGGATCTGCCACCACCCTCGTGTCTCTGACGGTTGCTATGGCGATGACCATGAGAGTGATGCTCTGACATGGGGAGGGGCTATGTTCCATGGGCCCGTGAAAAGGGGAGACCGTTTCTCTAATTTGCATCATTCAACACAAAACTTTCCAAGGGACAGCGTTCGTTGTCATTCCTTCGTCTGTGGCCGTTCGGGTCTCGGGGGAAAGTATTGCCTGAGAGCCGGGATCCAGAGGGAGCGAGTCAGGCTTCCTCTCCCACGCGAAGCCACGCCAAGGGGCTGCCGTGGCGTGTGAGCCTCCGGCGGGGTGTCCCGGCGGGCCTGCTGAGGGAGATCCAGGGACTCCGCTGCTCTGGCTCGGGTGGCATGTCCCAATGCATCATTTCTTCTCTCTGCTCCCTCTTTAAAAAGACCACGTTTTCTATAATGCTTTCCACAATATAGAGAAGTATTTTGTATAAATGTCCCAACTTTTTCCTTGGGCTATTTATGTTGTATCTGTCCTTTATCTGCCTTTTGCTGAGGGAGTCTTTTCCCCTTGGTCTTGATGGTTATTCTGTCTGTATAGTGTGAAGGGGCATGGACTGGTTCTTCTGTGTAGCGTCTTCTATTGAATGGAGGTGGCCATGCGTTGACTTGGGGGAGACGGGGGAAGATGATGAATTGGAACATTTGCCATGTGGACCAGCTGTGGGCTGGAGCCCCTCTGTACTTACCTGTGATGTCCTTTCCTCCAAGGTTCCTGTGGATCTGGTCCAGCATCCGGGAAGGGCCCTAGGCTCTGTGTTTGGTGGCATTTCCTGCCTTTCCATCCTCCTCTCATTGCTGTCTATCCCGCACTCTCCTCCTCCCCCCCTCCCACGCCTAAACATCACTCAGGCTACCAAAACGGCACCCTGGTTTCATGTGTCTCCTCTGCCTCCACCACCCATCACTGTGTGGTGTCAAATGGAGTGTTTCCAGGCTCACTGCCTGCCCACTCTCAAGGTGACTTTGTCATGACCCCTGGGCCATGGGTGATGCCTCTAACCTGTGTCAGTCGCTCTGAGGGAAGCGTGTCCTGCTCATGGCTCCAGAAGGTGGGAACCAGCTCTGGCCCCATGTCTGTCAATTTGCATTGCACGTGTTTCGGAAGCTCTGCCTTAACTTCTAGGGTTTGGAATTGTCACTTTTGCTTGCTTTTAGGGAAGCACACATCTGATTCATTTTTGTTGGCTGTGATACATTTTGAGGGATGTGATAGAGAAAGAAAAAAAAAAAAAGCCCTAAACCAGCTTGGTTTAACCAGAATCCTGGCTGGAGTCCTGCTCAGAAAAAGGGTTTCCATTTTCCAAGGGTCTCTTCTGCGCACCTGGGATCCTTTTCCTAACTGCGCAACCTCAAGCCTCCCTTTCTTGATTCTGTTTCCTCATCTGTAAAACTGGAATAATAACCATTCTTCAACCTCATAGAGTTGCCAGGAATGGTAAATTAATGAATATGTGGAAACACGTCAACACCCCCATGACACCTAGAAAGTACTCAGAAAATACCTCCTAGTATTATTATTATTAACTAGAGGCCCAGTGCATGAAAATTCATGCACTGGAGGGGGGAAGGGGAGTCCCTCAGCCCGGCCTGCCACCCTCTCAAGTCTGGGAGCCCTCAGGGACAAGAGGCGACCCCACAATCAGGGGAAGGCGGTGCCCCATCACACCTCTGCTGCTGCCACTGCCAGCAGCGCAAGCCTAGGCCAGCTCTGGTTACCTGAGCCTCAGGAGGCCCTGGGCAGCTGGGCAGTTGGGGGGCTGAGGGGACTTGGGAACTCTGGAGGCAGGTGTGCCTGCTGCCCCAGCAGGGCTGAGGGAACTGGGAGCTGCCAGCTGGTGGCTGTGGATGCCATCATCTTTGAGGGCATAGTAACCAATTAGCATATTCCCTCCTTATTGGCTGTGGGTGCCACCATCTTTGTGAGGGTGTGGTAGCCAATTAGCATATTCCCTCTTCATTAGATAGGATAACAATTCCATGAGGCAGATACTGTATCACCGTCCTCTTGTGAAAGCTGAGAGGTAGGCCACCTGACGTTCCCGAGCTTTCACAGTAAAATGTGGCAAGAATGGCTTTCACAACCCAAATCCACGCTCTACATGCCCCCGAGCTAGAGGGATGGTCCTCCCAGCACCGCCCAAACACCGTCAGAGGCACGAGAACTCTGAATCAAAATGTGCCCATTTTGCAGATCGGAGAGACCGAAAGTGGAGTTGCCTAAACCACACGGCTAGTAAGTCATGGAGTCAGGACTTTAAGTTTGGCCCTGAGCCATCCAATGGGAAATGCAAATGGCCTCGTTGACTTATGTCCCAGATGAACCTGGTTATGGGGATCCAGAGGAAGGAACCAAAGGGGATGGGAAGGAAGGTGGGTCCAATCTGTGGAGACGAGACCTTTCACTCCCTGAGCTTTCAATGTCTCACATAAAAATGGGATTAGGCCCTGGCCAGCGTGGCTCAGTGATTGAGCATCAACCTATGAACCAGGAGGTCAGGGTCTGACTCGAGGTCAGGCACATGCCCAGATTTCAGGCTCGATTATCAGTAAGGGCGGGGGAGGGGGGTCAGAGAGGGTGCAGGACACAGCTGAAAGTGATTCTCTCTCATTGTCACTCTGTCTCTCCCTCTCCCTTCCTCTCAAAAATCAAATTATATACATATATATACATATATATATATATATATATATATATATATATATATATAATTGACCAGTAACCAAACCTGTGAAATAAAAGGAAAGAAAAGAAAAAGGGTCACAGGTTTGGTTACTGGTCAAGGGCAAGTACCTCTGCCATCAGGTGCATACAGGAGGCAACCACTGATGTGCCTCTCTCACACTGATGTGTCTCTCTCTGTCTGTCTCTATCTCTCCCCTGCCTCTCTCTCTCCCTCCCTTGCACTCTCTCTCTGGAAAAAGCAGTGGGAAAATATCCTTGGTGAGGATTAAAAAAAAGGAGAAGGAATAAAATGGGGTTAATCACTGCCTCGTAGATGTTAAGTGGAGAAACAAGCCCTTCCAGCAGGCTCGGCGGTGTTTGCCGAGTTCTGCGAGTGAAACCTTGCTCTCCACCGCCGAGCGCCTCTGTGGGGTCGCGCTCCGCTCGGATCCATCTACTTATCTGTCTAAACAGCGGGGGAGCGTAAACAAAACATCCCCGCGCGTGTGTCTCCGGGTGGCGGGCGTACAGGTGATTTCAATTTTTCTGGTGCGTCTCTAACTGTTCCAGCTCTCCCGTAAGGGAAAGCACATGTGTTCTTTATATCACCGACGAAAACACGAGCCTTACAAAAACATTGACCTTGAGGGGCTGTGGGGGGAACGGCAGGAGTGGGGAAGGTGCGGGAGCCGCAGGCCAGCCGCCCAGAATTCATTCCCCATCAGCAGCTGGGGTCCTGGTCCCTGAGCCTCCAGGTCCTCATGCGAGCAACCTGGACCAACCAGGCTGATTCCCGGGCTGGCGGAGGGCTTCGTGGGATTATCTATTTCCCTGTCTCCCAGGAGGCCGGCCCACGGTAGCCCCCCTCCCAACCCCCCACGTCAGCTCCTGTGCCTTTGCCCAGAATCCCAGCTGGATCCCCGGCCAGCCCCAGAGCCGCATGGGCCAAGCCTGCCGTCTGGGAGGACTCCTGTGGGGAGTTTGTTTGTTCAGCGGAGAGATGGGAAGCCCTGTGCTTTGACTGGCGGGAGCCCTGGACAGGCCTCGTTCCCGGGCATGGTTCCCCGGGAAACTCCACGACGCTTGGCCCTCGAACCCCGTGCAGATCTGTGTGGGCTCTGGCTGCCAACCACATGAAAGCAGAGTTCCTTCCCTGCCCTGGGAGTCCGCCTGCTGCCTGCTTAGCAAGGCTCTCGGGGGCAAGGGCCCGGGGAAACCCTCCAAACACAGCGGCGGAGCTCAGCAGAGGAGCACTCTGTTCCCCCTCCCCCTCCTCCCTGCCCCCCAAGGCCGGCCTAGTCTCAGAGGGAGCCATCCCGATCTCATCACCAGCCGGGACCTGGAGGAGGTGCTCCCTGTGAGTCCGTGGACGTGGGTTCTGGGCACCGCACCGGAGCGATCCTGCGGGGGGCGTGCTGAGCACTGGAGGGCGAAGGCCGGAGAGGGCACGCAGCGGGCCAGCCCGGGCAGAGCTGAAGGGGCCGGGCAGTGAGCTCCGCTGGGCAGTGCAGAAGGACCCAGACAACAGCACTGACCGCACCAGCAACATTGGCACGGGGTAGATGCCTCGTACATGCCCGCTGGCCACATGTGGATGTACTTTATGCAAAAGGAGAATGGAAGGGGGGGGGGTCTCAGGAGAGGAAAAAAATGGAGGCTTTCTGTGTCTCCTCAGACCTCCGTCCTGGGAGAGCGGGACACCCCCCTTTCCCCCGCCCCCTGTGGCACCAGGACTGCACAGCCCTCGCACCCATTCTTCAAAGTCAGGGCATGGAGCAGAGCCCGAGCTGTTCCCCTGACTTGCTTTCAATCTCCCTCTAAGTTCAACATGCGTTTGAATTCAGGGGGAACGCAGAGCACATGGTTTTAATCCGTGGACTCTTAAATCATCAGACTGATGGAGGCCACGCTGTGGAGGCCAAGGGGACGAGGGGCCTTTACAGACTCACTTCTCCTCCCCCCGCAGCCAGGAGGCAGCCGAACTTCTCCAAAGAGGGCAGCTGTGTTCGGTCCCAAACTCAGCACCCTCCACCCACGGCCAAGCACACCGGGCAGTCCGCGCCGCCCTGGCTGCCATCATCGAGCAGGCCTGGCTCAGGGACTGAGCGCCGACCTATGAACCAGGAGGTCACAGTTCAGTTTGCAGTCTGGGCACATGCCTGGGTTGTGGGCTCAGTCCCCAATGTGGGGCATGCAGAAGGCATCGGATCAGTGATTCCCTCTCATCATTGATGTTTCTCTCTCTCTCTCCCTCTCCCTGCCTCTCTGAAATCAATACAAATATATTAAAGAAGAAAAAAAAGATAGGAGCCAGAACTGGTTTGGCTCGGTGGACAGAGCATTGGCCTGCGGACTGAAGGGTCCCAGGTTCAATTCCGGTCAAGGGCATGTACCTTGGTTGCGGGCACATCCCCAGTGGGGGGTGTGCAGGAGGCGGCTGATAGATGAGTCTCTCTCATCGATGTTTCTAACTCTCTGTCCCTCTCTCTTCCTCTCTGTAAAAAAATCAATAAAATATATATTTTTTTTAAAAAGATAGGAAATGGGGAAGGGGGAGTGGCCACATGCTTGAGGAGCACGAAGCAGCAATGGGGGGACCACTGGCAAACCTAGAGAGAGATGCAGACTCCGGTTCACACACGGGACTCCAGGTGACCCTGGACCGCTCAGTCTCCGCCTCATCCTCAGGGGGTGGGGCTCGGCGCCCACACCACGGGACTGTGGGAAGGAGAAGCTTCCAGAAGAGGGAAATAAAATGGAATAAGAAAAGTCTGTGGATGTGAGGAGACACGCCAACCAGGAAGACGACTGCCCGGACAGTTCCATTGGCTTTTGCCCACACTCAGGCCCAGCGCCCGCCCCCAATTGTCATAGTACCTCTGGGTTCCACAGACCTGCCCACCCACTCTCATCTCCTGGTGGGGTGACATTGCAGCTCGGGGAACCAAAGGTGAATTGAAAGTGCCCCCCTTAATAGGGGGTGGGGGGAGAATGAGGAACATTTGTAATAATATGAACAATAAAGATTTATTTTTTTAATAAAAAAAAAGAAAGAAAGAAGAAAGAAAGAAAGAAAGAAAGAAAGAAAGAAAGAAAGAAAGAAAGAAAGAAAGAAAGAAAGGGTGAGCCCCCCTTGTGGAGCAAAGGCCACAGCAAGTATGTTGTGCAGGGAACTGAACTAAGTCCCACTGATTCTTATTGTTTAATCTTTATTGTTGAAAGCATTACATATGTGCCCCCTCTTCCCCCATTGACTCCCTCCAGCTCGGCTCGTCCACGTCCCCCACCCCGAGCCTTCATCCCACTATTGTCCATGTCCATGGGCCAGGCACCCATGCACACAAGGTCTTTGGTTGATTACTCCCCCCCATCCCCACTTGCCTTCAAGATCTTGCTCTCTGTTCCATGCTTCCATGTCTCTGGATCTATTCTGTTCATCAGTTTATTTTGTTCATTGGATTCCACCTATGAGTTCGATCATGTGATACTTGTCTGTCTCTGGCTGGCTTGTTTCACTTAGTGCGATACTCTCCAGGTCTCTCCATGCTGTCTCTAAGAGATCCTTCCTCTTCAAAGCTGCCTAGTGTTCCACAGCATAACTGTACCACAGCTTTTTTATCCACTCCTCTACTGAGGGGCACTTGGGCTGTTTCCAGATCTTGGCTATTGTGAATTGCGCTGCTATGAACACAGGGGCGCACACATCCTTTCTGATTGGTGTTTCGGGGTTCTTAGCATTCCACCGATTCTGACACCAGGGACGAGAGCTCCTCGTGGAGAAAGGGCGACAACTACCACCTTCCTCCCCGACACAGCTCCGATGTATCCTGAGAACCGCTCCCGAGGTGCCCCGTGCTCTCACCTCCCCAGGGCAGAGGGTCTGCCCATTGTCACGTGACACATCCACCCCCTCCCATCCCTGGTCTGGAGGCAGAGGGGGAGAATGGGGCTCATGCTGGGGTTAGAGTTGAGGTCTGGATGTGCCCTCCCCCCCACCCTGCCAACCTCCCCGACCCCCAGCAGCTACCGCAGTCTGGGGCGCCGACCCCTAGGAGGGGGTTTGCAGTCTGAAAACAATGGACAGCAGCACAGACCTGGAGTCCCTGTGGTTGGGTTCCCACCTCCATCGCCACGAGCTGTGTGACCTCCATCAGGTGGCTTAGCATCTCTGTGCTTCAAACCCTCTCCTGTGGAGTCAGACCATGACCATCAAAGCAGCCAGTACCCACAAAGCATGACTCCAGTTTCCAGCAGTGCCCCTATGGGCTGGCTACCATCATCCTGGTTATTACTGGCCCAGAGTGGCGGGTCCGCGGGCTAACAGGAGGGCAGAACGAGCCCTCTGTTCCTCCTGCCCGCCGGAGCAGGCGCTGCGGATCCCGGAGCCTGAGATCCTGGAATCTGATGCCAGGAGTGGGGTGGGGGCCCAGGGCCCTGCCCAAACACTGCCTTTGGGATATTTTGCCTTATTTTTTTCTTTCTTTCTTTTTAATTCACCATCAACAGTTGAATCTCAAAGGCTTTGAAATCTGCAAGGAAGATTTTCCTATTTAAGTCTGCAGCCCAGAGCCCAGAACCAGAGATGCAGGAAGAAAATGCTCTCAGCTTTGGGACCACCCACAGCAGCACCCTGTGCCAGACAGCCCTCCCCCTGCTCACTGAGGCCAGGGGAGGGGAGAAGCGAAGGAGAGGAGCAGACAGAAGACAGTCTCAGCTCTGCTGCCCATCCAGAAGTGCCTCGTCACTGCTCAGGTAAGAGATCCTTCAGACCCGGGGAGAGAGGTTTCGTGGAAGCAGCAGGGCTGAGAGCCGGGGGAGCGTGAGCAGCAGGAGCCTCAGCCCAAGCATCCTCCCTCAGCCTCGGAGTCCACCTCAGGTATCTCAAAGGAGCTGAAATTGCTCTTGACTTCAAATCTTTTAAAAAGCTTCGCCATGGCCACCGTGTCAGGGGGCCGTCTGTCTCTCTGACCGCTGGGAAAAGCTCTGACCCAAGGACAAGACCTGGAGGCCACGCTGGACTTACGGTTCTCGCCACCGGCTCACCTGTGCGGAGGGGGTGCTGGGCCCTCCTCTCGCCTGTCCTCATGCAACAGGGTGGAGCTCTGTACCCACTGAGCCGCCTGGTCCAGCGGGATGTCAAAGGTGCCACACCAGCTGCCCTGATGTCCAGCCTTACACACTGACAGTGTCCATGGTGTCCTGGCCGGGTGACCCGGTGGTTGGAGCTTCGTCCTGTGCACCCAAATGTTGCAGTTCAAGTCCCTGTCAGGACACACACTTCGCTTGTGGGCACATGGGGAGGCAACTAATGGATGCTTCCCTCTCGCATCAATGTTTCTCTCTCTCTCTCTCCCTTCCTCTGCCTACAGCACATGTGTCAAACACAAGGCCCGCGGGCCAAATCCGTCCCGCCAGGCCTTGCAATGTGGCCCGCACCGCGCTGTCATCACTGCATTCCGCTGCGTTTCCATCACAATGACAGTTTATGACTGTTCAGTAAACCATTCGGCCCGCGATTTAGGCTGGATTTTAGATTTTGGCCCCTTCTCTGATTGAGTTCGACACCCCTAGCCTACAGAGTCAATAAACAGGCATGTTCTCCAGTGAGGATTCAATAATTAAGCACAAAAGTAAATAAACCAATCAATCGATAAAGTGTCTATGGTCACATGAGAGGCGCGGGGTCGGGGGGTGCTGGGCACCAGGGGATGCGGCCCACCAGCATCCACATATGTGCACTCCCGGCCCTCCGCGGGCTTTCAGGGCCTCTGTGCGCTCGCTGGTGACACGGGACAATGACATGCCCCCTGTGCGGGTGGCCCTGAGGGACGGGGCAGCCCTGCCCCATGTGCCTTCAGAGTGGACCTGAGAGAGGGCCCCTCATCCTCTCAGAGGCCTGTTTCCCAGAGTCTGAACTTTGCTGCTCCTGTTGCGGGAGAGAGGAAGGGGAACGGGGGGTGGGGGGAAAGCACAGGCAGAGGGGGCAGCCAGACACCATGGCAGACAGAGATCGGAGAGAGGCCGAAAGCAAAGAAAGGAAGGGAACAGCAAAGAAAGGAAGGGAACAGGAGAGAAGAGGAGGCAATGCGGAAGGAAAGACCAGCAAGGCTCTCCAGGGTCAGAAAAGTCTGAGAGCCGCGGAGTTGGCCAAGTCAGACTCACAGCTCAGAGCTGAGCGTCTGCACTGCCCGCCGGGCCGGGCGGCCGGGGCAGCCAGCACAGGGCAGCAGGGTGGGGAGAGGCAGTGCCAGCCAGATGGCCCCACAAGCAGGGAGGAATGACCCACCGTCAGACTGGAAGCACACCAGCATGTATGACACCGTATCTCCCCCACCCAGCAAATCTCCCAGATCTGACCCTGTGGCAGTCCCGAAGCCCTGCAGATGGGCCCAGGAAACCCCTCTGTCCTGAGTAGGGTGGGCTCAGCTTCAAAGGCGAGAGTGACTTCATGCCCCAGGCAGTGCCCGGGACAGCCTCACTGAGCCCCACGGTGGCCCGGGGGGGGGGGGGGGGGGGGGGGAGGCCTGCATAGAGCAGAGCGGGGAATAGGAAGTTCCAGGTCAGGAGATGCTGGGTTCAAATCCCAGCTCTGCGGCTTTCAAGAGAGCGCCTCCACCCACTCAGCGTCCTGGAGCTCGGCACGACCTCCCGGCAGATGGTCCTGCTCCCTAGCCCGTCGAAGGACTCTGGACTCCGCCAGCGGCTCGGGCGTTTCCAGGAAGCAGGAGCCCCCATGGAAAGCCGGTGCCCCGCACTGAGTCAGCCTTGAGTCAGGACTAAGCACACACGTTTGCCCATCGCCGCTCTCAGGGCCATGATTAACCAGGGCTGCCGAGCACCGCGCTCCTCGCTCGGCAGAGGAGGGCATTCCAGGTGAGGTGACATCACTTCAGTCACTGGTCTTTGCACAAGAGCTCCGGCCGCCACGACCAGCTCTGCCTCCAGAAAACTCTCACAGCAACATCAGCCCACAAGATGTGTCTCCTTTCAAACCATTCCCTTTCCGCCTTCAGTGTTTTGAGTGCAACATGCTAAGTACACAAACTTTTTAACTGGTTTGTTCTGCCGACCTGAGCAGAGCGTCTCCGTACCCGAGGCGGGCAGCCCGCTGGCGTGGGCCGGGAATGCTGCTCGGAGCGGATCCCGGTGCCACGCCATCTGCGGGACGGAAAGAAGCTGAGTCCTCCCTGCTGTGGCTCAGTGGCTAGGGCGTTGCCCAGAGGACTGAGGGTCCCAGGATCGATTCCAGTCAAGGACACGACATGGACCTGGTGGCAGGCTCGATCCCTGGCCCGGGTTATGGTGCCCGCAGGAGGCAACCATTTGATGGGTCCCTCTCACAGGTGTGTTTCTCTCTCGCCCCCTTTCTCCGCTTCCACTCTTTCTTAAAAATAAATAATTAAAAATCAATGGAGAAATATCTTTGGGTGAAGATTAACAAAACAAAACAAAAAAGAAAGAAAGAAAGAAGTTGTGTTTTGATCACCCATTCATTCATTCATTCATTCATTCATGTGTTCATTCGTTCACGTCCCCATGTCCCAGCTCCTGGGAACCCACTCTGCACGGGGCTCTGAGCGGATAAGGAGCTAAGAACCCAGCTTAGAGGGATTCCCACTGGACATGGTGGTAGAGACCCCAGTCTAGTCACTTCCTTTCGCGGGTGGGAACCCAGCAGGCAGGTCGATGAAGATGGGGCCGTGCCGCCCAGCGAGCTCAGGGGCCAAGCAGCCCCAGAGGAGCCTCCCCTGTCACTCAAAGCAAGGGCAGCCCCCCAGCCCCCCGGGGCACACGGAGATTTCCGAGTGAGTCTCCGGGAGGACAGGACGCTCCGCCAGGGGGCCGCTGCCTGCAGAGCCAGGCCTCCCCCGAGACCCCTGCCTCACCGCCGGCTGCTGGGCACTGCCGGGAGGGGCTCCGCAGGTTCCCACGGCTGAGGCGTTGTCCGAGGACAGCCCATCCTTCGCTGGGCCCGTGTTGCAATGCCCAGACGGGAGGCAGGAGGGACATTTGGTGTCTGCCCAGCCGGCCCAGAGAGGCCCGGGAGAGGCTGCGAAAGGCCAGGATTCCCGGGGCTGAGCCCCCGTGCCAGGTCCCACCTGCCTCGTCAGCATCCAGACCCCTGCCTGTTGTTTGAACTCTGACAACCTGTCCAGAGAACGGAAATAAACTGTCAGTCTGAGCTGGCCGAGCAGCCCTTGGTGCCAGCACATGAGGAAACCGAGGATTGGATGGGATTTGCCAAGGTCACCAAGGAGAGAGGGCACTTCTGAGCCTAATAGCAGGATTGATAACACCATCGAACTCGGGCGCTTACTTGTGCCGGCGCATGCTCAGCCCTCATGTGATCCTCACGGGCCACATAGAAGCGAGGGGCAGTGTTCAAACCCAGGCTCCGACTCTCCAGCAAAACACCCACTGCCCACGGTGGCACCACCCGGTCCATCAGCATCCCGCTCAGCTCAGCTCTGCATCCCGCTCAGCGGTGCTGGTTCGCTGCTCCTCTCCGAGCTTCGCCAGGGACCCGGATGCCTCCCCGCAGTGGGCGAGAGGGCACGGTCAGCTCTCTTCCTGCCCCCACCTCCACGCCCATGTCCCGTGTCGTCACCCAAGCTCTCAGTGCCCACCGGCCACATGGGTCCCGCGGGTGCAGGGAAGAGCAGCTGCTTTGTGAGAGCGGCTCACCGGGCTGTAAGCCCGAAGGCAGATGGGCAAGTCCTGGCTGGGCCAGGGCCGTGGGGTGCCCTGGGGCATCCCTGTTCAGTGTTGGGCCCATTGCCCTCCTGCATGAGGCCAGAGGGAGGTGCTAGACTCCCCACCCCACACCTGGGGTGTCCATTTGTAGAACGGGAAGGGGGCCGAGCCCAGTGTACCAAGGGAGAAGGTGCCTTCCCCCGCCTTCCCCAAGAGGGTGTCGCCCTGTGCTGCTGACCGGTCGCCCTCTGGCTGGCATCCCCGTGTGACTCAGCTGGCAGGGACGCCACTGCTTTCAAAACAGGGCGCGCCCAGGTGAGCTAGCGCTGAGCCGGAATGATGGACAGCCGGGCTGACCGGGCCCTGGCTCTCACTTTCTAGAAAGCCCTGGCTCCCCGGTGTTAGGAGGACCTGCGAGCCTCGGTATTTCCGGCTCGGCTGGTCTGGAGGGGCCGCTGGGGAGAGGCGAGGGCGTGAGCTTCCCTTTTCCCCGCGGCCCTGCAGCCTCGGGCCGGGCGGTTGGGCCATCGCGGCCGTTCTGGGAACTGCCAGGCCGGGCCCGTGCCGTCCACGGCAGGGATTTTTCCTGTGGGTGGGAGTGGGCGTTGGCAGGAAGGAACTGGCCGGCAAGAGTCACGGATTACAAAATTCTGGGAGGTGGCTGCGAAACTGTCCAACTGACTGAGGCCAAAGTTCAGGCTCTGAGAGGGCCTGGGAGCAGCAGCCAGACCTGCCTGTGAGGAGCAGGACAGGGGGTGGGCGGTGGGGGCCGCACTGGAGACTTGACCCCCATGTTCTTGATTTCCAAGCTGGTCTCAGTCTCCCCACCCGGCCCTCTAGCTGGCGTGGGTCCCACCATCCCGCGCCCTGGGTGAACGCTCTGTGACCCAAGTCCAGCCCCGGGACCCCACCCAGCATGTGGGCCCACCTCCACCAGATGGTGGGCGCGGGAAAGAGGCCACTGGGTCATCTGGCCAGCGGGTCCGTCAGGAGGAGGGACTCGTGAGAGTCCCTGGCCATCACTGGCTGGCTGGGGTCCCAGGCCAGATCTGCAGGACAATCACACTCGGGGTAACTGTCCATGCATTAACTTTAATCCTCCCAAGCTGCCCTGCAGGGGAAAGACCATCATCCTGATCACACCAGTGAGAACCGAACCCGAGAGGGCTGCAGCATTGGAACGACTCGCCCAAGGTCAAGGCTGGTGAGTTACAGGATCAATGGGCCCTGAGTTGCCCTTTGCCACAGCCTTCAGCCTCCTCTCTTCTCTTCCCAGCATCCCTGGAGCAGCTTCAGACTCACCACAGTAGGTGCTCCCTGCTTGCTTGCAGAAAACTGGAGGACTGAGTAGATGGATAAGACCCGTTGGAAAAGGCAAACGGCTGTACTGGCGTTTTCAAAGAAGGACCACCTGGGTGCCGCTGAGAGGAAGAACGCGGGCTGAATTCGTCTCCTGCATTTTTGAACTCTGTGAGAACAACCTCTACGTAACTGGGTGACTTTGGGCTTGTTCTTAGCACAACAAAAACATGTCCACGGACGTTTCGTCCGAAGCCAACTTCTCCTTCTTAAGAGACGGGGCCCTAAGGTTTTCTGGGCTTCTCCTGTGCATGCGCACTCTGCTCTGTGCGAATCGGCACACCCAGTCCCCACAGCAGCCCTGCCAGTGGGCATCGTCACCAGAGCCCAGAGGAAGAGCCTGAGGTTCAGAGTGGTCACCTGACTTGTCTGAGCCTAGACAGCCCGGTGAAGCCAGAAAAGTCCAAGGCCGGGACTGGGTGAGCCCACACCTCACCCTCAACACTGCCCCTCAAATGCCTGGTTAGCCCCAAACCAAGCTTTCTCCTCCCTTGGCGATCTGCACGCAGGCCTTCCTTCCAGAGTCACCCCCGGTCCCACCGGCCCCCCAAACTGGTGCTCCTCGGGCCACCGGCGGAGCAGAGGCACCCAGAACAAGGGAGTGAATCAGGAGAAAGAACCCAACAGTTTAAAAAGACGCTGTTCTGTGTGCAGCGTCCGTGAACCTTCAGCGTCATCTTTAGGATATACACTGAGTGGCCAGATTATTATGACCTCTGAACGCACAGTAATCTGGCCACACACAGTGTGTGTGTGTGTATTAGAGACCCAGTGCATGAATTCGTGCATGGGAGGGGGAAGGGACATGGGTGGTTGGCCAGCCTGCCTGCTGGTGGAACCCCTGGTCGAGGGGGACAATTTGCATATTAGCCTTTTATTATATAGGATACACACTGAGCGGCCAGATTATTGTGCATCCAGAGATCATAATAACCTGGCCACTCAGTGCAGTCTCCCTTGTGGTGTTAGCAGCACCTGTTGGTTGGGCGGCAGGTGGAGGGCGGGAGGCCTCAGCCTTCTCAGGGCTCAGAGCCACCAGCCAGCCTTGCCTCTCCCAGTCCATGGCCCTCACCCGCAGAGGGTCTCCAGGGCCAGAGGACGCTCCGCCGGCCAGTCCTCGCAGAGGGTCCGTCTCCCTCGGATCTGTGCACAGGAGCACCATGCCCCCCACCCTTCAATGCAGGGAGCCCTGCCCCATCCCAGGCCCCCGCCCCAGCCCCCAACCCCACCCCAGCCCCTGGCCCTGCAGAGGCAGACAAAGGAGCTGGTGTGGTTCTCCGGGGAGCCCCTGGCTAGCGGCCCTCCCAGAGGCCACTGGAACCCAGCTCCCTGCTGGGGGTGCAGGTGGAATAGCTGAGCAACCTCCCAGCCCGGAACCCCTGGAACCCAGGGACCATCCCCTAGGCCTGGCCACCTCCCCACCCTGGCAGCCAGGAGCCACCCTGTCCCGGATGCTGAATAGGCTATTTGTGTGAGATCAAAGGGCCACCTGCAGGGAGCGCCTACTGCCTGGAGCAGGCCCAGGCCCCGTCCTGCCCGGCACCCGCCTCCCGCCCGCCAGACCCCAGGCTTCCCACAGGGCCCACTTGGGCAGGGCGCCTCCCCTGCTTCCTGCCCCCATGTCCCTACCCAACACCCCCCTCACACCACACACTAACGGGGCTCCAGGGTCTCGGGGTTTCCCTCAAACGGGCACACCCTTCCTTGCCTCCTGCACCCAGATAAGGCCTGGGCTCCCGCTCAGGCGCATTCCTTCCTTCCCCAGCCCCTCGGCGCTCCAGGTCGCAGAGCGGGTTCCACCGTCACCGCCCACCCGATTCCCCGCAGGCCACTCTGGGCTGTGAGCCCCGAACCCCGGGACAGCCCTCATGCGTTGGCATCGCATGAATGGGGAGGAGGAGGGCATCCTGATCGGGGTTTGGAGAGAGGGAGTCAGTGAGGAGCGGGTGAGTGGGCGCTGTTCGAAGCCCATAGGGAAAGGAGCTAAGACGGAAGAGCCAAACCTGAACCCCTGGGAGAGCCTGTCTCAGCCAGACGCATCTCCCTGGGACCGCCGCCCCCTGGACTGCCTGCTCCTCTCCTCCATCGGCCACGCCAAACCCACTGCATCTTTCCCAAGCGCCACCCGGACCAGGTCCCCCTCCCCCACCTCAGGTGCAGGCAGACCTTTGCCCTGGCTGCAGGCCTCGAACATTCTCTTGGCACCAGGCTCGGCCTTTCCTGCCTTTCCGTCACGTTGTCACGTTCTTCTCTGCCCCCTCTCCCGCCCGGGTCCGCCTATGGCACTCTGAACCTCTGACACAGTCAGTCCCAGAGGCAGCGTGGCTCACCCTTTGGGAGAGCGTGTGGGCGGGTGGTGAGTCGACGCCCTTTGGCCTGGGATGACGGATGCGTTGGGTCATTTCCTCTCGCCCATTCAGCTCCTCTGGCACCCCTCTGCACCCCTCTGCACCCCTCTGACCCCGGCACCCTCCACGTCTTCAGTGGAGATCGGCCTTGTCCAGTCCCTCCTGCCACAGGCCCTTTGCACAGGCTCTGCTCGCCTCTTAAAATGCTCCTGCTCAGCTCTGTGCTCTAACCCTCACGTCTCTGCTGGTGCCTCCCAGCTCACTTTTTCCAGCATCTCCACCTCTTCCAGTGACTCCCTCGCTGGCAAGGGACTGGCTCAGGGCTGGAAACTCCGCAAAAGCAAGGCTGGCCCAGGGCTAGGAGGGCATTAGAGCCCATGCCCTAGACAGGACGGGGACGGGGCACGTGAGTGTCCCCAACCCAGTGAGTGCTCACCTCCCCAAGAGGGAGGGGGGGGTAGGCAAGCAGAAGGGAGGCGGGAGGAGGTGAAACGTCCTGACCCTGATGCCCCCGGACACCTGTGGGCACACACACAGGCACCTGAGGGGCTGGCCGGGGCCCATCCGCCCACCTGCCCGGGCCTCGGGAGCATGAGGAGCGGGAAGGCTTCCAGAGCCCGGGGCTGGTGCTGCCTAGCCGCCAGGTGGGTGAGCCGATGACCTGCCGTTTCCACCCACTCGCGCCCACGGTCCTCTCGCCGCGTCAGGACCGGTCCCTGGAGAACCCCATGCTCCGATTCGGGGGGGAGTGCAGGGGGCGTTTGGCACAAGCACCGTCACCGCCACCCCAGGCCTCCTCCCGGCCTCCCAGCCGCCCTGTGCCCCTGTGAGCTCACCCCAAACCCGGCCTCACAGAGGGCCACGCTCCTGCACTGGGTTCCAAGGGCCAGACCTCCCCAGCCACACCCAGACCGTCTCCGGCAAAGGTCTCGCAGGTTTCTGGAACAGGGAAAGCCTGATGTAGCCCTTCTCCAGGTTCAGTGCAGTCACAGGGACGCAGGTCCCGAAGCTGCATCCCCTGTCCCCTCCGGGGCTATCAAAACCCCAAAATGTGATTTTAATCATCAGCGGGGTTTTCATTAATCATGATTCCCATTCAGCCGGACACCTCCACTCCAGAGAGCAATCACTCACTCAGGACTTCCTGTTGGAGAGGCAACGCAGACTGGCATCTCCCGCTGCCATAGCAGTGAGATCAGGACGTTGCTTGTTACAACTCATACAGCGAGTTCACTTCAGAGAGAGAGTGAAGGCCCGTTCCAGGCGGAGAGAGGGGAACTGGGAGCCAGTGGGTGGCCTCAGGGAAGGAAGATGAGTGTGGTCTGGGGGGGCGGGGGGCGGTGAAGAGGGGGTAGGGGGATGAACGCCACCCAGCCAGCTTTGGCTGCACGGCCCAGAGGCTCCTCACACTGTGCCCAGTGTTGCTCACCCCCAAGGATGGGGAGCTCCTTACCATGCACAGCAAGGTGCCCTGTGCAAGCTTTGAAGGCACCTCTCGTCCCCACTCCTCTATCTTCCAATCTGCTGAATGGGAGGAAGGGGGTCCAGCGAGCCTGCCTCCTCCCGGGGAGCAGCTGTCAGACAGCTCGTCCCCACGAGCACGGGTCTCTCCCCGACACACGAGGGGCGAGGATGAGGCTTGAAAAATATCCTGATGCCACCCCCATCCCGGAGGATGTCAGCAGGGACCCCGGGGCTTGGGGTTGGCAGCAGCGGAGACTTGGGTTTCCGGGGCACCTATGGGGGCCAGGCCATGGGGAGGACAGACTTCAGAACCCCCTGGGCTGCCTCCCGCCCTCCCCGCCACCCCCTGCTTCAGAGGCACCTCCCGCCGTCCCTCAGACACACATGGCTGCTCACCACGCCCTCCAGCTGCCGCCCAGGCTCCGGAGCTGGATCAGTGGGACCTGAGCCTCTGGCCATTCCAAGCTAAAGGGGAGAACCCACTTCCTGGTGTGCCCCCTGAAACACGGGGCAGGAGTGCCAAAGAGAGGGACGGGGTGCCGCCCACAGCAGCAGGCCCTGCAATGGCAGGCAGACACTCCAGCCAACCCCCGCTCCCAGCATTCCGAGCGGGAAGCGCCTCCCCATTTACATGTGCTGTGGCCCCTCCGGGGAGATGCATCTTGCAAATGAGGGGGCACCGCTCCAGCACATCTTTCCCAACACGCAGAAGCAGCCCCTTGCTGGCCGCTCGGGGCCGGGCCAGAGGGCAGCTTGCCTGCCTCTGGGCAGCGGGGAGGCCCCCCTGCCAGGATGCTGCTGTCCCGGAGGGTGCTGGGGGGCATGCTGGGGTCAGCACATCCCTGGCGCTTCAGGTCGCAGGCCAGCACGGCGCCCACCGTTATGAGCAGGGCACAATACTCAGTAGGGATGATGATAAACGACCGTGTTACGGGGTTATGTATCTATTCTGCTACGGTTTTATCGTTATTTTAGGTAAAATAATTACCCATTTTAAAATGCTTGCTATAGCCGAAACCAGTTTGGCTCAGTGGTAGAGCATGGGTCTGCGGACTGAAAGGTCCCAGGTTCGATTCTGGTCAAGGGCATGTACATTGGTTGTGGGCCCATCCCCGGTGGGGGGTGTGCAGGGGGCGGCTGGTCGATGTTTCTCTCTCATCGATGTTTCTGGCTCTCTATCTCTCTCCCTTCCTCTCTGTAAAAAATCAATAAAATATATTTTTTAAATAAATAAATGCTTGCTGTAAACAGTGTGCCGTGCTAAGCCTCCTACATCCCAGGCTTGCCACCACGTCTCTGCATTGCATCGCATTCTTTGGCGTCTAATGAACCTCGTGTTGCTTTATAAATGGAGTGGGGCCTAAGTTTGGGGTGTTTATGGAGTCTTCAGTACTGTACCCTAGTGTCTGAGCCTCCACACTCACTCTCCACTCTCACCACTCACCCTGAGCAGCTCCATTTGTGGTGTGTGCCCTGTGCGGGTGCACCATTTTTTATTTCTACATCGTATGCTCGCTGTCCCTTTTCTGTGCCCACAATACTTTGGGCTGCAGTTGCCCACAACAGTCAGTCCCGGGAGCTGCGGTGCAGGCTTGCGGCCTTGGCGCTGTGGGCGGCCCCGCAGAGCCCCGTGGGTCGCCGGCCACGCCGTCGAGGTTGGGGTAAGTGCACTCCTGTTCGCAGATCGATGAAAGCCTCTCAGGACACGGATCTTAGAATGCATCCCACTGCCGAAGGGCACAGACTGTAATGATCTAAACACCACAATTAAAAAGCAGTCTGTCCGCAGGACCACGCCCAGATCTCTGCTCCCTGCGAGAAACTGACTGCATAGGAAGACCCTAAAGGGGTAAAAGTAAAATGATGGGAAAATATAGAGCATACTGACACTGTCTTCATAACCTCGCTTATTTCCTCCTCTGATCAAGCATGAAACCTAAAGCAACATCTTATATATCTTTTTTGTTTTGTTTTTTCTAAATGCAGTGGATTTGGGGTGGGGGAGGGATCCTGAAGGAAATGTTGGCTGGTGAGAGAGTGAGGGCATCGCGAAGGTTCAAAGGTCACGGAGGGGAGGGGGTGATGGTCTGGCCCAGTCCACTCATGTCACAGTGGGGAGCCCAGAACCTGGGGAACAGGCAGGTCTCCCAAAGGCCACCCCGTAAGTTAGTGGCCACGATGGGCTTGCACCCGGATCTTTGAAATCTCCTACCAGGCTCTTGCCTTTATGCTGTGGGGTGGGAAAGCTACAGCACGACCAGGCAGGAGCAAAATTCCGGGCCAGTTAGTGTCAGTGAAGAACCATGGTCCCACAGCAAAGCCCCTGGAGGCTTGCCGGCAGTTCTGATGCTCCCGACTGGGCCCAGAATTCCACCGACAAAGCTCCGTGACCTCCCACGGCCTCTGCCCGAGACCAGATTGCTCTCCATGTGAAGTCGTTAGAATGACACAGAAAATAAAGGACTTAAATATGAATAGGGATCCTCGTACCTTCTCCTTGTCCTCATGACAGTGCCCTCCACGCACATGAGGGGGGTTTGAAAACCCCCAACGTAAGGACATCCGCTCCTAAGGAACAGGGTGCCGCCCGAGATGGGGTGACACCCACTCTTTCTGATTCTTACTCCCCTTGGCAGCTGGGGGATCTGCAAGGCAGGGAGACGGTCAGACTTGCCCGTGGCCACCCTCACAAGAGCCAGCATGTCCAAGGAGAGGCCCCATGACAGAGCCAGGCAGCGTTCAGGGAGAACAGAGGGGAGTCTCTGAGTCAGAGCAACCCCCCAAGTCCTAGAACATGGAGGCAGAGACACTGGCATCTATGGCTTTGTTGGGGAAACAGACATGCCAAATAATAAGCACTGCACTTGGGCGGCACGTGCCCTGGCCGGTGTGGCTCAGTGGATAGAGCGTCGGCCTGCTGACTGAAGGTCCTGGGTTTGATTCCGGTCAAGGGCACGTACTTCAGTTGCAGGCTCCTCCCCGGCCTGGGCCCTGGTGGGGGCATGTGTAGAAGGCAACTAATGGATGTGTTTCTCTCACATCGATGTGTCTTTCTTCCTCTTCCACTCTCTCTGAACATCAATGGGAAAATATCCTCAAGCGAGAATTTAAAAATAAAAAATTCGCATAGGTGCACTTAGAGAGGAGAGGAGCGATTCAAGAGGGAGGGACGTTTGAGTTGAGAAGCCGAAGAGGGGTGCTTCTAAGCCTGCTGGGTGGCTTTCACAGAGTGAGACCTCACACGGGAGAGGGAGGGTGGTTTTTAGCACACACACACCCTCCCCCCGCTCCCCCCCTCCCCGCATACTCTCAGGGTGCTAGAGCATTCGACTTAGTCCAAACCGGGATGCCCGCTTCTCAGCAGCCTTTGGAGAGATGGACAGCCATTTCTGTTCTTGGGGAACCTGCCCTGAACTTCCCCAGCGGCTGCCTCTGTCTGCGGGTGGACTGGTTCCTGCTGGCATCTTCTGTGTCACTGCCGTGTCCCCGCCATTCACGCTCACCTCCCTCCCCCTCTCCTTTGGTGGAACAGGCACGCCAATTAGCCTTCTGACCATCTTTATGACTGCTCCCAGCCCGCGTGAATAGCCCCCTGATTCTGTGGCTCCTGCGTTTCTGAAGTCTTAAGCCTCCACCGGACTGTCTTCTCCAGGGGCCCAGCAGCTGCCTGAGCCAGCGAAGTCCAGTCCCCGGAGAGAGAGCGCTGCTGACGGCTCCTCCCACGAACACAGAGGGACCGACAGACGGAGAAACGGACACTTGAGGCTCTGAGCACGTCCCATAGCCAGTGGTTCTCACAGCACACGTGAGGCGGTGACATAGGAGCCCAAGCAGAGGGCCCAGCAGCTCCCAGAAAGGAGAGGGAGAGGCCCTGGCCGGTGTGGTTCAGTTGGTTGGGCTTTGTCCTGTTCACCAAAGAGTTGCCAGTTCAGTTCCTGGTCAGGGCACATGCTCGGGTTACAGGCTCAATCCCTGGTAGGGGGCAGCCAATCAATGTTTCACTCTCACAACTATGTCTCTCTCTCTCTCTCTCTCTCTCTCTCTCTCTCTCTCTCTCTCTTCCTTTCTCTCTCTAAAAGTAGCAATAAAAAGTTTTTTAAAAAGAGAGTCAGGATGAGATAGATGGAAGGAAGAAAGGATAGGAGGGAGGGAAGGAGTGAGGAAGGGAGGAAAATGAACATAGTAAAAAGCCATCAGCATTTTGCACAATTAACAGGAGAGGAGTGACAGTCAGGGCCACGTGGAAAGGACTCTGTGGATGACAGATAGGACAGAGGTAGGCTCCGCGGGCACAATGGCCTTCCGTGCAAGCCTTCAGAGTCGGCAGGTCCCGATCCCATGACACCCGCCCTGTGCTTGCTGGGACCCTCCATGCCCTGGCCTGGGCGAGTGCTCAGGCGGCTCCTCTCACACCCACGCTGAGCTCCCCATGGGTCCCCCTCCCGGCCCAGAGGCTCCAGGGCAGAAAGTCTGGTTGTGGCCATACCCCCAGAGCATGGCCCATAGCCACAGAGCCCAAGAAGGATCTAGAATGGATGTGTCTCTAAGCAGAGCCACAGTCAGACCAGATAATAGATGATGGTGATGATGGTGATGATGAGTGCAGCCCATCTATTCTATGCCAGCTACCCTTGTAGGTGCCTCTGGTTCATCAGCTGCTCATTCCTGGCCACAGCACTTTAAGTAAAGATCCATAGCCTGCCCGGCCAGTGGTTGAGTGTCAACCTATGAGCCAGGAAGCCACAGTTCAATTCCCAGTCAGGGCACCTGCCAGGGTTGCAGGCTCAATCCCGGGTTTAGGGTGTGCAGGAGGTGGCTGATCAATGATTCTCTCTCATCATTGATGTTCCTTTCTCTCTCTCCCCTCCCTTCCTTTCTGAAACCAATAAAACTATATATTTTTTTAAAATTATTGATAACTCCATTTCATAAGAGGGAAAGGAAGCCCCGGGCAACTGACTTTCCCACGGCCTCATAGCTAAGGAGTAACAGAGCCAGGGCTAAAGCCCAGATCACACCCTGCCCCTCATGGCCTCACAGGGGTCCTCCGTGGACCAGGAGACCAGACCGGAGCAGGAAGCAGGAAGTGCAGCCTCAGCACCTCACTGACCGTGTCAGCAGGTTCTGCAGCCCTGGCCACGCCCCACAAGGCAGACCCGCCCGGCCAGCCAATCAGCGGGCGGCAGGAAGCCCCTTCTGCAACTCCTCTTCCCTTATCTCCCAGCAGGCTGCTCAGCAAGGTCAGGCTCACAGCACCTTATCAGAGCATCTCCGCCTCCTGGAGACAGCCCAGCCCACTCAGAGCAGTGTTTCCTCTAGATCTTCCCCTCCTGCCCCCATCACAGGCATCGCAAATTAAAACCAGAAGCTCCAAACTGAAACAAGGGATGAAGTGTGAGGGGTGGGAGGGTGCTCCCGTGTGGGTCCTGGCCTGGAGCAGAGGTTGGATATTTATGTAGCAAAAGCTTTGTCTCCTTCTCCCTCTGGTGAGCTCCTGACTGCCCCATGGAACCCCAGCTCCAATGCCCTTTCCCCCCAAAGATCACCCAGTACTTCCCCCGCCCCCTGCTAGAGCGGTCAGCACTCTCACGGTACCTTGTACACCTGTCTTCCTGGATCATAATCAGTGGATTTTGTGTCTGACTCCTTACCAGACTATAACCTCGAGGCGATAGACTTCCTCCTGGTACAAATATAGGTTAACCACTGAGAGTGAATATAAGATTTAATCGCGGTTGATCAAGTTGCTGGCTCTGTGACCTTGGGCAAGATTGACTTGCAGAACCAGAGGCTCATCTGTGCAGCAGAGATAAAATAGGCCTATCACTGTGGGAATATATCCTTTCAAGGGCTAGAGATAGTGCTCCCCCCTGCCCCCCCCCCCGCCCCCTTTCCGTGACAGCTCTGTCCCTCGCACATGGAGATTCAAGCCAGTGTTTGTTGAAAGGAATCACTACATGGATGGAATCCAATGACATGCTGAGATTTTCCTCACTATGCACTCCTTAGAAGAACAAGAAGATGATCTGCCTCAAGCATCTGACCCTAGCTCCCTGCCAAAGAAATGGGTCCATGCAACCATCTCTCCCCACTCCTACTGCTTCTTCATGGACTCTCATAAAGACTACATTTCCCAGCATCCCTTACAATTATATTAGGGACATGTGACTAGCTCCTGGCCAATGAAGTGTGGCTCGACATAATGGGCACCTTCTAAGCCCAGGTCTAAACCACTCGCCGTGGTCCTCTGTGTTCTTTCTCTCTCTTTTTCCCTTACCCTCATGGCCTCTGAGATAGTGGAGCCACTTGATGTTCAGAATCCAGTTTCCTGAGTCACCAACCTTCAAGGGGATGCTCACATGAGTAAAAAATAAACTTGTATCATGTTAAGTCACTGAAATCCAGGTCTTTTTGTTGTAACAGCTCATGTTACTTATCCTGGTTGATCTAGAAACAGGAGAGAGAAGGGGATGCAAACGTTTTTGAATGCTAAGATACATGGCATCAGCTTATTATTCAAGAGGCAGGAAGAGAAGACACAGACATATGAGGATGGACTTATGGACATCCAGGTCATGCAGGGGCAAGCATTGGCTAAGAAAGATGCCTGTGATGATTTGGAGGGCAGATTCTTTGCCCCTGAATTTACAGCCCTGGGGAAGAAGTCTGAAAACAGAGCATTAATCTGCATGTGCCCGATACAGCTGGATGCATCAGGCAAAATATAAAAAAAGAAATGTGCTCAGGAAAGACTTGACCAGTTGGCAAGCAGAATTGAAGGGGAATAGAAAGTCGAGAAATTGTGGGAAAGCCAGGTGGGAAAAGCCAACAGCTTCTAGCCCCCGATAGAAGTGGAGTTTCAGCAGGTGGAGGAGCCAAGGCCCCGTAAACCTGGAGTTGGATCAGGTGATTTAAAGCAAAGATCAGATCAAGGGCGTGGCTGTCTGTTCCAGCCAGGGAGAGCTCTGGGTGTGGTTACGGGTCACAGAATGGGGCAAAGCAGGCTGATCAGCAGCTACTGAGCTCTTGAAGGATACATAGCTAGCACCAAAGAAATCAAAAGTGAATGTTAAAAGCTTTTCACTATTCGAAACGTAAAACACATTTTGTTCTAGAAGAAACGCAGGTGAAAATCTTTGTGACCTTAGGCTAGCTAGCCATTTCTCAGGTGCAGAACCAAAAGTACACCCTTAAAAGAAAAACTTGATAAATTCACATAAAAATTAAACTTTCTGCTCTTCAAAAGACATTTAAAAGACAAGCCAAGGACTGAGAGTAAATTTTTGTAAATCACATACCTAATAAAAAAGAACTTGTGTTCATAATATATAAAGAATTCTTACTACTTAAAATAAGGAAACAACTCAATAATAAAATAGACAAAAGATCTGGAAAAAAGATATCATTGCAGAAAATACTACATGGATGGCAAATAAACACAAGAAAAGATGAGCAGTATCATTAGCTGTGAGGGAAATGCGAACTACACACTGATTAGAACGGTTAAAATCTAAAAGATGAAAGAGCAAGTGTGGACAAGGACGGGGAGCAACTGGTGGTGATGCAAAGCAGCATGGCTGTCTTCTGTGTGTGGGAGGAAGATGGGCTGTGGCTGAGGCTGGCTAGAGGCTCGTCAATCCCATTCCCACCTCCAGGATGCATTGCTCCCAGCCCAACCTTGGCCAAGTTTGGGTCATGTGATCGAACTCCCGCCGATGAATGGGCAGAAGTCACGTAGGCCAGTTCTATGCCCTTGTCCCTAAAAGGTCCCCATTGCCTTGCAGCCTTGCATTGTCTCCTTCCCTCTGTTCCAAATGCCCGAAGCACAGGAGCCTAAGGTAGGAGAGCCACACAGTGGAAGAAACCTGGGCCCCGAGGACACCCTGGAAAAGACCTGTCCATGAGGGCCTCTGAGTCTCATCAGATGATGACACGTGATGAGAATTAAGCCCATCAGCTGCCTCCTGCATTAATCAGCTGCTTCCTGCAGCCATCGCTGTTCTGAGGGTGAGAGCTGATTTGGGGGATGGTTGTTTCAGCAGCATGCTACTGACTGATACTGTAGATGATGTTTAACCAGGAAGCATGTGTGAGCTGGGCAGGAGCATCACGAACAAGTGAGCCGACTCAAAAGGCTGGTGACATCGAGAAGCTTGTGGGACTCCTGCAGGAGCCTGGGTGGCCTGGAATGGCTGGACAGCGGCTGGAGGGTGGGATTCTCTAGTGAGGAGAGCAACCACTCAGAGCTCCTGCATGCGGAAGTCATGGCTCCAGCAGTGAGTTGACCCCTGAATCCCAGAATGACCTATTCCATAAAATCCTCACCCACTGCATAGGACAGGGAGGCAGGACCAGGCACGAGTGTGAGGAACCGGGTGGCTCAGCGTCAGGATCCAGCTCCCGGGGGAAGTCCCAGCAGGGCAGGGCAGGGACCAGCCTGCAGGGGTTAGAGTGACCTGGGTCTCCAGGGAGCTCCTCCAGCAGAGAAATCCAGTTCCCAAACCTTGGACCCAGGGATAGTGGGTTGGCAGAGGTAGGAAGAAGGGCTAGAGTGGTGATACTGGAATGGAGCATCCTCTATGGCGGAGTGGCCCCACCTCAGCACCCGGGACACTGGGATGTTCTCACCGTGGGGCCATCACGATGAAGGATGCTCGGCAGCATCCCCAGCCTCTTCCCAGAAGACGCCAATGGCAGCATCCCACACGAGCGGCCATGATGAAAACTGTCCACAGACACGGCAGGTGCCCCTGCCATTGTGGGTCAGCTCCTGTCCCTAAGGAAGGCACTGGTCTCAGAACCTCGGGGCCCAGGGTGGTTTCGAACCCAGAACACCCCAGGGTTTTAAAAGGTCCCCAAGCAGCATCCCGGTGGGCCTGGGGAGTGCCCTCTCCCCATCACCCCAGGCGTTACTATTTCAATGACAATGACCGTCTGCGGTGAGCAGGATAAATAAGGTTACAGAGCAGCTCACGTCAGTTCGGGTCAGGTTTTGCTACCAAATGAGTCTGCTATCCACCTATAAAAAAACGCCTTTGCAGTGTTTTTTTGTTTTGTTTCAAACTTGCAAATGGTGTAAGAGCAGGACAACTCAGAGGGGTAAGGGGCCGGCTTGTGGTCACATGACTGTCCCTGGGGACCGAGACTGTGGGCCACCAAGGTGGGCTTCATCACTCCACGCCCCCCTGTCCTACCTGCGGGGCCCACCACGGTGAGGAGGCCAGGACTCAGGTCCTCGGCCCTGGCCCTGCCCCACGGCCGTGTCCAACCCACGCACCCTCCCGCCCCCGTACTGTCCCGCTCCCCGTGGGACCCGCTTTGACTTCACTGGTCCTGCTCTTGTTCTTGTTCAGGTGTCTCAGGGCTGGAGCAGGTTTTTTCTACGTGATCGACCCACACGATGCCAATCAGGAGCATCAGAGACCCCGGGATTTCTGAAACAAAGGAAAAGAGGGAAGAGAGAAAGAGGCCGAGAGGCGGGGTCCAGGAGACCGCCACAGCCCGGGAACTATCTGGAGGACCGGCCTGCTGAGCTCCCCCCGCAGGCAGGCCCAGAGGCGCGTCTGACAAGCGGAGGGGAGGCCCGTGTCACCCGTGCCGCCCTCGCTCTGTTCCGATGCTGAGAACAAGCCTCCCGGGGTCGGGTCTGTTGACTCAAATATTTGTCCCCCCAAAACGGAGCTGCGAAAACCGTCCACCTCACCCACGGCTGGGGACAGGGAGGTGCCTCCAGCCGGAGACGCGCGCCCGCTGCCGCCTCTGCCGCGGGGACCAATCGGAGGAGGAGACGGTCCGCGGGGCGCGGGCATCCGCGACACCCGGCCATCTGGGGGCCCGCTTCCACGGGGGCTTTCTCCGGAGCGCGGTGCAGCTCCATATGGCCGAGATCAAAGGTGTTGCCGGGTGCACGGTTCTGCTTTATTTCCAAGCACTGCTGTTAATTAGAAAACAAGATCAGAGGCAGTATTAAAATCCAATTAAATTGATATGAACAGATTGCCAAGTGATGTTCGCTAATGTATAATTGAGCACCATGCAAATTTTGGTGGCTGGCTTTTGTTTCTCCCCACCCCCACCCCCACCCCCCAGCCCTCCGGAATGAATGATGAGGCCATGAAGCTCTCCTTCATTGTGAAAAACAAACATGCTAATGCATCGATCTGGGGGGAGGGGGGGGAGTACTTGGTGATGGATGGGAACGAGAGAGGAAGGGGAGAGTGGGACGTGGTGAAGGGGGGTGGCGAGGGTGCTGTGGTTCTCTCTTTCCTCTCTTTGCTTCCCTATCCATTTCTCCCCTAGGGAGTCAGGGGCCCCTTTCGGTGGACACTTCATCGTGAGCGACCCGTAGAAAGTTCCGTGGGCCCAGCCGGGTGGCTCAGTGGTTGAGCGTCCACCTATGAAGCAGGAGGTCACGGTTGGATTCCCCGTCAGAGCACAGGCCTGGGTTGTGGGCTGGATTCGCGGTGTGGGATGTGCAGGAGGCAGCTGATCAATGGCTCTCTCTCATCATTGACGTTTCTCTCTCTCTCTCTCCGTCCTTCTACCTCTCTGGAATCAATAAAAATATATTAAAACAGAAAAAAAGAAGGTTCCTCTGGGTTTCAGGGACTGGTTGGAAGCTAATTTTGGAATTGTGACGGCAAATGGCACAGATAAAAGAGAAGAATCCGCGTGCAGGCGGGGTTTGCTTTCATATCGATTGCTTGCTTGTGCTTTCGTGTCTTCAAAAGGAAGGACACTGTCCTGATTCTGGCTGGTGAGTGAAACACCAGGATAAGGAATCTGGGGAAGGAAAGGAGGGGGGAAAGGCCAGTGTTACCGAGAATGGGAGAGGCTTCCCTGGAAGAAGCCGGTGGCACAAGCGTGCGGCAGGAGTTGCCTGTGATGGTTGCAATCACACCATTTGCTCGTTGTGGACGGAGCAGGCTTGGGAGCTCAATGTCACTGTTCATGTAAAATAAATAAATAAATAAATAAATAAATAAATAAATAAATAAATAAATAAATAAAATTTAAAAAGTACCGCCAAGGAATGGAGAAAAGGCAACGGCTGACAGCACTGCCTGCACACTCCTGCTGTGCTGGTAGCATTTGGGCCTTCATTTCCAACCCTTCAAAGGAAGGAAACGGATCAGCTCACTCCCAGGACGGCACTCAGTGGGCTAGGCTGCGAGCAGTCCCCGAGAGGAGCCAGGCCTGGCCTCGGCTTCCAGGCAGCCAGGAAGGAGCAGGTAGCTCAGATCCCGGGAGGCACCTCTAGGCGCTGTGGCTTCGCCCGCCCACCCCTCTGCAGCCTGGTTCCATGCAGGCCTCCGCCTGCGTGCAGTTCCGGGCAAGTGGCCCGGCTCCAGGAAGCTCCTGGCTGCTCTGAGTGGCGGGGTACAGGTACAGATAGGTGACCCATTCTGACCAGTGACATATAAGACAGGAAGGCCCTCTCCCAGGGGCTGCTGGGAGTCGGTCTAGAGATGGAACCAGGAGTCGCTGTTGCCACCAGGACCCAGAGGTCCCCAGTGAATCGGAGCCATCAGAGACCCTCCTCTCCTCTCAGTGACCTGCCAGGTCTGCTGCCACAGTCCCCGGCCAGGAGGGAGCTCTGAGGCTCAGAGCGCAGGGCGCCACCAGGGCTGCGGGCTGAGCTGGAGACGACAGCTGTGCAAAGGCCAGGGAGTCAAAGGATGCCCAGAGCACTAGGCACGTCTCGGTTATTCTCTGCCGCCGCCACCAGAACATGCCCAGGAGTCTCGGTTGTGCCCGCCCTGAGGACCACACCACCACGGCTTTCTTCCTATCTCCAGGCCAGTGCCCAGCGACTGGGGCAAGGCCATCAGGCGGGCAAAGACCATGAGGCATGGGACCATGGTAGGTCACGTGGCCAAACCGGCCCTGGAGATGTGTCCAGGCAGAGTGAGAGCCCAGACATGCCGAGGGGACCCACCCTCCATCCTCTGTCATCTGCCCCAGCCCCAGCCCTGCACAGTGTGCTCCAAGCAAGTCTCATCCTCCCCACTCTGGGTTCAGTTCTCCTGCTCAGAGCTCCCCTCTCCCCGAAGCCTTGCCAAGGACACCAGCTCACCAGCTCAGAGGCATCCCTTTAAGGTCTGAGGATGAGCTTTGCCATCCGTGTCACCTATTAACCAGCATCTGGTGTTCAGTGACACTTCCTATTCATATGCCAGCCCGAAGGGGAGCCTCGGTTTGCTCATCTGTAAAATGGGAATAACACCCATCTGCCTAGGAGAGACTTCCTGAAAGCTGTGGCAGCACTTGGCACATCACCTAGGTCATGGTCATCGGTGAATGAGTGTTAATTCCTGACCTCCTACCCCCACCCTCCTTGGTCAGTGTCCAGGCCTTGAGAGTCAAGAGGTCAAACCAAAGTGTTCTGACAACAAAAGCAACAGTGTGTCCTCTGAACCAGAGGGTCCTGGGGCTGGGAGAGGGTCTCACATCACAGGAGGGGCGCCAGGACAGCGAGTCCCACTCATAGATCACCTCAGGCCTGGGAGCACCCGGAGAGGACGTGGGCCACCCTCCCACACTCGGCAGCCTGCCTTCCAATCATGGCCACCCCGCCATGCGGTCCCCTCATCCACAACGCCTCCCAGAACTCCCCGGGGGGCCGGTTCCACCTGCAGACAAATCCTGAAAACCCCCGTGAAAGGCACCCGGCACCCTCCAAAGTGGCTAAGCCGAGAAAAGACCACCGAGGCCAGTGGCAGGAACGCTGTACAGCCAGTGAAACATCCCCACACTACTGGCGGGCATGCAAAACGGTCCGACTATTTTGGAAAATAGTTTGCCAATTCCTTAAAAAGAGAAACAGACGCGGATCCCATGACCCAGCAATTCCGCTCCTTCACAGCAACCCAGGAGCTTTGTGCATTCCATGTGTGATGCGTATGGAACATTTAAATAGGGATCAATGTGAGACTAAACAAAGAAACTGGGGACAGCCCAAGGAATGAATCTGTGGGATGGATACTGCTCCACAATGCCAAGGAGCGGGCACGGACATGGGCAGCAGGGTGGGTGGGCCTCACAGGCCTGGGCTGTGTGCACAGAGCTAGCCAAAAAGTGTGCACACAGTAGGACTCATCCATTGGAAGAAGAAAAACGCATGGTTGGTGGAAGACTACAGAATCGGGGTTGCCTCTGTGAGGGGAGGGGCTGGACCCCTAAAGAACCAGGGAGCGCTTTCTGGGGTGTGGCAAGGCCATCTATCTTAAAGAGAGGTTGTTGGCAGGAACGTACACATTCGTCAAAACTCACCAGCCCGTGCCTGGGAGACCGGAGGCCCTTCACTGCACAACGGGACCTCGGTAAAACGTGGGCATGGCTCTGGCACGGGCCAAGCACTCGCTACCATGGTGACGTAGTCATGACGATGACTGTGCCAGCTCCATGACACACAGGACGTTGGGGCCGGGGACCCTGGAATCCCTGGTCCTCACCCATGTTCGTGCCACGGGCCCTTTCCCGGAGCAGAATTTTGCCTGCACACAATAAGCCACGCACGATGACAAAGGGAGCCAATTAGGTTGAAAGTTATCAAATATTAAAAACGGGCCTGGGATCCGGAAGCGCACGCGCTCCTTTATTAACGCACTAAATAACCAGCCCGGGGGGCTGAGGACGGCCGTCACTCCCGGGCGCGGGGGAGGGCGCTGCTGCACCAGCTGGAATGCGGAACTATCGGGGACCCCGTGGGCAACGAGGCCGCAGCCACCGCAGACACTGTTCCCCGATCACCTTGTCCCCCACGAACAGAGGGCCTCCAGGCAGTGAGAGCTCAGAGGAGACAACGGCGCCACCTCAGCTTCCCAGCTGGGTTCCAGGACCTGCCCGCAGCCCAGCCTCCGGGGAGACCCCACCGTGCTCTCCAGGCGGAGGAGGAAGGGGAGGCAGAGCGGGTGCCATTATCCCAAAGTAAGGAAAGTCTCAAATCAGATCCCCATGTCCTGCCCCCGGGTCAGCCCTCAGAGCTGAGAGATAAACAGACAAAGAGTTAGCACAAAGCTTGGCATGGGGTGTCTTATCATTAAAGACTGATTTGTTGGTGCTGGGCAGGCCAACGCAGGGATGCACACATGTGCGTGCAAACACACACATACACACACACACAGTGCTCTCCACACACATTCGGACCCTGCCTGATTCCAAAGTGCAAGGCTGTGCGTGCAACAACATACAATACACACACACACACACACACACACACGTGCTCCCCACACACACTCTGACCCTGCCTGATTCCACAGTGCAGGGCTGTGCATACAAACACACACACACACACACACACACACACACAAGTGCTCTCCACACACACTCTGACCCTGCCTGATTCCAAAGTGCAGGGCTGTGCATGCAAAGACACACACACACACACACACACACACACACACACAGTGCTCTCCACACACATTTGGACCCTGCCTGATTCCAAAGTGCAAGGCTGTGCATGCAACGACATACAATACACACACACACACACACACACACACACACGTGCTCCCCACACACACTCTGACCCTGCCTGATTCCACAGTGCAGGGCTGTGCGTACAAACACACACACACACACACACACACACACAAGTGCTCTCCACACACACTCTGACCCTGCCTGATTCCAAAGTGCAGGGCTATGCATGCAAAGACACACACACAGACACACACACAAGTGCTCTCCACACACATTCGGACCCTGCCTGATTCCACAGTGCATGGCTGTGCTTGCAAACACACACACACACTCACACACACACACATGCTCCCCACACACATTCGGACCCTGCCTGATTCCACAGTGCAGGGCTGTGCTTGCAAACACACACACACACACACACACACACACACACACACACACACACACACACTCTGACCCTGCCTGATTCCACAGCGCGGGGCTCAGCGTGGGGAGCTCCACTGGACCCCACCGCCCCTGCGGAGTCCAGCCCAGAAGGTGGGCGGCCCCCTCGGCGGCAGAGGTCAGCAGGCCGTGCCCACCGCAGGCTGGCAGCCTGGCAGCCGGGGCGCCCACCGAGCACAGAGCCTCTGCCCGTATTAACACCCCGCGGAGATAATTCTTCTCCCGGCTTTTTCCCCGGCCACCAAGCGGGCCTCCACACATCGCCGTTTTTCATCTTGTTAATTGAGTCATTTATTTCATTAAAAGGTGAAACTTGATCGGGGTTTATGTGCCAAGTGTGAGGCGGTGTCCTTAATGACCCATCCCATGGCCACAGCGTCAGGGGCAGCGGTGTGGCCGGGGCTGGGGCCGGAGTAAAACTGACTCCGCACCGTTGAAGGATGCTGAACTAAAACAGCCACCAGTGGTCTTATTTCTGGGCAATTGCAAACCATACAAGGTTGGAAGCATTATAACGATAACTTAAATGGGTGCTAAGACTCAAATGAGAAAAAGAAAAGAAAAAGAAAGAAAGAAAACCCCTGGGAATAGCCAGGGGCATTTAAAGAAACCATAAAAATGCCAACAACGTTTAAAGCCCCAGACTTTGAAATAGTGTCCTCTTTTCACTGTTTTGTTTTCTTGTGTTTTTTTTATTTTTTCTCGTTTTTTTCGTTGTTGGGTTTTTTTGGGTTTTTTTTGGTTTTAGTTTTTTGTTTTTTGGTTTTTTTTTTAACTAAAGCTATATAAAGCTTATGGATTAAACAGAATAAATTTCTAAATTTAAAAATAAATAATAAATAAAACAGCCACCAGTTGGGTGCTGGCCACGCAGGTGCCAGGGTGCACACGCCAATGCGTCTTCTGCCCAGAAGTGCCTTCTCCCCTGGCACGCCTGTTTGTCCTCCAGGGTCAAGTGACTTTCCCTCCTGTGGCCACCCATGCCCTCCCGCCCAGCCTTCTCACTGAGCCTGCCCTGTTCTGTGTGTCTGTGTGTGGGTCTTGCCCAGGTGCTGGGAGCTCCCTGTGGGTGTGCGCTCACGCCTCAGCCGTCCCTGCATTCCTACTGTCTGCCTCAGACCTGACACCTAGTAGGACCCTGTCACCCCGCAAGGCCTTACCCATGTTTCTCTGTCGTTTGCAATAGGACTGCTGCTCAGAGGAAGGAGCAGGAAAGGGGGACGTTTGGGGTCCAGTTGGTAGGAAACACAGAGTCTGTGAGAAACCCTTTGTTTTCCACGGAAGCCGCCGGAGGACCAGGCGGGAGGGGTCTTGTCCGAGATCGTAGAAGACGGGGTGCCACGTCAGGAAATGGGGCCCAGAAATGGAATGCAGAGCTCCTGCTCCACTTCAGTGCCTTTTTTTTTTTTTTTTTTTTTCCACCGGGCTGGAGATGTTTGACATTTTAATTGAATGTGGTCCTTGGTACCTCTGATTTAGATCTCTCATCTTGCTATTGTCTTCCTTTGTGTTCCTGATCTGTTCTTTCTCTCTCCTTGTATTCTGCCTTATTTTGGATCCCAGGACCACACTGTATGTCCCCTGGATGGCTAGCCGGGACTTCCGGGCGGTGTTCACGTCTCACCGTCCCACGGGAGGCGATTCTGCATCATCAGCACCATCTAGGGACCTTCCCATCGAGGACCAGCCGAGGCGGATGCAGGGAAGCCTCGCCACGGAGAGCCACGCGGCCCGAGGAGGGGAGGGTGGCTGCCTCTCAGCGACATGGGCGGGGACCAAAGATGGAAGAAGCCAGGGCAAGCCACAGTTTGCAGACCACAGCCCCGGGGGTTTCAGAATCAGAAAAGGCACCTCTTTTCCCTCCGTCCAGCCTGGCAAAGTCACACCGTGGAGCCCCCATGGGGCCGTCCCTGCTGTTCATGCCTCACACCCACGGAGACGTGGATAGGACCCTCTGGAGCTCCCACGTGGCCGAGCCTGGCAGCGGCCAGCGAACACCTGCGGGAGGCAGGGGCACTGCACGCCCATCGGCGCTGCGTGGCCCCAGGCTGGTGTGTCACGGAGCACGGTCCTGTAGGGCTTGGGCAGGTGGGGAAGACATGCACCTGCCAGACTTCAAGGTCAGTTCTGAGAATCCACCCACAGGATGCTCCTCCGTGAGCCGTAGTGGCCGGCCACAGTGTCAAGAAGCCATGGGCCCTCCACGTCTTCGAATCCGCTCCCTCTCCGTGGGGACTGCCGCTCCCCTCTTCCTCGCCGCCTTCCTGTTTGTCCCGGGACGCAACCCACGCACCCGGCATGGAAAGCACTCCCCTCATGACACCGGGCGTTAGAGGTTTACGTGTGAACCAGCGACCCTTATGTCAGCCCAACAGGGAGCCTGCGCCATCCAGGGAACGAACCCTGGCGCATTCCCCAGGTGAGTCATTTATTTCTTAAAGAAAAATCCAATATCCTGAGTTCAGACGCAGATGGGGGGCTTTGGTGGAAAAGGACCCAATGTATGGCCCCAAGGTCCTGCCGCTGTGTCCGTGTGTCCGGCCCGGCAAAGTCCCCGACACACCCCCGGCCTCCCCTCCCCGGCCTCCCCTCCTCGATCTCCCCTCCTCGACCTTCCCTCCCCGGCCTCCCCTCCCCGGCCTCCCCTCCCCGGCCTCCTCTCCCGGCCTCCCCTCCCCGACCTTCCCTCCCCGGCCTCCTCTCCCGGCCTCCTCTCCCCGGCCTTCCCTCCCCGGCCTCCTCTCCCGGCCTCCTCTCCCCGGCCTTCCCTCCCCGGCCTCCTCTCCCCGGCCTTCCCTCCCCGACCTTCCCTCCCCGGCCTCCTCACCCGACCTCCCCTCCCCGGCCTCCCCTCCCCGGCCTCCTCTCCCCGGCCGGCCATCCTAATTAGCTTTGATGCGAACGGCCTCATCAGCGCTAACAGGAACGGCTCCCTCCACACGGGAGGCCTCATGACATCACCGCCCTCCGGGAAGGCGGGGAGACGGCCTTCCTGGATGAAAGGGGGGGCTGTGTTTTGATGTCTGCCCCTGCTGGCTTGGACGATCCAGGCCCAGGCCGAGGAGAGGTGCGGAGTTCACTCTCGGGAGCGCGGGCCATGGTGTAGCTGCCCCGCCCCTTTTTATAACCGCGTGGGAGGCCTCTGGATCGCTCGCCGGGCACCGAGGGACACTGAGCCCCGGGCAGCAGCCTGCCAGGCTCCTGCACCCTTTCTGATATCTTTGCTCCCGGAGCGGGGACATCAGCATGTCACTAATAGATCCTCCCTTCCTCCAGTTGATGGACAGACATAAACCCCACCTGCGGCCAAACATACCTGAGCACTGACCCACCAATCAGCACCTGCCAAATACTCTAAGCCCCCAATTCCTAAGTCCTTAGGTCCCTCATTACCAATCAGCGTGCGCTGAGTACCCTAAGCCCCGACCTCTATCCTCCCCTTAAAAGTAGACCCCCGGGTTTCTTTCGGCCTCCTTCTCTCTGGAAGCAGCCGGGGTGGGTATCCTTCTCTCCAGTAAAGCCTGGCGCCCCCGTCTCCGCACCTCTTTATTCCATCTTTTAGTCACCTACACAGGAAAGCAGCTCTGGGAGACGGGCTGGTCCCCTCTGACAGCCAAGCACCTCCATCCAGACACCAGGTCCCTGAACTCCCCTGCCTGGAGCCCCCCTCCCCTCATCTCTCTTCTTCCTTCACCTTTCTGCATCGGTGCCCAAGGCTCAACGACACTGAGTTACTTGCAAGGTCAGGGTCACACGCTGGACAATGACCAAATGTGCCATTCCTTCCCGTAAGAAAAGGGTCCGTGGTTAGGCCTGGGGCCCTTCTGTAGCCGGGCTAGAGCAGGCAGCCCTCCCGCAGCTCCAGGCAACGCTGGCTGACCCCAGCCAGGCCTCTTCCCCGCTGAGCTGCCTCCCGGGGCCCCTGACCCTTTCTGGTCCCTGACTCCATAAAGCAGAGCTAACAGCACAGCCTGGAGGGCTGCTGGGAGGATGCCAGAGTGGAGCAAAGGTCTTCCCTGGACCTTCCATCAACTGTATTGTGGGCATCGGTGGCTGTGGACCCGGAGAAAGAAGACACTCACTACAGAGGGATCCTGGTGGCTAACTGAGCTCAAAGTAAACAAGCAAACAAACAAACAAAACCCAGCAGCCCTTTCCACACAGGGGCCTCTCACACAGCCTGCACTTCAGGGAGAAGCACACTGAGCTGCCTGCCCGCCCTGTGCTCCCACCCGCTGGGGCAGCCCTTAGAAAGGGAGCTCCTGGAATCGCATTTCAACCAATAGGACCGAGGCTTTCCCCATCCAATCAGAGCTGCACCGCTGTGTCCCTCATTTGCTTCTTCACCAAGCAATCACAGCAGCTCCATCCTGGCCAGTCAGGACAATGCCTTTTGAGCCAATCAAACTGTGAGGATTTGGAGTCCTCATTTGCATGAGGAGGGCTAATGGGGGACCAAGGCAGGGACTTTTGTCTACACAAGTCAGCTATTCTCTGGTGGAGGAGTACACGTTCCCTTTCCACCCAAGACTGCTTTCTCCAGCTGAGCTGGAACCCGGTCTCCCTGAAGCTGAGGGGAGCATCCTGGCAGGAGCAGAGCAGCTCAGAGCAGCTCAGAGCAGAGCTGTCCAACCAGAGGCCCAGGCCCAGGACTGCCCCACAACCTCACAGCCATGCTTCACCACAACTGAGCTGTTTGTGCTGAATAAGTGTCCTCCTTCACTGCACCCCAAATCGGGGATTCCTGGTGACACTGATCTGGCATCAGTGACCACCGATTGACAGCATTCACTACTTGGGAAGGTGGGAGAGCAGTGTGTAGGGGCTTGATGGCAGCCACCCCAAATTTCATGGACACTCTCATCTAGAGGCCCCTGGGGTCACCCTCTACTCCCCACCCGGAGGGATTGGAGAGAGTAGGTAAAGCAGGAGCACTGAGGAGGATCAGGGATCCCTGCTCTCTAAGCCTGGGCTGGGAGGAGAGGAGAGGCGGGCTCACCCAGAGAAGTGCTGATGTGGAGAATCACTTGTTCTTTTTTTTTTTTTTTAATATATTTTTATTAATTTTTTAACAGAGAGGAAGAGAGAGGGACAGAGAGTTAGAAACATTGATGAGAGAGAGACATCGATCAGCTGCCTCCTGCTGGGGATGTGCCTGCAACCAAGGTACATGCCCTTGACTGGAATCAAACCCGGGACCTTTCAGTCCACAGGCCGAAGCTCTATCCACTGAGCCAAACTGATTTCGGTGAGAATCACTTGTTCTTATATGAACTTATTTGCCCAGACCTTGCTGTGTGACCCTGGGTAAATTCCCAAACCTCTCTGAACCCCCATTCCTAAGGCTCAAAAGCCAGAATGTCGGGCCAGTCTCTTAGATCTGTCTGGGCATGAAAATCCATGAGGTGTCACAGATGTCCCCCAACTCCGTGCCATCGGAACCCCGGGGGTGTCCTGGCTCCCGTTTCCAATATGAGAGAACTCAGGCTCTGAGAACCTCCTGGTTTCCAGGATCACAGGAGGGGAAGGGCGGGGCAGGCCAGGAGCAGAACGGGCCCCCTGTGCCTGCAGGGTGGTGCCCTGCCTCCCTCCCTCCCTGCTTGCAGGAGCTGGCGCGAACCGGCTGGCCGGCCCCCCACGCCTCCCATGCTGGTGGGAGGTCTGCCAGGCACAGCCAGTGTGTCCTCCGCGGGGGCCGTGCCAAGCGGCCCTGCCCAGACCGCAGGAGGAGCTGGCCGAGGCCTGCCAGGCTGTTTCTCATTTAGAGCGAGCCCCGGCTGCAGCCCAGACATTCCAGCGGGGACATGCCGACGCCAATCCCGCCCAGGGCTTGGGAAACCGGGCTGCAGGCAGCCCGTGGTCAGAGAGCGCCATGGTTTCCTTTTCCTGCCGACACTCTGAAGGCTGCTTAACCCTTGGAGGGGTGGGTCCACTCTCTCTGGGCCCTGACCCTGGCACTCAAGGCTCCCGGGGACCAGGAAGAAAAGAGGGTCTGGCCAAAACCAGCTTGGCTCAGTGGATAGAGTGTTGGCCTACGTACTGGAGGGTCCCGGGTTCAATTCTGGCCAAGGGCATGTACCTTGGTTGCAGGCACAACCCCAGTGGGGGGGGGGGGGGGGGTTTGCAGGAGGCAGCTGATCAATGTTTCTCTCTCATCAATGTTTCTAATTCTCTATCCCTCTCTCTTCCTCTCTGTAAAAAAAATCAATAAAATATATATATATATATTTTTAAAGTGGGTCTGCAGAGCAGGCCAGCCATGCCTGGGCGCCCCTGCTCTCTGGGGTCAGCCCTCCCCACCCAACGATGCCCAGGCTGGTCTTCACCGGAGTCGGCCTCCCCTCCAGCTGGGAGCCTGGAGGCTCCCTGGTAGAGGCGGCATCAGAACAGCACCGCTAATGATGGCCAGCGACCGGCTGCGGCCAGGTGCCCTCGCCCCTCCTGGGAGATCCAGAGGGCATGGCTCCAGCCATCCCTGGAAGAACCCTGCCCTTCCTGCATCCCTGAGCGAGCTAATTACAGATTGTCGCCGAATCTCTCTCTCTCTCTCTCTCTCTCTCTCTCTCTCTCTCTCTCTCTCTCTCTCTCACACACACACACACACACACACACACACACACAGCGTCCCGCATTCCACCAGAGTGACAATGTGCAGTCTGCTCATGCTGCTTGCAGGCCGGGCGTCCGAGTGGGATGCTCCGGTCCGCCGGCCGCCCCCTCCACCTCCTACCCGGCACCTGGATTATGCTTGCTCGGCTTGCTAGTCAAAATACATTCCTTCTCCTGACAGGGCTGCCATGTCAGCCCCCGACGGGAGGGATTTCTCTCTTCCCCTTACCTTTTATCCTCTGACTTATAAATCCTCGCTAATGAGACCGGGGGCTTTAAAACGCAGTTCTCACAGCATAGCGATTCCTCTACATTTTTTAATTATCATATGATCAGCCATTCCACCGCTGGGTACACCCCCAGAAGAACTGAGAGCGGGGACCCGGATAGATGGCTGAACCCCCATGTCCGCAGCAGCATTTCTCACAATAGCCGAAAGGTGGGAACAGCCCACATATCCATCAGCGGGTGTGCGGATAAGCGAATGGTGATCCATCCACACAATGGAATATTCTCAGCCTTGAAAAGAAAGGCAGTTCTGCCCAGCTGGTGTGGCTCAGTGGTAGGGCATTGACCTATGAACCAGAAGGTCACAGTTCTATTTCCAGTTAAGGCACATGCCCAGGTTGCAGGCTCAATCCCTAGTGGGAGGCATGCAGGAGGAGGCCGATTAATGATTCTTTCATCATTGATGTTTCTTTCTCTCCCTCCCCCTCCCTTTCTGAAATCAATAAAATATTTGCTTTTTTGCAGACCCACTTCAATTCCTGATGGGGGCCTTAAATACCAGGGTTAGGGACCAAAGAGAGTGAACTTTTATATATAGACTAGAGGCCCATTGCACAAAGATGCATGCAATAGACCTTCCTTCCCCTGGCTGCTGGCACCAGTTTTCCTCTGGCACCTGGGACCCCGGCCTTCGCTTGGCCACAGTGGAGAAGGCAAGCCTCTTCAACCTTCAGTCATCTTCAACCTTCAGTCTTCAGTCTTTGCTCTGTGACTGCATATGCAAATTAACCCCCCATCTTTGCTGGGTTAATTTGCATACTCGCTCCTGATTGGCTGGTAGTATCACCGAGGTACTGTTGATTTGCATATTTGTAGATAAACGGGAAGGTGATTCTGAACATACTACAAATGGATGGAACTTGAGGACATGATGCTCAGTGAAAAAGACAATAGTGCATAGTTACACATATATAAGAAACAAATAGAGAGAAGGATAGAATGGTGGTTGTCAGGGGCAGCGCAGAAGGGCTTGCTCAGCGGGAACAGAGGATCAGCAGGTGAGGAAACAGTCCTGGCGTAGGGGTGGTGGTGGCTGCACAGCGTGAATGTACTCACTGGCACCGAGAGGTACTGGTATGTGTGGAGGCGGCCAAGATGGGGATTTTATGTCCTGCCAGAGTCACAGCTCCCCTTCCTTTCTGGAACCCCTTCCATGGCGCTGCCCTGCACCAGTGGATGCCACTCCAAAGAGAAACTAGAGAAAACAATGGACGTTATGACCAAAATATTGAAAACACGTCTGCTGGGAGCCAAGAGCAGAAGGGACAGATACAAGAGCAGGAGGCCCCAAATACAGCCTCCCTCCAGGAACCAGAGGCCGGAATTAGTTCTTAGCCCTGGCCACGCCCACGCCTCCACTCATGCTCCCCAGTGTGGACATGGGTGACCCTGATCCCGCACCGCTGGAAGGCACAGCCCCCAGACCTCTGCTGTCACAGCTAGAGAGGGAAGGTCAGCTGGCCCTGCCTCTTCTATTTGCAGACGGGGAAACTGAGGCTTGCAGATGCACCATTCTCTACCCAGGCACCAGAGACAGCAGGCCCTCACCTCCCTGAAGTGAGGTGTGGTCACATGACTAGTTTTGGCCAGTAAAATGTGAGCAAAAGTAACACTGGCACTTCTGGTGCCTAGAAAGAGAAACCCTATGCATCTCCTGTGCTTCACCATGGTCACTTTTTTGCCACCTTCGTGTGAATGAAGGCCCAAGTCCATGCTATTTGGCACCAGCCTGCTTTGCTGAGTGACTGTGACTAACAGAGCCCCCCTGCTGACCAGCGCTGGGCACGCAGCAAGAGCCAAAATTCCATTTCATTGTGTTTCAGCCACTGACTATGGGGGCTGTTTGTTACATAGCATTACCTGCCAGATACACATGTCCGTGGCGATGGCACTGATTTGTTGCCCTGGTTTTTCTTAGTGAGGTCCATCATGACAAGGTCCGTTTCCTGAAGTGGAGAGGCAACGCCAGCATGTGTGCAGGAAATGACAGACCAGGCCTGGGGGTGGCAAACATGGTACATGGGCTTTCATTCTGAATTAGGCCCCACCCACCTAGCTATCAGTCATTGCATGCATATTATATATATATATAATTTCTCTTTTCTTTTTTACAGAGAGGAAGGGAGAGGGATAGAGAGTTAGAAACATCGATCAGCTGCCTCCTGCACACTCCCCACCAGGTATGTGCCTGCAACCAAGGTACATGTTCTTGACTGGAATCCACCATTGCCTCCTAAAGGGAAGGCAGAGAGGCCCTGCCTGCTGGGCCAAATTGCCCAAGGTCACAGCTGTCATTGGAGCAGTGTACCTGACTCAGAGCCAGGAGGGCCCCTGCCTGCCTCACACTGCCAGACAGGAGTTCGGGGGAGAAAGAAGGGCACTCCCCCCTCCCGCTACCCGACTAGGTCAGACCTCACAGGGGAAAAGGCTCCGAGATGAAGGGAGCATGTGTGAGTCTGGTGCCCGCCATCCACTGTGCTGTCTTGAGAATGTGGGCCCGCGGGAGTCAGAAAGCCTGTGAGCCAGGAAGAGCTCTGAGCTGGTGACTGGGGTCCCACCCTGGCGCCCCGGCTCTCACCACCAGCTGCACCAGCGCCTCCCTGGGCCTCAGTTTCTCCCTCCGGCACAGCTGCCAGGCTAGGACCGCGTCCAGCTCTGAAGCCCCACAGTTCCTGTGCACATGCCTCTGGCTGAGGCAGGAAAGAAAGTCGAGCGCTTTCAAGAAAATCGCTAAAGCCCTAAAATTACGTGGAAGGCTTTGAGAGGCCCCGAAAGAAAGGCATTTGCCAAATCCCCTCTATTATTTCCAAAGGCTACTTCCTATTATTATTATTTACCAAAGGAATTTCTGGACAGAGTTTGAGTGCCCCAGAGCCTACCAAATCCTCCTCCCTTCGAAGCATAACAAAAGGAGCTGCCTCTGCTTGGCCCGCAACGTCCTTGAAACGTGTTCATAACAAAGAATTTCCTTTTTTCCCCCAATTTCTCTACGTTCATGTGAAGCGCCTGCACCCCCCCCCCCACACACACACACACACACAATCTCATTGTAATTATCAACCTCGAAAATGTTGGAGTTGGCCAAACAGCCTGAGAACATGCTTACGAGATTAAAGCTTGCCATTCAGCATCAGGCAGCATCCTGAAGACTGGCTGTGGGGAATACCGTATTTTCCGGCATATAAGACGACCCCCTAATTTTACAGTTAAAATATAGGTTTAGGCCTATATTCGCTGTATAAGACTACCCCCCACTTCAAAGAAAAGACTTACTTTGCCGTCAAGATCTACAGGTAATTTTTGTGCAATTTTGGTCTTTTGCCCCCGATTTTCGGTTGACTTTTTTTTGTTTCAAAGGTCATCTTATACGCCGGAAAATACATAAGACAAAAACGGTACCTGTGCCTAGAGGACTGGGAGCCAGGCCCTATGCCAACACCTCTGTACGTGTCAGCTCCCTTAAACCTCCGCATACCCGGGTGCCATCGGGGCACTGAGACAGACTGACGTGTAGTCTAAGCTGGCTCAAGATCACTCAGCGGGCGCTGGGATTCGAACTCAGGTCTCACCGATGCTCGAATCCAGGCTTTTCCCCCACCATGCTCTGCTCTCTTCCATGCACCGCCTCCTTTCATCGTCATGCCCAGCCTGCCTGGCAGGTGCAGGAGCCCCATCCTACAGATGAGGAAACGGAGGACGGGCCAGATGGAGGCACTGGCCCAAGGTCACACTGAGTGAGCGTAAGCACCGCCAGGGTTCAAACTGGAGTTCTTCAGCCCGGAGATCGCTTTGCCTGACTCCGCCCCGCTCACAGGCACAAGGACATCAAGATGCAGGACCCTCTCCCGGGAGCCACACTCCGGGGCCCGACATTGTTAATGCCAACTCCCAAACCTCCAAGGTTTTTTTTTGGTTTTTTATATATATATTTTATTGATTTTTTTTTACAGAGAGGAAGACAGAGAGATAGAGAGCTAGAAACATCGATCAGCTGCCTCCTGCACACTCCCCACTGGGGATGTGCCCGCAACCAAGGCACATGCCTCTGACCAGAATCGAACCTGGGACCTTGAGTCTGCAGGCCAATGCTCTGTCCACTGAGCCAAACCAAGTCTTCCGTGAATGAGAGAACAAGGGGATTCTTAGTGGAGCACGTGTGGCCGGGGGACGGGTTACATCCCCATACCGGGATGGATGGAGCTCTGCCTTTGGGGGGAATTGCTGAGAGGCCTGCTCCAGCCCAGGCCCTGGGCCCTGCCCGTAGCTCCCCGCAGCAGCTGTGTGCACAGGTTCACAGCTCGGCCCATAAAAATGTGCAGCGCGCTGCAGCTTGGAACCAGCTGCCTCCGACGAGGGGAGAAGCTGGCGTTGGCGAAATGTGGTTCCAATAATCCTGCCCCCCACTTTTTCCTTTAGTTTTAGGAGTGCAAGAAACCTAGAAGTTTTGTGGTTTCACACTGGTCTTTTTATGGGTTGAAAGACTCCAACACAGGGTTGATTTTAAAAAAAAATGCGTCTGCATAGTGCCAACTGTTGTGTGGGCATTCTGAAGCTGTATGCCATCGGGGCTGAGGCTGGGGGGACTCAGATGCTCTTCGTGGTGTCAGGAAAAAGTTTTGTCCTCAAACAAAGGAGACTCCCGGACTCCACAACTCAAGTCCCAAATCCACTCAGAAGAAGTAACCTGATACCAGGGAAGGAGCAAGGCCTTCGGGCCCAGCCAGGGAAACCTAACACCCGGGCTCTGCCCCATCACAAGCACAGCACTGTGGGAGTCTGCAGAATCTCAGGTATCCTCAATTGTCCCATCTCTATAATGGGCACAGTAGGCTGTACTCAGAGGGTTGTTGAAAGACTTGAAAGAGAATATTTGTAAAGCATACAGTGGATCACCCAGTCCCGTGGTCAGCAAACTGAGGCTCGCGAGCCACATGAGGTTCTTCGGCCCCTTGAGTGTGGCTCCTCCACAAAATACCATGGCCTGGAAGAGTCTATTTTGAAGAAGTGGTGTTAAAAGAAGTTTAAGTTTAAAAAATTTGGCTCTCCAAAGAAATTTCAATCGTCGTACTGTTGATATTTGGCTCTGTTGACTAATGAGTTTGCTGACCACTGCCCCAATTCTTCAAGGAATAATTGTTGCGTGCCTACTAAGTGCCAGGCATTATTCTCATCCCCGGAAAGTCCAGAGTAAACACGGCAGCCTGGTCCCTGGTTGAGCTCACATTCTCCTTGGGGAGAGACCATCAGTGAGTGAGGACATGAATGAGTTCTTTGGTGAGTTGAGGAGCAAGCAGGGTAACGGGATGGAGAGTGACTGGGAGGGATGCTCCCTTAGGACGTGTAGTCAGTGACGATCTCTCAGAGGAGCTGGCACTGGAACCAGGGCTGAGTGACATGAAGGAGGAAGCCATGGAGAGATGGCCGGGAGCCAAGCGCTCCAGAAAGAAGTTTCAGGACATGCAAAGGCCCTGGGGCGGAATGGGGAGGCGGAGCTAGAGTACGTGAGCGAGCAGGGCTTAGAGGAGATGAGGCTTCAGGGGAGCACAGGGGCCAGATCAGAGGATGACTTGAAGGTTGTATTAAGGGTTGCATTGGCCTCCAGTAGAGGTTCAACAGAAAACTATGGGTGGGTTTGAAGCAGTGGAATTACAGGATTAATCTGCATTCTGGCTCTGCTAGATGGAGACAGGATAATCCTGCATAATAAAAGGCTAATATGCAAGTTGTTCCTATAGGTGGGAGTTCGACTGACCTGGAGTTAGATGTGCACTGACCACCAGGGGGTGGCACGGAACATGGCAGGCGTTGAGGATGTGGATCTGGCAGCAGGCAGCAGTGGAGGCACTACCAGCCCCAATAGGCCCCAACAAGAGTGGGGCCACAGCCAAAGCCGGTTTGGCTCAGTGGTAGAGCGTCCGTTTGCGAACTGAAAGGTCCCAGGTTCAATTCCGGCCAAGGGCATGTACATCGGTTGCAGGCACATCCCCGGTAGGGGGTGTGCAAGAGGCAGCTGGTCGATGTTTCTCTCTCATCGACGTTTCTAGCTCTCTATCTCTCTCCCTTCCTCTCTGTAAAAAAATCAATAAAATATATTTAAAAAGAAGACTTTAAGAAAAACTATTTGATTTTTTTTTTTTTTAAAGAGTGGGGCCACAGTGGGGTGTGGAGCAGGTGAGCAGGCGGTGCCAGGCCAAGGTGGTTGCAAAGGGAGTCCCCGCAAGCAGCCGGTGGAAGGGAGGCCTGGCCAGCAGCCAGCAGCCACGAGAGACCCTACCCATGCAAGAATTTTATGCACTGGCCTCTAGTGGCAAGATAACTAGGAATACAAGGAAGCCGGCGAAAAGAATATTTGAGTGTAGTAAAGAGTGAGGGACTATCATGGCAGCAATGAAAAGGAAGAGAAGCATATTAATTTCAGGATAGAGCTTGGAGGCGGGGCCATGGGCCAGATGGTGCCCAGGAAAGAGAAGAGAGCCTGAGATGCCGAACCTTTAGAAGCTGGAGAAAGGAGTGCGAGAACAGTGGCAGGTAAGATGGGAAGGAGCCGGGCCAGTGCAGTGTCCTGGAGCATTCCACAGAATGAGTCTGAGGGAAAGGGTTTGGCCAGATGGAGGTCACATCAATGACCTTGGACACTGAGAGGAAGGTGACAAAGCAGAGATAGCAATTGCAGGCAGCTCTCTTAGTAAGTTCAATGCACACACGGTGTGTTTACAGCTCATCCTGTAGGAATGGAAACTGAGTACCTCATTCCTCCGATGGATGGAGAGCTTTCAAGTTCCTAAGGCAGATCTACTCACAGTGTCTTATTTCCGGTGATTTCCACAGCTTCTTTCGTGATCATAAACATGCCCATACGAATAACAACTCTTGACCCTTAGATGTCAAATAACAACTCTTGACCCTCAGATGTCCAGTCGGTAGGACATCTAACCCTCTAACCCCCAGTCCAAGCAAATACAAATGTTGGCTACAGTGGAACAACACGCTATTTGAATACAAAGTCAAGTTCAAAAGCAAGGCAGGGGAAATCTCCAGGAGCTCCAAGTGAAGATCAAACTCAACCATTGTGGCCGGTAGAAGCAGAAGACAAACAAGTCCCGGGCTTTGGGGCTGGATGACAGCAGCTGGGGACTAGGAGAAGAGACGTGACCGCAGTGTGTGTCACTGAGCCTCAGCTCAAGCCACAAGCCCTACAGCCTGGCCCTCCCAGGAACCTCCCGGCTACAAAACCGTTTTAAAATTCGTCCAGGGCTGACCAACCCCAGTGGAGGCAAGTATGAGACTACTCAGAAGGGATACCTCCAAAACACAAGAGAACGAGGCTCCGAGGGCAGTGGTCGGCAAACCGTGGCTCTTTGGCCCCTTGAGTGTGGCTCTTCCACAAAATTAGGAGTACTCTAGTTCCTGTTAACCGGGGAGTTCCCCTTTTAATGACACAACCTGTAATGGGCGCGTACTCTTTCACTAGGACATGTCAGTACTTCACACCCGGAGGACGTAATTTCATATGATTATTATTTTAATTTATTTATTTATATTTAATTAAAATAAATGAAATATATATTTTTTTCATTTATTTATATATATAAAGCACAAAGGAAAATACAAAATTACAAACAAATAGAAAAGAATTCCAACAAAGAAATGGAAACATTGAATTAAAAAATTATAAATTTGCCAAAACTGGTTTGGCTCAGTGGATAGAGCGTTGGCCTGTGGACTGAGGGGTCCCAGGTTCGGTTCCGGTCAAGGGCATGTACCTTGGTTGCGGGCACATCCCTGATGGGGGATGTGCAAGAGGCAGCTGGTCGATGTTTCTAACTCTCTATCCCTCTCTCTTCCTCTCTGTAAAAAATCAATAATATTTTTTTAAAATTATAAATTTTACAAACAATTATAAAGATTACAAAAAATATATACCGTCCCTCTCAGGGCGCAACATATATTTCCAGGACATATTCCTACGTCTTACCCATTCCTGATATTGTTTACGTTTGATGTATTTATAGGTCCCGCTAGGTTAACTGGTTAAGTTAATAACAATGTACCTACCTATATAGTTTAAGTTTAAAAAAAAAATTGGCTCTCAAAAGAAATTTCAGTCATTGTACTGTTGATATTTGGCTCTGTTGACTAATGAGTTTGCCGACCACAGTCCTGGGGAAAGCTGCCCCGTTGAAGATGAGCTCATGATAAAAAATTACAATCCATGAAACCACGCACCGTCCTCAGGCCTAGTAAAACCAGGAGACATAACAAATGAGAGACTCTGATCTGAAGAACTGGAAATAATCAGAGAAACGTTCGGGAAAGAAACTTTAAGCAGATTTTAAATCTTCAGAGAAGGGACAAAATATACAAACCAGAAAATACATGCAAAAGCCAGATGTATGTAAAATAAAGGCTCAAGAATGAAACAGAGGTTCTAAGAATGAAAACTACAATCATTAAACTGGAAAAGTCCCACAGACACATTCACAGGATAGACAGACACACTGAAGCGAAAACACTGCACAGTGAACCCTCGGCAATCACACAATGTAGAGGGGGAAACCCTGAGATAAATTAAATGTGTAATATGAAAGAGGAATTTGAAACAGGACAGAAATCAATTAAGTTGAGCTATTTCTGTGGGTCAAAAATGATCGACTATGAACAATTTCATGCAGTTTTATCAATTACGTTTGATATGAGTTCCAGAGAGGAGGCGGGAGAGACAATGTGTGAAGAGCTGAGAGCTGGCAATGCTTCCAGTGAAAAAACTTGAGGCCTCATATTGACTCGAAGCAACCCAAGGAAAGCATTGTAAACCCATCAAAGACAAAGAGAAAAGCTTTAAAATCACCAAAGAGAAGGGAACAAATCATAGCAGGCCTCTGGCCATCATCCTTCACATCGAGACGACCATAACACCATTTTAGATACTCACAGAGGTACTATCAGCCACCTGCTCAAAGGACAGTTTCATTACACAAATGCAAAGTATTTGTCAACTTAGACTTTAGAGGAATAAAAATCCTGCAGGAGGACACAAGTCAGAGTTGGAAGGAGGGGAAGTGTAAGAAGCCATGTGAGTCTATCGGTTGGCAAATAGGTTGCAAATCTAAGTGACTACAAAAAAAAAAAAAAAAGAATAACTAAAGCAGAGGTTAAAATAGGATAGAACTAAAATGTTAAGCAACCTTAATATTTTTAAAGGAGGGAACAGTTCAGAATTCAGGAGCTCTGAGGTCACAGAGTAGTTAGGGCAGAGGATAAAGATAGTTGAAGATTTTGCTAAACATGAGCCTTAAAATTTTGAGGACAAATGCTAAAAAGTATTTGTAGGATGTATCATGACCTCCAAACCAGTAGTTACCAAAAAATAAATAAAATTAACCCTACGGACTGAGATAGGCAAGATTTTTCTGGAAAGAGCCAAATAGTAAATATTTCCTCCACCTCTGCCATTTCAGTGGAAAAGCAGCCTTAGACAAGAGGTAAGTAAATGTAGTGTTTGTCTAATGAAATCATAGAGCTATTGGGGCTATTTGTTACACAGCACAAACTAACATATACTGACTGATACAAGAACTGATAGCTCTAGTAAACCCCAAACTACCAGCTCTGTTTCTAGCTTATAAAGCCGACAAAAATGCATCTGCTTGTGGCTGCTTGGAGATTAGTACTCTGACCCTAAATTCTTAATATATTGGGCACTTTTACGGGTGCTAAGCATCTATGGTGCAATTTTATTCCTTCACACACAGAGGGTTGGTTCTTCAGGAATAGACACAGGTGCGCTGGGATCAAGAACAGGGCATGGAATGGAAGGCCCCCAGACTTGATGCTTTAAGGTGCACACCAGCTATTTTTTTGTGATAAACATTAACAAGCACCGACTATTTCAGGCCTTCAACCAAACCCTGGGCACGGAAAGGGCACAAGCTCATCACGTAGTGGGTCATTGGGGCCACCTCCTGATTGCACAGATGCTGAGCGCAAACCCTGTCCCCATCACTGGGCACAGCCATGGACCAGCAATAGTTCACCTACATCATGTGCAAACGAAGGCCAAATCCCCCAGCACCCAGTGCTCCCTCCATCCACTCCACAGTTCAAGCACCTGTTCTAGGCCCTGAGGACACGTCAGAGAGCAACAGAGGTGAGAACCCTGCCCTGCGACACGTCCGTTCCGGTGAGGGGTGGGCAGAGGGAGACAGCCATCCCCAGAGAATCACCAGAGTGCCTTGGGACCCAACCTCCTGTCTGTGCACCTATATCTGTAGAAAGTTCTCCAGGAGCTGGTCTCAAAGCTTGTCTGCAAGCGCTGAAGACCTGAGAGGGGCGTTGGAGAGGGAGTGAGGAGTCCTGGGCTCCCTCCTAGGAGGGTCCCACGAGCTTCGGACGAGCTCAGGACGAGCTCAGGGGGGTCTGCACAGTCCTGCGGGGGAGAGAGACACCTGGGAGTCCCTCGGAGTCCCCTGCCCCAGCCTCGGGCCAGCCGAGAGGGAAGAAAAGTGGATCTCTGGATCCCACCGCCCCGGGGGCTCTGCCCCAGGCCCACCCCGCAGACCACAGGCAGGCGCTGCTAATAGCAGCTGGTCGCCGGTGCCCTCAGCTAGCCACTCTGCTGGAAGCATGAATCGCCAGCTCTCGTGGCCAGAAAAGCCACAGCAGCCAGATCCTCTTTGAGGTCTGAGGGCCGCTCACACTTAAGGCTTCCAGGCCTCGGGAACCAGCGGGTTCCCATTTCCAGACGGAGGGGCCTGGGATCAGAGGAAGCTGCTGCCTCGGCCGAGCCCCGGCTTTGGCTTCCCCCAGCTCGGCCCCTGAATCCATCTCCCTGGTCACCGCGTTGTCATCCAGACAGTCCCAGCGGACCATGGGCCTGGGCTCCGGCGGGTGTGGCAGGGAGGTCCCGGGGCCACTTAGCGAGTTCCCAGGGCTTCTGCCCGCTCTGCCTGCCCCTCCCTAAGCCTCGATTTCCTTTTCTGCAAAATTAAGATGATTTTAATAATTAATAATAATAATAATAACCTCTCCCACCCCCATGCACGCCCACATGTTGCTGTGACTTCTTTAAGGGCAGTGCACAGACACGGCTCCTGCGTAGAAGGAGGACACGCCCAACACGCTTGCTGACCGCGATATCAGCACCTTCACGAGGCAGCACCGCTGATCCTGACCAGGAGCTGGGCATGGGCACCACCGTCCGTTCTCATGCCTCGTGCCATTCAGTCACAGAACCTTCTGGGGCGCACTTGTATCCGTCCCGTTTCATAGACACCAGGGCTCTGAGAGACTAGCCGTGGGCACGTGGTGAGAACCAGGGCGTAAGGCCAAGCTCCACATGGGGGGCCCCTCTGGCGTGAGGGGCTGCAGAGGGAAGCCCTGGGCATGCCCACCTTCGCGCCTGCCCTTGGCCTTGCCTTTGCTCTTTCGCTGGCAGAGACGAGGGCCTCCGCCTGGCCAGTGCCCCAGCACCTTCTGTGCCAAGCACACCAGCAGCGTGGGCTCCGGGACGGTGGGACTCGGACCCCCACGCCCGGGCCTGTCAGGCAGAAGCACGAAACGCATGGAGCAGGTGGGAGTGGGTTGCTATCCTCCACCACATGTCTGACAGTCAGAACACCGCCCACAGCCAGCGCGTGTCAGCTCCAGAGAGACAGGGAGCGCTTCAGGACACGCTGCCCCCAGCCGGGGTGTGACAGAGGCCTCTCTCTCCTCAGAGGCGTGTGCCCGGCTCCGTGAGGGGAGGTCCCCCCAGAAAGCGGTCGATTGAGGGGTCCTGCCCCCGTGATGAGGGTCTCCCAGCCAGGCTGTGCCGGGCGCTTCCTCTCAACGCCTCCCTCTTCACCTGCACGCACTCTTGCTGCTTCAGCTGCTTTACATCCCATTCTACAGATGGGGAAACTGAGGCTCCTACTGGCAGCGTGACTGCGGCCCACAGTTAATAAGGGGTGATGCTAGGCCCAGCCAGTGTGGCTCAGTGGTTGAGCGTGGATCTATAAACCAGGAGGTCACGGTTCGATTCTCGGTCAGGGCACAGGCACTGGTTGTGGGCTCCATCCATGGTAAGTGGTGTGTAGGAGGCAGCCGGTCAATGATTCTCTCTCATCATTAATGTTTCTCTCTCTCTCCCTCTCCCTTCCTCTCTGAACTAAAAAGTATATATATTTAAAAATATATGCGGTGAGGCCAGGACGTGCCCAGGCCCCAGGCTCCAGGCCTGACCACCCTGGCCCGGCTCCTTAAGCCAGAAGAGGAACCAGGACTCAGGCACACGCAGGGGGAGTTACCGTTCAACAGGGACGGGTGCCTAGGCCGGGAGGCGGACATGCAAAGGGACAGTGGTGTCTCAGACAGCACCCAAACATCCCGCTCATCAGCTTCACAGGAGAGCCGGCCTCTGGCTTCCGCATCCGCCCCGTGGTGCAGGAGCACAGGTCTGGGGCATGGCACACGCACGCCCATCTTGCCAGCTATGGGCTGGCACATTAGCAAAATATCCACAAAATATAGGTTTGGGGAGTCATCCTGTAAAACGAAATGAGCCGTTTTCCCAAATAGAAAATTGCGGGATCGTTAAAGGTCTGGTTGTTGTAAGCATTCGAATACCCACAGGCCTTTGCTCCCCTTAGCCCGCCCCCCCTTCCCCCCCCCCGCCCCCGCCATGTGTGGGGCGAGGGGGGTCAGCTGTGTTCTGTGTTTGGATCTTCTGACCTGGAATGCCGAACCTCCTGGTTTCCGATGTCCACACGGTCTTCCTCCCACTGTGATGGGCTCAAGCTGCTTCACAAACCCATAGAAAGACAGAAAGCATTTTGGTCTTTGTTAACGATGACCCTGTGTCCCTCCAAAACTATATTCTGCCTTTGACTTTCCTGGAAGAATGGAAACCTTTAGGCTTTTAGGAGAAAGGAAGGAGGAAAGGCAGTGTATAAATGATCAACAACCCCAAATAAAATGAGAAATCTATTGATTTTAGAGAGAAAGGAAGGGAGAGGGAGAGAGAGAGAGGAGGAGAGAGGGGGGGGGGGGGAGAGGAATGGAACCAGTGACCTCCTGGTGGCTGGGACGATGCTCACCCAATGGAGCCACGCCGGCCAGGGCCAGAATGAAATCCTTTAATGAGGTCTAAGGCTCAACTCTAGGAGGCACCAGAAGGCCTTTCTGGGCTCCGTGGGCCCATGAGTCTGAGAACCAAGAGGGGGTGAGCTCTCGCCCCCGGATACGGACCTCTGGTTACTCCGATGAGGTGCTGTAAGGACCAGCCAATGGGGTGTTCCTTCACGGTGTTCCTCCATCATCATCGGGACTCAGGAGGCTGAAGCTCAGACATGAGCACATTTCTCAAGACCTGGAGCTGCTTTGTGGCCAAGCAGGACCAAACCCAGCGCTCCCAGCTCCAAGCCCAGGCACATGCTCCGGTGTTTTAAAATACCTCGCTAGCTTCCAGACGCCAGGGGAACGAACATGGCTGCAGAGCATGGAGGGGAGAGATGGCTGGGACAAGCTGAGAGACCCACCCGCTTCACCTGGCAAAGGAGGAAAAGAGCACAGAGAGGGCAGCTGTTCTGCCCAGGGTCACACAGCCCCGGGCTAAGCCTCTCAGAATCTGGGTCTTCCAACGCTCAGAGCTCCGGGCGCAGCTCCCTGCCCTCCATGTCCCCTCCCCATCCTCTCTCTCTCATCCCCGGTGTGACCGTGGCTGTGGGGCTGGAGACCGTGGCCGTGGGGCTGCCGCCAGCTCGGTCTGCAGGTGGGCGAGGTTTCCCTCCTGCCTCGCCATTTTGGACCACGTACGCTTCCACCCTCAACGCAGGCTTCCATCCTCATAAAGGCTTTTATTACGATTATCCACCCGTCATTACACAGCATTAGACAATTATAGAGCTCAGGCCGCTTCCCCTCCGCACACACCCCCCTCTGCTCCCGGAGGGGGAGGGGCGCGCCGAATCTTTCACTTTTTTTTTTTACAAAAGCGCTGCCAAGACGGCTGCCCACGCTTCTGGAAACTTTGCGAAGTCGCCGGCGTGAGCGAGAGGGGGATGCAAACGCCGCGTGGGCCCGAGCCCGTCCCTGTCCGCGCTGACTGCCAGGCGATTGACAAAATAATTTGCACCCGTCGATGCCCGAGAAGGGGATTTTCACAATGGATTTGCCAGGCAGATTTTTAATTCTAATCAGTGATGAAAAAATGACAACACGGATCACAACAAGACGTCAGGCGCCGTCCCTGTCAGCCAGCCCCCGCCAGGCCCTGCACCTCCGCGCCCGTCAATCAGCGCGGCTCCTGCTCCTCGCTGCCGCTCCGTTAGACAGTGAAGCTCTCTGCCCGCGGTTTGCAGAACTGTCACTTACCAGGAGCACAGGCTGTTGTGGCAGGACAGGGAGAGGAGGGGCGGGTGTGAAGGAGGGCTGTTCTCTGTGTGTGGACTTATTCTGAGGCCTCCTGGGTGGCACTGACTGGGCATAGGACAGGTTCAGGGGCATAGGACAGGTTCATGCCCTGGCTCTGTCACTTGCCAGCTGTGTGACCTTGAGCCAGTCCTTCTCTACTCTGAGCCTTATCTCCTGTAAACATAGAAATAGCAACAGTCAAAAATGAACCACTGCCCTAACCGGTGTGGCTCAGTGGATGGAGCCTTGGCCTGCGGACTGAAGGGTCCCAGGTTTCATTCCGGGCAAGGGCATGTACCTTGGTTGCAAGCACATCTCCAGTGGGGGGGTGTGCAGGAGGCAGCTGGTCGAAGTTTCTAACTCTCTATCCCTCTCCCTTCCTCTCTGTAAAAAAATCAATAAACTATTTTTTTTAATTTAACCACCATTCATTAACGAATTGCAACAATGTATATAAAATTCCTGTAGGGTGCTCTAACAATGGTTCATTTCACCTGGCTTAAGGAATACTCCTTTTTGGGGTTTTTTTAATATACGTTGTTATTGATTTCAGAGAGAGGAAGAGAGAAGGAGAGAGAGAGAGAACCATTGATCGGCTGCCTCCTGCACACCCCACACTGGGGACTGAGCCTGGCGTGTGCCCTGACAGGGAATGCATGCACGCATGACGTCCTGATTCAAGTACTGAGCCGCGCAGGCCAGGCTTACGGGATACTCTCTGTCAGCAGGCGGGAGGGGCGGGAAATGTCCCCCCCACCTGCAATGTCCCCCCCACCTGCGGAGACACCTAAAGGGACTTGGGAGACACCACTCGAGTCGTGAGTGTGAGAGACACATCAGCATCCAGACCTATTGTGCTGGGAAGAGGGCTCCAGCCCGCTGGCTGGCATGGTGACCACCGGTCCCAGGACCGGAGGCCAACGGCTGTGACCAAAGACACACGCCACACAGAGCCAATTTTGCTGTCTGGGGCTTCCATCCTGCACCTTCGAAAGTCCCTAAAGCTGCGTTTGCTTTTGAAACCCTTGGGGTTGTTCACTCTGTTTGGTTTTCTGGTCTGGATGGAACAGAAGTTGTCTTGGTCTGATTGTTCGCTGACGGGAGAGTGGGTGGGAGGATGAGCTGGGGTGGGGGGGCAGGCAGAGAGGGGGGCCAGGTGGGGGGGGAGGGGCAGAGGGGATGCCCAGGCTGAACTCCCCCACCCCGCAGGAAGCAGGTTGGGAAGCAGCAGCGCCTTCTCCTTTAAGAGCGCCTTGGTGTAGCCAGGCACACGATTGAAATGAACATAAAAGGTGGATTGTGAAAAACCGATTACTCACAGATAAGCAATGCACCGCGGGCAAAGCAGAGAAGCAAAAACTCCTTTTCTCACCGAAGTTTCCTGGGAGGGACGGGTACGCCCCACCCCTACGAGTGACTGACTGAGGGGGTGGGGGTGGCAGGCCCCGGAGGGATGTTCTCACCTTGCACTCCAGTCTCGGGGAGCAGGGACCAGCAGCCCAGAGGCGGCTGTGAAGCCAATTAATTCACGGGTCTGAATCGACCCAGATGTGTTTTGCAATGTCTCCCCTGCCCAGGTGACCTGTCCGCACCTGGGCGAGGCCCCGCGGCACTCCTGCGGGCGGCAGACGAGGCGCTGGCTCATCGCCCCCAAGGTGTCCTCGCATTCTTGTCTTCTGAGTGACCACAAGGCCCTGCCCAGAAGGACACCACCGGTGCCAGACGGCGGACTCATGGAACCCAAATCCCATTACACAAGAGCTGGCAGGAACTGGGACTTGGCAAGCCCGGGCTGGAACTCGGAGGCCAGGACCCTCCACCCGCTCAGGTGCCAACCTCCGCTGTGTGACGGCAGCAAGCCAGGGCCCTCGCTGGGCCTCGGCCTCCTCCGCTGCCAGCAGAGGTCTTCTGATTCTAGGAAGCCATGACCTTGGATGGAAAAATGTGGATCTAGAAAAAACAAACACGGGTTTTAGAAGCAGAAGGCGTAAGGGTGTGTGTGTGTGTGTGTGTGTGTGTGTGTGTGTGTGTACCAGTCCTCCTCCTGCACCCATACGTGTCGCCTCTTCCAAGAAGCCCTCCCTGATTTCTCCTCCTTGGGTTCTGAGAGGGAAGGGTCTGTTGGGAGTACCTGACCCAGAACCCCTGCGCCCACCTCACAGCTCTGCCCAGCTCCTTCCTGTGGGTGGTGGTAACAGATCTGAGGATTTTCACATTTTCCAGGTCTGTTGACCTGTCTCTCCCTCAGGGGATTGTGGATCTTTTCACCTTTTATCACTCCAGGTCCCTGGGATCCTCTTCACATGTCTGTGGGCACCCTCCCCTGCTCCATCACAGTTGTCCCTGCTGCCCTCACCCGTGCCTCCCTGTAGAGGTCAGGGCTGGGGTACCCTAGCTGCCTGATCGGCACTCACAGAGCCAGCCTGCCAGGAGGTTATGCCCATGGAAAGTCCTTAACCAGTGCCCCGCCCAGCTCCTTGGCCTCCGGTCAGACGAGATCAAAGATGCTTTTTATGCTCCAAAGCTCCCCTGTGGGATGAGGCCGAGACTGGGTGTTGTCCTGCCCTCTCTCACCTTCTTCCCCTGCCTTTTCTTCTCCCCCTCATCCCCACCTGTTACTGGTTTCTTGTGGGAATGCTTCCTTAATAAATCCCTTAACAAGTCTGAAGTCCTTGCCTCTCGGCAATCAGAGCTAAGATGTCTCAATTGTTAATAAAGGGTGTGGCATGTGGGAGATGCTGCTCAATGAATGCGTGTTGGATGAATGGATTGATGGGTGTTTTTTGGATGGATGAATAGATGTTTGTTGGATGGATGAATGATTGTTGGATAAATGTATGGATGAATGAATGGATGGATAAGTGTTAGTTGGCTAGATGGATGAATGAATGTTTGTTGGATGGATGGACGTTCATTGGATGGGTGGATGGATGAATATTTGTTGGATGAACAGATGGATAAATGTTTGTTGGAGAGATGGATGGATTAATGTTTGTTGGAGAGATGGATGGATGAATGTTTGTTGGATAGATGGATGGATGTGTTGGATGGATGGATGGATGGATGGGTGGATGTTGGATGGATGAGTGGATGAATGGATATTTGTTGGATGCATGGATGAATGTTTATTGGATGGATGGACAGATGACTACCTCGAAGGCTCAGTCTCTGTTGGAAAGATGTCAGAATCATTCCATAGAATTGGAAGCAGGAAAGACCAGAGGACTCCTTCTGGAAGTCTGTGCTGGCACACGCTCCCTGAGAGCACAGAACTGTTCGTTATTGTGCAGTCACCGAGCCTGGCCCCGAGGGATCTCAACAAACCAGCATGGACTGGAGCAGTGGTTGTGGTCTGCCCCTCGGTCTGCCCCAGTTAGGCCCCTCCTCCTTTCCAAAGAAAACCCTGGGGCTCTGCTTCCCACCCTGACACTGAGCAAATCCCAGGCACCCTTCCCTCCAGACACCTTGTTCGCTCTCGCCTGAGTCTGCAGCTGCACCGGACTACAGCAGAGATGCGGAAAAGCTGGTCCCGCTCAGCAGAGCCTGCTCATGGGCCACGCCCGCAGAAGGCGCCCTGGCAGCCTCACCCTGGTGACCTCCCAGGCTCTGTGGGAACGGCGGCAGGCAGAAGGAAGCCTGCCCTCCGTGGGCCGGGGCGGCAGGTTCACACACTTCAGACATGTGTGTGAGCGCCCTCCACAATGGGGCTTTGTCCCGGCCCCAGTGAGCCAGCGTCTGCAGAGCCTGGGAGGGCGTGGGCAGCGGACCAAGGACACAACACCACCTTCCCGCTCTGGGAGGGCCAGGGAGGAGGCAGGCTGGTCCTGGGAGGTCACCAGCAATGCCTCTCCCGGGGCTGGAGGAGCACCCGGAATCTCACACGGTCTGTTCCCTGTCCATGTGTGAAGAGGAGCGAGAGGAAGAGGGAGCAGATCCCTGTCCACGGAGCTCTCACTGTAGACCAGGCGCCGGGCCATACACTTTGCACGGCCTACCTCATCCCACCTCTGTGAGGGTGCGTTCTTACACCCACTATACAGATGGGCAAACTGAGGCTCTGAGCAGCAAATGGCTTGCCCACAATCAACAGCGCCCCAGGTGTCACTGCCTCCAAGGCCTCTGCTCTGCCCCCTCCTCCAGTTTGGCTCCCCTCTCCCTTAAGCATTTGCCCACCTCGCACCTCCTCCAGGACCCCCCTGCCTTCTGACCCCCAGAGCACGCCGTTCAATCCCTGACTGCCCGGACCCCCCTTGGCCTCTGTCCCTCCCCTCCCACCCACCCCCCCCCAGGTCACTCAGAGCCTGGGAACTTGCTACAAAACCTGCTTCCACTGGCCGCCTGCCCATGGCCACTAACACTTCCACCACTCCCGCCTCCTCCACGGTGCTCCCCCTCCCCCTCCACGTGCAGCAACGGCTGCCAGGGACAGATACCCGGTGTTCCCCAGACAGCGAGGACCAGGAGGGCTGGAGCTCCCGCCACGCCTATCCTGAGCCAAGCCTCAGCGTCCATGGACGGAAGAGTGGAGGCTGGGAAGACTGCCCCCAGTCCATCGAGGCCGCCAGTAGGACAGGACCCTGAACTCCGGGACACGGTTCATGTTCAAGTCCAGGCATCCTCCATGCCCCGCAGGGCCAGTTGTTGCACACTAACCGCACACAGCTGACCGTAGCCATCCCTTCCCTTCCTCCCAAAAGCACCCGAGACAATGGCACTACCAGGAGGGCACAGGCGCCACCCCGGGTGCTCAGGATGACGAGATGACAGCTGAAGCTGGACTCGCTTTCGGCTCTCCTCCTGCAGAGGGACCCGGCAGCTGGCCGCAGGCCCCGGAGCCGCCACGCTGGTGTGCACAGACTGCCACAGCTCCTGAGTGCCAGAGCAGAGCCGGCCGGCACCCAGAGGGTACGGTGCCCAGGGGAGCGGCCAGCACCCGCCCATCCACCCAGCGCAGCCACGGGCACCATCGGTCTCCCAGCCCCAGTCCGCCTGCAGGAGCCACTGCGTGCGCACACGGGAGTGCAGACCACAAGCCCAGGGGCAGGGGCCTCTGCCGGGGGACCTCTAGAGAGATGCACGCACTGAAGGTGTCACTCAGCCATGAGGGACCCCAGTGTTCTGGGCTCGGCGGGCCCTGGCCACTCCTCCCCGGTGTGGTGCCCCGCCCCCTCCAGCTCCCGGCCTCTCTCCAGCCTCACTCTGCAGGGACAGGCTGTCACCCCCAGGAAGGGCGCTCTGTGCTTGGGGACCTTAACCATCCTTACCTGTCCTTCCCTCCTCTTCCCACCTCTCTCCCCGTCCCTCCTCCCCCATCACAGTGGCTACTACCTGTGACATTTGACCAGACAACAGGCCCCAGGGAACGGGTCCATTCCAGCGTCTCCCCAACCCTTAGCTGGGACACGAGCCACAGAGAATGAACTAACTGGGCCGAGACCACCAGACACGCATGCGAGGGAGCCATCGATAATCCAGCCCAGCCTCCCTCTGACCACAACCCCCAGAGAGGTCCAGGTAAGGACCGCCCGGCCCCTGCCGAACCAGGAGGAATAGTCACCACAGTGAGCGGTGGCTGGTGCTCCGAGAGGGGGTTTGCTGCACAGCGCAGACAGCCAGGCACTGCCTGAGACAGGGAGGCAGGCTCAGAGGTGACCTGCCACGTCCTGACCCCCAGGCCCGGGCTATGTGCCGGGAGGGATGGGAGCAGGAAGGCTGTCCCTGGCCCCTCTTCCTCCGGCCGCCAGGTTCCGGGCCTCTTCGACTCGGAAATAAAGGGCGTCTACTAGCAGCGCTTCCGTGCAGTTGGGTGATACAGTGGAATCCGTGCTGGGAAGACTACACACTTAAAAATTATGTTTTCTGCCACAACCGGCTTGGCTCAGTGGATAGAGCGTCGGCCTGCCGCCTAATGGGTCCCGGGTTCGATTCTGGTCAAGGGCATGTACCTTGGTTGCGGCACGTCCCCAGTGAGGGGTGTGCAGAAGAAGGCTGATTAGTGTTTCTCTCTCATTGATGTTTCTGGCTCTCTCTTCCTCTCTGTAAAAAATCAATAAAATATATTTGAAAAATAAATAAATAAAAAATTAGGTTTTCTTCACAAAGAATCTCTCTCCTCTCTCTCTCTCTCTCTCTCTCTCTCTCTCTCTCTCTCTCTCTCTCTCTCTCTCTCTCTCTCTCTCTCTCTCTCTCTCTCTCTCTCTCTCCCTCTCTCTCCCAAACCAGCCCAGCCCACAGGAACTATGAGAAGTACAGCCTCCAAGATGTTACTCAGTCTGTGAGCTCCGCACACGCCACGGAATCAGAGATGAGGCCGCGCGTAGCGGAGGTCGCCGTGTGGAGGTGCCGGCCCGCAGCCCGCCCTGGGAACTCCGCACCCCAGGGGTGAAGTGGGGAGAAGCCCCAGAGGAGTAGGGGAAACGTCCTCTGAGTGGGGTCTGGAGCCCCCAGAACGTGCAGGGGCCCAGGGGGGGCTGAGCGATTCCTTCCACACACTTACTGGCTCCTTCTCCCTCTTTTCCAAGGCAACGGACTTGCACTTCCTTTTAAGATTTCCTTTTGCTCAGAGAAAGGAAGCAGCGAGCCTGCACTGGTGGGTGCACGCCGGGCACCACGCGGGCCGTGGGCCTGGCACCCCCAGCTCGGGACCACCTGGTGGCAGGAGCCTGGGCTGCGGAATGGGCCGGAAGCGGGTGGGAATCCCCTCTCTGACTCCCGGGGGCTCAGTGAATGAATTCTTGTTGGGTGGAAAAATAAAGGTCCTCATTCCCTCCCCACCAGATCCCTCCGACCAGCACACGCGCCGGGTACAGATGCACACGCGAGGGTGAGACGGTCTGCACGTTTCCCACGCCAGAGTCAGGCCAGAGCTCGCTCCTAAGCCAGGCAGGCACCCTCCCTCCGACACGCAGGCTCACCCTCACCCGCAGGCAGGACAGAACCCGGCCTGTGCCCCGTCTTCCCCGCGCCTGAGGGAGCTGAGGAAGAGGCACGGGTCACGGTCCCAGCACACGGTGGGACCCGGGACAGCAGAGTGGGTGGGGGTGGTGTCACAGGGGCCTGGCGGTCCCTGGAGAGGTTGGAGGTGGTGAGAAGCTTCTAGTAGGCGGTCAGCAGTGGCCCGAAGGCAGCCCTTCCTGTCACCCCAGTGGCCAGAGCCTGCATCCCCGAGAGCACCTGATATTTCCCTGGTGCCCCATTCCGTCCACCCATCCCCTCTACTCAGGACCCTCCTAATGCCAACCCCTGCTCCATGTCACCACAGGGCCTGGCACGAAAATGAAGGATTAGATGATGTAGGTGTGATCCTATATTTTCTAACATTTCATAAAGGGCACTGCGTTTTATCCCCTCCGAGCCTCGTTTCCTAGTCTGTAAAATAAGGGTACTATCACCTGCCTAACAGCGTTCCAGGATGAAGCGGGTAATACAGGTGCAGGGTCTACGCATCTACAACCATCCATTCACGTCCAATTAAGTTCAGCAAATACTTAGCCACCATCATCGTTATTATTAGCTCTCCTTTATTTAGCATCTGCTAAGCGCTAGGGGCTGTCCAGGCTTCCTCATCACAGTCCTTCAAGGAAGAGAGTCTGATCGCATTTGCTGTGCAATAGCGATGGATCTGTAGGAGGAAGAAGGTGGGAATAGAATGAGACTGTAGCTTCCACGCTGAAACGGCAGCCAACCAATCCCCCGGGGCACCCTGCCGCATCCGTACCAGACTACCTGAATAGCATGTGCTTTTTTTAAAATATATATTTTTATTGATTTCAGAGAGGAAGGGAGGAGAGAGCAATTGAAACATCAATGATGAGAGAGAGTCATTGATCAGCTGCCTCCTGCACACCCCCTACTGGGGATGTGCCCTCAACCAAGGTACATGCCCTTGACCGGAATCAAACCAGGGACCCTTCATTCTACAGGCTGATGCTCTATCCACTGAGCCAAACTGGCTAGGGCCAGCATGTACTTTTAACACATGGTGGAGCTTGCAAGGCTCATGAAGTCTCCAGATACCTCCCCTATTTCTCTCAAAAATGTGATCTGGCCTGAAGGTGGGATAAGCTGGCGGTGCCCTCTGGCAGTTAGGGTGCTGGACCCGCAGCCCAGAGCAGGCAGAGGGGCGGAGTCTGGTCACCTGGTGCAGATCTGGGATGCTCAGTGGTAGCAGGAATGTCCCAGGTCTTCCGGTCCTGAAGCCGGGCAGAACCAGATGGAAATCTCTGGAGTAAAACATCCTCCATTTAGGGCCACAGAGTCCCACCGATTAAACATAACCACCGACCTCACCGTGAAAAGTCACGGAAACGGGAGGAAGTGGGTGCCCATCAGGGGCAGGAATGAGGGGTAGTAGCTTTAAACACTTGGGGAGGGTGGACAATGGGTAGTCCGGCACACACAGGTGGCATCGGCGCAGGGAACGGATCCAGGAAGGAAGGCTGGGGCCTCAGGGATGAGCCACCAACAACAGGCTTTCCGGAATGGCCGAGAGGGTTTAAAAAGGGAGCCACTGGAACTTCTGAAAGTGAACGTGATTTGTTTTTTAAATCAGTGGGTTAGGGTTATCCTTAGCTGGCAATGAAAGCTGTGAATGCAAGAATGAAAGTTGAATTAAATGGCCAAATTCAGGGCCAGGAGATAAGGCGATGGAAGGATGATGAACTGGCAGGAAGGAGCTGAAGGGAGAGGGAAGGCAGGCATGAGGGCAGGTCTCTCCTGCTCTCACACAACTATGCAAGCGGAAGAAGAAATGCCCGGGGACTGGGCAGCAGTTGCGGACGGCCCCCACCCCAGCTGCCTGCCTACCCCGTCCCCAGCCCGGGGCCCCTGCGGCTGCAAGTCTGCAGGTTCCACGGGCCTGCAGCCATGCAGGGCTCTCATGTTTCCCAGCCACGCCCAGCCTGGCCAGCTGCCACCAGGTGTTTCCAGCTACCCACCCCGACCATGCATGCACACACTCTCACACACATGTGCACACAATGCACATATGCGCATACACACTCTCTCACATGTGCACACACTCACATACTCTCACACACAATCACTTTCACGCATGCATACATATGTACAAACACACGTATGCACATACTCATGCATGCACGCACATGGTCACCCATACTTACACATGCACATACAAGCACTCACGCGCACATACACATGCACACACACTGCCCGGGCACCTGTGCTGGAGCCGCGCCCCAGCAGAACCTCAGCTCCAGGGCCCTGCAAGTGAGCTCAGGTTTTGCATCTCACCCGCAGCTCACCCTCCTGTCCAGCTGCCTGGCTGCTCCATGGCCAGTGCTGGGTCACCCCAGGCGCAGAGCAGGGCTCCGATTTTGCCATCAGAAAATCTAAGCAGGAGGAATTTTAAAATCTCACTGTACGAGCAGGGTCTGTGTCGATGTGAGAAGACACATGATGCATTTGAATCCCACGGGGCCGTACGGTCCTTATCACATCTCCGCTTAGGGCTTCCCGAGGCCTGGATTGTGCCCGGACCATGGCTCAGCCCACAGGGACCATTTTCCGACTTGATTCTGAGCTGCTCTCTCTTTGACTCTCACCTTTTCTGTATCTTCTCTCTCCTCCCCTCCTTCCCACCCCCTCCCTCTCATCCCTTCCACCCCAAACTACACAGAACCATTTCCAACCCTAACAACACTTCACACGTGGTGAAAAGCACTTCAGCTGCGAAGTGATTAGAGGCTGGAGATCCGTCGTTTACAATTTAAATGGCACTGATTAAAATGACGGGCGTACTTCACGTGTTTTAAGCAAATAATTATTTTTTGGGAAATAGATCTGAGAGGCTGGGCCGAGCCAGGTACCACATGGGAGTGAGACCTTGGCAGGGCCCGACCGCGGGGAGCCAGCCTCGGGCGCCGACCTGCCCCGACCTGCCCCGGTGGCCCTGGCAGCCGCCCCAAACCCCGGGGGACAGCAGGCCCCTGGGACAGCAGCGTCCCTTCTGCTCCCAGAAACCAGCCGAGACCCTGGGCCTGCCCTCCGACGTCCCTGGAAGAGTGGGGCTCCGGGGGCCTCCACAGGGCATCCAGCGCGCGGGGAGGTGGGTCTGGCTCACGGCGGAGGGAAGGTTCTTTTGGCCCCCGTGGTCCCTGCCCCGTGACACACCTACTCCGCGCTCCCACGCTCCTCCCCGGGGCCTCAGCAGAGGGGATGGAACTCCGGGGTCCCCAGACGGCAAAGAGGACCTCGCTTTGAAGAACCACCACGGTCTGTGTCCAGGACACGAGAGTGAGTCAGCAAAGTCCCCGCCCCGGTGGACTCCAGCCCATCAGAGGAGCGAAAATGCAAATTGCAGGAGAGGCTGTGAGTCATACGGAACACAGCGTGAGGCGTTGGAATAGACCAACGATGAGAGTGATTAACTTCCCCGAGGAGGGACCATGGGAGCGGGGATTTGCAGGATGCATAGGAGTTTTCCGAGGGGCAAGGAGCACAAGACATTCACACACACGGCCGGGACACCGTGCTCCTGGTACAGCATGGAGATGCGTAGAATGAGGCACTCAAGTTGTCTTCTCCTATTAAGTTGGAAACTGAGTCTCAAAAGCTTTGATGCATACTAATGCATTAAATGCACTTTAATGCATTGCGGTGAGGGAATGGATACATCAATTTCGGCTCAGACTTAACGAAAGATGATGCAGCCGTGAACATTCGTGAACCATGTGGGGTGACAGGGCTGGAAAATGGGAAGCTTACATGCAGGTCTGACGCCAGTGTCCCCAGCATTTCGGATGCCCGATTTGTTGATACTTCAGTCCCAGGATCGGGTGTTTTTCGGTTTGTCTGTTTTTTCTCCTTTATTTTTGGCCAAACTGCAATCTGGGATCTAAAACAACACACCCACCTACCCCGCCGTGCTGCCTCCTGCCACCCTACATCTGCACCGAGCCTCCGGAGGGGAGCTGGTGGCCAGGCCTGGACCCACCGAACAGCCAGCGAAGGGGAGAAAACAGCTGCCCGCCTGCGTGGGGGAGGGAGCCGGGCCAGCCCCGTCCGGGAGAGAGAGCCGGAGGCCCAGCCCAGCCAGACGCTTCGCAAACAAACCCCAGTCCAGGTTTCCAGCACCTGGGGCGGGCCCCACCGGGCGAGCCCCACCCCGGGGAACCGCCACCCAGCCAGGTCCCTCTCCTTCCGGCCCAGCTCCCTCTCTCGGCGACTTTCCCTTTTCCCTAATTAGGTTCCAGAGGCCAGAAGCCGTCGGATTGGGTGTGTGTTCATTTAGAAACACTCGCAGAGACGGAGGGAAACACTTTCTAAATAAGAAGGAGAAGTGGAGGTGCGGGTGGGGGAGTCAGTGGGATGGGACGGGGTTTCCCTCGGGGGCGGAGAAGTCCGGGAGCAGGTAGTGGTGAGAGTTACGCAGGAAGGCCCAGGATGATGGGTACGATGTCACGGATACGTTGCCATTAGCATGATCAGCCCCTGCGATGCCATGAGAAGGAAACAGAGAAGTGAGAATTATGTCACTGGCACAGATAGGGGGCAGCGGGCCAGTCTTTGGACGCCCTGGGCCTCTCTGTCCATGGAGAATGGAAACTTTGGGACGTCCGGGCGTGGCTGAGGCGCGACAGCCTCGAGCACGCCCTCGGGCTCCGGGAACACCATCCAACATACATGTCCTGGGGGCCACCTATTTCCTTCCAAGGAACAAACGGAGACCTGTGTCCGCTGGGAGGGACTCGGCTGTGGCCCTCCCAGCTGCGGTCCTCCCTGCCTGTGGGGGCGGAGGGGGTGGAAGGCCTGCCCCATCCTGGCGGGGCAAGGTGGCAGAGAGGGCACAGTCTGGCAGACGGAGAGCCTCGTGGCAACACCAGCGCTCTCATCTTTTGAATGTGACTAAAGTCCCTGACACTTGTGCATGTGCCTGGCACACAGTAGGTGTGCACATGGCTGCTTCTCTCTCCCTGTCGCTCCTGAGAGGAGCCTTGTGCCCGGCTAAGCCACAGTTTATTCCTGAGGACCAAGGACTATTCCTGAGAAAGAGTGAGCCTCACGGAGGCCATGGCTGGTGGGGTCACAGGGGGGCGGAGACTTGCTCTGTCTGCTCAGTGATCTGTGGGATTCTGCCTCCGGAGTGGGGTACAGATGGGAGGAGAAGGGGGGGGGGGGCAATAGCCAGGGCTGTTGGGCCCCAGGCCACTCAGCAGCAAAGTGCTGCCAAGGCCGCTAGGAGTGAGTGAGGCCATGATGAGGCTTCGGGCGTGTGGAGGCCCCTGAAGGCTTAGCTCTGCAATCAGAGAAAGGGGAGGTCGACCAGCAGGCTGCTGGATCCTCTTCCACTGTTCTCCGTTCCCGGTGGATGGAGACTGTCTGTCCTGCACACGTGGATAGCTGTCTGACCTGCCTAGTTCGGGGTGTGCTAGAGGAGGAGGTTACCTTGTCAGACAGACCTCCCTCCTGTCCCCACGCCCCACAAGCCAGCTCCTTCTCGGTGCCAGGACCAAAATCTAGAAACAACCCAATCGTCCACTAACTGATGAATGGATAAAATATGCTAATCCATACATTGGAATATTATCTACACTAATAAAAGAGTAAGATGCAAATTGACCATACCTTCTCAACACCCACCAGCCAATCAGGAGTGGGTATGCAAATTACCCCAACAAATATGGTGGCTTAATTTGCCTGCACAGGCACCATGCGCCTGGGGGCAGGGTGGGGTGCAGGCATTCCACACTGCCCCAGCCGCTCCAGGCCTTTGGGCATCGTGGGAAGGCAGAAAGGTGGCTCTGGCCAGAGCAAAGGTGATGCCGGCAGCCAGGGGAAGGAAGGCTCATTCTTGCAGGAATCTTCGTGCATCAGGCCTCTAGTCCAGTCATAAAAAGGAATAGATTCCTGACACCGCTACAACACCGACGGACTTTAAAAACATGCTCCGTGAACAAAGCCAGACACAATAGACCACGTATATGATTCTGTGTGTATGAAAAAGTAGAGTCAGGAAATCTGGATAGGCAGGCATTTGAGTGGGGCAGCCAGGTCTGGGAGAACTGCAGGGTAGAAGCTGGTAGCAGCTAAGGGGGCTTCTTTGAGAGATGATAAAAGTGTTCTAAAATGGACCGCGGTGATGCTTGCTCATACCTGTGACTACACCAAACACCCTTCAGCTGTAAGCTTTAAGTGGGTGAATCGCATGGCCTGTGAACTATAGCTCGCTAAAGCTGTGAAGCAGAATTCCGGGGTTCAGTGGACAAGTGTATGAAGCACTGTAGTGCGTATACACAATGGAATATTACCCAGCCTTAAAGAAGAACAGAAGCTTCCCATTGTGGCAGCGTGGGTGGACCTGGAGGGCATTGTGCTCAGTGAAATGAGTCAGCACCGTACGCTGTCATTTCTATGTAGAGTCCAAAGGACAAAATAAATGAACAAACAAAACAGAAACAGACTGATAGATACAGAGACTGTGGGTGGTCAGAGGGGTGGGGCTGGGAGGCTGGGTGGAAAAGGCAGAGGAATTTAGAAGTACAAGCTGGTAGCTACATAATCGTCCTGGGATGGGATGTCAAGGTCAGCGTAGGGAGCGAGTTGATGATATTGCGGTAACTATGGTGCCAGGCGGGTCCTGGAAAAACTGGGGGAACTTGGTCAAGTATATGATGAACCACCCTGCTGCATGCCTGAAACTAACACAAACTAATACTGAATGTCCACTGTAACCGAAAAATAAAAATTTTAAATATAAATTTTAATCTTTATTGTTGATCTTAAAAATAAATAAATAAACATAATTTAGCCCTAACCGGTTTGGTTTAGTAGATAGAGCGTCAGCCTGCGGACTCAAGGGTCCAGGTTCGATTCCTCCGGTCAAGGGCATGCACATTGGTTGCGGGCACATCCCCAGTGAGGCAGCTTTGATGTTTCTCTCTCAGATATTTCTCTATCCCTTCCCCTTCCTCTCTGTAAAAAATCAATACAATATACAATATATATATTTTTTAAAATAATTTAAAATATTTTTTTAATAATTTTTTTAAAAAACTGACGGAGCCATCCAACACTACACACTTTAGCTTTCTTAAACCCGACCTCCCGCGGGAAGACGGACATGTTTCCCATTTTACAGAGAGAGGGGGAGGCTCAGAGAAGGGGGGTGACAGCACACTCCCAAACCCACAGGTCCCGGGACAGCCACTTCCCTGGGGGCTGCCAGGGGCCTGTCTCTCCACCTGCTGAAGGCCAAGGCTGGGGGAGCTCCCCCACATCCCCCACATCCTCTCAGTGTCCCCCGTCCCCCCCCCCATTCTTTCCCGGCCACACGTCCAGGGCGGGCTTTGCTTCTAGTCCAGCTCCTCATCTTCAAAGGCGATTTCCGCTCCGAATGTTTATGGCAAAACACAGTGAGAGCCCCTTTCCCTGGGCTGCGTTTGAAGCGGCTCTCCCCGCGCCCGTGCATCTCACAGCCACACCTGTCTGGTGGCATGACACCTCTTGGCTACTGGCTCTGGATGCCAGCACCCACCCTCCCACATAGGTCCTTGGCACCAGCTCCCCCCGCCCCCAAGGGCCCAGGGAGCTTCCGAGATGCCATGCCCCGTGCATTTGGGCTCTGACCCCACCCTCTCAGGTGGGGTGCCAGGCAAGTGTCCCCCCGAGTGGGGGATACATCCCGCCCTGGGAGACAGACTCGGGGAGCCCTTGGAAACCCAGCACCGCCATTCACCAGCTGTGTGACCTCCAGCAAACTGGCCCCGATCGGCCCCCTTCGCTAGCCGGTTCGGTGGGGATAGTGATGGGAACTTCGGGGTTTTATGAGACTGTGCCAGGCTTTTACCGCTGCGTCTAAAAGGCAGAGTAAGAGCTCAGAAAACGGTATCTTTTGTTTTCTCCTTCTCTTCCTCCTCCTCGTCCTGTTCCCCTCCTCCTCTTCCTTTCTTCTTTCTTATTATTCAACGCAGAATTCTGAGAGGAATAATTGCTGCAGGAGGGGCGGGGGGGGGGGGCCTGGAATATCGGGGGACCACTATATAACGGGGGACACAGAGGATGTGGGGGATGTGGGGGAGCTCCCCCAGCCTTGGCCTTCAGCAGGTGGAGAGACAGGCCCCTGGCAGCCCCCAGGGAAGTGGCTGTCCCGGGACCTGTGGGTTTGGGAGTGTGCTGTCACCCCGCTTCTCTCTCTGTAACGTGCACTACTGTCTGACGACGACGCTGCGTCCCTGCAGCTAACACAGAATAGTGACCGCCCACTGTCACTGGCAAACAAATACGTAAGGAATAACTAGCAGCCACACGCATGTATTACACCCCTGCCGTCGTGTGAGGGCCGCTGCCCCCAGAGCGCCCTGCGGCACCGGCCTCCTGGGCGCCCTCATTAGCGGTGGGAACTAAGGCTCAGAGAGGGACATCCCACTGCCCGAGGCCACACAGCCCCGCTGGGCGGGCTGATTGGGAAGCCCAAGCTGGTTCCCCGAGGGCCATCCGAGGGCTGGGACCCAGAGCCACCATGGCGCAGAGGGTCACTCATTCTTCCCTGAGTCTTGGATCACGGGAGCCCTGAAAGTTGGGGGGATGGGAACCTCAGACCTGTCAGCACATTCCTGGGGGGGGAGAAGCCAGTTCCCGCCAATGACAGCCAAGCGCAGCCGCACCCTGCACCCCACCCACCGCCTCTCCCGGGCCGGCCCAGGCCAGTGTCCCCAGGCCCCCGGCCCCGATGGGAGCGCGCAAACAGGAAAAACTCTCCGGGCGGGCGAGTGGCCAGGGCCCACGGCACTGACCCGGTGCCTGGCCCCCCCTTGGCATGTCCAAGACCGCACTCTGAGGACCGGTCAGGACAGGGCTGCGGACGGTGCCAGCTCCCAGGGGCTTTCCCCGAGGACAGGGTGGGCCTCTCATTTATCTAGAAGATTCCCAGCACCCAGCCCGGTGGGGAGCCCCGGGAGCTGGACAGGTGTGCTCCTGGGCAGGGAGCCAGCCCGCCAGCACCAGGCCCAGCCCTGAGGACAGGCCTCCGAGGGCCGCGGGCACCCGCACACAGAGGGACCCCGGTAATGATGGGGTCAGGCAGGCCTGCTGGGGCTGGCCTACCACACAGGCCCTCTGTAGCTGCTGGACTGGGCGGCTCGGACCCTCCCCAGCAGGAGGGCTTGCTCTGGGGAAGGGACGTGTCCATTCATTCAACCTTCTGTGGCCCGGGCTTCCCCCAGGCCTGGGGACGCTGGTCAGGCACTCACCGAATCGCTTCAAACCGGCCTGGTCCCCTTCCCTCCACCCAAAACTCAGCCGCCCGCCTGTTCGCTCAGTCAGGAAGTGACCCATCTTCCATTTGTTACCTTTTTTGGGGGACACCCACACCCTGGGCTTTTATTCCCCCAGGACTCCACTCAGCCCGGGGACCCACTCAGTCCGCAGACATGATCACTACCCGAGTATTTCAGGCCGAAGCACCCCTCGGCCCCGAGTTTCCTTGTGAGTGGACGTAGGCAGAGCCGGGAGGACCAGAACCAGAGGCTGCCCTGGGCCCATCCCCCTGAGGCCGCAGTGGGTGCCGTGGGGAGCAGAGTCTGACCTCAGACCCTCTGGCTGGGAGGGGCCTCGGGTAAGGTGACCAGACATCCCGCTTTTGGCGGGTCAGTCCCACCAAAAGCGGGACATCTGGTCACCTTAGCCTCGGGGCATCCAACCTCCAGCGAGGACTAAGCCTCTGACGGGACAGGGAACTGGACACCGACGCCAGAACCCCTCTTCCGGGTACGAGCTTCATGGGGACCCAGAAAGGGCCACGGCCCCAGAAAAGAACTGTTCCCCGACACCACCCCACGTTTGCAGGATCAGGGAGCAAATGAGACCCCTGAAGCCTCAGAAACAATCTTAATCATCCCCGTCGCCTCCTCCACCACCTGCACCTGAGTCAGCGCGCCCCGTCTGAAAGCCAGCGTGCCGTGGCCCGGAGGCCCAGGAGTCCGATTCTACAAATACAGACAGAAGCCGCCCCGAGTCCAAAGGCCAGACCAGCCCTGTCTGTCACCCCATGCGCGCTGATGAATTATGTCCACCCTGAGATAGATGGGCCCGCCGGAGGGCCGCGTCCCGTCTGGGAGGCTCACCAGGCAGCCCAGGCCCCCGGGCCCCCGCTCCCTGCCATCCGGGGGCCCCCTCCACCAGCACAGCCGGCCCCTCCCTCCCTCCCTCCCTCCCTCCCCGCTGTCTCCTTTGGGCAGGCCAGGTGTGCTGCGTGATGGATTGCCCGTCGGCCCCTGAATCCCGGAGGCGGCGGGCCGGGGTGTCGGGAGGCACCTATCCCATCTGACAGGCAGCAGGCACGTCAAAACTGGAAACGAAACTGTCTCGGGGGGGGCGTGCGTTTTATTTGTGTGGCAGGGGCTCCGGCCCAGCTTCTCAGCTCCTGCCCTGCCCACACCCGGTGCGTCCCCTTCACACACACACACACACACACACCCATTTCTCCTCACCTCTCTTCACACTCAGGGCCCTGAATGCACTGGGTGTGCAGAGAAGCACACCTCAGCCCCAGAGCAACGGGAAGAAGCAAGTTCCTCCCGCTTCGAGAGACGTGCCCTGTGGTCCTAACACGACATCGAAAGGTGCCATGTCTCCGGCGGCTCCTGCTAATTCCGGGAGAGGAGGGCTGCAGTCATCTGAAAGGAGAAACAGGCTCTTATACATTTAATCCACGTCTGATTGCCAAGGAAGAAAGTGTGTGCGTGTGCTCTCTCTCTCTCTCTCTCTCTCTCTCTCTCTCTCTCTCTCTCTCTCTCTCCCTCTTTCTGTCTCTCTCTCTCCCTTTCTCTTTCCCTCTCTCTCCCTCTCTTTCCCTCTCTCTCCCTCTCTTTCTCTCTCTCCCCCTCTCTCTCTCATCTTATGAGGATGTAATACTGCAATAATCCTTCCGTCTGATTCTTTTTTAAGATAAGACTTGCTAAAGGTCATTGCCTCTCCTGACCACATATGCAGCAACATTCAAATTTTCCCTGGTCCCAGAATAAAGAAGATTCTATCATTAAAAAATAAAGGCGTCAGGACATCTCCGAGCCCACGGGGGATTTAGAAAGAGGAGCCATTTCATTAGCAGGGGCAATCAGGAGATTTTTTAAAGCTGTGTATCTCTAATCTACTCCCTCCCCCTTCCCGGCCGCCCCCCCCCCGCCCCCCCGCAACTCATCCGCCCCCCTCTTTCCACATCAAGGTCTTTTTATCTTCCAATTTTGCATCTAAAGATGAGGTGAATACCATTAGCTCCATTCAACCTCAAGTGCAGTCAGATGGGCCTGTGATTTCTGAAAAGCGCTGGCTAAGGTCACATTAAAATGTATAAGAGCCACGGTGCCCGGGAAGGGGCGTATTATCTGCCCGCCGCGCCGAGCAGGCATGTCAGTGGCCACGGACTTGGGTGAAAACAAAAGAGATACCAGGGTTTCAGCCTTTTGTCAGCAAGCTTTCCTGGTTTCCTTTCACCGTGTCCGCAGCCCTGCAGATAGCTCCGCAGACTGCAAACTTAGGCCTCCTCCTCCAAAAAAAAAAAATCAGCTGGCTTCTCCCGCCAGCTCTTGTTTAACCCTTTCGGGAGAGTCAGCACTGCCCCTGGCTTTTATTTATTTTATTTTTTAATATATTTTGTTGATTTTTTTTTACAGAGAGGAAGGGGAAGGGATAGAGAGTCAGAAACATCGATGAGAGAGAAACATCGATCAGCTGCCTCCTGCACACCTTCCACTGGGGATGTGCCCCCAACCAAGGTACGTGCCCTTGAGCAGAATCGAACCTGGGACCCTTCAGTCCGCAGGCCGACGCTCTATCCACTGAGCCAAACCGGCTGCCCCTGGCTTTTAGATTCCTGGTGCGTGTTTCCTCGGGGGACAGAGGTTGGTTGGGGGCAGTCTTGTGGCTTGCCTCTCTCGGTCTCTGCAGTAGACAGGAGGCTGTGGGAAATGCGTGGCTGTGCGAGTCCCACCTATGTGGGTAAGAAGCCCGGGTGTGCCCTCAGCAGCGACGCGACCCGGAGGCCCACGGTTCACCTCCGGGGCAGAGATGCACGGAGCGCTGGTGCTGGCTACACAGCCCGGTTCTGGGTTCAGGGCAGCGAGGAACCAGCCAGGCGGACTTCACCAGGGTTTGCGTGACCAAGGGGTGAGCTGCCCTGCAAACCCCTAAACAACTAGGCAGCAGAGAGGCTCATTCCACCCGAGGAAACAGCCAGGGTGCTGGGAAGGAGGGAACTTGAAGACCGGCTGCAGGCTGGGTCATGGAGGGAGGCCTTCTGAGGAAATAAAATCTGAGAGAAGACTGAGTGTCCAGATGAAGCCGGAAATCCAAGGGCCTCCCAGGCACCCACTCCAGGAAGTGGAAGGATTTGCGTCCTGGGTCCCAGGTGTCCGTTATTTTGCCCTCCAAGAGCCCAGTCCCCCCCTCGGGCATGCCCCACAGCCAAGGCATATTCTTTGGGGGTGGTCAGTCAAGGTGCCCAGACTCGGCCAGCGGAGAAATGGGTATGACCCAAGGTAGGCCGTCAGACCTCCACCTGTTTTAGCTCATTCAACTGTTTCTGAGTTGTCTCCTTTATAATATACCAGTAGTCCTAAGCAAACTGTACTTGCTGAGTTCCGTGAGTCATTCTAGCAAATTGTCAAACCTGAGAGAGGGTTCTGGGAACACCAAACGTACAGTTGCCAGGCAGAAAGGGGGGACATCCCATTGGTAGCCAGTATCCGAAGCCCTTAGCCTGCATGGTCTGCACCAGCTCCAGGAGTTGCTGTCAGAAGTGAATTGTCTGATACCCAGGTCCTGGAGAATTGCTATGGAAAACCCCCACATATGTAGTGTCAGACCTGTTTTCCGGGTAGGAAATAACCTTTCAGATAAAAGTTAAATAACCTTAGCAACATTGAGTTTTGCCATGAATCACTCCATTATTTAATATATCTCTCTATATATACAGTAGAAGTGCTAGGCATAGCAATCAGACAAGAAGAAATAAAAGGCATCCAAATTGGAAAAGAAGAATCAAAACTGTCATTATTTGCAGATGACATGATATTGTACATAGAAAACCCTAAAGATCCTATCAAAAAACTACTAAATTTAATAAATGAATTCAGCAATGTAGCAGGATACAAAATTAATACCCTGAAATCTGTGGCTTTTTTTATACACCAATAATTAACTCACAGAAAGAGAAATAAAAACAAAATCCCATTTATCATCGCTACAAAAAAATTAGATACCTAGGAATAAACTTAACCAAGGAAGTACAATACCTGTACTCAGAAAACTACAGGACATTGAGAAAAGATAGAGAAAGTCATAAACAAATGGAAGAATATACCACGTTCATGGATTGGTAGAATCAACATCATTAAAATGTCCATACTACCCAAAACAATCTATAGATTTAATGCAATTCCCATTAAAATACCAAAAGTATATTTCACAGACCTAGAACAAAAAATTCTTATGGAATAAAAAAAGACCCCGAATAGTCACAGCAATCTTGAGAAAAAAGAACAAAATTTGAGGGATCACAATATTACCAAGCCACGGTTCTCAAAATTGCCTGGTACTGGCCCAAGAACAGATGTAGAGATCAATGGAATAGAACAACAGAGAACCCAGAAATTGACAAAGCCATTATGCTCAATTAATATTTGACAAAGGAGGCAAGAGCATACAATGGAGTCAAGACAGTCTCTTCAAAACTAGTAAGTGGTTTTGGGAAAATTGGACAGATACATGTAAAAAAATGAAATTACACCACCAACTTACACCATTCATAAAAATAAACTCAAAATGGATAAAGGACATAAATATAAGATGGGAAATCATAAAAATCTTAGAAGAATCCATAGGCAGAAAAATATCAGACATTTGCCATAGCAATATCTTTACCAATATAACTCCTAGGGCAATGGAAACTAAGGAGAAAATAAACAAATGGGATTACATCCAAATAAAAAGCTTCTGCACAGCAAAAGAAACCACCAACAAAACAACAAGAAAGCTCACTGCATGGGAGAACATATTTGCCAATGTTATATTCAATAAGGGCCTGATCTCCAAAAGTTTTAGGGAACTCATACAACTTAACAAAAAGAAGATAAACAATTCAACCAAAAAAATTGGCAAAGGACATACAGAAGGCCAAGAGACATAAGAAAACATGCTCATAGTCACTAATTATCTGAAATGCAAATCAAAGCAACAATGAGGAACCATCTCACACCTGTCAGAATGGCAATCATCAACAAATCAACAAACAAGTGCTGGCGAGGATGTGGGGGGAAAGGAACCCTCGTGCACTGCTGGTGGGAATGCAGACTGGTAATCCCACTTCTAGGAATATATCCTAAGGAATCAGAAACGTCTATCAGAAAGGACATATGCACCCCTATGTTCATAGCAGCATAACTTATAATAGCTTAAGACTTGGAAACAGCCTAAACGCCCATCAGCAGATGAGTGGATTAAAAAACAGTGTTACATCTGCAAAATGGAATACTACACTGCTGTAAAAAAGAAAGAACTCTTACTAGTATCTTTCACAACAGCATGGATGGACATGGACAACATTATGCTAAGCGAAATAAGCCAATCAGAGAAAGATAAATATCACATGATCTCACTCGTCTGTGGAATATAATGAACAACATAAACTGATGCACAAAAATAGATATAGAGACAGAGAAGTATCGAACAGACCATCAAACTTCAGAGGGAAGGCGGGGGAGGAATGGGGAGTGAAAGAGCAACCTAAGGACTTGTATGCATGCGTATGAGCATAGCCAATGCTCATACGCATGCATACACTAGGGAGTGAGGGAATATACTGGGGGTGGCTGGGGAGAAGTCAATAAGGGAAAAAGGAGACATACATAATATTATATATAATACTTTAAACAATAAAAAATTTTAAAGAAACATTACATTTTCCTCTATTTTGTGAAATAGTTAACATAAATATTGGTATTATTATTTCTTCATTAGATATTTGCTAGAATTCACCAGTTAAACTATCTAGGCATGAATGTCTTTTTTTTTTTTTTTTTTTTTAACAGAGAGAAAGGGAGAAAGATAGAGAGCTAGAAACGTCGATGAGAGAGAGAGAAACATCAACCAGCTGCCTCTTGCACACCCCCTACTGGGGATGTGCCCGCAACCAAGGTACATGCCCTTGGCCGGAATCGAACCTGGGACCTTTCAGTCCGCAGACCGACGCTCTACCACTGAGCCAAACCAGCTTCGGCAAGGATATGAATGTCTTTAGTTAAATTTAATAAAATTTAATTAACAATTATTAAAGTATTAATTAAGTTAATTTTAATAGGTAAAGGATTATTAATATTATCCATTTTTTCTTTTACCTTTTTTATTTCCCTATTTCTATTTATTTGGAATTCTACTTGCTCTTCATTTTTAAATTTTTTTAAGATGGAACCTTAGATCATTTTTTAAAGCATTTTCTCTTTCCTAAAACAAGCATTTAAAGTTAAATATTTCCCTCTAAAACCATGACCATTACAAATGTTGACATTTTTTTGTTTCCATGCAAAATATTGCTAATTTCCTTTATGATTCTTTGACTTACGGGTTATTTAAAAGTGTCTTGTTTAACTTCCAAATATTTTGAGATTTTTCCAGATTTATTTTTATAATTTTATTCTCATTTAGCTTCATTGTGGTTGGAGAATATACTCTGTTGATTGCAATCTTTTATGCTTATTGAGAGTTATTTTATGTCCCAGCATATGGGTTATTATAATGAATGACTCACTTAAAAAGAATATACTTTCTTTTCTCCAGTTGTGTGGAGTAGTCTATAGATGTCAATTAGGTCAAATACGTAGGTTGATGGTGTTATTCAAGCTTTATTTAGCTCAGTAGAAGCGTGTTCAAACTCTTCAACTAATGTTACAGATTTATCTACTTCTCGTTTCCACCCGCTCCATTTTTTCTTAGGTGTTTGGGAGTTCTGCTGTTCGGTCCATTCACGTTTAGAACTGCTGTGGTTTTGTGTGTGTGTGTTTTTTTTATGAATTGGACATTTATAATTTAAAATGTCACTCCTTATCTTTGGTAATATCCCTTTTCTGATAATGACTCGGCCCCTCCAGCTTCCTTGGAGTTGAACTTTTATTGTAATGCCTTTTACATCCTTGGCTTTTGCCTCTATAGTATTTCTTTATATTTAAAGTGTACTTCTCCTATACAGCATATGGTTGGGTGCTCTTTGTTAAGCCACTGTAGGATATCTGTCTATTAACTGGGGTATTAAACCATTTACAATTAACATGATTAGTGATGTGGTTGGATTTGAGTCACTATGCTGCTACTTCTTCCTTATTTGTCCCATCTGTTCTTGTTCCTTTTCCTCTATTTTCATGCCTTTTGGGGGTTTATTGAGTGCTTTTAGTGTTCTCTTTTATCAGCTCAATAGGCTTATTTTGCTCTACGTCTTTGATGTATCTGTATTGGTTTTCCTAGAGTTTACAACATGTGTGTATTTAACCTATCGCTATCGACCTTCTGGTCATATCTTAGAACTCTGCAGTGATGTGAAAACCCATACCACTATCCTGCCGTTTCCTCCCCATTCCCTTGGACTATCATTGTCATACATTTCACTTCTGTCTGTAGTTGTATTTTATAAATCCAACAGGGTATTCTTGTTGTTTTTACTTAAACAATCAATTTTATTTTCTTTAAAATATGAACAAGAACCAATGTCTTTCTATATCTCTATGTATTTGACATTTCTGGTACTCTTCGTTCTTTTCTGTACGTTTGGGTTTGGATATAGAGTTATGTTCTTTCAATCTGAAAAATTTGGTTTAACATTTATGTAATTACCGAAAGTGTCTTTATTGTACCTTTTCTTTTGAGGAATATTTGCTAGATGTAAAATTCTAGGTGGCCCGGGTGCTGTGGGATTTTCTTCCCTTTCAATACTTCACAGATGTCATTATAGCATCGCCTGGACAGCACTGTTTCTGAGAGAAGCCGGAGGCTGTTGGGGAGCAGAGGGAGGACCATGGTTTTGGGGGGATTTTTGTTTTTTTGGTTTATTATTATCATTATTATTATTATTATTATTATTATTATTATTATTGATTGATTGTAATACTAGAGGCCCAGTGCACAAATTTGTACATGGGTGGGCTCCCTTGGCCTGGATGGCGATGGGGGCTGATCAGGGATGCTGGAGGTTGACCTGTCTGGGGGAGGGGCCACTGGAGGTTGGCCAGCCAGCCTGATTGGGGCCATGGGGCCGGCTGGCCAGGGGGAGGGATTGTAGGAGGTTGGCCAGCAGCCAGGAGGGACCTCGGGAGATTGGCCAGCCACAGGAGGTTGGCTGTTGGGAGTGCTCTGACCACCAGGGGCAGCTCCTGCATCGAACCTCTGCCCCCCTAGTGGTCAGTGTGCATCATAGCAACCCGTCGATTGGTTGTTCGGTCATTCGGTTGTTTGGCCACTTAGGCTTTTAGATAGATAGATAGATAGATAGATAGACAGACAGACAGATATAGATAGATAGATAGATAGATAGATAGATAGATAGATAGATAAATGATAGATAGATTTATTGTAGATAGATGATAGATAATAGATAGATAGATATAGATAGATGTCTTTTTTCTTGTGGAAGCTTTTAGGAGTTTCCTCTTTGTCATTGGTTTTTAGAAATTTAATTATAAAGTGCTTTGATGAACTTTTTATTTATTTTGCTTGGAGTTCACTAAGATTGATGAATATGTGGTTTCATGTTTTTCACAAAATTTGGAGAAAGTTTGACTTTTATTTTATAAATGTATTTTCTAACCCATTGCTTCTTTATCTCTCTCTCTCTCTCTCTCTCTCTCTCTCTCTCTCTCTCTTTCTCTCTCTCTCTCCCCCCCCCCCTCCAATTACACACATATTAGGCTGCATGCCATTGTACCTAAGTCACTTTCATTTTTCAGCCTTTTACTTTCTGGTCTTCATTTTGAATGGTTTATATGACGATGTCTTCAATCTTTTCTTCTGTGGTTTTCAATATGCTTTTAAGCTTATCCAATGATTGTTTAAATTCATAGGTTGCACTTTTCAGCTCTAGAAGATGCATTTGCTTCTTTGTAGTGTCTACTTATTCTCATTACATACATGCTTCCTTTAAATTCTTGAATGTATTTGTAAGAGCTCATATAGTTCTTGCCTTGTAATTCCATTACCTTTGTCATTTTGATTCTCTCTTGAATTTTTTTTTTCTCCAGGTTATGGGCAACATTTTTCTTATCTTATCACATGTCTGGTAATTTTTCACTAGATGCTGAACATTGTGGCTACAGCATTGCAGAGCGACTGCGTTTTGTTCTGAGAGGCAGTTCACTTACTTGCAGATCAACATCACCCTGTGAAGCGCATTAGAAAACCTACTGAAGTGAATCTAGAGCTGAGCTTATGCTGTGGTTTGCCTCACCCTCTTCTTTTTTTTTTTTCTTTTTAAATATATTTTGTTGATTTTTTTTTTTTTTCCAGAGAGGAAGGGAGAGGATAGAGAGTTAGAAACATTGATGAGAGAAAAATATCGATCAGCTGCCTCCTACACACCCCCTACTGGGGATGTGCCCGCAACCAAGGTACAAGCCCTTGACCGGAATCGAACCTGGGACCCCTCAGTCCACATGCCGATGCTCTATCCACTGAGCCAAACCGGTTTCGGCTACCTTGCCCTCTTCTTAAGGTATAGCCTTTCGGGGTCTCTACTGAATTCCCCAGTATTGAACAAGTCCCTCCACTCTTGTTAGTTAGAACTTGAATGATTCACATCTCTATGCAAGTTCCAGTCATTTTTGCCGGCTTGCCACCCTACAGTTTGTTTTTTCCTGCCATGATTTTCTTTGCCCAGCTTCATAGATTCCCACCCTGGGCACATGTCAATCAGTGTTCAGTCAAAGACTCGGGAGACCTCTGAAGATTTTTAGAGATCACTCACGATGCAGCTCCCTTTCCTCTGGTCCTCTGTTCCATGCATGGTAACCATCTCCGTCTCCCTAAGCTCTGGTGGTTGTCGCCCTTACCTCACCGGCTCTGCTCTGCTCCCCTCGGGCTCCCCTTTCTTGCATTAGGATCATAAAATTCCTCCAGGGAGAAAGCAGGGGTCATGATAGGGCTCGTGTTGTCTGTTCCATGTCTTCCAATGGCCACAGTCCAGCTCAGCCTGTTGCCAAGTAGCTGATAGTGCTGTTCTGCATGCTTTCTCCAGTGTTATGGCTGTTTGTGGTGGAATAACTTGTCCCGCACCTATTATTCCCCCATGGAAAGATCAAATAAGGGACAATTGGAGAACCAATATAAATAATAATACTAACAGATTATATCCATTGGAAAAAAAAGAGAATCCATGTGTCTACTCATCTGTGAATAAAAAAATAAATAAATGGGAAGAAAAGAAAGATTTTTTTTTTCCCCTCAGAGTAGCATGCCAACTCATAAATGTACAAGGAACGATAGGATTCGAAAATCTCCATTTGGCAGGCATCATAGTAATAATTAATTCCGCCAAGAAACATCAGTGGATGATAAAACTTGTAATAAATATTTGATGAGGAGTGGGGCACTTACCTAGTTCCCAAATACTTCCCCCCCAAAAAAAAATCCTTATTAATTACAAAAGAAGAAAAGAGGAACTTTGCAATAAACTTGACAGATATCACCTGTGATAAAAGTTTACAAAGCCGGTAACGGGACTTACCAAAATCATGCCAGCTGATGGGATGTGCTATGGACTGCTGGGTGGAAGAGACTGGGGTAATAGCTCAGGGGAAAAATGTTGGAGCTGGCTGCTACAGACTGAATGTTTGTGCCCCCCAAAAATTCACACGTGAAGCCCTAAATCTTGTACTCTGAGACAGAGCCCAGAAAGTGGTGTCAGGTGAGGCCTTGATGTTATCGGGCTGATGTCTTTAAGACCAGAGCTCTCTCCTGTGAGGACACAGTGAGGAGGCAGCTGTCTGCAAGCCAAGGAACTAAACTGACCAGAACCTTGACCTTGGATTTGCAGGCTCCAGTCTGCAAGAACTAGGTGTCTTTTGTTTAAACCACCCAGCCCACATCGGTTAACACAGAAGAAAACAGATGACCAGGGCCTCCCTCTGTGACATTCCTGACAAGGATGCACACCCTGAGTCAAATCATTAGGAAATATCTGGCAGATCCAAAATGGTAGACATTTTGCAAAACTAAGAGCCTGGTGCATGAAATTTGTGCATGGGTAAGCTCCCTAGGTGTGGGTGGCGATCAGGCCAATCAGGGCATTCCGGCTGCCAACTGGGGCCTTCCTTCTGGCTGCCAGCCAGTGCCTTCCTTCATTCCATGCCAGCCCCCGGTGGTCAGTGCATATCATAGTAAGCGATAGAAATCCCAGTCTCCTGATCAAACTCCCAAGGAGACACTTTGCATATTAGCTTATGATATATTTACTAGAGGCCCGGTACACGAAATTCATGCACAGGCAGGGGGGTCTCTCAGCCCAGCCCCTACCCTCTCTCAATCCAAAACCCCTGCCAGATTGGGCCTAAACTGGCAGACAGACATCCCTCTTGCAATCCAGGACTGCTGGCTCCTAACCACTCTCCTGCTGGCCTGCCTGATCACCTCTAACTACTCTCCTGCCTGCCTTATTGCCCCTAATCACCTCTGCCTGACTACCTGATCGCCCCAATCACTTGCTTGCCTCCCTGATAGCCTCTAACTGCTCGCCTGCCTGCCTACTCGCCCTTAACCACCTCTGCCTTGGCCCCTGCCACAGCAGCTTGGTCCAGAGGGATGTCCAGAAGGTCGTTCCGTTGTCTGGTCTAATTAGCATATTATGCTTTTATTATTGTAGATAGTTAATTGGTCTATGACCTTCTACATAAAAGTTAAGGAAATGCTGAGAAACTATTCCAGTCTTAACAAAATTAAAGAGACATGACAATTAACTACGACTTCTGATCTTGGATTCTTTTGCTAATAGGACATTATTGGGACAATTGGCAAAATTGAATGAAATCTATGGATGGATGATAGTCATGTATCAAAAAGATCATTTTCTGATTCTGATCATTGTATTGTGGTTCTATATAGTTGTATTTGGGTTATGTATAAGCACATCCTTTTTTTCTTTAGGAAATACACACGAAAATATTCCATGGAGGGACATAATGTTAAGCACCTTTTCTCAAATAGTTCAAGGGTCAGTTTTCATTCTATCTTGCAACTTTCTTATAAGTTTGAAATTATTTCAAAGTTTAAAAAAATCAATACCATATTCCCAGGAGAATTGCAATCATCAAATATTCTATGGCAATCCTCATCACACCCATAATCAGTTCTACAGTTTCAATCAATGCAAAACTGAAGAATTCAGAGAGCACATTGGGTTTAGGTAAAAGTAATCAAGCATTGACTGTCGCTGGTTTCCTCCAGGAGATTCTGGGGGAGGGATTCTTTTTGTAGCTGTTTAAACTTCACACTTAACTCGTTTATTTATTTCCTAATAAATGCACATGAGATTCTATTAGTTTTCCTTTAAAGACAAATTGAACTGCATCTCCCAAGCTATGATATATGATTTTATTATAATTCATTTCTACATGTTTTATAATTTTCCTTATGATTTCTCTTTAATTTGTGGATTGTTCAGGAGTTAGATTTTTATAATATATTTTCTTTTTTTTAATATATTTTTATTGATTTTTTTACAGAGAGGAAGGGAGAAAGATAGAGAGTTAGAAACATCGATGAGAGAGAAACATCGATCAGCTGCCTCCTGCACACGCCCTACTGGGGATGTGCCCACATGATTGCCATTTCTTTCCTTCTTGCCATCTCTTCTGTATTTTCCATTCTGTTAGTCATATGCTAAAATGCTTCATTCTGCCTTCAATTTTTTTAAATATATTTTATTGATTTTTTTACAGAGAGGAAGAGAAAGGGATAGAGAGTTAGAAACATCGATGAGAGAGAATCATCGACCAGCTGCCTCTTGCACACCCCTCACTGGGGATGTGCCTGCAACCAAGGTACATGCCCTTGACTGGAATCGAACCTGGGACCTTTCAGTCCGCAGGCTGACGCTCTATCCACTGAGCCACACCAGTTTCGGCTGTCTTCAATTTTTTTATATTTTCAATGCCAAGGGTGGGTGTCTGCAGACTCAGTGTAGTCCCTTGCCCCCTATCCAGTGCCTCCTCCCAACCCCACCACCAGCAAGTGCGTATCAATTGCTTTGGGGGAAACTAGCCCTCCTTCTAGGATCTGAATCTTCGAACACCACATGGGGGTGCGAGGAGCAGAGAGGGGCCTTCCTGCAGCAGCAGCTGTGAAAGGGGGGGAGGGTCAGGCCAGCTGCTTTGTGGTGAGACTGTATTTGCTCCTCCTGCTTCCTCGACGTTACCTCCTTGGCTTCTGCCCACTCCCTGTCTGCGCCTAATATGAAGTCCCTAACGCAGAGCGAAGTAGGAATTCACGTCAGGGGTGCAGGGGGCCACTCTGCGGGCTGCCTGCAGGCCCGAAGGTGCGAAAGCAGGGACTTCTTCCTTTAGGTGGGACATGGGCATCCCTGCCTCTCCCCACCACCCTCTTGTGCTGTCTTCGAGGTGGGCGCTCGAGCATTCCTCCGAGAAGGCACTTTCCTTGCTTGGCTCAGTGGGTTGGGCGCTGTCCTGTGCACCGAAGGGTCACCGGTTTGATTCTCAGTCAGGGCACAAGCCCAGGTTGCAGGATTGAGCCCCAGTCGGAGTGTGGCAGGAGGTAGCCGATCAGTGTCACCTTCTCACATCCATGTTTCTCTCTCTCTCCCTTCTCTCTCTCTCTAAAAATCAATTTAAAAAATAAAATAAACTGGGGAAAAAACAGAATAGAGCTGCAGAAGAACTGGGTTCGATCCCTAGTCTCACCACGACGTCATTGGTGGGTTTCCCCACAGGTGTGCCCCTGTGTGCACCCCTTCTTCCTGGCTATACCAGGAGCCCCCCAGTGGGAGAGTGAGTTGTCCATGGTGGCCCCTCCAGAGTCCGCGGGTCCCCGGTAGCTCACCCGAGTGCCAGCATCCCGCTTCTAGAGGATGCCGAAGCCGCCATCTGGAGGGAGGGAGCCGGACCGGGGCGCCCGGCCAGGAACAGCGCCGAGGAGCAGGGAGCCAGCGCGCCATGTGGGCGAGCGGCACCATTTACACTGAGGAGCCGGGTATTTAGAAAACAGGGCTGGTCCCGAGCGCGCCATCTGTGGCCGCGTCCCGGCCCACAGCACCAGATTGCGGGAGGCACGGGCGGGAGGAAACAGCGTGCGTGGCGCCGTGTTTGTTTGGTTTGGGGCTTTTGTTGTTTTTTGTTTTGGGGGGATTTTTTTCTTTTTACTTTTTTTTTTTTTTTTTTTTAGAAATTCAAATGCGGCTTCCTCACTTCGCAAAGCAGGCGGAATGGCCCCACAAGCCAGCGTTGCTGGAGGGAGAGGGGTGGGTGGGACCCAGGCTTGCACGGTGGCTCTGAGAGGGTGAACACGGGTCGCACCCAGCGCACGCCGGCACACAGCGAAGGGGGCATGTACGCAGGGAGTAGGTTTTACACGTACAGTCATTCCTTTACTCTGCACGGCAGCTGTGAGTGTCACACGCTATTTCTATTCCGTGACACAGACGTGGAACAGAAGCCCAGGGAGGGGGAGTCACTGGGCCCTGGCCACACAGGCAGCAGAAGGCGGGTCCCAAGCAGAGCGCCGGGTTAGGGCCACATCCCCTCTGGGTGTTATTTTGTTTGTTTATATATATATATATATATATTATTGATTTGTTTACAGAGAGGAAGGGAGAGGGATAGAGAGCTAGAAACATCGATGAGAGAGAAACTTCGATCAGCTGCCTCCTGCACACACACTCCCTTCTGGGGATGTGCCCACAGTCAATGTACATGCCCCTGACCGGAATCGAACCCGGGACCTTTCAGTCCGCAGACCGATGCCCTATCCACTGAGCCAAACAGGTTCCAGCCCCTCTGGCTGTTTCTGACCCTGAGATTCGCAGAGCTCTTTCCAGGCCTTTCTGGGAACTGCCGCGCCTTCCCGGGGCCCCCTCTCCCGTGTGGTCCTGCTGCTTTTCCTCTGCGCATTGATGGGATCTGAAATCGCCTTCCTTGTGGATTGTGTGTGAGGGCTCCGTCCCCCATACCAGACCGCCGGCTCCCTGCGGGGCCGGCTCCCGGGGCATTCTTCACCAGGGCATTCCCGGCGATGGGGGTGCAGGCACAGGCCACCCCTACTGCAGGCACCAGCTTTCTCGCCATGAACTGAGCGCAGTGCCCACCTCCGTGGCAGTAAAATGACAACCCAACACCTGCGGTGGGAGGGCTCGTGGTGCAGGGGGAGCAGGGTCGGTGGGGCCCGGCCTCTGGCCTCACGTCACACCCACATGCCTACACTCCTGGCACCTGAGCCTCTGCATTCAAGTGTCCTGTGTACCCGCCGGCCCCACCCCAGGACGAGGGCACAGCCGTGTTGGCCTTCTCCTGTGCTCCTTGCCGCAGAATGGATGCTTAAGAGCCCATCACTGAATAATAAACAAGGAGCCCTCAGCCCCTCTCTCTGCTCTCAGCCTCAATTTCCCCGTCTGTCACCTGATCCACAGGTCTCTAAAGTCCAACAGCCTTTGAGCAACTCCTCCAGCCCCTGAGAGTGCTGAGCCAGCCTAGGAGCCGGGCCCCAGGCAAAGGCCGCTATGCAGGCCCCACCGAGCTGCCGAGCTGCCTCCCTGCATTCGCCAGGCAGGTCCTGGCCTCGGGCCTCCTCAGCAGCAGCCGCCCTCCGGAGGGGCCATCCCGTAAAGGCGGATGCCCTCCCCGCCGTGCGGGCGGCGGGGGAAGCCGGTGGCAGTGGCAGGCAGCCCTGCACCGGAGCACGTGGTACAATTCGGTGCCATTAGCCGTGAGGGCACACACATTGCTGCCGTCACTGCGTGCTCTCGCCACCCTGGCCCGGTCGCGGGCTGCTTTCTCACTCTTGTCTTGTTTTTTAAAGAAGAAGAAGGAAAAAAAAGCGCTCTTTGGGAACCGAAGCAAAATAAAAATGCCAAGAATTAAAAATGCAAATTCATACAAGATGTTCTCTGCCCAAGACGGCGGTGGCCACATGGCTCGATGGCATTTTAAATGTTAAGAAATGGGTGGTTTTCACTGAAAATCCGATTTGCCAGCGCCTGTGTCTGAACGGATCTCACAGCGCGCTCGGGCACCCGGCCAATGGGCACGAATGGCCAGCCCCTCCCGAAGGCTGAGTGCCACTGAGACGGGGAGAAACACAGGCTCACAGCTGGTCCCTGGGCCCGGGGATCTGGGGGCGGCAGGATGCGGGTCCCGTTCAGCTTTTCTCTCCCCGCCCTTGGTGGTGCCATCTGTAAAATGGCCACAATGAAATATTCCTCGGGGCTTTGGTTAATAGTAATCCTGTCATAAACCCGTAGTAAGTGTTTTCTTCTTCTTCTATTTTTTTAAATATATTTGTATTGATTTCAGAAAGAAAAGGAGAGGGAGAGAGATATAGAAACATCAACGATGAGGGAGACTCATTGATCGGCTGCCTCCTGCACGCCCCACACTGGGGATGGAGCCTGCAACCCGAGCATGAGCCATGACCGGGAATCGAACCCTGACCTCCTGGCTCATAGGTCAACGCTCAACCACTGAGCCATGCGAATGGGCCCAATAAGTGTTTTCTTGACAAACATTGAACAAACAGTTTGTGTATCAATAAATACCTTCCCGAATGACAGCTTTGGTTGGATGGCATGGCTGCTGGTGAGTTGGTAAATGTATTGGTAAGTTGGTTGGTATGTTGGTTAGTTGGCTGGCTGGTTGTTGGCTAGTGGGTTGGTAAATGTATTGGTAAGTGGGTTGGCATGTTGGTTAATTGGTTGGCTGATTGCTAGTTGATAGATTGGTAAATGTATTGGTAATTTGGTTGGTATGTTGGTTAGTTGGCTGGCTGGTTGTTGGCTGGTGGGCTGGTAAATGTATTGGTAAGTGGGTTGGTATGTTAGTTATTTGGTTGGTTGGTTGGCTTTCTTTACCATCACTGAGCCCAGTGCCATATGCATAGCAAGCCCACAAGAAACACCTGCTGAGTCCTCTCACACACCATTGTCTCCTTCGATTTGTACAATGCCGCCTGCTCTGGGCAGGGGAGGAAGTATAACTTCCCAGTTACGACTCTCAGTGCGGGCTGTGAATTCAGCCAGACCGGCCTGGGTTCAAAACCAGCAAGGGAGGCGGCGCCAGGCCCCAGGAGGCCTGCCTGTCACGGAGCTCTTACCTCTGAGGAATGACAGGAAACCCGTCGTGGCCAAGACAAGGAAAAGGAGAGAGAAAACAGCGTGCTTGTTTCCTTTCCCTGATCGTGCGGCCTTTGGGTTTCCTTCGTCTGTTTTGTCCACTGGTCCAGCCTAAGCTCTACTCCCAGGCTGCTCTGCAGTCCAGTCCGCTGGCCCTCTCCCCGCCACCCCCACGGCGCTGCCCCGCACAGCAAGGGTGGCACTGGGGGGCCATTCATTTCAAGTGAGTGTGAGCCTCCTCATTGATCACCTCCTGCCACAGGGAATTTCCTACCACCCCCAGCAGCGGGGAGGGCCCCCCCGCACCCGCCTCCCACGCAGGGAAGTTGAGGGGCCTCCAGCACACAGATGCTGGCCTCCACGGGCCTGCATGCGGCGGTGGCGAGTGTTCGCAGCAGGGACCCGGCCTCCTCTGCGGCACCCATTGGGTGTCCTCACAGCCTTCCCCGGGAGCCTGCTCCTCCGATGAGGAACCTGCGACACACAGTCCAGTCCCGCGCCCAGGACTTCACAGCTGGCGAGTGGTGCACCGGCTCCTGGCCCCTGGCCGCAGGCCCAGCAGAGGGACCCGGTCCACGGCCACCGTCATGACTAACCAGGAAGCTGGGGCCTATTGGCACTGCAGCTGTCAGTCACACTGTGACAGCCAAGAATGACTCCCCCACCCCCAGGGCCTCCCCAGCAGAGGAGGAGCCTGGCACGCAGCCTTGGGAGCAGGATGGGCAAGCAGCAGGCAGAGAAACCTGAGCTTACACAATCCACCTTAAGCACGCTGCTTCCCAAAGTGGAAACAAAGACCTCCAGGGATGTGCTGCCCCGCCGGTCCCTGCCAAGCAGCCACCCAGGGAGCGGGGATCGCACAGGCTCGCACACACAGCGCTGTTGCAACTTGCCCTCCGGCGTACCCCTCCACCCTCCACCCTCCACCCTCCACCCCATCACAGGACAGGAAACAAGCCCTTCACCCCTTTCTTCCCAGCACGGGGGCTAGGACACGGGGGCTGCTGGGGGCGAAGGGGAGGTGTACCAGGAGCCACCGCCTGGAACCTCACTGCTGAGGGTCAGGAGAGGGTCCAACCTGGAGAAATGCATCTCAGAGAGACACCCAGGAACGTCCCTCTCGCCCACCCCCCTCACTTCTCAGTCACTCCCAGGCCCCTCGAGCTGGGAAACCCTGACCCCTCCCAGCTGTTTGGCCCTAAATGAGAGAATGCAGGAGAGCTGGCTTTCTGCATGAGGGTTAAGATGGTGCCCAGGCCCCCGGCTGGACTGGTCCAGCAACCCCATTGGGGTCCATCAAATCAATGGAGCCGAAAGGAGAGGGCAGACCCATTGCACAGATGGGAACACTGAGGGGAGCTGGGAAAGGAGGGCCCAGGCCAGGCTGGGACCTGTGGTGTGCTGAGCTGGGATACCTGCCGTCCTCCTGAGTCTTGGGCAGGCCTGGGAGACAGGTGGGTCCTCTGAGCAGACGAGGGAGGGAGATGGACATCGAGGCTTACGAAACTTGCCTATTGCGTTACAGACAGAGCTGAGAGGTGGCAGAATGGAAGCAGGTCACCCCTCCCGGCCCCGGAGGCAGGGGAGGCTGGGAATCCCGGCCTGCGGACTCCTGGCCCCGTGCTCTCCTAAGCTCGGCACCGGGCTTCCTTCCACCATGACGCAGTGGCCCGTCTGATTTGGGGCCGGGCGGAGGGGGCGTTGGTTTCGTGGCTTTTATTGTTGGTTGGTTGTAGGGTCCGACGTGGGACTGACACCTGCCTGGGAAGTGTGAGCATCGGCCCGACTCCTTCCGGAGGGCCCTGCGGCTGGATCTCCCATTCCATGTACGTCGCGTGGCTTCTGTCAAGGCCGTGACGCCTGGGGCAGGCAGGTCCCACGTGCATCACTGAGTCCAGCCTCCTGGGACGCCCTCCCCCGCCAGGCTCCCAGCTCCATTCCTGAGGAAGTCCTTTCGGGAGGCCAGGGGCCTGGAGCTCGCAGTCCCTCCCCGGAGAGGACGAGGGACCACTGGGGAGGCGTGGACCAGGCTGCCATGAGACGCACCCCCCACTCCTGGCCCTGCACTGGGCTGGCCTCCTATCCTCTCTCCCCTCTCTCTCGTACCTACCTTTCTCCCAGTGTCTTAGCACAGCTCTCTCTCTGTGCCCCCTCTCTCTGTCTCTCTAAGAGTCTGACCTTCTTGCTCTGTCCTCCCTGTTGCTCCCTTTGGGTTTCTCTCTGCCTCTGTCTCCCTCCCTGCCTGTCTCCTCATGGTAGCCGAGGCTCAGTAAACGCGAGGCTGCCTCCCCTTTGCTTGTCCCTGACCCCAGAACGGAGCAAGGCCTGCAGCTGAGCCAACAGAGAGTTCTAGCAAACTCCTCTGCCACAGGGAAGGGGTGCACCTTTTTTGCCTAAAGAGCTGGCAACATTGAGGACCTCGTGGGCCTCCAGCCTGGGAAGGGGAGCGGGGGTGCAGGCTCCCGTAGGCTGGGGACAGGAGAGCGGTCCCACCTGGCGCCTCGTGCGGGGACGTGTCGACAAGCGAACAGGATGGTATAAGAGTATTTTAGTAAGTATCACAATAAGATAGTTCCATTGTTACTAAAATGAACAGGTTTTTTTCAATTGTTATCTTAAGAAAAAGCCGATGTTATGCCTTCTGTGCCCTGAGCCAAGAAAGGTTGTCATGCCCTAACTGGTTTGGCTCAGTGGATAGAGCATCAGCCTGCGGACTGAAGGGTCCTGGGTTCGATTCTGGTCAAGGGCATGTACCTTGGTTGCGGGCACATCTCCAGTAAGAGGTGTGCAGGAGGCAGCTGATTGATATTTCTCTTTCATTGATGTTTCTGACTCTCTACCCCTCTCCCTTCCTCTCTGTAAAAATTCAATAAAATATAGGGAAAAAAAGAAAGGTTAAGCCATTTGCCCAGAGTCACAGCCAGTGAGAAGCAGCGCCAGTCTTCCAGCATGTAGCGCTATAAAATAATAATAAATATAGAAAGTCTATCTAAGTCTATCTCATGTTAATATAGTGAAGGTTATAGAACATATGTAAGAACATGGAGAACACATATGTGACATGTAATGTCTAATAATTGATATGTATATATGATACGTGATTGACATACCATTTCTGTATGGCCTATAAATTTATGTGTGGGCATATACCATTCCATGTGCATAGTTTATGCATATTCACGCATAGAATAGTTAAAGCATAAAAGTTTACCAACAAAAACTCTACAGCGATGAGCAGAGCTGGCCGTGGGGAGGGAGCAGAGGCTAACTGCTGCCCATTGGATGAAGCTGCCGGACAGCAAAGCCTGGTCCCGGAGAGGGAGGAGCAGAGGACTGAGAGTCAGTGACCCCTCATTCTCAGCCTGGGGTGGGGGGTGTCAGTGACCCCTCATTCTCAGCCTGGGGTGGGGGTGTCAGTGACCCCTCATTCTCAGCCTGGGGTGGGGGTGTCAGTGACCCCTCATTCTCAGCCTGGGGTGGGGGTGTCAGTGACCCCTCATTCTCAGCCTGGGGGGCCTAGGGAAGGGAGCCCCACTGGAATGCCCCTTGAATGACGGGGCGGTCTGAGCCCAAGGCTGATGGAGGAGGCAGAGCAGAGGAAATGTCCAGGAGGCCAGTCTTGTCTCCTAGTTCAAGGTCCGGGTCTCAGGGTGCCAGCCGGGACAGTGCCCTGCTGCCTGGACAGCCTTGAGGCAGCACCCAGCCTACAGGGAGGGCACGGCTGACAGTGACATCCCACACCTTCCTGGTATCCCCACCGCCAGGGAGTAACCAGAATGCCCGTTCCTCATTCTCTCTGGCCCGGGGCCAGGGAGCCAGGGGCAGACAGACCTGCTTCGGACCCAGCCTCACCCTCCCCGGCCCCGTTCTGCCATTTGCTCTGTCTGAGCCGCACTTTCCTCCGCTCTAAACCTGGGTCAGACTAGACCAGTGGTCGGCAAACTCATCAGTCACCAGAGCCAAATATCAACAGGACGACGATTGACATTTCTTCTGAGAGCCACATTTTTTAAACTTAAACTATATAGGTAGGTACATTGTTATTAACTTAATGAGGTCCTCCTAAGCTGGCCTTTGCTAAACACTCAAGGGGCCAAAGAGCTGCCTGTGGCTCTCGAGCCACCGTTTGCGGACCACTGGACTAGACCATCTCCTTGGACTTCTGAGAACATCCAATAAAATGCTGTTTTTAAAGTGGGCGGCATGGCTCAGGGGTTGAGCATCGACCTATGAACCAGGAGGTCACGGTTCGATTCCCAGTCAAGGCACATGCCCAGGTTGCGGGCTCGACTCCCCAGTGTGGGGCATGTAGGAGATAGCTGGTCCATGATTCGCTCTCATCGTTGATGTTTCTGTCTCTCCTTCTCTCTTCCTCTCTGAAAGCAATAAAAATAAATTTAAAAAATAAGAAAATGAAGTGGCCAGCTCAGAGCTGACACTGTGGCGCCCAACAGTGGGGGGGGCGGGCGAGGGAGGGTCCTTCCCCTCCTCTCGAAGGTGTGGGATGCGTGAGTATGGTGGCCTCAAAGCGAACCAGAAGCGGTGGCTCCAACCCTAGGCCCTCTCTGCCAGCTCCTGTCTCTTTCATTGAGTTCCATTGCCTCCTCGGGCCTCGCATCCCCCTAGAAATGAAGGCTTAGACCTCAGAGCTTCCCCCCAACACCCGTCAGAATGAGTCTGCGAGCACAGAGGGCTCTCTGGGCCCCGGGGTCTGACTCACCCCAACGCCCCAGCTCCACACGGCGATGCTCCAGAAGAAATGTTTTTCTTTGATCCTAGTAGCCAGGCTCAGAGGCAAGGGGCACAGGGTGCATGCCCATGAAAGGCGGGGCGCAGAGGCCCCGGGGGGCTGAGTCATGGCAGGGGGTAGGGAACCCTCAGTCAATGGGCTCCCAGCATGGTGCACTGCCACCCTTTCTCCTTCCCCCCAGAAAAGTGAAATAAAACCATAAAACCATGGAGCAGGGTCCTGGCTGGCCTGGGCGCCATAACCCCATCCAGAGTCTGGTCACAGCCCTCACCCCACTCTGGCTGTCCTGAGAGCGGCAGGAAGACCAGGCCGAGCTCTCGCAGCCTCGGGCCCTCCCTCCCTCGCCCGCAGTCAGAAATAAAAGTCCTTACTCATTTCTGTAAGACAGAGCCAAGGCAGGGAGGCACCCTGGGTGGGTGGGGTGGGGAGCAGCATGTTTTTTGGGGTAGCGATGGCCGGGGGGCGGGTGGGGATGGGGTCTAAGATGTATTTTGCTTGCTCCCTCTGTCTCCTCCCGAAGCGGCTCCTTATTTGGGGAAAGTGTGACAGCGATCAGGCTGCACTGGCATGAGAGGCTCTTGGGAGGGGAGAAGAGCTTGTCACTTCTCTCCCTCCGGAGTGTGTTCACACCAGGAACAAGGGCGCTGGCAGCAGTGACCGCCCCGTCCCCGGGAGTGGCAGCTGCATTGAGGACTTTCCTCCTCTGGGCACACTTCCCGGCTCCCGGGCTCAGCTGCTCTCCGGGGAGAGCGGGTCTCCTGTCACCAGCGCGGCCTCTGCCGCGCTCCGCCCTCAGCTCCCGTGAGAAGCGTGTCCTGTCTCCGCGGCAGGTCTGCGGGCCCGTCCCCGGGCTGACAGCCTCCTCGCCGCGCGGGGTGAGAACCGGGGAGCCAGGGCCAACTGTTACAAAACATGCTTCTTGGAAGGGAGCCGGCGGCGGGGAGGGAGCCCCGCAGTCAGCCTGGGACAGCGTTTCCCCAGAGGAGCCGAGCAAGACGCCACATGCTTTCAATCACGAAGGACACCGGCTGTTAGCCACTGCCCGCCCCGCCCGGCTGGGCCCATGCCGATGTCTGTGCGGCATCCTGCCCCCAGGTGCCCGCTGCGCCCCGCCAGCCTCTCCCTGGCCTGCGGGGCCCACGGGAACCGCCCTCCAGCCCTCGGGCTCCCCAAGGCCAGGCCGGTCAGCCCTGCTCCAGCACTCACGCGTGGGTCTCGTTTGCAGAGCATCTGACAGCTCTTGTGGCCTTAGACATGGAAACCACACAGGCCCCCGGCTGTTCCGGGCCACAGCTCCTGGGAGGTCGTTTCACCCTGTGACACAGGAAGTGGCAGGGAGGCCCGGTTTGGACTCCATGGGGATGTGTTTCCAGACAAACCTGCCGGCAGGAAATTAGGTAAATGCCTCTTCCCATCAAGGTCAGGGATTCGATGCTGCTGCCACCAGCAGGGCAGGGAGAAAGCATCCTGGGGGGGCAGCACCCTTGGGTGCAAGAGGAGGTCGCCGCAGGGGCGCTGACATGCTGCTGTGTGCAGGGGAGCCAGGTGCACAGCAGAGCTGGCCATCAGCTCAAGGCCAAGGCCAGGGAGCTGAGCCGAATGGGCCTACGTGGTGTCCCCAGCCCCTCGGAGATGCAGGCCTCACTCCTTCCCAGAAAGGGGCCCCTGACCCAGTCCCCAAACCCCTTTAGCCGTCATAACTGCAGGGACTTCTCGCCCGGAGTGTGGGTTTGGTCATGCTCCACCCAGGCTTGGACCTTAATTTTTTTAATACATTTTTATTGATTTCAGAGAAGAAGAGAGACTGAGAGAAAGATAGAATCATCAATGATGAGAGAGAATCATGAGAATCATTGATCCATTGATCGGCTGCCTCCTGCACGTCCACACGGGGGATGGAGCCCGCAACCCGGGCATGTGCCCCGACTGAGAATCGAGCTGTGACCGCCTGGTTCAGAGGTCGATGCTCAAACACTGAGGCACGTCGGCTGGGCCACTCATGGGCCGTTTTACTAAAGCCCAGACTGAGAGACCATCGGTATGGCTGTCCATGTGCATCTGGACTCGGGGTCCCTGACACTAGCAATGACTGACGTCCCGCAGGCCAACTGTGTGGCCTCCATGGCACACCTCGGCGTCTGCCGTTCCCCCTACTCCAGTGCTCCCCCACAGCTAGGACATTCCCTGTGCCCCCAAGGAGCTTACGACCAGAGGGGTCTTCTGGGCAAACCCTGAAGACCTGTCAAAGGTTGTCTCCTTTTATTTTCCCCAAACTCTGGCCATTTCTCTGACAGCCTGGTTGCACAGTCTCCCAGCACAGCCGGTAAGCAGCCAACCCCAGCTGCCCATAGCCAGTTTTCTCTGGAACAGGAGTTGGAGAAGAACGGCAGAGAGTTGCCGCCACCGTTAGGAGACAGCGGGGCTGCAGGAGGGTGGGCCGGGGCCCCTGGCGTCTGACGGGCACATTTGCTGAGCAATGGCCTGTTCTGTGCACTGTCATAAACCACGGCATCCTCCATAAAGTGTCCGGGTATTTCGGAGGGCGGAATGGCACCTCGGGGCCCTCTTTCCTGCCGCGTCACACGGCTCGCCGGGCGGTACTTCCCCGGGGCCTCCGCCTTCCCCAGCGCTGCTCCCTGAAGCACGGCTCCGGCCGGCCAGTGTGGCTCAGCGGCTGAGTGTGGACCCATGAACTAAGAGGTCACCAGTTCAGTTCCTGGTTGGGGCACATGCCCGAAGTTGGGCCGATCCCAGGTGGGGGGTGTGCAGGAGGTAGCCCCCTGATGTTTCTCTCTCACCGGTGTTTCTCTCCCTATATCCCTCTCCTTTCCTCCTGAAAAATATAAATATATTTTTAAAGAAGAACAGCTCGCAGGTTACGGCTCAGAGCCTCCGGGCCCCTCCTAGGGGATGCTCCCGCCTTCTGGAACCAAACATCACTGGGCAGCGGACACGCCTCCATGAACCTCCACACGCTGGGCCACCCCCTGGCAGGAATGTGCTCCAAGGTGCCATCCAAGAACACACGTTGAGATTCCCAGGAAACTCTGTTCTCAGGGCAACTGGAGCCTGGTTCCGTGTGTCCCTGAGTGCCAGTCAGTAGCAGGAGCCCCATCCCCTAGGAGAGGCGCTCAGGGTCCGTCATGGCCCCACGGCGCCCTCCTTCTCCATCTTCCATGCAACCTTATGCTCCAGCCTCACACACGCTCTCTGAAGGTGCCGTGTCCGGAGGCCTCTCTGGCTCTACCCGTCTGCCTCACCATCCTCTCCTGACCAATCCCACTCATCCTTTAAGAACTAGCTCCATCATCAACTTCTCCAACAGCCTCACACAAACAGGCCACAGAAACATGAGCCTTGGATTGGACCTAAACCAGCAGTTGGACATCCCTCTCAGAATCTTGGACTGCTGGCTCCTAACCACTAACCTGCTTGCCTGCCTGCTTGCTCCTAACTGCCTCTCCCTGTCGGCCTGATCTCGCCCCCAACTGCCCTTCCCTGACAGCCTGATCTTGCCCCCAACTGCCCTCCTCTGCCAGCCAATTTGGTTCTGATTGTTTGGTATCTATGCCAGTGTCAAAAGCTCCGCCTCCTAGGCAGCCATTGGCTCCTCACAGTTCATCCAGATTTGGTTCTGATTGGTCAGTTTCCATGTCAGTCAGCATCTCTGGGCCTATCAACAGGGCCTGATCAGAAAGGCAGGGCTGATTAGCAGCCCCAGTGGAAACTTGGAGAGAAATGGAGGTGCAGCTGCTGGCCAGACTGGGAGAGAAAAAGAGAGGCAAGTGCTGATCAAAAGCTGCCACAGAGGCAATGGATCAGTCCCTGCTTCTCTCTTTGTGCCTCTCTCTGGCCCTGATTCACAGACTCCTCAGCAGTCAGTGCTGGGGCACCAAACCTGCAGTGGAAGCAGTCAGTGCTGGGTTGCCAACTGCAGGACTGACTTCTGGTTGGTCAAGCCCCGGTCATTACTGGTTGTTACAATCCAGGGTTTTTATATATTAGGATAGTTGTATCTTGTATGTTGACCTTGTATCCTGCAACCTTAGTAAACTAAGTATTAGTTCTGCTGGCTCGTTTTCAGTTCTTTGAAGTTTTCTATACAGAAGATAATGTTGTCTATAGAGTTTTACTTCTTCCTAACCAATTTATATCTTTTTATTTCTTTTTCCTGTTTTATAGCATTGTCTAAGACCTCACAAGTAATAATGAGTATGTGTGGTAAATGAAGATATCATTGCCTTGTTACTGATCTAAGGGGAAAAGCTTTCAGTGTTTTACCCTTAAGTATGATGGTAGCTGTAAGTAAGCTTTTGTGAATTTAGGAATTTCCTTTCTCTAACTAATTTGCTGAGAGTTTTCATCATCAGTAGTTATTGAATTTTGTCAAATATATTTTCTGCATCTGCATTGCATTGAGATGATCATATGATTTTTCATTTAAGTCTGCTAACATGATAAATTACATTAATTGATTTTTTTTAATTTCTGGAATAAAACTCACTTTGTCATGATGTATTATCATTTTATATATGACTGAATTAATTGGCTAACATTTTGTTAAGGACTTAGTCCAAGATGTCTGACAGGGATATTAATCTTTAGACTTCTTTTCTTGTAATAACAATTGGATATCCAAATGCAAAAGAGAGAGAGAGAGAGAGGGAGAGAGAGGGAGAGAGAGAGAGAGAGATAGGAAATGAACCTCAACCCTACCACAGAAAAGAGACTCTATTTTGTGTGGTTCAGATGTCAGGATCATGCTAGCCTCATAAAACAAGCTCCATGATGCCTTCCTCCTATTGGAAGAAAGAGTTGGCTCACGAATAGAATATTTCTTTCTTAAATGGTTGATAGGATTCCCCAGTGAAGCCTGGAAAGTTTTTCATTTGTTTGATTTTTGTGGGAAAGTTTTTTACTGTAAAATGAAATTTCTTTAATAGATATAGAGCTATTTGGGCTCTCTTTTTTTTCTTGAGTGAGCATTGGCAGTTTATTTCAAGGAATGTGTCCATTTTAGATAAGCTATGGTATTTACAGGCATAAAGGTATGAACATTCTTGTCTTATTATTTTAATATTGGTCAGCCATGTAGTGATGTCCTCTCTTTCATTCTTGACACCAGTAATTTGAGATTTCTCTGCTTTTCCTCATCAGTCCAGCCAGAGACTTACCAATTTTATTCATCTTTCAAAAACGCTTGGTTTTGGTTTTATTCATTTTCTCTTTTATTTTCCTCTTTTCTATTTTAATGCTTCCTGCTCCATCTTTATTATTCCCTTTGTTATTATTTTGGGTTTAGTTTGCTCTGTTTTTTCTCATTTGTTTTTCAGTGGAAGATTTTCTAGCACTGATGTGAGGGCTTCTTTCCTGTGTAAGCATTTAGGGCTAGGGGTTTCTCTTTAAGCACTGTTCAGTTATGTCCCACCGATTTTTGATATTTTGTTTACATTTTCATTCACTTCAAAATGTTTTTTTCAATGTCCTTGTGGTTTCATCTTTGATGCATGAATCACCAAGAAGTGTGATGTTTACTTTAAGAATATTTCGGGAAGTCCCCAGATCTTTTTGTTATTGACTTCCAGCTTAGTTCTTCTGTGGTCAGAGAACATATTTTTATAATTCCTAACCACTGACATTTATTAAGACTTGTTTTTATAGCCCAGAATATGGTCTGTGCTGGTGACTGTCCCTTCGGCTCTTGAAAACAATGTGCCTTTTGCTGTGGTTGTGGGGATGTTCCCTCAATGTCAATGAGGTCATGGGAGTTGCTCGTGCTGGCAGAGGGTGCTGTCTCCTACATCTTCTTTCACTTTCTGTCCACTCGCTCTACCAAGTGTCAAGAGAGGACTACTGTAAACCCCAGCTGTAACTGTGAATTTGCCTGTTACTCTTTTTTAGTTTTATCAGTTTGGCCACATACAGTTCAGTTTGTTAATAGGTACCTAGACACTTAGGATCATCACATTGCTTCGTTGAACTGCATTGCTGTGGGTCTGCTGTTCAGGCTCATCTCAGTCCCTCTTGTAAATGGTTCTCAACTCTTTTGTCTCCGGCCCACGGAGGTGGAGCAAATGATTCTGCAGTTCATTATCTTACCTATTCCATTTTCCAAAGCAATTACTAAGGAAAAAAAATTAACAAAATTAAAACCTAAAGCTATTCTACCGATAGATTTACCAATATGAGATTAGAAGCCATTGTGAGCCACATGCATTCAAGGCCACATTCTTAATTCGCTAATCACAGAGTTTCCTACCCAACAGTGAGGAGATCTCAGCTCTTGACCTACACTTTGCCTCGACAGGAAGGTTGCAATATGGTCAGGAAAGCGGACTTCTTGATGGGATGATCAAAGAGAGTCCTCAATGAACCCCAGTAACGCACTAAATTTAATGTATGAGAAGTATGTTTGGTAACTTGGAATAACTCAGTGAGTATTTTTTTAAACAACTATTTAGGATATGTTAGGTTGTTTATATCTTTTAAACGATTGTCTTTTTTAAAAAATTTTTTAAAAATTGATTTTTAAAGAGAGGGCAAGGGATGGGGAGAGCGAGAGAGAGATCAGTGTGAGAGGGAAACATTATATCAGCTGCCTCCTGCACACCCCCTACCGGAGATGGAGCCTGCAACCCAGGCAGGTGTCCTGCCTGAAAGGGCGTTTCAGTCATAAGACAGGAGTATCCAGTAGGAAGTAAACATCAGTCATACAAAACAACACAACTTAGTACGATGGTGCGTCCCTCACTACTAAGAGCTGGACCAGAATGTGCGTTTGTAATCCGTGGGTGGCGTTCAGGAATCCCTTGCCTCCCACAGTGGACCACACACTGAGAAGCAGGACTCCACAGGAGAGCCACAACAGAAGCTGCTCCCAGAGTGCCCGAAACACGCTGCTTCCTCGATGCTATGGCTGCCTCCACCCTGGTGACAACACCCATGGTGTCCCTTTTCTCCTTGGCAGCCAGGAAGCTCAGAGCCACACTTGCAAAGCAAGCGTTACTACCTTGTTTATGCCTTGAGTGCTTTCATTCTTCTCATCAAATCAACATCTGTCCTCATCTTATTATTTATATTGTTCTGATTTATTAGATCTATTTCTTTTCCTTTTTAAAAAAATATATTTTATTGATTTTTTTACAGAGAGGAAGAGAGAGGGATAGAGAGTTAGAAACATTGATGAGAGAGAATCATCGATCAGCTGCCTCTTGCACACCCCTTACTGGGGATGTGCCCGCAACCAAGGTTCATGCCCTTGACCAGAATCGAACCTGGGACCCTTGAGTCCACAGGCCAACGCTCTATCCACTGAGCCAAACCGGTTTTGGCTAGGTCTATTTCTTATCAGTCATCTTTTTCTTTGTATATGAGAGGCCTGGTGCACAAAAGTTCTGCATGGAGGTAGAGGGGTGTACCCTCAGCCCAGCCTAAATCCTCACCAATCCGGTACCATTGGCTCCTAACTGCTCACCTGCCTGCCTGCCTGATCACCCCTAACTGCCCTCCCCCTGCCAGCCTGGTTGTTCCCAACTGCCACTCCAACCCCCTGCTGGCCTGGTTGCCCCATGCAGCCTGTGTTCAGTCATCTGTCCAGTTGTTTTAGTCATGATGATCCCTGGCTTTTTATATATTAGGACGTGTGTGTGTGTGTGTGTGTGTGTGTGTGTGTTTGTGTGAGACCAAGCCCTGGCAGGAATCAGTAAATGCATGACTGCCTGAGGGTCGCTTCTGATGCTCCCCCAGGCATGCTTGCTACATCCCCCAGCACAGCTCTGCCCGCTGCGAGTCCACTCAGGCCCCTTCCGAGCAGCAGGAAACACCCTTGTGTCCCTACAAGCCTGGTGGGCACGAGGGGACGACGAATGAGACGCCATCCTGGCCGGTCACCGCAGGACCGGCTGCCAGGGGCCGTCCCGGGCCTTCTCCTGGAGCCTTGGAGGGGCCGGAGTCCCCGAGAACATGACATTGTAATCTCAGCCATGTTTTATTTATGGGGAGGGGAGACACGGGGGGTGGGTGTTAACAAACAAAGATGATTGCCTCTGAGCCCTCTCCCTTCCTGAGGTAATTAACACAAGGAATGCTCCAGCGGGTGGGGGCGGGGCGCGGGCGCAGGCCCTTCTGCACGGGAAGCTGAGAGGCGGCGGCACACCAGGCCCCGTGGGTCTGGAGCCACGCCGACCTGCTGTGTCTACGGCTAAACGTGCATCCTGAGAAGGCACTGCCAAACGTGATTCTAACTTTTAAAAAATCCATCTAATGTGAAGAAAACGATGGCGGAGTATTAGCACGTCAGGGGCAGGGACGCGCGGGTCTGCAGCTGTTAGCAAAGCGGGCCGGGGATCCCCGGGCATCTCCGCCGGCATAAATTAAACATGGAGACTGCAACCCGAACAGCATCAACAATCCGCTCCTCGTGGCAGCGTGTGATGCAGGCCATTTGCTTTTAAAAAAATTAAAATATGAATCAAGCGCCGGGTGACAAAGAAGTTCTACTTCTGGGGGGGAAACCAAATACATCACGGAAAGGTCACACAATTCATAGGCAAATTGCCGCCGGAATTTATGGCTTGTTTGCAACACACACTGTGGATCATCGGTAACTGCTAAATGCTTGGGCACCCCCGACCAAATAAATAAATGGCCACAGAAAGTGCTCTGCGTCCGGGGGGGGGGGGGGGGGGGGGGGGGGGAGGAGAATACGAAAAAGCACCTGGAAAGCAAGCGCCCGGCTGAGGGGAGGGGACACGAGGGCTGCTGGGGGGTGGGGGGGAGGACCAGCAGCTCAGGATCCGATGGGAAAGGGGAGGAACATGGCAGGTGCACCCCGCTCCTTGGGGAAACCGGAGCAGGGGCAGGAGGGGGCCTTGGCTAGGCCCCCAGGGTTCGGATGGGAGGGGCAGCACGAGAGAAGCGAGATGTCAGGAAGGGCTCGCCGAGTCCCCAGGGCAGGGGCCGTCATCTGAGGGCCTTGATAGGGAAGATGAGGCGGGCGGGGCTGGGTTCTGTAGGTGACGCATCCATCCCTTTCAGACAGATGTAAGTCCAAGACTGCAAGCTCTCGGGAGTCCCTCCTCAAGCACCCCAGGGGCCCTGTGGGGAGCCGGTCCGCCTCACTTGCAGAGAGGACCAGACTGAGAAGGGACAGGACCATCCAGAGAGAGGGTGGACTCAGAGCCAGAGGCTGGAGCTGGCGTGGACACACTGGAGGCAGACAGGCTTGACACCAGCATCATTACATACACCTGAGGCATCCTGCACCTGGCCCTGGAAACCCTGCATCATGGCCCAGGGAACCCCTGCACCTTGGCCCAGGAAACCCCTGCATCATGGCCCTACAAACCCTACATCAGCTCTCTCTCAATTTGTATATGAAAAGCATATTCCAGGCCCTGCCTCAGACCTGCTGACTCAGACTCTCTGAGTCTGTGACGGGAACCTGTGTAAGAAGCTGACAGACGTGTCCTCTCTGAGAGTGCGGGCACTGCCAGGCTAAAAGGTCTTCGGAGCCTGAGGGCCCGTCTCCCGAGGCAACACACATCTGGACAGGGTCATGGCTCCCGAGAGTCCTCAGAATGGCCCAGGGTGGGTGCTGGACAGGAAGAACAGTGTCTTCGCCCGGAGAGGTGCTCACAGCGGCTCAGGGTGTATGGCACTGGGGTTGGGGAGATGGGGACGGCAGGGGGAGGCACAGAGGCAGGAAGAAAGAGACAGAGAAAGTGACCAGAGAGAGAGAGAGGCCAGGGAGACTCTGACAGACAGACAGACAGACAGCAAACGTGTAGGGACAGACAGGAGGGAGCAGGAGAGGGAGGTTAGAAAGCAGAGGGAGACCATGGGACATGAGTCACTCCCATCTGCCAAGCCTCCCAAGCCCTCCTGCGAGCGAGGGGCAGACCAGGCCAGATCAGCACCCCACCTCCGGCGCTGGCCCCTCCCCACATGTCAGCCACCCCCTGCCCAGCTGCCAGGCGCTCCGGGCTGTGCCAAGTGGGTGTCTCTGTGACTGTGCCAGGCCAGACTCCCCCGGCGCACACATGGTGGGGGGGCGGGATGGAGGGAGCTTTGGCTGAGTCCAACCCCAGTGTGGCAAGGCGAGTGACAGGCTGCTGAGTGCTCTGTGCAGCGGGGGGTGTGGGGGTGGGAGGCAGGGAGCAAAGAGGCTTGTGGGCGTGGGGGAGGGGGACAAGCTGGGAACTGGGAGCTCAGTGGGAAAGGAAGGAGAAGCAATGGAGTTTTGTTGGGCAGCCTCCCTGCTCCCAGTGCCAGGTCCACCTCTTCCTGTCTGATCCTCGAAACAGCTGTGCGGTGTACGGAGCGTTCCGGAATTGCAGATGAGGAGACTGAGGCTGAGAGAGGACAGAAATCAGGCATGTAGCTGTGGGAGGTAGAGCGGAGATCCTGCTCAGCTGCAAGGGTGTCCAGTTCTAAATCCCACATTCTTCTCACCGCACTAAAGTTCCCAAGTCCATAAGAAGACAGAGAACAACGCACAGCCCTTTTAAACAGTGCCGTGTGGCGCCACCAGAGCCATCCCAGGGCCAAGGCTGACCATGGACAGGAAGGTGCAGACACCGCGGGAGGATGGAGGGGAGCAGAGAGGCTGGGCCTTGAACAACAGACATGTATTTTCCCACCATTATAGAGGCTGAAGTCCAAGGTCAAAGTGCCGGTAAGGTAGGTTTCATTCCGAGTTCTCTTTATCAGACTTGTAGGCGGCTACCATCTCACTGTGTACTCACGTGACCTTGTCTTTGTGCACTCAAGGGGGTGGGTGGGAGAGAGCAAGCTCTCAGGAGCCTCTTCTGGCAAGACACTCAGCCTTCACTCTGGGAATGACATCGACCCTGAGCTCCACCTGTTCTGACAGCCTTCGAGCACCCGGGATGGTCGGCAGCTAGGACCCTAAGAAGTTGTTTTTGAAGGCTGTATAGTGCGGGCAATTAACGGAGGCAGGATTTTCATTCTCCCTGGTTTGAAAGTTACATGAGTTTCATTATACATTTCGTCACATTAACATTTAAAAAGTTCTGTTCAGCCAGTTTCCTCTCCTGGGCAGAAGGGGAAAGCTTTCCAGCTTTAATTGCTGAGCTGAGCGCTTGCGAGCGAGGGGCTCAGCCGCCTGCTCTGACGCCCCAGCCCAGGCTGGTGCTGTGGGGAGGAGGTGGACACCCCGTGACTCGCAAGGTGGCTGCAGATTTCCAAGTGACAACCCGCAAGCACAGGGGGTTTTCTCTTCAAGAACCCTTGCTCATTCCAATCATTTTTTATAATCTGAATAGGGAACGTCTCTGACACCAACATCCCCATCAAATTCTGCCACTGTTTTCCAATGGGGCCCTCTCCCCAGGGTCCAACTCTGTGAAGGCAAATTGAGTCCTTCCAGATCGCCTTCTCTCTTCATTATACAGATGGGGAAACTGAGGCCCCGACCCGGGAAAGGACTGGCCTGAGGTCACAGATGGGATCTGGTGGGGACTGTATCGAGCCTCTCCATTGCCCACACATGTAATCTCTGACCTTGGCCTTCTCAGAAGGACAGGGCGGAGGGGCGGGCTATAAGGGTGAATGACGGGTGTTAGAGAGTGTTGGCACACTCATCCCAAGCAATGCTGGGAACTCCATCTAGATGTTTGCTCTCTGTAAAAAAATCAATTAAAAAAAATATATATATTATATATATATATATATATATATATATATATATATATATATATATATTTTTTTTTTTTTTTTTTTTTTTTTTTTTTTAAGGCTCAGAGACCTGCATGTAAAATCCGTCTAGGGTAAGACTTGGAGGCCAGGACCCATGGAAAGAAGGGGATTCCTCTCTGGGAACGCTCATTCCCTAAGCCCCCAGGAAGTGGGGCAGGCCAAGTCCATTTCCGGCGCTGGAATTCAGATTCCCCTCCTGTTCCTCCAGTGGCTGGACATGGCCTTGGACAAGGGGGGCCTTGTTTGGAGTGAAGATGGGACACAGAGGGACACGCGGCCCTGATTTCTCAAAATGTCTTAGCAAGCATGGCGCGGTATTCACATGTGTTTTGCAAAGTCTCCTTGCCAAGATTCTTGACCACGGTCCACACACCGGCTCCCGGTTAAAGGAAGAGGACCATCGTCTCTGGTCCATGCTTGATGCCCTGTGAATTTGCAGAAAGTGACTGGCGTGGATTGTTTTCTGTGCCTTTAAGAGCAGAGTGGCCAAGAACCCAGTGGATCTTTGGTGCCTTTGCACTCGGGGCGGGGGTGGGAGGGGTGTGCTCTCATGCACAAGAGGAAGCCAAAGGGACCTTTGTGCCCAAGTGGCCAAAACCCAGCAGAACAGTGCCTTCTCCTGACCCCATCCTGCCAGCTCCCAGGGACTGGACCAGGGAGAACCAATGAAAGGCTATTTCCTTCTGGAAGACCCTCAGGGGCACTGAGATTATCCCTAGAGTGAGTGTCCTCAAATCCGGTAACTTCTAGAACATGGAAGGGCAGGCAGTCCTCCTATGTGACTCGTTAAAACTCACGATGATGGAGATGCTAGCCCGAATCCTTGCTTCACCTGGGTAAGGGCACAGGACAGTTCAGGGCCTCTGTGTCCTTCATTCCTGACCCCTCACCCGACGCCCCTCACCGGGTGTGTTCCGGCAATGTTGGCTAAATGAAGCTGGACCCAAGACTTGTCATTCTCAGCGGTTTCTTCTAAATCCCCTCTTCACAAGCCTGGATGTGTATGAGAATGCCCTGGGTCACTTCCAAAAATACTGATGCCCTAACCTCGTGGTAGGCAAACTCATGAGTCCACAGAGCCAAATATCAACAGGACAACGATTGAAATTTCTTTGGAGAGCCACATTTTTTAAACTTGAACTTCTTCTAACACCACTTCTTCCACATAGACTCGCCCAGGCCATGGTATTTTGTGAAAGAGCCACACTCAAGGGGCCAAAGAGCCGCATGCGGCTCACAAGCCGCAGTTTGCCAACCACGACCCTAACCCTAAGCCTAACCAAGATCCCACCTCCAGAGGTTCCAGTGGAAACTGGGCTGGCCTGAGGCCTGGTGCTAAGATGTCTAAAAGCTTCCAGGAGGTTCCAGCGAGCAGCTGGGACCCAGGACCACTGTCCACATGCCGGTTCTGGTTACGGGAAGAGGACCATCCCCTCCGGAGCCATCATTCCCCGTCTTCCCGGATCTGGGGGAAAGGGCTTAGGCCGGGATGAAAGTGGAGAAAGACCTTCTGTTCGCCCTTAGGAATCAGCCGTCCCTCCCCCACCTTGAAAAGACATGGCAAAGGACAAGGTTCGGAGATCAAGTTCAATGTCCAATTTATTTTTTTATAACTTGAAACCAGAACAAACTCGGTTTTTGAACAAGCGTACAAATGAAATGGCAGACACATGCTGAACTCAACATCGTGACATTAAGGGGAGGGGAGGGGGAAGAGGCCCAAAATCTTGTACAGAGAATAAAAGGAACAATAAATAGTTCACTAAGCCATATTGAAATGACCTCCTGCCATCTCAACATTTTCTCCATATTTAAAAAAAAAAAAAAAAAAAGTGCCCGTTTCTCAAACAGGGCACCGATACCAAGCAATAATAAATAGTTCAAACTCGTAGCAAAAGACAGAACCTCCAAGTAAACAACAGAAGCTCATACAACAATAGAAAAAGGTCATAAAAACAGTTCGCCTGGCCAATACAAATGCAAACTGAACTCGATGGGACTTGGCTTTGTGGGGACAAAGGGGGAGTACAAAGAGCACCAAAATCACGAGGTCGCCTGGGTTCTGGGTTCGACACCACGTCGGTCGCCCAGCTGCCCTGAGCCGGGAAGGAAGGCCGACTTCCTTTCCTTCTCGCCCTCTCCTCTCTTCACGGCTCAGCCTCCCCCTCTCCCCACGACAGACCCTCTCATGGCAAGTGGCAGGTTCCTGTGGGGGCAGCGCGGAACCACGCCCTGGCAGTGTGGGAACCAGCCGACAGCGGGCTGGGCCGCCTGGGAAGGGCCCTCTCCCGCCCGGTCCTCTGCTGCAGTGTAGACTTTTGATACTTGGAAGAAGCAAAATGCTCTCTCTTTTTTTTTTTTTTTCTTTCTGCCGTCGGTGGACGGAGACACAGTCTTTGTGCTTTAGGATGGCTTGGTCCTGGCTCCTGGTGCTGGGGCTGAGCTGGGAAGAGCTGGCTACGTTTCTCACTACAGAAGGGTCACCGGGGGCTCACGGGGCAGCCCATGGGGGCGGGGAGAAGGGGCTCGGGGTCAAACAGGTAGAAAGCTGGCCCCTCACCTTGACTTCCCATCCCCTTCCCCTCACTTCCCTGTGGCAATGGTCAGTAGCAAGGAGGAGAGGGAATTTTAAGCAGAAAAGCTCCCGGAAGAAAAGTCTCTGCATTTGGTAAAGAATTGCCCCCGATGGATGCTTATACTTTCATAACCTGAAATAATGGTTTCTTACAGTTCCTGAAATAAAAAATGGCTTCCTGATACATGTATTTTTTTAATGTATTATTCCCTCATCCAAAAAACTACCACTTTATCATCTTAAAGCTACTTGGCTTTACAACGAGAGAGAGAGAGAGAGAGAGAGAGAGAGAGAGAGAGAGAGAGAGAGAGAGAGAGAGAGGAGGGAAGGGACAGAGAGGGAGAAAGAAAAATAAATTAAATGGAAATGAAAACAAATAGAGGACCAACCGAGGTGGAGGATGGAGAAGAAGATGGGGGAGGGAGAGATAGGGGAAGGCACCGATCCAGCCCAGGCCCTAGGCGTTTGGAAACGGACGGAATGTAGCTTTCGGACAGAAAAGCAGCAGCAGGGCAGGTCAGAACAGCTGGCCAAGACTCTCTGTGGGATGCAAGGTCCTGCCTGCCTGGGGGCTCCCTCCCGAAATCCCCTTGGCGCTGGTCTCTGCTGCAGGTCAAGTCACCTGCGCGAAGCCGACGGGCCACCTCCTCTCCAGACGCTTTCTGCGTAAGGTTTTGTCAAGGACTAGAGTGAGGTCAGTTTGCATTTCTTCCTGCTCCTCGGGGCGGGAGACTTGGTGGCACTGACTGCCACGGGGACCGTGCAGACAGAAGGTGCTCATTCGCTCTCTCTACACTGACCCCTACAGATGGCCTCTTAGAGAAAGGGAGGACGCTGGGAACTGTATTCAAAAGCTGGTTTCTTCACTCAACAGGGATCACGGATCTCCCCCGGGGCTGCTGGGGCCGCTCTGAGGGGCCTGGGTGCGAGGGCTGGGCGCTCTGAGGGAAACCTGGCTCCAGCCCTTCTCTGCGGGGGGCCGGTTCCGTCAAAACCACGCACAGCCCCAACGACTGGGGACCAAAGCATCCGAAGGCTTCCGTTTGCTTCCTTCCCTCCGGGGTTGTCACACAACCCTTTTTCTCCTGTACAATAGGACTGAACATACAAATTTTTTTTTTGCAATATTTTATCCTGCCAAATTAAAAAAATATATTATGGCAGCCTGTTTTTGTTCTTTTTCTTTTTTATTTCCAAATTCACTAACAAAAAGGTACATTAAATCCCTTTAAAAGGACAAGCTTACAGTTAAAAAATTACAAGCTCCAGTAAAAATACAGCAAGTGCCTACATCATATGAACCGACCAATATATCCATTCCAGAGGGAGGTGGGAAGAGAAAAATAAGTACAGGTCAGAAATGATTTTTTTTTCTTCTGCAAAGCAATAACAATATTAAGCACTTTTTTTTCTACATACTTTTTCTACATGGTGTAGCAACCCCCTTTTAATCCCCAAATACAAGTTTCTATACATTTTTTTTGAAATAAAAATTGAACACCCAAGGCAGAAAAAAATTTACTAAAACTCCGACTTTACAGTTACTGTGACAAGAACAAATTTATAGACCCACCATTTAAATGTTACCGCAACGTTTTCAAGGAAAAGCAAAAAAAGGTATTTTTTTTTCTTGTTTTGTAAAATGCCCAGGCATTCTCGATTATTACAAATACTGGTCCACTTTTACAGGAATCAAGAAATTTTAATATATATCATATATACTAAAACCCCATCACCGAGAGAAAACAATATACACGCAGCCATGGTGGCATCTTTTATAACCTATGAAGCAAAACTTTGGGGGGAGGGGGGGAATAGGACCTCTCCGACACACATACACACGATTTTTGTTACCCTTGTATGTATCCAATACTGTAAACGTATTTTTAAGACAGAGTGCACTAAATTTACCTTTAGGAAAAAAATCAGCCATTGTTCCTGAATTGTGTTTTTTGTTGTTGTTGTTGTTGCTGTTGGTTTTTCATTCAACGATACCAACTTGTCTAGTGAGTTTTAATTCAGCAGTAAATCACCTCCTCTCCAGATCTAAGCAGCGTCGTCCCACAAACAAAAAGGGGCTGAGGACCCGGTCAGCTAACAATGGTAAGTCCGAGGTTGTGCTGGGTTTATGTCTCCATCTGATCGGGCCCGATGGCATTTTCACGTCCTCTAGCTTCCACCAGGATCTTTTTTTTTTTTTTAATTAGACTTAAAAGTAAAATGTGGCTTTGTTTGTGTCTAAAGAATGTACTTTTCTCGTTTTACGTTTTTTAAAAAGTCTTTTAGTTTCAAAAAAAAAAAGTTTTGCATTTGTCTCAAGAGACTGAAATAGGAAGATCGGTTTTCAAGGCACTCACATCGCATCGAATGGCAGTAAGAGAAACTGTCCAATAAGTTATTATTCTGTGTCGTTCTTTATAGTGCCAGTATTGTGAATGCCACGCTTAGCAACACTGACACTCAATCTCAATCGTCCCTTATGCAGCCCACCTCTGGGCCAAAGAGAAGAAATATGCTGCAATTTCTTGTTTAGAAGCCATTTCATTTAAATGCAAACAAAAGCTTTAAAGTGCAGGGTCAACAGAATTCAAACATCTAATCTCACGGGCTTAGTACCTTCCAACCGAACGGGAGTGACAAAAAGGGAAGCGGTGCTGGGCGCCTTCGGACCGACCTCTTCCCCTGCTTTCCCCGTGAAGGGAACAGAAATTGGAAAAGATCCCGCCCACCCACCCGGTCCTTGGAATGTCACGTGTGCAGGAAATGAGGGCGCTGGCGTCCCTCTCGTCACCATCGGGGCACTTGTCTGCTTGTGAAATGGTCCATCCTCACTGACATGGGACCTGGGATTTTCGTGGTGGGGTGAGAACAAAGGAGAGAAAGAGAGAGAGAGAAGCTGGCAAGCCAGAAGAAGCCTGGGGGAACCTGACTGGTTTCTTCCTTCCTGTATCCCTGCAGCCCACCACTACCGACCCCAAAAAGGTACCCTCAGCCCGTGTTAGCCTCTCCTATGGCAAATGGCTAAGACGGCATCCCAGGGTACACCTCCATCTGAAGGCGTCTGCTGGGAACGCACAGTTTTAGAATTCTCCGGGGCATTCCCCGGGGGGAGCCCTCAAAAGCTCCTGTTTCTCTGGCAGTGTGCAGAGTTTGGGGGACCCTCTCCCCCACCACGCCACGTTCACCCCTGTTATGAATGGGAAGGCTGAAATCAACACAGAAAAGGCCCCTCGTTTCTCAGGACATCATCAGTGCGACATCTCCACTCCAAATCGGAAACAAAGTGCTACAACTTTAAGATTGTTATCCGCTGTACATCCACTCCCCGCCCCGCCCCACCCCCACCCCCCTAAAAAAACAAAAAAAATGCATGCCACTTTTTATTTCAGGACAAAAAAAAAGGGGGGGGGGGGGTTGATGTAAAAAAAAAAAGTAAACAACTTTAAAAGTCATTTAAGTGTTGGCTTCTTCACAAGAAATTACACATGCTTAGCTTAAAATTTCCACACAAAAAAAGCAGCGCCCTCCCTCCCAAATTATAATTTAAAAAGCTAGGCTTCCCCCTTTACATTGCTTGCGAGTCATTGCTCAGGCTTTTACTGGGTTTAAAAATTTTTTTTTTTCTTTTTTAATGAAGAAGGGATGGATACCCAACAAAATCTTTCAAAAAAGGAACTCAAACAGGAAGAATCATAATAATAAAAAAAAGTACCTGCACATGCAAAAAAAAAAAAAAATTACAAAACCCAATAAATACAGAAATTATTGCACAGTTAAAAAGGCTCCACAAGTTTGACTGCCTTCACCACCCTCGGGGTTCCTAGGACTTCGCAGACACAGGTTTAGGTTGGAGAGCCGCCTCCCCGCGGGGGCGGGGGCGGGGGCGGGGGCGGGGACCCCCCCAGGGACACGCGGGGGTGCTCAGTGGCGGTGACACGGAGGCAAGTGTCAGGTCAGCATTCTGTCGCTTGGCAACGGTTCCACTGGTTCCACTGTACAAGGTGCGGGGCGGGGAGAGGGGAGCCCTCCCCCCGCCCGGCCTGCGCACGCGCACGCACTCACGCACGCCCGCACGCACGCACGCACGCATGCGCACACAAGCGCGCTTAGCTCCTCTCGGCCTGCTCGATCTTGACGTCGTTGGTCAGCAGGTGCTCGCCGTGCCACTTCTTCATGTGTTTCTCCAGGGTGCTGTAGACGCTGAAGGGCATCTGGCAGATGTCGCAGCGGTACACCTCCTTGCCGATCTGCCCGTGCGTCTTCATGTGGCGCGTGAGCTTGCTGCTCTGCGCGCACGCGTAGTTGCACAGCTCGCACTTGTAAGGCCGCTCGCCGGTGTGGCTGCGCCGGTGCACCGTGAGGTTGCTGCAGTTCTTGAACACCTTGCCGCAGTACTCGCACGTGTCGCTGCGCCGGCCCTCCTTGGAGCTCGGCCGGCCGGGCCCGGGCCCGCCCAGGTGCGGCGTGCTGCCGCCGCTGGCCGTGCCGCTGCGCCCGGACAGCCCGCCGTCCAGCAGGTCGCCGGGCGGCGTGGAGAAGCGCAGGCTGCCGTTCTCGGACGAGTGCTCGGACGACGTGGCGAAGGGCGACTGGCGCGCGTCCGTGAAGCCCAGGAAGGGGTCCTTCATGAAGTGGCGCGACGCCGCGTAGCCCACGAGCCACTGCGAGTACACGTTCTCGGAGGGGATGAGCGCGGCGGGCGGCAGCTCCAGGTCCTTCTCCACCTTGATGCGCTTGGCCGCCGCGCCGTGCAGCCCCGGGCTGGGCAGCGGCAGCGGCGGCGGCTTGCGCGGGAACAGGCCCGGGAAGGGCTCGGCGCCGCCGCCCGGCACGAAGCCGCCGCCGCCCACGCCGCGCCCGTTCACCGCGCCCCCGGGGCCCCCCGCGTCCCCGCAGCCGCCCGCGTCGTCGTCGTCCTCGTCGCCCGGGTCGCCCGCCGCCGCCGCGCGCTTCAGGAAGCCGCCGCGCTTGGGCTTGTCGGCCAGCAGGTCGCCGTAGGGCGGCGGCAGCGCGCCCAGGCCCGCGTTCTCCATGACCTTGCCCAGCACCAGCGCCTTCTCGTCGGCCAGCGCCTTGGCCGCGCCGCCCAGGCCGCCGGGCACCCCGGCCACCAGCCCGCCGCCGCCGCCGTTCTCCCGGTGGCTGCGGCTCAGCTCCGAGTCCATGCTGAAGCTCGACTCGGGCCGGCTCTCGTTCTCCAGCAGCAGCTCCTCCTCCTCCTCCTCCTCCTCTTCCTCCTCCTCTTCCTCGGGGTCGTGGCCCAGCGACGACGACGGGTCGCTGCCGTGGTGGTGGCGGAAGTCGCCGCCGCCGCCGCCGCCCGCCTGGAGGCCCTCGCCGCCGCCGGCCAGCTCGCTGGTGCCGGGCTCCGGGGAGCTGGCGGCCGACAGCCCGTCGTCGGAGCGGCCGCCGGCCAGCGAGCCCGCCTTGTGCAGGTGCGTCTTCATGTGGCGCTTGAGCTTGCTGGCCTGCGAGCACGCGTGGTCGCACAGCTGGCACTTGTAGGGCTTCTCGCCCGTGTGGCTGCGCCGGTGCACGATCAGGTTGCTCTGGAACTTGAAGGTCTTGCCGCAGAACTCGCACGACTTGCTCTTGGCGTGCGGCGGCTGCAGCGGCGGCGGCGTGCCGGCCCCGGGGGGCATGGGCGGCAGCGGCGGCGTGCTCAGGAACGGGGACTTGGGGCCGGGCTGGAAGGGGTTCAGGAGCCGGTGCATGGGGTTCCCGCGGCCCGGGGACACGGGCGGCGGCGGCGGCGGCGGCGGCGTGGAGCTGTTGCCCGCCAGCTCGCGGAGCCGCCGCGAGAAGTCCATGGCGGGCGAGTCGATGGCCATGGGGTTGAGGCGCATGACTCGGTCGAAGGCACTGGGGTGCTGGGCCACCAGCCCCATCTCCTCGGCGGCGCTGAGGCGGTGCGGGTCCAGCGGGTGGCGCGGCGGCGGCGGGCTGAAGAGCGGCGGCGTGCCGGGCAGGCGGCCCTCGTGGCCGAAGCCCGGGTGCTCCCGCAGCAGCGGGCCCGCCATGCGCAGCAGGCTGAAGGGGCTGCTGTCGCCCAGGAAGTTCATGAGCGGCGACTGCGCCACGGCCTCGGGCCCCAGCGGCGGCGGGATGGTGAGGCGCGGCGTGAGCGAGCTGCTGGCCGGCCCGGGCTCCAGGTAGATGCGGAAGCCGTGCGTGTTCTGCGCGTGCTGCAGCAGGAACCACGCGCTGGTGAAGGGCTGCTTGCATGTTGTGCAAATGTAGCTGGAGGGCTCGTCTTTACCTGCGGAGACACACGGACAGAGGCAGAGAAGAGAGCGTGAGATGCTACCGCGGGGCCGCTGACCCCCCCGGGAGGTGCTCTGTGGGAGGCCCGCCCGCAGGGTGGCGATGCTTGGGCCAGGCCCTAGGTGTCCCCGGCCCGCTGGGGGCTGGAAAGCCCGCTGTGTGGGCAGGCTGCCCGGCAGAGCCCGGACAGGCCATGGGACCTCGGCCAGTCCAATCCCATCGGCCTCCGTTTGTGCCCCTAAAGAAGAGGCATCCTTATTCGCGTCCGCTCAGAAGCCAGGTGAGATGTGGGCGAGCATGCCCGACTCCAACAACGGGGATGATGTCAAGGTGGGACTGCATAAAGGTGCCCTGCCCACACCGCCAACCCTCCCGAGGGGGTAGGGGTGTCAGCCAAGGCCTGACGGACATTGAGACCCCAGTCATTGTCGTGGGGGCTGCTCTAGGCACTGTGGGATGTTCAGCAGCATCCCTGGCCTCTACACCCGCTGCCCACCCCACCCCCACCCCCAGTCACTAAGATAAAACATTTCTCTAGGCATCGCCAACTGTCCCCTGTGGGGGGGGGCAAAACTGAACTCCCCCCTCCCCCCCTTTGAGAACCACTGATGAGGCAGTATTTGCTCTAAGGAAGTTCTAAGAAGGCAAGCCAGGTGGAATCACTTTGCAAAGACTTTTTTTTTTTTTTTTTTTTTTTTTTTTAGGAGAAATGGCTGCATTGTTTGGGATTTTAACTCCAGGAAATTCTAGGCGCAGAAAGCATGATCAAATGTCAATGTGGACATGCAGGCACAGAAGGAATTAACATGTTATGATTCTGCCCCTCCGTGGCCTCACACACGCACTCTGACCATACCCACTGCGTGGGGTCGGCTTCCACAGACCCCCCAGGAGGGGGAGGGGGCCGTTGGCCTCCATGAAGTCCTTTGCCAGAAGGTTAACCGAATGGAAGAACATCAGGCCCACCTCAGCAGCCGGGACCAATGGCGACAAGCGAGGGTTCGCTACACCCAGGGGAGAAGGGGAGTATTGGGTACAGACTATCACAGACACGGATGGCACTGAGCCCGAGTGGGGAGTCTCGTCCGTCACAGGGGCAGGCACGGAGCTGAGCGTTCCGTCCAGTGGCCGCCCCCCTCCACCTGCAGGTGAGGCCGCCGCCTGTGCTGCTGCCCCACACACGGTCAGCGCGGGCAGGCCCTGCCTCCGCCACCAGATCCGCCCGCTGGCCGGGGGGAACGGGGAGCAGGACATCACGGCCGCGACCCGGAAGAACCCCTTTTGTTCTCCCCGCCTCCCCCGTACCTGGGACACCCTCACGCTGAGGAAACACGGGAACCACGCTGGTGACCATAACCCGTGTTATTGATGGGAGGTACAGCCGGGTGCCCAGGGGAGAAGCCAGCCCCCTCCTCCCTCGCCGCTTGCCCTGGTCCATGGAAGGCCTTCTGAAATCCTGTACAGAGATTCAGCTCCTGTTTTCCACCAAGGAATTATATTCCTGGAACCTGCTACCTCAGCAGTCAAAACCAAGGGACTCGGACCCATGCCGTGAATTCCACGCCGGTGGGTTCGGCTTGATGACCCCCCCGGGGGGTGGGGGGGGCAGAGCCTCCCGAGCCACGGAGGGCGAGCGATGTCACAGAACAGCAGGCCGGCCAGGGCGCAGGGGGTCCATTCTGCCAGCCACACAGCCGGCGGGGCCAGCTTGGCGGGTGTGCTGTCCTGCGGGATCATCTCACTCTCGTCTCCTCTGTCGTGTCTGCGCGTGTGGTGGAGAGGAGACGGCTGGGCCTCAGGCCCGCACTCGGGGGCCCCAGGAGAATCTGCCCACCCGGGAAGTGGTGGGGGGGTAAGGGGGGTGGAACCTTCCCAAGGCCCCAGGGAGCATGTGGGGGTGCGGGGCCTCACAGCACCCCTTTCTGCATGCCACTCCGCTAGACAGAAAGTGCCGCTTTCTCGGAGGCACCGTCTTCCAGCCTCGCTCTCCATGGGAGACAGAACTCGCTGCCTCCTGCAGACCCACGGAGACCAGGCCAGAGGCCATATTAATAGTCTCTCTCTCAAACCCTCCTCTGGAGCAGGATAAATAAGTGATGACTAAGAAGCAGACCCATGGACGTCCCTTTCTGGCACAGGGGCTAAGAGCACAAGTGAAGGGCCACACCCACAGGTCACAGGGCTTCCAGGTAAAGGGGCCTGCACCTGGGCGTTTGGCCATTCCTCAAGGCACAGCCCCAGTGGACGCCTCCCTCTCCCCACTCTCCCTTTCATCATCTTCATTCCCATGGGTACCTCCAGGGCGTTCCCATTTCCTGCTCTGACAGCCACGGATTTTCTAGAAAGTTCTATAAGTCAGAACTCTGAGGCAAGCTCTGCAGCCGAAATGGCCGATTAAAACATTTTTTTAAATAAATAAACTCAAAATGGCAGCTGCTGGGGAACGTGCAGCCACACGTCCCAAAAGGCTCAGACGGCTGGTTCCACTCCTGGCTCAGCAGCAGGGGGAAGGCCCGTGTACACCTCTGACTGGGCGCGGCCCGGAGGAAGCTACCTGCCTGCTGCACCCTCCGGTGTGTCCCTCACACGGGGTTTCTGGGCCCCTCGTCACTCCAGGGTGAGCGCTCTCCCTGCACCCGGAACGGCTCAGCTTCCTGGACCCCCCTCCTCCGCAGGCAACCCTCACCCGGGCGGGCGCTGGCCTTCCGGGACCCGACGGCTTCCGACGTTAAACGCTCCGGCCCTCTCAGGCCTGCCTGACCACTCTTCCCGCTTCCTGTTGTAAGAAAACGTTCATTTCCATGTTCCCGCCTCATGCAGAGCTCCTGCCTACAATCGCCTTGAGAACTGGACAGTGGCCGAAACCCGTGTGGCTCAGTGGATAGAGCATCGGTCTGTGGACTGAAAGGTCCCGGGTTTGATTCCGGTCGAGGGCATGTACCTGGGTTGCGGGCACATCCCCAGTGGGGGGCGTGCAGGAGGCAGCTGATCTATGTTTCTCTCCGATGTTTTAACTCTATCCCTCTCCCTTCCTCTCTGTAAAAACCAATAAAATATGTTTTTTAAAAAAAGAAAAAAGAAAGAACTGAACAATGTCAGAAAGTCTTCGCGAGCCACACGGAGCACTTTTCTATCCGGAACCCCGCGCGCGGCACACACAGTCACGGGGGCTCCTTCGCATACACAGCAGAAGGCCCGGGGGGAGAGGGCCGCCCCTTCCCCCTCGGGGACCAGAGGTTTCCTCGCCGGCACCCTGCCCGGAGGTGAACTGGAGCCTCCACAGGGGAGGACCCCACCAGGGGCCCAGACAGGACTCGCCTCCCACCGGGCCGCTGAAGTTCCAGCTGCCGGGCCGATGCTGGACCGTTTAGAAGTGACTCTCGCAGCAGCAGGAGGCTGGGCCTGCAGCCCTGGACACGTCAGCGGGCCTGGGAGTGCGGCCTCGGGCTTGGCGGCCAGAGCCCCAGCCCGCCTCTTTCCCTGCTTCCCTCCTTCCTCCCATGTTGTGAAGGCCCACGCTGGGTCCTCTTCGCTCTGCGGGCTCTAAAGGGAGCCCCCGTGTCTTTCTCAAGTTCAAAGCCCTCCGTGACCTCTCGGCGATGAGCTGGCAGTGTAGGTTCACGCCTCTGCCTGGACCCTCCCAGCACAGTGAAGTCAACCAGGGCCTTAAGCGCGCTGAGCCTCCATTTCCTCATCAGGAGAATGGGAACCACACACCTGGGGGGAGGGGCCAAGCAGGACCCAGTCCGTGGACGCACCCTAGAGAAGTCCCCGCTGCCATGCAGATGTTCGGGTTTGGGGCTTTGCATGATTTGTGTGTTGTTGTTTTTGTTTTGTTAATCCTCACCTGAGGGTATCTTTTTGCCATTGCTTCTCAGAATGTAAGGCTGGGAGGAAGGGGAAGGAGGTGAGAAAGAGAAAGAGAGAAACATTGATGTGAGAGACACACATCAACTGGCTGCCTCCCTTCCGTGCTCAGCGGGAGGGATTGGAATGCTGCCCACCTAATCCAGGGAAGCAGAAACTGGCAAACGTTGAGGAAACACCATTTTTTATTATGATGCTTGGAAACAGACCCCCAACTGGACTCCTGCAAAGAAATGCTCCTCTCCCTCTGCTGTTAAAGTTTTATATAAATTGCTTTCAAGTGAGGACAGGAGAAGGAAAGAGAAATAGAAACATTAATAATGAGAGAATCACTGATCGGCTGCCTCCTGCATGCCCCTCACTGGGCATAGAGCCTGCAACCCTGCTATGCATATGCCCTGGACCAGAATCAAACCAGGGGCCCTTCCACAGGCCAACGCTTTATCCACTGAGCCACACCATCTAGGGCCGTGGTTGGCAAAACCATTAGTCAACGGAGCCAAATATCTATCAACAGCACAACGATGGGAATTTCTTTGGAGAGCCACATTTTTTAAACTTAAACTTCTTCTAACGCCACTTCTTCAACATAGACTCGCCCTGGCCGTGGTATTTTGTGGAAGAGCCACACGCAAGGGGCCAAAGAGCTGCAGATGGCTCTCGAGCCGCGGTCTAGGGAATCTCTGACCATTGCTGCTTGTCCTGGATGTGTCCCACCCAGGGCGGCCTGACAGAGGGAGGTGGCCCTGGGGACAAGGCCTCGTCACAGCAGGAAAATGAGCCATCGTTACCTCCTCGCCACAAGCCAGGCTGGCTAAGAGCTGTCAGCCTCACACGGGCTCCGAGAACCCCGAGGTCAGAACCGTCAGCAGCACCATTCCACAGATGAGCAGCCGAGGTGGGAGGGGGACTCTGCTGCCGAGCCAGCTGTGCCGCTGAGCGTTCTGTAACACCCGACAGTCTGGTCAGGAGAAGCAGTGGGCAGGCCGGGGGTCCCCCAAGCCCGCGGCCTGGTGGCCTATGACTAAGGTGACCAGACATCCCGCTTTTGGCAGGACAGTCCCGATTTTTAACTATTTGTCCCGCGTCCGGCAACGTTTTTTAAAAGTCCTGATTTTTGTGAGGACTTTTTTTTTTTTTTTTAACAATTTGAATTTTTATTTGTTCATTTCTGTTTTAGTTTTTTTTTTTTAATATATTTTATTGATTTTTCACAGAGAGGAAGGGAGAGGGATAGATAGTTAGAAACATCGATGAGAGAGAATCATCGACCAGCTGCCTCCTGCACACCCCCCACTGGGAATGTGCCCACAACCAAGGTACATGCCCTTGACCGGAGTCGAACCTGGGACCTTTCAGTCCGCAGACCGACGCTCTATCCACTGAGCCAAACCGGTTTTGGCTGTGGGGACTTCTTTAAAACACCACGGGACGCGGGACAAATTGTTAAAAATCAGGACTGTCCTGCCAAAAGCGGGACGCCTGGTCACCTTACCTATGACACAGCTGTGTGCACCGCGGCATCGGACCTCTGCCTCCAGCCCAGGTGCTAACAAAAACTTGGAGACGGGATGCTTTTGGCTAAAACGTCCATGACACGGTGACATCGCCCTGATGACGTCACAGACAAGCAATCGCTGCCCCTGGCGGGTGGGTGCTGGGGCTGGGGACACGGGGGGCAGCACCACCACGCGAACACACACTGTCCCTGGTGAAGACGGGCTGAGCCAGCCTCAGCCGACAGGGCCCACGCCCCTCCCCCCGTGCCCGTGGCAGACATTGCCAATCGCTGGGAGGAAGCATGCCAGGGCTTGGCAGGATTCAGAGGGTCCAGACCTGCCCTGGGCCCCCACCGACCTGCATGTCCCCCCTCTGTCCTCAGGGTCACTCGTCCCGCTGTGAGCATTTACGGCAGCCGTAAAGGACACTCGGAGACCCTACGTACGCTGCTCAAGGCCGCAAGATGGGTCTCGGGTTATTTATTAAAGTGTCCTGCCTGGGCCGGATTCCAGCTCCCTGCGGACAGGGGTCGATCAGGTCTTGTCTCCTGCTGAGACGCGGGCCACCAGCACGTCCTTCAGAGCTGTCAGTGGCCTGTGTGCGGGTGTGTCCGTGTCGCTGAAGTCATCGCCATCGGGGTGAGGTCACCTGCCCAGGTCTGCCTGCCCGGCTCGGCCGGCTCCAGCTGAGCCCTCCACGCACGGCCCCCCCGGGCCCGCCGGGTGCAGGCCCCATGGGGCACACCCACGCTCTTCGCCGGCTGCATGCCCGCCACCTGAGCATGCCGGGATCCCGGGTGACCCACCAGGCCACCACCAGTGCCCACCTCACAGCTGCCCTGGGCAGAGGGGGCGAGCAGGCCAGCGATCGGCCCACATCACAGAGCAAATGGCCCCTGCTCCCCTGGAGGAAGCCTGGGCGCTCCGCCTTCGGGATGCAGCCAGGCTCCCTGTCCAGCCACCCCTCCTCCTGCCCTCATCTGGGGGCTGTGCTCCTTCACACATCCGTGCACCTGCCCTTCCAACGCCTGGACACCTGCCTTTCCTTCCCCCCAAACATCTCCCCCTTCCCCCAAACATCTTCTCCCCTCCCCCAAAACATCTCCCTCCCTCCCCCCAAACATCTCCTTCGCTCCCCCAAACATCTCCCCTCCCCCAAACATCTCCTCCCTCCCCCAAAACATCTCCCCCCTCTCCCCAAACATCTCCCCTCCCCCAAGCATCTCCTCCCCTCCCCCAAACATCTCCACCCTCCCCCCAAACATCTCCTCAGACCCAGGCCAGGAGTAGCCCAGTCCTCCCACAGCATTCTGGGAAAGTTGCCGGATACACATGGTCCATTTCACCCTTGACTTTGCCGTGTTCAGCTCACATCCAACCTGCACGTGCCAGTGTGGGCCTCTCAGGTGGACGCACAGCGACTCTGGGGAACGGGTTTTGTGAATCCAGATTTTGTAGGAAGTGGAAGCAAGGCTGGTCCCAGTTAGGGGAGGGGCCCAAAGTCACACCTCCCAGTCTGAGCCCAGTGGGGTCTGAGCCCAGGCCAACACCTGGCTGCCCCCTCCACTGCGACCGCGTCTGCCACAGGGGGCGCTGCGGAGGGGCCTGAGCAGCCAGTCCCGCTGCACCTGAACAGCAGCGGGGGCAGCGATGGCAGCTGCGGGCCTGCAGGAAACGCCCGGGTCCCATGGCCGAGCGGGAAGCGGCCTCACACAGTGAAGAAACCTCGTTCAGCCTCAGCATTGTGGGGAGTCCCTTCTCACACACACACACACACATACACACACACCATACACACCACACACACACACACCATACACACCACACACACACACACACTCATACACACACACACACACACACACACACACACCCCACACACACACCATACATACCACACACACACACCACACACACACACACACACACCACACACACACACACACTCATACACACACACACACACCCCACACACACACACCATACACACCACACACACACACACACACACCACACACACCCCACACACACACACCATACACACCACACACACACACACACACCATACACACACCACACACACACACCACACACACACCATACACACACCACACACACACACACCACACACACACCACACACACACACCACACACACACACACACACCACACACACACACACACACACACACCCCACACACACACCATACACACACACACACACACACACCCCACACACACACCATACATACCACACACACACACACTCATACACACACACACCATACACACCACACACACACAAACACACCACACACACACCACACACAGCACACACACACCACACACACACACACACACCACACACACACACACACACACACACACACACCACACACACACACACACACACACACTACACACACCACACACACACCACACACACACACCACATACACACACACACACACACACACATACCACACACACACACACACCACACACACACCGCCCTGTGTCCGTGTGGCGGAGGAGAGCTTTGTGCTTCAGATGCCTGGAGTCAGCTCAGGTGGGCACTGGGCCCTCAGCCTTCATCAAAGCCTCAACCAAAGCCCTGCCGTCCCCTGACGGCCAGCTGTGCGCAGAACACCGTGAACCCCGCCTCCAGCCAAAACGGCGTTCCTGGAAGCGAGTGGGCCCGAGGAGAGCTGAGCCTGCCCACGTGCTCCAGGGACAGCTGGACATGCTTTCTCCCGCGTGCACTCCCTCACTCACCCACTCACCCACTCCTCGTCCTCCCAGGCCCACGTGCTGGGTGCTGGCGCCAGAGGCCAGCGTGGCCCGCCCCTCCAGGCGGCAGGCGGTCTGGGCGCGGGTGGGCTAAGCGGCGGGCACACAGGGCTCGCAGGCAGAGCAGGACCTGCGGGCTGAAGTTAGAGCCGGATGGAGGCAGGCAGGAAGCCTGTGTGCAGGGAGGTCAGGCCGGACACAGACCAGGCCCGGGAGAGGGGCAGGGAGGGAGGCCGGGCGTGAGCACACGGAAGGCGCCTGGGCTCACGGGCAGCAAGGCTGTGTGAAGCGAGATGAGGCAGGGAGGGGGCCGGGAGGAGCGAGCGGAGAGGATCACACCTGGGAGGACTCCCACCCGCCATTCCACCCGCTGCAGCCCCTGCTCGACCGCGGGGCGCCCCACACAGGGCTGTCCTCACTCCCCTCTCACCCCCCCCCCATGCACATCCAAACCCAGGGCTAAGCGTGCCTGCGAAGACTCTGCCCTGCTCTCCGGGCCCCGTCACCTCTGCTAAGAAGGCCAGGGGTCACCTGGGACCACTGCCAAGGTCACACCCCCTGACTCCCCAGAAACCATGCACCATCACAGCCAAGGTGAAGGGCCTCAACCCCGTTCACACAGGTGCTCCTCCGGCCCTCCGACCTCCATTCCATGAGCACACGAAGGGCCAGGCCTGTGCTGGGCGCAGGGACCAGAAACGAGCGTCCGTCTGCCCCCAGGAGCCGGCGGCCAAGGGCAAGAGGCTAACGCGGCCACAGGGGCCTAGTGGGAGAGAGCCCAGGCCGCCAGGCACCGGGAAGGGCGGGCCCCGAGGTCCAGGACACAGAGGAAGGCGAGACCAGCTGACTGGGAGGGTCAGAGGATTCCTCCCAGGAGGAGACCCCGAAACGGGGTGCAGGGGGAATGAGTCTGTCACGCAGAGAAGGGCCTGCCCGGCAGGGGAACCGCGTGAACAGAGCAGGTGGGATCCTGGAGTCGGGAGGACCTGGAGGTGGGATTGGAAGGGGCTCGGGATGAGCCTGAGGAGGCAGAGATCCGCTGGGAGCAGACCAAACCCCACTGTGTCAGTTCCAGCACCGGGGAAAGGAAGTGTTCGAGCCCACACTCCAGACGCCTGAGTCATCGGCTGTTGGGTGTCAGAGACCTCGGTGCGGCAGGAGGATGGGGGTGCGCGCTGTGGAAAGCCTTCAGACCAGATCCACTCCTCCCCAACGGCGAGCCCATGAGGCCCAGAGAAACGAAACGGGAGGGTGGGGTGGGGGACGGTGGGAAGCACGGAGGGGGTCTTCAAACCCAACCCGGGAGGATCACTGCCATCCCGGGAGCTCAGCGATCCCACCCGGCCTCCCAGCCTCACCCCAGGAAGCCCCCTTCAGGAGCGGGGCGGAACCGCAGCTGCAGGCGCCGTGCGCCCGGCTTCCCCGCCGCCGTCAACCGCCCGGCTCTGTGGTCGGACCAGGTGTGCAGCTCAGGCTGACACAAAGCGGCGTCGCTGACCGCGGGGCGCTTCGGGGGGCGGGGTGAGAACAGCGGTGTTTGCCACTGAGATGGGGGGGCCGGGGGCAGGACACAGAGCGGCTCTAAGTGAGGTGACTCACGTAGGACATTCTCCAAAAACGAGGCCTGCTTCTCGGGAGCGGCGTCACCGACCCGCGGCCCGGGGACCACGGAGGGCGCGTGAGGCCGGCAAGGCTGGCGGCCGCTGCTCCAGAGCACCTTCACAGAGCTTCCCCCGTGCTTACCGCCACATGCGGCTCTCTGGCCCCTGGAGGGTGGCTCTTCCACAAAACACCATGGCCCCGGGCAAGTCTATGTTGAAGAAGTGGCATTAGGAGAAGTTTACGTTTAAAACATTTGGCTCTCCGAAGAAATGTTCATCGTGCTCCGTGGACGGACGGATGAGTTTGCCGACCACGGGCCTAAGGCACTTGAATCTGCTGGAAATACTACGTCCTCCCTGGAATCAAGGGATGGAGTCCCGTGAGCCTGGCATGCCTGGGAAGGCCCTCCCTTTTCCAGCGTGTTTGGGGGTTCTGTTCCCCTCACCCCAACCCCCCAAATATAAGGTTTTCTGAAAGGCTGATTCTAGGACTCTGGGGGCAGGAATGTAGCAGAGGATGGGACAGGAAGCACAGAGCCAACCTTCCTTTATCCTTTAATGGGAAACGGGGTGAATTAAGAAATAAGCAGGCAAGAGGGCGGGGAGAGGGCTGCAGGGGGGTGTGTGTGTGCACACAGGAAGTCTGCCCCCTTCCCCTACCCTCCCCCCCATCGTTCATAACTCCCCCCAGGCAGGCCTCCGCCCTTCCCCTCCTTGAACCCACACCAGTCTCCACCTTCCACCCCAGGGCGGCAGGGGCAGTAAATCTGGCGCTAATGGCGTGCACGTTCAGCTCCGAGGAGATAACTGGCCCCCGCTCCAGGGCGAGGGGACTCGTCCGGGCGCCCCGCAAACAGGCGGTAACGTATGTGTATTGTTCCAAGCGGCCCCGCCGCCACGCGCGCCGTCCGCGGGGATTGATAAAACACGGGAAAACAGCAGACGCGCCCGTGTAAATTTGTCTCGTTTGTCTCCCAAGCTAAAGGTTATTCCCTCGTTCTGAATCTGTAATAAAAACATGCTGGCCCAAGCTTGGCGGAGAAATGTTTGAATATTTAAATCGCGTCTAATGACAGGCAATTACGGGGTGAAAACCGGACCTTGTGGGGGGGGGGGGGAGTGCAGTGCTGGGCTGTGCTGTGCGGATCACCGAGCGTCTTCGCCGACCACTCATTTATCTTTAATGGGTCGCGGGCGCCTCCCGCCAGAGGGGCCTCGGGGACCGTTCCGCACCTGGGTTTGCCAAGGCCAGTGGGGTTTCTGTCCCTTTTCCTTTTTCAGTTTTGTTTTCTTCCTTCCTTTCTTTTTAATTGATTTTTTTTTTTTTTTTTTTTTTTTTTTTTTTTTTTTTTAGAGAGGAAGGGAGAAGGATAGAGTGTTAGAAACCTTGATGAGAGAGAAAACATCGATCAGCTGCCTCCTGCCATCAAGGTACATGCCCTTGACCCCAGAATCGAACCTGGAACCTTTCAGTCCATTGAGCCACACTGGCTAGGGCCAGTTTTGTTTTCTTAGATTGCATAGCACCTGTCCTCCAGCCAGGGACACCGACAGAGGGCACGGCCCCTGGAGGGCTACCCTGGTCAGTGGAGGGGGGAAGAGCCTGGTGAGGAGGGGCCTGCGGGCACCCCATCCCACCCCCAGGAGGGCAGGGGCTGGCAGCGAGCCCCAGCTGTGCCCACGGCAGCACATCTCCCGGCCGGAGCCCGGGAGCCCGCCTGCCCAGGTTAACCAACCGCGGCGTGCGGGCGGCTGCAGCCAGCCTGTCACCCAGCACAAAAGTCATCAGCGAGCGACTGTTCTTTTCTGCACCACAATTAAGACGAATCAATACGCCGTGCCACAAATGGTATTTTACTCTCAATAAGAACTCGGGCTGAGTTTATTCAGAATATTTTAGCGCTTCCCCGGGGGATTGGGGGCCTACGCAGATGGCAAATAAAGTACTCAGCCTAAGGCTACAGCACATTATGGTAATTCTAATGTCAGATGTACTTTAATATACAGCTCTATTTAATCACCCCATTATTTCACATTTCCATATGAAAAAACCTGCGGCTCTCGCCGCGCGGAGCCTCCGCCGCGGTGCCAGCTCCCGCCTGCCGCCCGCGGCCGGGCAATGGTCACCCTCGCCGGGCGCCGCGCACGGTGCCCGGGCTTCCGGCCTGCGCGGCCAGGCTGCCCGTCCGGTCGGCGTTAGACACGGGAGCATCCGGAGCTGTGCCGACAGCCAAGGGAGGTGACAGGAAACAGAAACCCAGCACCCCGCCCCCGCCCAGGTTCACACAAACATGCATGGGGGGAAGGGGGGATGCGTGTGCACACATGTGCTAGCACATGCATGCACACACACCAGGTGGTGGGGAGAGAATCACGCCCGTGCTCACACCATGATCCCCCCTGCAGAACCTGTGAGCCCAGCAGGATGGCTGGGTGGCCCAGGGGCTCCTGCCTATGGCCCACAGGGGCTGCGCCAGCTGGCTCTCATGGCACTGCCCACTCCACCACCCCACCCCCTCCCGCCCAGAAGGCAGATGAACGCAGCAGCGAAGCCCAGGGGCGAGAGGCTGTGCCGGTGACAAAAGAGGAGGGGACGGCGCCAGGAGGACGGGGGCTGGGGGCTAGGGGCTACAGCCCAAACTGGCTGCAGGATCTGTGCTGGGGAGGCGCAGGCCTGGGGGCGGGGAGCCCCGTGAGTTCCAAGTGGCCGCAGCACCCCAGGCGGGCCAGGCTGGCCAGCGGGCGGAGAGAGGCTGGGGAAGCGTGGGTTCTGGCGGAGCCCAGGAGATCACTCTCACGCTGCCAGGCACATCCTTGGTCAGGCAGCGCTCCCAGGAAGCCCGCACAGAACCCGCTGACCACCCAGTTCTGGATTTCTCCGAAGACGGGTTTGCTGGGGGTGAAACGGCACCTGGCACCTGACCCTTTGGGCGTGCCAGTCATGAGTCCACGCGTGAAGCCACAGAACAGGATTCTAGCGAATGGTGACAGCGTGCGTCACCAAAGCGAGGCGAGGTCCCATTCCTCACACGGCGAAAATCCCCCAAGGGAAGAGAAGAGAACGAGGGGGAGGAAAGGAGAGAAGAAGAAAGGAGTGTAGAGCATCTTTACAGAAGGGAAGAAGAGAGGGAGGGAGAGAGGGAAAAAGGAAGGGAGGAAAGGAGAGAGGAAAGGGAGGGCAATGAAACCCTAACATATGTTGCCCAGAATACTGGCAAATTCCTCAAAAGTGTCCATTCACCAATATCCTCAGTTACCTAATCCTGGGAGATTTGCCTTATAAGCTCAGCACAGGAAATGTCTTCAAGAAAAACTTCTTGATTATTAAGAAGGGGTGAACTCTGGCCACAACCTGCCTGGCCATTCTGAGTCAGACAGGCCCCGCCCCCGCCACCCCGCCACCCCCAATCAGCCACACCTGGTCGACCCTCACAGCAGGATGGTCCTGGCCTTCTTTCTAAAATACACTGTGGGGGCAACATGCAACACTGGGGATTCATCTTCAATTCCCAGGCCCTTTGGTCCGCCCTGTTATGACTGGTCGTTTGTCAACCTAAAACTGGGAGGAATAAAAGGCTGGACCAGCAGATCTCCACTCAGGCCTGCGCTGCCCTCCGGGGACTCGGGACCAGGTGCTAAGACAGCGCTGATGCCACCTGGGAGGGGGCACTGCTGGCACCCAGTGGGTAGAGGCAGGGGTGCCGTGAGACAGCATGTGACCAAGAACCACCCACCCCCAAAGCCGAGTGCTGGGGCTGCGCCGTGCTGGGCCCCTCTGTGTGCCCTTGAACTTGACCCTGCAGAACAGACTGCAATGTTCCAAACTGGGGGTAAGGCAAAGAGCGAGAAGGGGTGGGGATGGAGGGCAGAGAAACTGAGACGGGGAAGCAGAAGAGGGAGGAGGAGGAAGGGGGGGCTGACATCATTTACTTTTGGCAAATAAGCAGACTGTGGAATCCCAATCTATCTCATCACCGTGGCAATCATCTGGATTCCAGAGCTGCCCGGAGCCTGGAGCCGGGCCTCCTGGGGAGCTGAGCCCTACGCGGGGTGAGCCAGCCTGCGCAGGCTCAGGAGCAGGAGCTGTGGCCGCGCTCCCTCACAGCCCCCCCACCCCCAAAACACCTCCCTGCAGACTGGGCTGGGCCCCCCAGGCAGGGAGGGCAGGGACTGCTGCCCTAGATTCAGCTGCTCAGATGTGAGTCTTTGCAACAGCGGCTGCAGGAGACGCAAACCCAAATATCCTTCCTGAAGCGAGAGAGATAAAAACACCGTTTCTGCTGCGTCCGCGGCTCTCAGGCTGCAGCCACACTTACTCAGGGGGGGGGGGGGGGGGGGGGGGGGCACGCAGGGAGAATGACCACGCAAGCCTCAGTCCATTTTCTTTTTTTTTTTAACACGATCCGCGGAGATGACATAAAAAGGACGGCTGAGGGCCGCTCAGAATCCCAAGGCCTCCTCCGCGAACGTGCCTCCTCCGGGATATTTTTAGAACAATCGCCGGAGAAACACTCGGGATCAGAAAGCCCGAGTTCCCCCCGATGTGCAGAGCGAGCCGGCGGGCCGGCCGGTGCGTGTGTGTGGCTTGGCGGCCCGGCGCTGGCTTGGCCGCGGGCCTGGGGGCGCGCACCGCGGGCCTGGCGCTGGGCGCACAGCAGCGTCCTCATCACAGCCGGGGAGCTGCCGGCTCCTGGCGGGCAGCCTGTGAACGGGGAACAGAGCGGGCTTTCGGGGGGCCCTTCGTAAGCCGGGGCTGCTGCTTTCGGTCCAGCTGTGAAAAGGCGGAAAATAAAGCAATGCCCGCACGCTCTGCGGACAGCAGTGGGCTCTCACCTCGCCCGCCCGCCTGCCTGCCTGCCTGCTGACCCCCAGCACACTCAGAGGCCCACCCCAGGGCCCCGGGGCCCCACACACCCTCCTTCTTCCAGAACCTGCCGAAATTTGGATGGGAAGGGACAGGGGACTGCAGAGCCACAAGGGGGCCAGGTCCCAGGACAGACAGAGCGGATTTTCCTGCTCCCAGCCTTGGCTGACCAGCAATGGGTGAGCTCAGCTCTGAGTTAATGGGGTGAACACATCCTGAGAGGCCAAAGCAGGTATCCCGTCAGCACTCAACAGAGGCAGCTAGTGATTGCTGAGAATGTGACTGAGAGAGTGAGTGAATGAGTGAGTGAATGAATGAATGAGTGACGGCTAGGAGGGAGGAGGCAGAGAGGGACCACTCAGGAGCCCTCTCCTTCACGGATCAGTAGCTGAGGTCCCACCCTCGCCATGAGGGCAGCTGTCACTCAAAGAGGGGACTTCCAGGTCAGGCCCCGCCCCTCCCCGGTGGCCAGCACCGCCATCACTCCGGCCTCTCCTCTCGGAGCACAGGCTCGTCCCCGCTGTCTCTGCCTCGCACGCTCCCCTTTCTTCCTCCCTGTGTTGTTTACAAAGGTTTCATTATGTTTTCAACTAAGCAGAAAGGCCCCGCTAATACACAATTAACATGTGATTATAAAAAAAAAAAAATTAAAATAGCTTCCAGAAGAAGGAAATGTAATTAAGTAGAGAATGCTTTTCAATAAGTGCTTGCTTTAACCCATTGTCAGAACACAGGCTCCACGCGTCCACAATGCCTGAACAGATGCCAGGGGCAGAATGTTAAAAGCAAGTAAAAAAAAAAAAATTTTTTTTTTTTTTTTTTTAAGGAACGTTATTTTCTGGGGGAAGAATAAGCATCCGCTTGGCACCGCCATGTGCATGCGGGAGGGCTCAGGTTCCGGCTGCAGAGGGGCGACCTGCCCCCGGCCCCCTCCCCACCCTCTTCCGCAAGAATGATTCCCTTGGAGACATACAGTAAGCGGCTAAGCCCCCGTCGAATGCAGCCCGTGTGGCTGAGTGCGGGAACAATAGGCAAACACCCACACTGACAAACCCCGCGGCTCCGGGACACTCCGTCCAGACTGGCACGGGGGCTTGCTCTCGCCACTGTTCAATCGGGTCTGGCAGTTCTGCTGCCCATCCTGCTGGCCAAAAATTTCAGAGGGGATCTGTCCTGCAAAGCCCCAAATCTAAAATGAGGTTTTGTGTTATTGTTGGGTTTTTGTTTTGTTTTTTCGTGTGTTTTTTTAATTGATTTTTTACAGAGAGGAAGAGAGAGGGATAGAGAGCTAGAAACATCGATGAGAGAGATACATTGACCAGCTGCCTCCTGCACACCCCCCACTGGGGATGTGCCCGCAACCAAGGTACATGCCCTTGACTGGAATCAAACCTGGGGCCCTTCAGTCCACAGGCCGACGCTCTATCCACTGAGCCAAACCAGTTTCGGCAAAAATGAGTTTTAAACTCCTGCTCAAGAAGCTTGCTGACTAACCAAGGCATTTCCTCACTTCCCCATGGCGGCAGCCATCCCAGTCCACCCGGTGAGCCGGTGAGAGCCAGGTGTTTACTTGGCCACAAGGCTTGTCCGTGAGAGGAGGCCACTACGGTGGGCCTGGTGGTTTGGGCCAATCACCATGTCCCCGTAAACTGTAAATCCCACGAGTTCCCACGAAGGCGGGACATGTGCGAGGGACATGGAGGTGCCTGTGCACAGAGCATTCGGGCTTCCCCTGCGTTCTCCCAAACGGAAGGAGATGTGAAATCGGGAAAGTGTGGGGCCACCTGTCCGACCTTCCAGCCTGAGCACAAAGCTGGCCAGCACGGCTCAGTGAGTCAGCATCGACCTCGGACCAGGAGGTCATGGTTCCACTCCCGGTCAGGTCACAGCCTGGGGTGCAGGCCTCATCCCCAGAAGGAGGCAGCTGATCAGTGATTCTCTCTTGATGTTTCTATCTCTCTCTCCCTCTCTCTTCCTCTCTAAAATCAATAATATATACTTCAAATGTTCCAGGCCCCAGGCTGTCCCCAGCAGCAGGGGTGACAGTGAATGGCCGAAACTGCATCAAGCTGCCCAGGCTCTGGAAACTCGCCCAGGGCGGTGGGACCGGCCAGCCCGGGAGCTGGGCTTCCAGACAGTCACTCCAGCCCAGAGGCCAGGGAGCAGGCCGTGTCCAGCATTCTGTCCTCCGGGCCACTCAGGACACTGTCCGGCGCGGCCCTGTGAGCCTGAGCCAGGGACCAGACACCCTGAGGGTTCCCTCTCCCAGCGGTTCTCAGCTGAGGGCCCGGGTCCAGGTGCTCAGCCTCTCTGAATCTGTCTTTCCGTGGGACCTTCCCCATCTGCACCATGACGCCGAGAGGAAGGCCACTGCGCTGTCTTTCCCGGAGAAGAGTGAGATTCAAAGGTTTGTGTGGCGGCCGGAGCGTCTGTTGAGTAAAGGAGCCCAGACCCAGGCCTGGGAGATTGGGCTCAAGAGCCTGTCGTCCTCACCAGGAGCCGACTGCCTCCATGTGAGCGACGCCGGGGCCGCCAGACCCGCACGGCCCACCCGTCCACAAGGCCACGTCCCACCCCGGGGCACCCCCACAGCTCACAGACCCCCTGAGGCTCGCCTGTGCCCGAGACCACCCGCACCATGACACAAAGGGCTGGCAACCAGCACGGTCCGCCCGGCCCTCCCGCAGAGCCAGCTGGGGACACTGAGGCTGCAGCACGAGAAAAGGACTTCCCAAGGTCACACACAGGGCGAGTGAGCCCAGCCCTGGTTCCCGACCTGCCTCCTTCTGAGTGCCCTGGCCAAACACCCCTCAGGACCCACACAGCTGGTCTGCGCGGGCCCAGGCCTCCTCCTGGAAGGAGTGGGAGAGAAGCCACCAGCAGTTCCCCTGACATTCCCCTTGTGTCCCTCAGGGGGCGCCCCGGGAACCCCGTCTCACAGATGAGGCCAGAACACAGAAGGCAAATGACACACCCATAAGCCTACACTCCCGACCCAGCATCCTCTCCACGCTCCCTCCCACCTCATAACGCCCCCCACGCCGAAACCCACAGCACCCCAAAGAAACGGCCTGCCCTCGCTGAGGGGTCTCCGTGTGTCTTCCCCAACCCTCACTAGGCTCGTCACCTCGATTCCAAAGGGGGGAGGACCCACGGCTCAGAGAGGTAAAGCGGCGTGCCTGAGGCCACACAGCGCAGACCCACCCAAGGTCTGCAGGTCAGATGGTGCTCAAGACAAAGAAGTTTCCGTGTGATGGCGCCCTCCCACCCACCCCCACCCCCCCGCAGGAGATCCCGTCCATCCCCATAGCTTTTCACCGTGTGCACCCTCCAGCACATAGTAGGTGCTTTGCCCACACCTGCTGGGCTGCACCGAAGCGCCTCTCCCGCCTGCCTCCGAGAGGAGCCCTTAGAATCCTGCCGTGGGCGCCCGCCCCGCGCGTCTGCCCGGCGCAGCGAGCACTGACAGCCCTTCCTAGATAAATATCTGGAGAGAAGTCGGGAAACAATTAAAACTAGAAGCTAATAAATGATGGAGAAGCCCGTGAGCCAAGCCCTGGCCCGCGTCCCAGTCTTCATTCATGCGTCAAAAAAACCCCAGCGGTCCAAGGCTTGGAGAGGGCAGCTGGGCAGTGGGGCTGTCCGGCTTAATATAAATGGGAATTAGATATGATCAAATGTACTCACTGCGTTCCCAACAGCAGACACTATCTCCAGCTCCCCCCGCCCGCCCGGCCTCCCAGCCAAGCCCCCTTCCCGGGAGCTGTTGACAGATGATCTTGTAACCAGGCAACCAGGCAGAGGAAAGGGCCCGGTTCCCGCACAGGAGCCGGCACGGCTGCGTTCTGCCCGTGGTGGCGGCTCCCGGGTCGCCGCGGTCGGACGCCCTCCTCTAGATCTCAAAAATCAGGGGGTGGGGCACACCCTGGCTGCTCACCCAACATGAAGGCTCACGTGCCCCCGCATCTCCCTCCCCTGCCCCGGCCACGCCGGCCAGGCCAGCTCGGCGGGGGCGCAGCGCCCTGTCCTCATGGCCACGCGGCCTGCAGCGAAGGCCCAGGCCACAGCCTTCCCCGAGAGGCCCTCCCTGCGCAGGAGCCCGGCCCCCGGGGCCCACGGCGCCTGCAGCTGTTTGGGCAAATGCTCCCACGAGGCCCGGGCCCGGCGTCTCCGAGGTTCCGAGGGCTCAGCTGCATTTTGGCGGAACCGTGTCTAGGCAAAGAGAGCGCTTTGGGTCTGTGGGAGGGGGACACAGAGACGGGATCTCGGGGTTCTCTGCCGAGGAAGCGGACGCTCTCGGAGCCCCGAGCGTGTGCAGCCAGCCGCTCTAAAAAAAAAACCAACCCACTTCCGAGGTCCTGGCAGACGCCGTGAAAGCTGGGCAGCGGCCACAAGCCAGGCGTCTTCACGCCCAAGGGGACACTGCGGCCTCCGGGGTGAGGCGGCTGTTGTCATCATCCGACAACCTGGGTAAGAGCCAAGCTCGGGGCTAGAGGCGGCAGAAGGATCATTTTCCAAGAGCCTACTATGCGCTGCGAGGAACGGGGCCAAAGGTTCACAGACGTGACCTGTGAGCTCTGTTTGCACATCTGGATGCACACCGAGGCCCCTGCTCCTGAACCAGGGGTCCAGTGGATGTCTCTCTGCCTGAGCATCCACCAAGGAACCAGGAGGTCACGGTTTGATTCCCGGTCAGGGCGCAGGCCCGGGTGGTGGGCTCCAACCCCAGAGGGGGGCGTGCAGAAAGCAGCCGATCAATGATTCTCTCATCATTGATGTTTCTCTCTCCTCCTCCTTCCCTCTCTGAAATCAATAAAAAATATATTTTTAAAAAATATAAAGATGTCTCTCTGACCACTTAGCCTGCGCTGGCCATGTCCTTGTTTGAGGGCACGGGGTAGGGGTACACTTGGTGGCAGCGCGTCGGACACAGAGAGCGGACGCGTGAGAAGAGGGCCGTGGCGGAAGGCGTGTCTGCCGTGGGCCTGGCGTGTCCCGGCTCCATCCCCAGGGCCTCCACGCCGCCTGCCCCCTCCTGCCCGCCAGCCGAAGTCGGTATGCAAAGCAGGTGCAGACCCCGAATTCAGGGCAGAGCTGTCATTTTATTCCTTTCTCTCTCCAATAACCAGGGTGCACTTCATAATGAGGATGAGTGAAGTTGGGAAATTAAAAACTGGAAAGAGAATGGTTTTGTTCCAGGAGGCAGGCCTCCAGGGCATTCCTGTGGATATCGGAGGGCGAGGGAGGGGGCCCCTCAGGGAGGGAAATGAAGACCCTGGTGGGGTGGCGGGGGGTGGGGGGGAGATATCGTCTGAGGATCTAATAAAGTTCTTCTGACCACACACACACACACACACACACACTCCCCACTCGCTCTTTCTAGCTGCATGAATAGAAAATTCCTCCTGCGTCTCTCTCTGAATAGAAACGGCCACCGCTAGAGACGGGGTGGGTGGCTGGCGTGGGGAAGGGGCAGAAACTGGGGCCCTCCATGCAACCGGTGCCCGCCTCTGGACCACGCACCCCCAGCCCCAGAGGAGGGCGGTCTGGGCCGCATCCGGGCCCTGCTGGTCTCCAACGGGGATCAACAGGCCGAGAATGGACATGAAGCCAGCGAAAAGGAGCGGCCGCGGCCGCGGCCATGCCCGGGAGGCGGGCTTTCCGTGCCGGGAGCCGTCCGTCACGGCCGGGCCGGCGAGGGCCTGGCAGCCCGCCTCCCCCATGCGTCGCAGGGCCGATGGCTTTCTGGGAAACAGCGAGGAGAGGCTCATCTGACCACAAGCCCGGCAGAGCCCGAGGGAGGGTGCCTGGGAGGGACGCCTCTCTCCAACCGGCAAACGTCATAACGCCCGAAATCAATAGCACTGCGGCTGCCGCCTTTTAAAGGAATCTTTTCTTCACTTCACAGATGAGAGACCAGGGTACGCAGAACGGAGGGACCATACAAGTAACCGGCGTCACACACACACACACACACACACACATCTAACGACTGAGCTCAGGCTGTCTACAGTTTGGGTTTTGGGTCTCTCTCTCTCTCTCATTTTTTTGTTTGTTTGTTTGTTGTTTTTGTTTTTTAATTGATTTCGGAGAGGAAGGGAGAGGGAGAGAGAGAGAGCAACATCAGTGATGAGAGAGAATCATTGATCGGCTGCCTCCCACACGTCCATCCCCACAGCTTTTCACCGTGTGCACCCTCCAGCACATAGTAGGTGCTTTGCTGGGGATCAAGCCCCCAACCCGCCCCCCCCCCCCAACCTGGAATTGAACCGTGACCTCCTGGTTCATAGGTCGACACTCAAGCCCTGAGCCACGCCGGCGGGGCTGGGCTTTTCTCTCTTGGTGTTAAGGGGGAACACTTCCCCGCATCCCTGGAGACGCCTCGAGGTCTTTATTTTAACCGGTCGGGGCCGGTCCACCCCACGGCGGGAACTTTATTAGATCCTCAGATGATATCTTCCCCCCCCCGCCCCCCCCCCGTCTCCTCCTGTGGAATCTACAAACAGCCCACGTAGCAGGCTCACCGTGGCAGGGCCACTGCAGGGCACGCAGGCGTCTGTCTGCCGATCCCTCGCTCGTCTGCAGGGCGGGGCCCCGGTGGCAGAGTCCCTGGGCCAAGGGCAGGAAGGACCTGGTTGCGTGTTCCCTGCTGTGCCCCCGCCCCAAACCCTGCACAGCTCACAGCTCACCCTAACGGGTGAGAGTACCTCGCCGACACCACCCGTGGTCAGCACACATCAAGAAAGCCTTCCGGCCCTAACCGGTGTGGCCCAATGGGTAGAGTATCAGCCTGAGGATTGAAGGGTCCCAGTTCGATTCCTGCCCAGGGCACGGACCTTGGTTGCAGGCACATCCCCAGTGGGGGGGGGCGTGCAGGAGGCAGCTGATGGATGTTTCTCTCTCGTCGATGTTTCTACCTCTCTGTCCCTCTCCCTTCCTCTCTGCAAAAAAAAAAAAAAAATCAATACGATATATTTTTTTTAAAAAGAAAGAAAGAAAGCCTTCCGTCTAATGGGTGATTTGGGGGTAACCTCCCCTGCTGGACTGCCCACCTGGCCACACCCGCTGCGTCCGCACAGCTGTCTCTGGCAGGGTCCCCCCCTCCCTGCCCCAGCACACCCAGCGCGGGTGCCACGCCCGCCCACGCCCCTCTCTCAGCTCCCCGGACACCAGCTCCCTCCCCAGGGCGGCGGACGCGGTGCACGGGCCACTGTCCACAAACGATCCTTTCTGAAAAAACAAACAGGAGCGCGTCGCCAATGCCGCTTTTGCGCGCTCCTCGCCCGCTTCCTGAAAACGCGAGATAATGAATAAAAATGTTCATTGCGGATTTATGCACGTTCCCCCCACCGGTTCCCGTCCTGGTAATTACCGTGACCAGCCTAATAAAAACCGCTACAAACCGGAGGTCAACTGGCACTTAGAAGTGTTCATTTTCATTTCAATGTATTCATCTCTGGCTCCTAATGGCCTCATTTTCTCCCATGCTCCTTAATAAATACCGCCGAATTACAGGTTAAATAGCTAAATTAAATTATTGCAATTACAGCGTGCAGAGCCCTGGATCTGGGTTTACCTTTCCCAGTTCAATTAGAGGCGAAGTTCCTGCGGCCGCGGAGCGCTGATTGCTGTCAATACTCTCAATTGCCAGGAACCTGCGCGGCGCCCAGATATTGGATGAGAGGGTCCCCTCCCCGCACTCCCCCCCCAGCCCCGACCCCCCCACCCTGGGTGGTTTCTGAGGGGCTGATTGGAGCGCTCTCGACGGAAACAAAATCACACCATCCGAGTGGCTTTTGGAGAGCGCCACGAGGCATAATTGGTTCTTCTTCTACTGAAAAGGGAGAGAAGACATCTGAGGGTTCTGGCTACAGGCTCCGTGTGGGCACGCACACGTGTGTGTGTGTGTGTGTGTGTGTGTGTGTGTGTGTACGCACAAAAGACAAGCCCCCTCCTCTGGGGGGGAAGCACATTTCCATAAACGCAGGCCCGCCCCCCCCCCACGCCCCGGCCCGGCCCACAGAGAGGTGCCGGCCCACGTCGGAGCAGCCCCTAATTATTAAATCCACCCGGAGGCTCGTGGCCGCCGCCCGCCACGGGGTTAATTACCGGCCCCCTCCGAAGACGGAGCGTCCTCATAGCGCCGAGCGCCCGGGAAGGAGCCCCTCGCCGCCCTCCTTCCCCGAACCCCGAGACCGGAGCGGCGATTTCTTGTGGAAGAGCTCCCCCTGACTTCGCAGCCCTCCGCTCCCGGCTCCGGAGCCCGACGCTCGCCAGCCTGCTCTCCTCCTCTCTGGCCCCTAATGGCCTCATTTTCTCCCGTGCTCCTCAATGAATACCCACCCGCGGCACAGCGGGGCCGTGGCCAGACCCCACAGGGCCCGCCCCAGTGCTCCGCAGTGTGGGCGCCACAGGGGCCCACGTCCCAGGCCCCCAGGCCAGGCCCGGGGAGGGGAGGAGGCCTGGCTAGCACCCCAGGGGGAGCTTTGTCACCTCGGCTCAGCTCGGGGAGAGCACGGCCGAGCAGGTGCCCAGCCCCGAAGGCCCGAGGCATGGTGAGAGCCAGAAGCACAGAGGTGACTGAGATCCGGGAACACCCCAGGCCAAGGCGGTCCCCAACCTCGACATGCTCTGGGGGTGTAGGGGGGCTTGGTGCTTTGTCCGTTCCCCCAAGAGAAACAGGATTCCACGTCCGGGCCCAGGGAAGCCAACCCCCTCCGGCCGGCGCTCTGGACTCGGCAGCAGATGCCTGCTCCAGGGCCTGGGCCACGCTCACGGGGGCCACGTGCCCCTGGCACAGGGCAGGCGGCTGGCACAGCCTCTCCTGGGCAAACCCAGAAGGGAATCAGGAGCAGGGAGCCCAGGCTGGGAGCTCCTGGAGGGCTGGGCCTGCATGGCAGTCACACCGGGGCCCTCCCGCAGGCCTGGCACCAAGTGGCCCTCGGTCCGTATTTGCTGATTCAGCGTGAGTGTGAAGCGGCTCCCGGAGGCAGGGCCAGGGGCCTCACAGTCCCGGGCCTGCTCCTCCCCGACCCGCCTTCGCTGTCCTGGGGAGGGGCACGGCCAGCCCAGCGTGCTGGGGGCATCGAGGCGGGTGCAGAGTGGACACACTCCCCCCCGACCGTCCAGGCCCCCCGGCATTCTCCGAGGGGCGGGCTCTCCCCCACAAAGCACCCGGTCTCCCTGGAGGAGTGGCCAGCGGCCTGTGCAAACTTTTCCACGGAGGAAACAGCCGCCCGAGCCAGGGATTCCTCCCCCTGGCCGCTAAACCGAGATACGCCGTCAGGAACGCCCGGAAAACCAGCTCCCCACCCGCTGCCGCCAACACGGCCCGCCTGTGGGAGAGCCGTCCCTCCCAGTTAACACCTCGAGTGCCGGAGGAGGTATTCGGAGGTGGGGGCTGGGGACACCAACGGGGACCCGGCCGCCCTCCCTATCCTAGGCGTCCTCAGCTCCAGACCCCGAGCTAAGCCTCGCGACACCCTGAGGAGACGGCACGGCCAGCACCGGCCCGCGGGGTGCTGCCTCCCGTTGGTGGGGGACACCCGGACCTTCAGAGAGGGAAGCGGTTTTTCCAAGGTCACCCAGCTGGGAGCCCTCCGTCGCCCATGGCAGGGCTGCCCCTGAGGGACAGCAGGCACCCCCTGGCCTGGCACCTGTGCTCACCTTGATCTGCTGCCAGGGGCATGCCCTACCCTCTCTGCACCAGCTCCTGGGCACCCCTATATTACTGCCCCCCTACCCTCCATACGCCAGGGGATGTACTTGCCTCCTTCACACCCGGGCTCAGAGCCCCTTCCAGACCTCCCGGATGCATCTCACTGTCACCCGGTGGCCTCCAGGGACTGACCGGTGTCTGTAGCCGGGGCCTGCACAGGGCTGAGCTCCCAGGGGGTGGGTGCTCCAGCACCAACAGGACGGCATTGAGGGTGCCCATCGGACACGCTACCCTTCTCTGCAGCCCCCACAGTCGCCCGCCATTTCTTACAAGAGCTCTGTGCAGGGCCGTCCGCAGGCCAGGTCACCATGGGGACAGCGAGGCAGCCCCGTGGAACGAGCCCGGGGTCTCACTCCGCTCCGCCCCTGCTGAGAGACCCCCAACAAGACCCTTCCCCCCTCTGGGCCTGGGTCTCTGGTCGGGGAGGGAGTCCTGTTTCAAGGAGCCTCATTTATTCACCTGTTCATTCATTCATTCACTCATTCATTTGCTCGCTCAGCCTTGCTCATGGATGCATCGACTGCCTGAGGCTCCTGGGCCAGGCTCCGTGCTGGGCGGGGGCTGCAGCCATGACAGGCACCTACACACACACACACACACACACACACACACGGAAGCATCACTGCTGCCTGCACCGCAGGAGGCAGCCTCCTTCTCTGCCTCTCGGGGGCCTCACAGGTCCCCGTGCCCACCCCACCAGCCCCTCCCACCCCCGCCTCCAGCCAACGGGCATCGAAGGCAGGTCCTGGCGCCATGCAGAGGCGTCCACCCTGCAGCCTGGCAGCCACTGCCCCCGCCCCGGACTCCCAGCTCTGCCCTCTGGGACCCTGCTCCTTCAGACCTGGCCTGGCCTCGGAATGTAAAGGTCATCTGGGACAAGACGACGGAGGCAGGGGAGGCGCAGCTGGAGGGGGGCGGTCCCGGACTGTGTGGCGGTTGCAGACGGCGCACACGGTGGACCCAGGTGAACTTGGGGACCGGCCCCCTCCCAGGAGTCTGGAATCAAGGGGCCTCTGTCCTTGGCCTCAGCTCTGAGGCCTCCTGTCTGCACTGACCGAAGGCATTTCACCGGACGGAAGCAGCATGGGGAGGCAGGGGAGGGCAGGGTGCTCTGGGGTAGGGGGGCAGGTGCAGACTCAGAACCTTTGCTGCCCAGCCTGGGCATTGCACCCTAACTCAGCAGGTGAATACGCAGCAGCCGTCCCCCCAGGTGCTGCTGCACAGACGTCCTGCGAATGCCCGACAGTGACCCTGCCGCTGCTCAACCCACAGTCACTCCGTGCCGGGGCCAGCGCTGAGCGGCTGGGAGCCAGGCACCAGGAGGTGCCTGACAGGAGCCTAGAACCTTCTCGCTCACTTCCTTCCCTGCAGCGGGCAGAGTGCAGCCAGAGTCCACGCGGTGGGAGACACGTTTGGGACAAAACCAGGCACCGGCATCTTAGCTCCACCCTCGGGTCCCTGAAGGTTATCGTGAAGGGCAGCCCTTGTCCAACAAAGTCAAAAACCTAAAGAGACTCATTGACTTCTCTAGGCCAGGGGTAGGCAAACTCATCAGTCCACAGAGCCAAACATCAACAGGACAACGATTGACATTTCTTTTGAGAACCACATTTTTTTAACTTAAACTTCTTCTAACGCCACGTCTTCCAAATAGACTCGCCCAGGCCGTGGTATTTTGTGGAAGAGCCGCACTCAAGGGGCCAAAGAGCCGCATGTGGCTCGCGAGCCACAGTTTGCCGACCGCAGCTCTAGAGTAAGGCCACGTGGGGGAAGGAAAACCATCGCTTGGCTTGGGCCTCAGTGTAAGCCACTCGGTGTGACCACCCCGTGCCTGCGACTCCCCTTCAGGGGGCACCTGGGACAGGACAGGCGAGCCGGGTCCCAAGTCCCAGGTGCCCGGTGGGCGGGTGTCCAGGGAAGGCACCTCCAGAGAAATGGCCTTTCAGGGAGGATGGTGTGATGGTTGCTCGGGGAACGTGCACCTTCAGAGCCGTGGGAGGGGTAAAACCCAACAGGACCTCATAGGAGTGGTAGGACCCCCGGGGGGCAGTCACGGAAATTCTGGGGTTTGGTAGAGAAGGCGCTTTTGTCCTTGGTCACTTCTTCAGGGCCACACCCTGAAAACGAACATCCAGGGACACACACACACACACACCCCCGAACCCCCGAACTGAGACGCCAGGGCCGGCTGGGCGCGCCCGCGGAGAAGTGGTCCACTCTGGCGCCCTCACTCGTGACCTCCCAGAGCCTGCGCACCCCATTCTGACAGCAGTTAGTCACCGCGGCCACGCTGCACGGAGCTGGCTAGAGACGCTCAAGCGTACATCTCTGCGTCACACCCTCCGCCGTCTTTGTGGAATGAGGTCGGGACCAAGTAAAGAGAAATATTAAAACTGAGAGGTAAGCAGCAACATTCGTGCAAGTTCTTTTCCCATGGTTTGCCTGCAACCGTTAAGAGAAAAAGCCAGCACACGTGTCCCTTCCCAACGGCATAACCCATGAGCCACAGAGCCAGCCACGACCTCGCTTCGGACACCGTTCCTTTGCAGAAACAAGCTGCTGAGAGACGGTCAGCCCCCAGGCGACGGCCCTGCGCCAGGAGGTCTGGCAGGAAGGGAGCGCTCAGGGCCAGCCCTGTCTCTCCCCCTCAAGGCTGAGGAGCTGGGGAGGGAACACACAACCATCGCCCCCTGGGCCAGACTCTGCCTCTCCAGGGACAAATAAGAGGACCATTAAGAGGACCATCCACTTCCACCAGCGTCAATATGCGATGTCTGTGTTTCTGTGGGCTCATAGTGTGACGGTGCGTCAGTGTGCTACTCACAATTCTTATCTCAGAAACCCACAGACTGTGGGCCTCGGACAGGCCGCCTGCTTTTTTGTAAATAAAGTTTTGTTGAAACAACAGCCACACCCATTTGGTATGCACTGTCCACGGGCGCTCTTGCCTGGCAACGGCAGAGTTGAGTGGTTCCAACAGGAATCATTTCCCCCACGGGGCCTAAAATATTTATGGTCTGGACCTTCATCTTCAGTAAAGGCCCTCTCTTATCTGAAAATCCATGAGAGGAAGTCTCCCAGGCGTGAGGTTGATGCAAAAAAAAAAAAAAAAAAAAAAAAAAAAAAAAAAACCTCTCTGTTCTGCTCTTTATGTTATAAGTGAATCAGAATCCACCATATTTCCCTTTTCGCCAAGGCTACCAGGAAGCTCCAGTGTAAGTTGTGTGCTTCACTGCTGTATAGGTGACTGGAACAACCCTTCCCATCCCTTCATTGTATGACTCCCATTCTCTCACCCTCCTTTCAATGCTTCTCTTCCAGGTTTACTTAAAGTAAGAGACTTCAGACTCTGTTACGCAAGCAGTAACGGTCTAAAGAATAAAGAAAAAGAGCCCTAACTAGTTTGGCTCAGTGGATAGAACATCACCTGCAGACTGAAGGGTCCCAGGTTCGATTCCAGTCAAGGCCATGTACCTTGGTTGTGGGCACATCCCCATAGGAGGTGTGTAGGAGGTAGCTGATAGATGTTTCTCTCTCATCAATGTTTCTCTCTCATCAATGTTTCTCTCTCTCCCTCTCCCTTCTTCTATCTATGTAAAAGTATTAATAAAATATTTTTTTTAAGACAAAAAGCATGAGGGCAGGATAGTGCTCCAGCCCAGGGTCCCCTGCATCTGACAAGCCTTCACAAACCCCAATCTCAGAATTCCCTGGCTGCCCAGACCACCCTGCTCCTTCCTGTTCACTCAAAACTCCCTCCAGCTGAGTCCTCCAGCAGGAATTCCCGAGTGAAGCTGGCGGGCTTCGGGCACTCTCTCTGGTCACTTCCAGTGCCCCGCCTGCCTCTGGTGGGCAAGAAAGACACCCCTCATTCACCCCAACCCTCCTGGGCACCAAGGCCGGCACTGGAGGCTGAGACGCAGAGACACACACAGAGCATGACTGTGCTGGGGCTCTCTCGCTCCCACCGGAAGGACCCCGGGTGGTCAGCTGAGCCCAGAGGTACACACGGGAGCTGCCGAGGGAATAACGGGATCCCAGCCGCCCCCCACAGCTCCACCTGGAAATGGGCCAGGGGGACCCTGAGTTACAGAGGCTCCCCAAGTCTCTGTCTCCTCGTACCCACGTCTCCTTGCACCCACATCACAGCAGCAGCCTTTAAGAGGACACAATGACAAAGGCATTTTCGCAGTGGATGCTAAGACTGGCGGCCGGCTGGTGGGGGGGTCCAGAGGCCCAGAGCCCGTGCACGGGGCAATGAGGAGCCACTTCCCCGAGGCGGCCTGGAGCTGGGGATGGAGCCCTCGCCACCGTGTCCTGCAGTCTGACCTTGTGCTGCCATCCCCTCCCCTTAGGGAGAAGCCGGGGTGACACCGGCCACAGGCCCTGGGCGTGAATGAGCCTCAGTCCAGGGGCGAACCAGGGCCTGCCCCAGGGGCCGCCGGCCCGCGATTTGCCCCGCTCCTCACTCGGAGTTTAGCGGGCAGGGGCCCCACAGGCTGTGGGTGGCTCTCATCCCTGCCCTCGCCGTCCCCAGGTCTCCCCAACACCGGATCATAAACGGGCTGTCCCATCCGCTGCAGACGGGAGACTAAATGAGCCAAAGCCAAGGGCGGGGTCCCGCTTAGCAGGAGGAGAGGGGTTTCCGGTGCCCTCTGGCCTGTGACGTCATGGCTCTGGCTGCCTCCATTGGTCCAGGGAGGCTGGAGACTCAGCACAGAACTCACCAGCCAGCCACCGGCTGAGGCCTCACTGCCCCAAGGCAAAGGTCAGGGGAAGGTATATTCGCTGGAAGAATCACTTTGGTGCCCGCCCATCCTCCCATTCCCCAGACATCAGGCTCCTTGGGGTGGGGGGGGGGGGGGGTCAGATGCTCATGTTAGGGAAACGGAGGCCTCAGCCATGTCCGGACCTGTGGGGGGGCACAGATGGGCACACACACTGCAGCCGGGTCAAGGCCCGCACGGACCTGGGAACAGCGGGCACCTGCGAGCAGGGAGGGAGGGACGGAGGGGCGGCGGGGAAGGGGCAGGGCGTGGTGACAGCTGACAGGGCTCTGACCACGGCACAGGACGGATAAGCTTGTTTCAAACCACCTCCAGAGAGAGGACAAGCCGGGCCAGGGCCTCAGGGGCCGAGCACAACCCTCTCTCCACCACTTCACAGCCACTTTTCTGTAGAACCTGGCCTTTCTGAGCCTCAGTTTCCCCATCAGTGAGGTGGGAGTGGCCATCCCGCCTCGAGGAGCTGTGAGGAGGACTGAGGAGGTCAGGACGGGGCACATGCAGGGAGCAGGCAATCTCTCTCCTCCTGCAGCGCTCACATCCTACAGAACCAGAACCCCACTGCTTGCTGCTCACAACACACAGCTCCTGGGACCACCGTGGGAGTCTCGGGGGACTGGGGGGCAGGCCTCAGCCGTAGGGTGGAAACCCACAGAGACTGCGTAGGCCAGTGGTCGGCAAACTCATCAGTCCGCAGAGCCAAAGATCAACAGGACAACGATTGAAATTTCTTTGGAGAGCCACATTTTTTAAACTTAAACTTCTTCTAACGTCACTTCTGCAAAATAGACTCTCCTGGGCCGTGGTAATTTTGTGGAAGAGCCAAAGAGCCTCATGTGGCCCTGGGCACCTGCTCCCTGGCCCTTCACAAAGCATCACAGGGCAGCCGGCCATGGAGCCGGGCCCTTGGAATGGAGAGTGGGAGCGCTGTTCATGCACATGCATGCACATACACGCATATGCACAGATGCATGCAAATACGTACACAGGTGCATGCACACATGTGGCACATGCATACACACACCCCTCCTTCCAGACAGTCAAGTCTGCCGCGCTTACTCCCCAGGACGACACCTGACCTCCTGGACACACATACACCTGCAGATGTAGGGGTCCGAGGGCTCCGACTCTGCATCTCCCCCCAGAGGTTCTCATCAAGCTCCTCCCTGCGCCAGACCTGCTGGTCCTCCCGTTCCAAACCCTGGTTTGCTCTCTTGGGAATGTAATGACCAGACAAACCCAGCTTGTGCCGCCTGTGCTTCTCGTCATCCACATGGGCTTCTACTTCTTTCTCATAAAAAAGAGAAAACTTCAGCTTAACACAGTACCATATTTTCCGGCGTATAAGACGACCCCCTGATTGATATATATATATATATATATATTTTACAGTTAAAACATAGGTTTAGCCCTATATTCGCTGTATGAGACTACCCCCAAGCTACACTGTGTTCTAGTAAAAAGCCTGCTCAGATTGGCCAGAGTCAGAGAGGCGGTCTATTAAAAAAAGAACTGGTGCTGCCTCGGAAGTGGGGGGTAGTCTTATACAGCGAATATAGGCCTAAACCTATGTTTTAACTGTAAAATTAGGGGGTCATCTTATACGCCGGAAAATGCGGTAACTGAACGTGAGCCCCTGCTCACCCCCACTCCCCACACACAGCCCCCGAACCCCTTGGCAGTCCCACACGCAGAAGCCACACGTGGCATCTGATTCCAAACCCGAGAGCCGTCCCCATCCTGGGAGCGGCCTTCCACCCTGGTGGGACCCCACACCTCCGTCGTCTCAGACCCAGTCCCCAGTCTCAGACCCAGTCCCCATGCACTGCCCTCCCCCCCAGGACTCCCTGGAGCAGCGGACGGGCTGGAGCATCCCGCCAAGTAAGAGAAGCAAAAGGAAGACGGACCGCCCCAAAGACCGCGTTTCAGAACATCCCGAGGCACGCCCAAGCCGGAGAGCGGACTCCGGGCTGCTCAGACAGCTGCATCCTACAGAGTCTCAGGTCTCACCTTTCCTAAGCAGGCCGCCCTGCAGTGTCCCCTGTCCGAGCAGAGACCTCCCGGAGGCCACCCCTCCCTGCCTGCCCCCTGCTCGCTGCATCTGGGGCCAAAGGCCAGCTCACGGGCAGCCAGGCCCTGTGGGGCCCACAGTGTTCGGAACAGACACCACAGCCAGGGGCTGACCCTGCCTCCCTGGGCCCTCCTGCCACGCCGCCCCCCTGCTTTCCCCCAGAACGTGGCCTTCAGACCGCAGTCTCTGCACCTGCCCCTCCCCACAGGACACCTCTCTGCACTGCCCCCATCAGAGTCAGGGCAGGCCTCTGGGAGGGACAGAGAAACAGCCAGAGACCTGAGCCGTTTCTCGGAGGGACCAGCACCTCGCCTGTCTGCACCCTCACCTGAGTGGGAAGCCCAGCAGGCAGAGGGGACCCGGGGTTCTGTGCCAGGGCCGGCCACGGAGAGGGGCACACACACCCCAACTCCCATCTGCTTCCAGTGCACCCGAGAAGACAGGCATGGAACCTTGTCCACTGGACATCACGCATGTGCAGCAATGAGACACCGAGACTGCGAGGAGGAGGGGATCCGATGAGCCCAGGAAGGACGGGACCCCGGGCGCTGAGCAGCCAGGCCGGTGAGCCGGGGAGAGGCCAGCACAGGCCCGCGTCCGCCCGCTCGGTGCCGGTGCAGGCACAGGGCCTGCCCTGGAACCAGCCCGAGGAGGGCTGCCACGGGGAGAGAGAGAAAGAGAGAGAGAGAGAGAGAGAGAGAGAGAGAGAGAGAGAGAGAGAGAGAGCGCGCGCGCGCGCGCGCGCGCGAGCGCCAGTAGATTATGCGGCAATAAGGTATAATTGAAAGGATTAGCGTGAATGCCATGTTTCCCTTCCAAAAATTCGAGGAACGCCAGAAGGACTCTGCTCTGGGCCGGGATGACTCACGTTGTTAATAGAGGAACTTAATTTTCACTTCTGAGGAATCCGGGCGCGGGGAAGCATCGTCTAAGAAACGCTCATTCGCCTCCACTGACTCAGGCCCCAGGCCTGCCCTTCTCCCCAGGACGGTCCCCCACGGGCCTGGCAGAGTGGGGGGTCTCGGGAGAAAGTGGGGGGGCCTGAGGGCCTCGCCCGGCTGGTGGCAGGGGGCCAGTCCCTCCGGTCTTGGGGGCCGTGCCTCCCAGAAGCACACAGGCCCGGGGCAGGGGGTGCGGGGTGGGCAGGACAGGCAGCCACCAGGCACACAGGGCCTGGGCACAGCCGGGGCGTGGCTTCCTGCCGCTGGCGAAGGCTGGGGGTGACATCGCTCCAGCGCCTCTTGCACGGAACGGCCTCAGGCCTCAGCACCCGAGCCTACGGCGCCCGCCTCCTATGCCCCAGGCCTCACCCCCGGGGACGGGGGCCTGACAGACCGGGCTCAGAGGTCACACAACCTGTCACCACGCCCAGCTGCCTGTCAGTGGAGGTACCGTTCCCCACCCCCATGAGGAGATGTCACAGAAGCTCCAGAAACGCCCGTGCCTCACCAGACCCGGCCCTGCGGGCACAGCCAGCGAGCTGTGTCCACGTCCCCCCGCCCACAAGCCCCCTCTCCATCCCTCCCACCCACCCCGGACCCTCACAAGCGTGAGGTTTTCATAAAGACTGGTCCGAGGGGGAGTGGGTGTCTGGGGTGCAGACTTTACCTTCTCAGCCTCACCTTCTTAGAAACATGCCCCCCCCCATGTTACCAAGGGGCTTCTAGCTGCTGGGTGGCTCCAGAACGGGAGGGGGAATCATGGGACCGAGAAGCAGGTGGCATCTGGGGGCCGCCATCCGGCCATCGGGCCACGGAAGAGCCCGCAGGTGAGAATTTCCCATGGTGCACTGGGGGGGGTGGAGGATGCTCTAGGGTACCATGGCCACATCCTGGCAGCTCTGTTGCCTGGCCGGCCACAACAGGATGTCCCTTCAGAGCACTGCACACACACCACTCACCACAGCGTCCACAGGGCCCCGCCGTGCCCAGACCCCCACCACGCAAGGAAGAACAGATACCCAGACCGCCTCCCCGGCTCTCCCCTCCCCCACCCCCGCCCCCGCTCCGGCCACGGGAGAAGCCCTCATTTATAAGTCGCCGATACTGTCACCCACCATTCATCCCAATGTGTCACTAACATCCCATTAGGCCGCAATTATTTTTTAATTAAAACTAAGAAAAACCGGCATGCCTGCGCCGACTTTATGCATCTGTTACGGGTTAAAATAGCTTTTAAAAAATGTTCCGGAGACCGCAGTCTATTGTGGCCGCGGCCCCTGCCAAGGAAAACGCAAGCTTGCTTATTTTCTCCGTGGGGCGCAACAGCGCCTGTGTGTGCCGGAACAGAATCGGCTGGCCGTGAAGAGAATTCTAAATAAAACACAAACATGGAATTTGGCAACGCCACAGAAGCAGGCTTACGACTAATTCCAGCATGCGGACGGCGCTCACACAGTAAGTCTGGCTCCAGCATAACTGAAACCAGGCACCGTAAAATACCAGGCGAGCCGGAGCGCCGACTTAAAGGGGCAGAATGCTGGTTCCAGGTACGAGAGCCCATTAAGCCCCCTCACACCGGCTCCATAAACCCATAGGTTATTAGCTGTTTTCTTCCAGCCAATCCCTCCGTCAAGAGGTGCATATTAAGAGAGAAAGGCGGGTGGGGGGAGAGGGGCGGGGGGCGGGGGAGAGAGAGAGAAATGAAAACCATCGCTTTGCACCTGACTTGGAGTGCCGCGGCTCTGGAAATACGGGGCTCATTATCTCCACGAGAAGAGGACGGCTAGGGGAGACCTCACACACGCACACCAGCCAGTCCCCAGGCCAGAGGGAGGGCGAGGCAGAGGGGGTGAGGGTGAGGGACGAACAGGACGGACACCAGGGCTGTCGCCGGGCGGGCCTTAGCTCAGCAGGGAGAGCCGCGTGGACACGGACATGCCTCACCCCGGGAGACGGCGATGATGGTGACCCTGACGGTAAGCGTTATTGTTACAAGGACCATAAAAATATCGTTCTAATACTCGCTCCCCTTCCCCACCTTCCCTGTGCCAGCGGCTGCTGAAGGCGGTGCAGCGGACAGGGGAGGCTCTCACGTGGAACAGAGCAGAGCTTAGCGCTCTCCGCTCAGGCTGCCTCAGTTTCCACACCCGCAAAATGGGGGTGACGCGCCTTCCTCGCAGACGGGGGGGCGGGGACGTGGAGAACGAAGTCGGCGTTCGGTCGAGTGCCCGGTTACCACTGCTGCCCACCCCACCTGGTTGCTGCCATCCTCCTCGGCAGACGAGGAAGCCGAGGCTCACGGAGATAAGTCCCTCGCTCGCCAAGGTCAAAGCGCCCACAGAGGTCAGAGGCAGGATGGGAACCAGCCACCCACCTCCAAGGCGGGAGTTTCCCCGCACACATTCCCGCGGAGGATGAGGTAGGGCGGGTGGGGGGCCAGGTCTCCCCCAGGAAGTACGCAGAAAACAAACTCACCCCCAGAGACAGCAGCGCCCTCAGAGGCCTCGGGCCTGGGCACTGAGACGCCACGGCGCCCGCTGAGACGCGCGAAGAACGGCGATGTTCGGGAGAAAGTCCCCCCGGGGCCTCTGCCTTCAGCACCAGCTGTGGGGGCAGGGGCGTTCCCCTTCTCACCACACACATGTGTGTGCACCACACAGGGCCATATGTATACATGAACACAACATACACATACACACACGGCCGGACACACATACAGTCGTACACACCTATATGCATATGCACACTCATGTATACATATGCAAATACACGTGCAAACACAAATACACATATTATATATACACACACGCATGCAAATACATAAACACACATGCACACACCTATACCCATATGCTCACTCACATAAACACACATGTATATGCATATAAACACAAATACTTATAAACACAAACACGTATATCACCTATACCCTCATGCAAACGCACATGCATACACACATGCATGAACGCGCAGATACATGCACTCAACGTATAGACGCGCACACACGCGGGGCCTCCCATTATGGGGTCTGTGCCAGACCACGGCCCCTGGCAGAGGCAATGGGAAAAGCCAGGAGAAAATGCCATGAGGCGATGCCTGGCTCCCAGGGACAGCGCGGAATGTTTCCCTCAGCTCTCGGTGGTTCCGAACAGGTCTGCCCAGGCCCGGCTCCTGTGGATGGTCTGCCCAGGCCCGGCTCCTGCGGATGGTCTGCCCAAGCCGGCTCCTAAGAGATGGCCGGGCCACTTCCCCGGGGGAGACCCCGGCCTCCTGGCTCCTGAGCTGAAGCCACTGCAGTCCTCCCAGTGCTACCCGCCCCCGGTCTGGGTGGCCCAGCCGTCCTCCGGAGGCCACGGCTGGGCTGCTCGTGGACCATCGCAGGCTGGGGGGCCTGACGCAGCATCGCACGCCAGGGGCCCCGGCTGCTCTTCCTGAAAAGATGGGCGCCATCTTGAAAGATCAGACTAAAAATACCCCTGGCCTCTCAGAGTCCGTTTACAAAAATAATTACATTTTCTTGGAAAAGAAAAAAGATTATAGGCAAGTATGTGTCCAGCTATATTTAGCTCCTACTCAACGTTGCTAATTCTTTCTCACAAGAATCCTCGCAGACTTTTCTTAAAGCCGCCCCACTCCCTGTGAGTAATGGTGCTCTGACGTGGCACAGGGCAGGACGGGGGCCACACAACCTTCCGTGACCCGTGGGGGTCGGGTGTTCCCAGAGGCACAGCACCCGAGATACACGGGCTCCTGGGGGAGGGAGCAGCGCAGCCATCTCCAGGTGCAGCCCCGCACACTCTGGGGTCCGCCCCCACATGCCAGAGCCCGTCCCAGACTCAGGGGCCACGGAGAACACATCTGGGGCCCGCCCCCACATGCCAGAACCCATCCCAGACTCGAGGGCCACGGAGAACACATCTGGGGCCCGCCCCCACATGCCAGAACCCATCCCAGACTCGAGGGCCACGGAGGACACCCAATAGGGATTGCTGCCCTGCAAGGGCCTTCGACCCAGCAAGAAGGAGGTCCCGGCCGAAGGGTGTCCCCAAAACGAAATGTCCATAGCCAACATCTCCGCTCCGTGACTCTGGCCTTCTCTGGAAAAACGGCCGGCAGGTGTACCTAAATTTAAGGTCTGGTGTGAGATCATCCCAGATTATCCGGGTGGATGTTAAACCAAGGACAGCTGACAGTTTACTTTGTATTAAGTATATTGTTACTGATTTCAGAGCGGAAAGGAGAGGGAGAGAAACATCAACCAAGAGAATCTTTGAGGTAGTTACCTCCCTAAAGGAGAAGCTGCTGGGAAGCTTCAATGTCTGCCAAGGCCCCTGCAGTAGGCCTGACGCACAGTAGGGGCACAGAAATGGTGGCACACAGTGGGGGCACAGAAATGGTGGCACACAGTGGGGGCACAGAAATAGCGGCCCGCCCGTGACTCGTAGGTTCACAGCAACATCATTCACAATCGCCCAAAGGCAGAAGCAGCCAAGCCCGCGTCACGGGGCGCATGGACAAACAGGAGGCGGTCCACCCGCAGCGTGGAACATCACTCAGCCTGGAAACGGAAGGGACGCCGGGAACACGCCACCACACGGGTGGACGGGGCCTGGAGGGTGCGCTGGGGGAGATCAGCCGGGCGCCAGAGGACACACACGGTATGACCCCGCTTCTCCCGGGGGCCGAGGAGTCAAACTCTCAGAGACAGGAAGTAGGTGGTGGGTGTGGGCTGTGTGTGTGTTGGGGGGTGGGGAGGGTAGTTCAAGGCTAAGGGGTCAGCTCCCATTTGTGATGATAAAAGGTTCTGGAGATGATGGATGGCGGTGATGGGACCAGAACAACGCGGACGTACACCGGAAAGTGGTTACAACGGGCCGCTCTCCGTTCTGTGTGGCGGACCACCATAAATAAGACAATTCCAGCGGCACACCCTCGTACCGCCGTGAGAATCACGGAGGTGACACGCACAGAGGCCGTGGCGCACAGTGGGCCCTCAAGCAATGGCTCCTTTGACTGTGAAACCGAGGACAAAGGGGTGCTTGTTTAGTAAAGTGCAAGGAGTTGGGAGAAAAGGGAGCCCTCGTCCGAAAGCACTGGTTAAACTCGGCCCCTCCCCCGCCATGCCTCACCTCTTATTCAAAAAGGCGACCAGATTTATGAAACAGTCCCAGCCGTCCCTGCCTCTGCAGCCAGTGACTCCGTTTCGGCATTAACCTCCTTTGAGGAGCCCCTCGGGTCCCTTACGCTGAAATCATAAAGTGCGGGCCTTCTTACTGTCCGGGCGCAGCCAGCAGGCACAGCTCTGCGATCCACTAGCTCATCCGAGCGCGCTCTCTCTCTCTCTCTCTCTCTCTCTCTCTCTCTCTCTCTCTCTCTCTCTCTCTCTCTCTCTCCTCTCTCTCCTCTCTCTCTCCCCCCCCCCCCCCCCCGGCTACTCTCACTCACCCAGCCAGGCAGGCCAGCGGCAGGGCAGCCTGCGAGCCAGGAAGCCTGGGGAGAAGCAGGCTGTGGCCCCCAGACCCAAAAATTCCTGAGTTTGGATCCCACTTCTGCCACCTACCAGCTGTGGCAGAGGTGGGATACGAACTCAGGTCACACCACCCCTCTGGTCTTCTCACCCGGGAACTATAGGAAGGTGCCTCCTAAGAGAGAAGCTGCTGGGAAGTTTCAGTGTCTGCCAAGGCCCCTGCAGAAGGCCTGACACACAGTGAGGGCACAGAAATAGTGGCGCACAGTGGGGACACAGAAACAGTGGCCCGCCCTGGAAGCAGCTGCACCACCTTACGCTCACGAGGATACTGGAGCTCAGAGAGGCCCCAGTGTGCCCTGTGTCCTGCAGCACACAAGCAGCGGACCGAGGTGGGGCCTCGGGCCTGCCTGGCCCCTCCGGCTCCCCGGGGGGCTGCACGGTGGCTCCGATGCAGGCAGCAGCGATGCGGCTTGCGCTGGGAACCGGACCCCATTCAGAAACGGGCCTGGGCGGGCGGGTCCCCCAGGTCTCCCTCCATCACCAGCTGTCCTGGTGCCCCATCCTGGGCCAGACACGGGGGTCGGAAATGAGCTCCGCGGGGTCCTTCCCGCGAGGAGGTCCCGGAGGGGGGGCTGCACGGCAGACACGAGGTGCACCTCCCATGGTGCCGTGCGTGACTGAGGACGCGCGGGAAGGCTGTGCCGGGGGACCCGGGAGGAGTCAGGGTGCACGGAGTTTCCTGCTGGGGAAGTGGAGGCTGGGCCAGAGGGTGGGGCAGGCTTCTCCCAGGGTGGGGGTCAGCGACAGGGACGGATGTGGGAGCTTCTAGGAGGGGTGCCACTGACCCAACCGGCTCCCACCGGCCCCGGCTGGCCCGGAGGTCCGCGTTGTCAGCGACTGAAGGGGACACAGAGGGACTGACCCTCAGACCACCTGAGGGGCCTTCTTCTGGTGAAGAGGAGGCCTGGGTTTGGGGAAAGACTTTCTCATCCTGTTGCTCTCCAGTTGGGTTTCCGGTAAGGTGAAACCTTAGGAAAGTAACCGCTTTTGGCAGAACAGTCCCGGGGTTTGGCTGGGGGACGGGGACTCGGCCGCTGGCCCCGTCCAGCCCTCACCAGGCCCACACAGGTCCCCGTCGCCGTCTTCCCAGCGCTGGGCGGGCCCGGTGGACGGCGAAGGCCCGGGAAGGTCACGGCCACGTCCTCCGGGAGCGCAGGAGGAGCGCACAGCTCTGTCCGTGCCCCTGGACGCAGCCTCTCTTCCCTGGAGGGAAGCCCCGCCATCGCCCCCGAGGCCTGAGGGGTCTGTCCCCGTTGGCGGGGGAACAGAATGTGCTTGTCTTTTCGAACCCAGGGCCGGGCCGGGCACGGAGGCTGTGAGCGGTGCATATTTCACAATCAAACCCGAGCAGTCTAAACCATGAAAGATCGTTTATCCAAACACAATCAGGGCTGGCTGAGGTCGCCCAGAAAACGGCAGGAAGGAGCCTTCGGGGGGCAGGGGCCGCTGTGAGGGGCCTACAGCCGGCCCAGCCCTGGGAGTTATTGAATGACCAAGGGTGGGGAGGGGAGCCAGGGTGGGGGGTGAGGTGGGTGTGTGACCACGGTGTGTGGTCGGTGGGGGTGGAAGCATCAACCATGAGTTCCTCTCCTGCCAGGTTTCTTCTTACCCTTGGCAGCGAAGCTACCAGGTCACAGGCGGGCCACTATTTCTGTGCCCCACTGTGCCCCACTATTTCTGTGCCCCACTGTGCGCCACTATTTCTGTGCCCCCACTGTGCGCCACTATTTCTGTGCCCCCACTGTGCGCCACTATTTCTGTGCCCCCACTGTGCGCCACTATTTCTGTGCCCCACTGTGTGCCACTATTTCTGTGCCCCACTGTGCGCCACTATTTCTGTGCCCCCACTGTGCACTACTATTTCTGTGCCCCCACTGTGCCACTATTTCTGTGCCCCCACTGTGCGCCACTATTTCTGTGCCCCCAGTGTGCGCCACTATTTCTGTGCCCCACTGTGCGCCACTATTTCTGTGCCCCACTGTGCCTCGGACACTGCTGATTACAGCTGCCAAGCACAGGAGCCCTGATGGCCGGGGGCCTTCCCCCCCCCCCCCCCCGTTAACACTGAGAAAGCCTCCCGACAGGAGGCTGTCAGAGAGATGGCGGCCACGTCGCCCTCGGAGCACACGACACTCCAGGCTTTTCAATCCCAGCGTCCTCCTCCCTGCCCCGTCCCCTCCCTTCGCCGCCGCGGCCATCCCATGTGCTGGCGGGACGATGAGCGGGGAGGGCTCTCTCCCCAGGCCGGAGAACGGAGGCCTGAAGCAGGGAGTGGCGAGCCGAGGCCACAGGGTCACGCCCGTGCCCGGGCCCCGTGGCCGGAGCGTCCCGAGGCACCTGCGGCGCTCCTGCCCACGGTGTCCGCCACGGCTCTCCTGTCCCACGGGAACGGGTCCCTGCCCCCAGCCTCGCGAGGAGACGGCGGGCACAGAATGTCTCGCACCGAGGCCGCACGGACACGTGTCCCAGCTGCAGACGGCAGAGCTGAGGGCCCCGGCGGCTGAGCACGGGCGTGAGGCTCCTCAGGGCAAATACTCTCTGCTGCCCAATCCGGCTGCACGTGTCCTGCAGCCTCAGAATGAACGACGGGAGGCAGTGTGGCCCAGTGGCCAGAGCCTGAGGGGTGTGATCCAGGCCAGCTCAGCCGTACACGGCATGTGGCCTCCGTTTCCCTGTCTAGATAACGCAGGGGGTGGATGAGACGGCCCCTCCGGGACCCCCGATCCTACATCGTCCAAGCTTCACACAAGCCTCCGGCCACCGAGGGGAGCCGAGTCCTGGGCCCCTGGGCTCCCAGCGGAGGGTGCCAGCTGCCCCTGCCGCGTCCGGCACCCTTTCCGGCCGCGGGGCCGGGCCTCGCCCGGACAGCTCCGGTGCCGGCGGCCAATGCCGGCCATTCGCATCCACTCCCCGCTCTACGGGGCCGCATCCAGGCTGCATTAAAAATTAATTACACATGCTATTTTACTGCCAGTGCATAATGTAATGAGCACCAGCTGTGCTAAACAGCCAAGCTCCTTTTTAAGACAGCTATAAAAAATAAAAAAATAAAAAAGGAAGAAAGAAAGAAAGAAACGGCACCTCCAAAGGCCTCTCCTGTCAGAGCAGGAAAAGCAGCCACATCTTGTACGGATTTGGACAGAACCCTTTGATTTGGCTCTGCCTGCAGAGGCCTGGGGTCCGGCCCGGCTGCAGGTCTCCGTCTGGACGTGGTCGCTGGGAACCCTTTTATCTAAGGACAGCGACACTGGTAGGTGCCCCCACCCCCGCTGGGCAGCGTCAGCCTCTCCCCCACCCCTCCCCACCCTCCCCGCCCCCCTCCCCCCTGCTCCCCAGCAACCTCAGCCCCCACTGGCGCTGGAGATGTGACTTCAGGCAGCCAGAGAGGGGACTTTCTGGGGCTCTGGGCCACCTCCCCCAGCCCGGAGAGGGGCCCCTCCACCCTGGGGGCCGGCCGTGTGGCTCTCCACGGCTCCTCCCAGCACTTTCTCCCATTGTGGTCAGGGCCGGTGTGGCCTCGGGAGCAGACACGGCGGCAGCATCCAGGGGCTGGCGTCCGCTGGACCTGCGGCCCCCTGAGGGTGCAGACGTCACACGGCGTACGAGTGACCCTAAATGTTTAATAAGTCCCCTAGCGTGAGCCCACCCCGCGGGCCCTGAGGCCTGGCTGGCCCGGGGGAGACCCGACTACAAACACGACTGCAGAGGGCGGCGCAGGAGCATGTCTCGAACCTTCCCCCCCGGGCGTGCTTCCATCTGCTCGCGCTCACCCACACTCACTTCTCCTCCTCTTCGCCCGTACCCACCCCTCCCTCCAGAGTCTCCATGGAGGCTCTCACTCCCCCTGGGGCACCTCTGCACCCCTGCACCGGCCGAGGCAGCCGCGACCTGTGGCTGCCCACCGACGGACGCCCCGGTGCTGAGCAAACCCAGTCCGGCCGGAGTGCCACCGCCGCTCGGCCCTGTTCTGGGATGAAATGTGCAAAGCACGGGCCCTCTCATTAACATCAGCTCCCCGAAAGAAGGCCCCTTTCCAGACAGACTGCATTAACTGCACCGAAGCGTCCACAGCGGGGGGGTGTGGGGGGTCCGGTCCACGGCGCCCCACCAGACAGCCCGGTTTTAAAAACCTACACACCCCGAACCCTGGGATAGAGCAGGAGGGGGAAGCGGCGGGTTCTACGGGTAAACCCTCCTGTGTGCGTCCAGGTGTTACCTTCTGTCTTTACGGTCCCTTTAGCTAAGGTGACCAGACGTCCCGCTTTTGGCGGGACAGTCCCGATTGTTAATATAATAATTTGTCCCGTATCCCTCGGTGTTTTTATTTTTATTTTTATTTTTTTAAATATATTTTATTGACTTTTTTACAGAGAGGAAGGGAGAGAGCTAGAAACATGGATGAGAGAGAAACATTGATCAGCTGCCTCTTGCACACGCCCTACCAGGGATGTGCCCGCAACCAATGTACATGCCCTTGACCGGAATCGAACCTGGGACCCTCCAGTCCGCACACAGATGCTCTACCACTGAGCCAAACCGGTTTCAGCCCCTTGGCGTTTTTAAAAAGTCCCGATTTTTGGAAAGAGTTTGTCCCGCGTCCCACGGCGTTTTAAAAACAGTCCCGATTTTTTCAGTCTGGAAAGGGGCCTTCTTTTTTTTAAAACGCCGTGGTTCGCGGGACAAATGGTTAAAAATCGGGGCTGTCCCGCCCCAAAGCGGGACGTCTGACCACCTTACCTTTAGCCCAAGCCAAGAAACCCCAGCCTGGTTGCACAGCACCGCAAGCACGCTCCCGGTAGGAAAGCCAGTGGAACTGAACTTGACAGGATGGCCTGTGGTGTCAGCAGCTACCCCAGGACAGCCGCTGACTCCTCCTCCCGAACCCAGACACGCTCACCACCCGAGCTGGGGTCCTGGGTGGCCTCGCGTGCAACCTGGAGCCCCACCACCCTCCCGTAGGAATCCGCGTGGCAGCCACGCCTCTCGCTTCCTCTCTGCCTCCCCAGGCTGGCGCGGGGTCCGCCTCTCAGAACGGAGACTCGGGGGTTCGGCACGGGGCACGGTTCTCAACTCCTGACCTACCGTGTTTCCCTGAAAACAAGACATCCTCCGAAAATAAGTCCTAGCGCATGGAAAGATAAGACATCCCCTGAAAATAAGACCTAGCGCAACTTTGGGAGAAAAAATTAATAGAAGGCACTGTCTTATTTAAAGAAACAGGGTATGACCTCATGCGATCCTCAAAACAGTCCTTCACAGCACGCACCACCCCATGCGGGTGGGGAAATGGGAGAAGGGGAGGAAATGACTTCTCCTCGGTCACACGGCCAAACGGCGCAGAGCAGCCTTCACCCAGGGACGGATACCCTGGAGTGTCTGCCTCTGAATCGAAGGTGCTGGGTTCAGGTCTCGGCCCAGGGATTCTCAAACTCAGCTCTGAGCCGCAGCCTGCCCCAGGCCCAGTCACCCACAGTCACTCTGTAGCTGGAAGGACTAAGGGGTCCATTTCAGAGATCGGTATAAGGAGCCCCGTTTTTTAACTGCAGCATGGGTAATACAGACAGATGGGGCGTCCCCCCAAAAATGCATACACACACTTTGAATCATTATAAAGGTAATAAAATACATTTCACTTTCAAAATTGAGCTATCAGCTCTTAAAGTATGTTTACATTTTGAGGGGACACCCTGTATATGTATGTGTGTACACACACACACACATAGAAACCCAGTACATGAAATTCGTGCACAGGAGTGGGGGGGGGGGTAATCCCTCAGCCCTGCCTGCACCCTCTCCAATCTGGGACCCCTCAGGGGATGTCCAACTGCCGGGTTAGGCCTGATCCCTTTCACAATCCAGGACTGCTGGCTCCCAACTGCTCACCTGCCTGCCTGCCTGATTGCCCCTAACCACTTCTACCTGCCAGCCTGACTGATGTCTAACTGCTCCCCTACTGGACCAATCACCCCCAACTGCAAGCCTGGTCCCGCCAACTGTCCTCCCTTGCCAACATGCCCCCCCAGCTGCCCTCCTCTGCCATCCTGGGTGCCTCTAACTGCCCTACCCTTCAGGTCTGGTTGCCCCTAACTGCCCTCACCCACTGGCCATCTTGTGGTGGCCATGTTTGACCACATGGGGATGGCCATCTTGTGTGAGGGTGTGAGGGTCAATTTGCATAGTACCTCTCCATTAGGAGGAGAAAATGAGGCTCAGAGTGGGGGGTGGGGCAGGGGGTCACGTGCTCAAGGTCACCAGTCAGGAACAGGAGGGGCCAGGACCACAGCCTGAACCGCCTGACTCCACGGGCGGCCTGGACATGTCCCCGCATGGAATTTCTCAGGGAAACCTTCCTTTCCCAGGAGCGCCTGGACCCCTCGGGTCAGAAAGCAAGTCCCTGCCCCCACCCTGACCACCAGAAGGGAGTCCTAGGAGGTGGGGCTTGTGGGGGGCCACCAGCCTGAGAGACGCACAGCACCCCATCTGTGTGGTCTTCTCCCCCGTCAATCACCCCCTCCTATCGAGAGCTGCGAGCGTGTTCCTGGGCGCGCAGTTAACCCGTGCGAGACGCGGTCACACGGGGTTTCCGTGTTAACTTGGAGAGAGAGGCTCGGTGCATCCAGATCCAGAAAGGGATGAGGCCGAGTGCGGACGGCGGCCCTTCCCACCTGCGGAGCAGCCTGCCCCGCCTCGCGGGGACCGGGGGTGCCCTGGCTCCCAAATGGGCACTGGACCCACTGAAGCCGACAGCCGGGGCCCTGGCGGGAGCCTGGGAGGGACAGGCGCCACCGGAGCGGGGAAATCCAGGGGTGCGGCCCGGCGCAGCTGATGCATGGGGGACAGTGCTACCCTGTTTCCCTGAAAACAAGACAGTGTCTTATATTGATTTTTGCTCCCAAAGATGCGCTAGGTCTTATTTTCAGGGGATGTCTTATTTGTCCATGGAGAAGAATACAGTGCACATTTATTGTTAAATGAAAATAAAGGAAGTTTATTACCTGTATACGGTACGGTAGTACGGTAGCTGTCAACGCAAACCAGACAAACTGTGAATCCTACAGTATCAAGAATTCACTCATTTATTCAATGACAATCATGTCATCATCTTCTGGAACATCATCATAACAATCCAATTCCTGAATTTCCTGGTGGATTTCTTGTGACTCCATTTCTTTCAGAATCAGTGGACCAAATCTCTCATGTTTAGCCTGGGGGGGCCTTATTTTCGGGGGGATGCCTTATATTTCACTCAGAAGGAGACCTGTAAGTAGGTCTTATTTTCGGGGAAACACGGTAGGAATCAGGGTGGAGTGCTGGAGACTGAGAGCGGCCCCTGGGGATCAGAAGGAGAGGTCCCAGGAACCCCACACACAGACACCCCGCTGCCAGCAAGTGTGGGGGCTGCTCCGGTCTCTGAGTCCTCAGAGCATCAAGCTATACCACCCAAGAAGGCCTCAGACGGAGGAGGCCATGGCTGAAACCAGTGTGGCTCAGTGGATAGAGCGTCGGCCTGCGGACAGAAGGGTCCTGGGTTCGATTCCGGTCAAGGGGCATGTGCCTTGGTTGCAGGCACATCCCCAGGTTGGAGGCATGCAGGAGGCAGCTGATGGATGATTCTCTCTCATCGATGTTTCTAGCTCTCTATCCCTCTCTCTTCCTCTCTGTAAAAAAAATCAATAAAATATATTTTTTTTTTAAAAAAGGAAAAAAAAAGAAGAGGCCATGCCACAGGATCAAATCCTACCTCTGCTCCTCCATTTCCTTTCAGGGATCCCTACAGGGGGACAGGCCCCTTCCTGCTCCTCCACCACCACCAGACTACATGCAGCGGGAGGGCAGGGACCCTCACCTGACTCTGCCTGGGCTGCACAGTGTCTACAAAGTAGTGTGTATCAGACCCTGGTACCCAAGCATGGCCTCCTGTGGAGGAATGGATGAGTGAATAAGTGAATGAGTGAATGAATGAATGAATGAGAGCGGAGAGCCCTTGACGTCTCTGAGCCTCGTTCTCTCACCTGTAACGTGGGAGAGAACCCAAGGTTGCTGTGAGGATTACATTCAAGAACGTACGCAGCATGCCCAGCACAAGGCGGCGAGCAGGAGGCCCTCAGTCCTCACCCTCACAAGAAGGAGGCGGCCCGGTGGCTGCGAGCAGGTGTGAGAGGAGCATCCCCTGGACACAGGCAGAGGCGTGGGACGCGGTGGGAGGAGGGCGGCCCTGTCAGGAGGCATCCTGCTGACAGACCCCAGGCCCCCAGCTCGGCCCAGCCTCCCCAGCGGAGACGTGACTTCCCAGTCTGCGCGATGGGGACGGAGCCGCCCCCGCACGGCCCAGCTGCTTCTCGGAAGGGCTGGAGCCAGCAGAGGGTTCGGCAGAGCCCTGAGCGCCAAGGAGATGGTGCGCCTGCCCCCCAGGACGTGACGGAGTCTGGTCGTACACATCTGCTGATCTCCGACAGCTCGCCCTCCCTGCCCCGCCCGCAGCGCTGATCACAGGAAGCCGCCCAGGCAGCCCAGACCCCAGCACCCCGCGAGCAGGGACCACGGCCCAGACCTACCAGCTGGGACAGGAGCCCCCGTCACCCTGGACCCCAGGCCCTACGATGCCAGCACCTGTCAGAGGGGCTGCTGGGAAGGCGACCTCACCAGCAGCAAGGCCCAGCGAGCTCGTGGCCCTGGAGCTGGGCCGTCTGTGGCCTTCCACAGAGATGAGGCTCCGGCGGGAATCCTCCCTGGGAACGGCTTCAACGACATGCAAACCCGGCCCCACAAATACCGCCTTCCTTCCACCACCCGCGCCAAGAGAAGCCTGCCCGTGTCCCGCTCTGCGCCCACCCTCCCCCCTCCTGCCTGGAAATCGGCCAGCAGGTGCGCCCACCACCTGGGCGTGTGGGCATCGGGCACGGCACACGGCACACACGCCAGGCCCAGGCCAGAGCAGGAGGCGGCGCTCAGTTTGGGGACTCGGGGGCGGGGAGGGGGCGGTGGTTGTCATGGCGGCCAGGGTGAGTCATCTCACTGCCCCTGCGGGCCCGAGCCTCGTCCACCGAAAGCCGGCGCACAGTAGGCGCTCAGCCCCTCAGTAAGCACACGGCCCTGCCCCAGCCCCTTCACCCTCCCCCAACTCACCCCCCCCCCCCCCGAAAGTCTCCTTTAAAGTGTTTTTTCCCCTCGAAGCCAATGGGCAACACATTCTCACGGAGAGAAACGCGCTGTGGACGGCTCGGCCACGTACACAGACAGCCACCACGGAATCCTGCTGGCTGTGTCTGGCGTGGGAGGGGGGGGCCGGGGGGACGGGGATGGGGAGGGGCGGGGAAGGGGCCGGCAGTGGCGAGGGCAGGCGGGAACCTCAGATGTTAGCCGTTATCCAATTAAGCGTTAGCTAAACAGCCCAGAGAGATGGAATTGGGAGGCTGGCAGTGCATTCTGGGAGACTCTCAGGACGGGCGGAGGCAGGCGTGGGGACCTCCTGACCCACGGGGACCAGGCCCCGGTGCTCCGTTCCGTCCGCATCCTTCACCACGTCCCCTGCAGGCCCCCGTCCCCACCCGAAAATGCCTTTGGGGGCAGGGAGAGGCTGCACGCCCCCCCCCCCCCCCGGTCCCCACCTTGCCCCGGCCCACCCGGAGAGGTGGCAGCGGCTAGCTCTGCCAGGTGCACCCCGCGCCCCCTCCCCCCGGGAGCCCGCCCCCCAGCCCCGCGGCGTCTGTTACCTGACAACTGACACTGACATCCAAAGGGAGCCTCCGCGTGCCCCTCGCCCTGAGTCCCGTCGCCCGAGCCCGGGCGCGCGCTGCAGCACGGCAGGGGGAAGCAGGGCAGAGCGCCCAGGGCGCGCAGAGGTGAGGTGATGACGGATGCGTGAGGGTGGGAGGAGGAGGCAGCTATGGGGGCCATCGCGGGCAGCTGGGCAGGCCTGCACGGCCCTGGAGAAAAAACAATAGAAAAGACTGGTCAGTCGGGCCCTGGACGGGACACGAGGCTCGGGGTGCAGGACGGGGGCCCGGGGGCACAGGGCTGCAGGCCGCCCTTCCGGGGTGCCAGGCCCTGCGGGGGAGACTGCGGGGCACAGGCTGGGGCCTGGCGGTGCTACAGCTGCCGGGCTGGGCTGTCTGAGGGCCAGGCTCCCATCCCCGAGGGCCTGAGGCAGGGAGCTGTCAGGGTGCCCACTCCCAGGTAGGTCCCCCTATGGGGGGGGGGGGAGGTAGAGCGTCTAAAGTGCTGGGGAGCAGGCTCCATGGGGCATCTGCTCCCGTACCTCTGGGCCACCCCCCTCCGGGGAACTCCAGGCCCCCGTGCTCTGCCGGGACGGCTGTCTGTACAGGCCCGGCTCCCCCATCCACCTCGGAGCGCTGGGCGCCCGTTAGCCTCCAGCCTGGCGAGCGGCCAGCGGGTGCCGCCCCAGGCCCCAGGCCCTCCTCCGCGCCCCACGCCCCAGGCCTCTCCGAGGCTTCAGACGCCCCCAAGAGAGCCCTGCCTGGCACCGCCCAGCCCCCCTCCGCACTCCCGCCCTTCCCCGGCCCGACGGCCAGGACAAGGGGCCGGGGGCCTGCCCGCCCCAGGGGCCTGCCCGCCCCAGCTGCCCGGCACGGCCTGCGTCTGATTTGGCCGTTTATCTTAAACGGCGGAGAGACCACCAGGGCAAAACATTTGTGTGAAGCCCTTGCCAAAACCACAAGTGAAGAAGCCCAAATTCCCTGGGTAAATAGCTGAGCGGGGAAGCATCAGAGAGACAAAAAGAAAAACGTCAACAAGACGACAGGCCGCTGGGCCCGGGGCCGGCTCCCCGCCCCATGCAGGTCTGCAGGGGGGCGTGTGTCCACCCCATGGCCCCACTGGGACCCGCCATCCAGAGGGCCACCAGGCCCTGCAAGCCCGCTGGGAGCCAGGAGCCACAGTGCTCGCCGCCAGCGAGCTTCCCAACATGCCCTGGGGTGAGGCCTACGATACCCATTGCACAGACCCGGAAACTGAGGACCTGGGCCCAGAAGGCTGTACACTAAGGGGACCAGTCATCCCGCTTTTGGTGGGACAGTCCCGATTTTTAACAATTTGCCCCAAGTACCGAGGGATTTTTAAAAAAGTCCCAGTCCTGACCCGCCTGCACAGGAGGCCTGCTGGGGGCGGAGGCAGTCACTGCTGGAGCAGTATAAGCCTGCCCCGACTCCAGCAGTCCGGGCCCCAAGCGAGGGCCAAAGCCCAAGGTGCTGAGAGGAGCCACCTACTGTGTGCTCACATGTGCAGGCAGGCTCCGGGGCAGGCAAACCCAGAGAGAGCCCTGGGGGAGGGGGGGGAGCGGAGAGCGAGGGCCTGCTTTCGGAGGAATGAAAACGTTCTGGCATTAGATCGTGGTGACGGCTGCCCAACACTGTGACTACACTCAAAACCATGACCTGTCCCCCTTGCAAGGGTTAAAACGGTGAATTTTTTTTTTTATGTGAATCTCATCTCCATTTCCTTTTCAAGCCTGTCTCTGGCTTCACTGCCCAGCCCAGGCCACCTCCCAGCTCTGGTTCCTCCTCCAGGAACGCGTGTCTGCCCTCACAGGCGCGGGCAGTGCCCTGCCCGTGTGGTTCGGGGGTGGAGCCTCGGCCCGTGGGCCAGGAGGTCACAGTTCGATTCCCGGTTGGGGCACATGTTCCGGTTTCAGGCTCAGGCCCCAGCATGGGGCGTGCAGGAGGCAGCCGGTCAATGATGTTTCTCTCTCATCCGTGTTTTTCTCTCTTTCTCTCTCTCAATTCCTCCCCCTTCCTCTCTCTCTGAAAATCAATAGAAAACATAATTTAAAAAAATAAAATGCAGCCCTAACCGATTTGGCTCAGTGGATAGAACGCCGGCCTGCGGATCAAAAGGTCCCAGGTTCGATTCCGGTCAAGGGCATGTACCTCGGTTGTGGGCACAGCCCGAGTGGGGGGCGGTGCAGGAGGCAGCTGATGGATGTTTCTCTCTCATCGATGTTTCTGACTCTCTATCCCTCTCCCTTCCTCTTTCTCTAAAAATCGATAATTTAAAACAATAAAGTGCAGAACCCCTGAGAGAGCGCTCAGGCCCTGTGACCAGGCGCTGACACGTGCACAGGAAGCCGGGAGCTCAGGGAGAGGCGGCCCGGAGCCCGAGGCCTGGGTTCTGATCTCCCCTCCGCCGTTCCTCTCCCCTCTGCCATTTCCTGGGTGAGTCACTCCACAGACTCCGCCTCTGAGGGACAGTCCGGACACGTGGGGCCTGAGCAGAGCTTCTGGGAGACACGCAATCACTGGTCCCCCTGCTCGTTTACACTATGTATTTATTCATTGTTTCGTTCATGCCTCTCTTTTCCTTTCTGGACCTCCTCCCTCCCTCCGCTCCCCGCGGAAAGGCACCCCGAGGAGCCCTGCAGGGCGCGCCTGCACAGAACAATGTCTCCGGCGGGCTCGGCGGGTGCCCCTGGCACAGGCCCAGACGCACGTGTGCGGTGGTATGTGGCAGAGGGACGCCGAGACGCCATCCCAGCTTTACGGGGATCCGGGCGGCTTAAACATAAACCCCTGGCTGGCTGGCCCGCTTATCACGGAAGCTCACTTTCATTAGGGAAAGAGAAATCAACGGCGAATGCATCTATCCTCTCATGGGCCCCCCCCCCCCGCCCCCGGCCGCCGCCCCAGGGAGCCAGTGACTGCACCGCCCTCTCGCACAGATGAGGAAACCGAGGCTGGGGGCCCGGACCACGGGCCGTGGGCTTCGGACCCTCCCTCTGCACATCCGCACACAGAGGACACGCCCACGCCGAGGCCCCACACGTGTCTGACTCCGCATCCGGGCGTGAGGTCCTTTTTAATGCATCATTCCAGGAGGTGGGGGGTGGGGGGGCGTGTAACCCGCTCTCCCCTCGGGACGGGCCCTGCAGAGGGTGCGGCTTCCTTCCTCGCACATGCGCACTAGCCCAGCACACACGCATGCACACACACACACACACACACACACACACGCATGCACACGCCCACGGGCGGCGTGGAGACACAAAAACCCTCCCGGGAGAGTCAGGGCCTGGTTCGGAGGGGAATGGGAGCCTTTCCCCAGGCTGCACCCTCGGGTGACGCCCCTCCCCCTTGGGTGGGAGCGGTGCAGACCCCCAGCCGGGAGACGAGCTCTGGAATACACGGTGTCCAAGTGTATTTTTCTCCCTACCGGTGCCTTTCAACGGATAACATTTTTTTAAAAGCCAAGAGCTCCTCCTGAGAGTGCAAAAAACCAGCCGCAGGCCCCGGAGGGCGACAGACAGACAGACAGACAGCCGGGGAGCCAGCGCCCGCCCGTGGCGAGGGCCCCTGGCAAGGGAACCTGACAGCCCCCTCGCCCCTCCCCCCAACGCCAAGACATTAATTCTCACAAGTCGGGGAAAATTACTATGCATGAATGCAAAAAGCATGATCAGGAGTAATTAACATGGCTTCATATGCAAATTTTATTAATGCAGAAGTACAAAGTCATTATGCAAATGAAACTTACGTCAACTCTCTTGACAAATATTCATCGCGGAGGCTCAAGTTTCTCCCTCTTTATTTATTTAATTTTTCCTCTCCCCCCCCCCCCTTCTTTTTTTCCTGAATCTTATCTTTTTTTTTTTTTAGAGGCTCAGGTAGTGCCGCCGAGGGCCGTGTCGGCAGCAGCAAGCCACACGGACCCTGTGACAAGTTTGCAAAGTTGCATTTCAACCAGAGGAATTTATTCTTGCATCGTTGATTTTTTTTTTTTTGTAGTTGGCAGGTAAGCGACAGCTCATAGGAGAAGGGGAAAAAATTAAAAAAAAAATTGAAAAGCGCTGGGCAGCCGGCAGCCAATCAAAACGCCAGAGCCCGTAATGAGGGCGATTGATGGCTGTTTGGCTTTTACTGCAGGGTAATGAGGAGGGGGAAAAATATGAATATTCATGAGGCTGTGCTCCTGCCTTTGATGATTAAAGAAATTTTTAATATTCAAATAAGCGCTTGCCAAGTGATTAACAAAGAACATGCACGCAGAAATATGGAAATGGGAGCCGGGGAAGATGTGAGAGCCGGAGCAGACTGCAGGAAAAGCCAGCCTCCAATTTCACAAACAAGATAGGCAGATAACCCAGTTAGCAGGCGGGCAAATAAAAACATCTCTTTCGGATCGCTTCAATATTTTGCCAGCTACTTTGTCTTAAGGAGGATAAAAATGCTATGTATGAAGGGGGTGGGGCAGGCGGGGGGGGCGAGAAAGAGAGAAATCACGGGAAGTCAAAGGCAGGGCTCACAGTGAAGGATCCTGATCCGAGTCCCAGCCCACCTCCCCCTACCTGACGGGAGGGAAATCGGGACTCTTTTTCCGGTGTGCTAGGGCGAGGTTTCCAGCTCAGGCTTGGAAACCCAAGGCTGGCCAGTTTGGGGCGGTCAGGTGTTGCTTCTCAGAGGGGACTGGAGGACGGAGGGAGAGAGAGAGAGAGAGAGAGAGAGAGAGAGAGAGAGAGAGAGAGAGAGAGAGAGAGCGCGCACGAGCGCGCGAGTTAAGAAGGAGGAGGAGGAGGAGGAGGAGGAGGAGGAGGAGGAGGAGGAGGAGGAGGAGGAGGGAGGGAGGGAGGGAGGGAGGGAGGGAGGGAGAGGTGTGACTCTGGGGGCCCCAGCCTGAAGAGCTCGGCACCTCCCTGGCAGAAACACACACAGGAGGGGGTCCCAGGGGGAAGGCAGAAGCATGTCCAGAAGCTAAAAGGACCCAGACTTCGGCGAGGGGCCTGGCCTGGCCATCTCAGGGCCACCCCGGGGGAACCAGCCGGCCCCAAACAGAGGGAGCCTCCATGGCCGCGGCCCAGGACCCCCACTTTCCCAGCCCGGCCTGTGCACAGGGAAGCACAGAGTAACAGCGCTCGCTGGCAAAACCACCCCGCGGTTAAAATGCGCCTCATTGGCAGCCGGTGGCATCCATTTTGGCAATTTCCTCTTTGAAAGGAGCGGAATGCCACCTTCAGTGAGACGGCTGGTACTTCCCAGACAGGTCCTGGCCCTCACCTGTCCTCGTCTCTCCTGCCCTTTGGGGAACAGGGGGGTGGGGGCAGGCCCTGGCTGAGACAGACAGCAGGAACCCAGAAGAAGGATCCTAAGGCATCTTTGTTACTCAATTTCAGAGCAGCAAGGGTCCTGGCCTGGGGGGGGGGGGGGGGGGTCAAATAATAAATTTCTTCCCTCCAACTTTTTTTTAGTTTTTAATTGCTAAGGTCCGGGAACCAGCAAAGCCTGGAACTTGCTTTTCATTTCACTATAAATATATGTCATCATAATAAGACAAAACAGTCAGGAATGCAAGCATTTCCGAGAACCGAGGAAGTCACCGTGGAAACCTGTAAGCTGGAGGGGGGTATGCGGGAGGTGGGGGGAGGTCCAGAGGGTACTGCATGGCTCAGCTCCTGGCACCAGGCATTTGGGGGACCAAAAAGTCCTCTGTGGGGAGCTAGGGCTCCCCAAGTCCCACTCCCCACCTCCAATGCCTCCGTCCAAATCAGGTGCCCGTCACCGGCCTCTGGGTCCCCAGCTGCCACGGGTTGGCATTTGGGGGTTCACGTGGAGGTGACCTTTGAAGGCGGAGCCATGGGGAGGGGAAGTGGGTGGCACAGGGTTTGCACAGCTGCGTTTGAAGATTTCCTTTAGGCCGTTACATGGGAGACACGAAAACACGGTTCGAATCCACAGCCAGCCGGTACTGGGCTGCCTGCTGAGAGCACAGCCCTTCCGGGGCCTGAGCTGACGGGCTGCCCTCACCCCTGGGCCTGGCTGGCGGGAGGCAGGGGGGTCGCAGAGGGAGGGCAGGGCTTCCACAGCGCCCACCCGAAGACCCCACACCTGCCTTCCCGTCCCTCCTGGCATCTGAGCGGGCCCCTCCCCTGGGCGCCTCCCCGCCCCCGGCTCCCTCCCCACCCACAGGCCCGCCCGCCGCTCTGAGATCTGTCAGGGGTGAGTCACCGCCTCCACTGCTTGTGCTCCCCAGCCTGCTGTCACTGAATGCACCCCAGAAAAGGCAGAGGCGGGGCCAAGAACAATAGGCCCCCAACACCCCCAAATCCGCCTTCCTCTTCCCACCAGGGCTGCGTCTCACGGAGGGAAGGGGTACAGACCACCCCTTCACCGGGCCCCACGCACAGGGGCCAACCCCAACCCCCTCTGGGTGCGGCCGCCAGGACCCCTTCCTGCAGCCGGGCCGGGGGGCGGTGGGGTTCCAGCACAGGTCCCCGTCCCCCTGTGGCCCTGCCCAGAGAGGGGGCAGAGAGCACCCGGGGCCTGCTGGGAGGAGGGCTGGGTCCCAGCCTCCTCCTGAACTCCTCGGGGGAAGTGGAGGAGCTGGTCACTGCCACCCCTGAGCCAACCCTACAGCCAGTGGTCGGCACACTCACTAGTCCACAGAGCCCAAGATCAACAGCACGACGACGACGGACGTTTCTTTGGAGAGCCGCATTTTTTAATCTTAAACGTCTCCTAAGGCCACTCCTTCCACATAGACTCGCCCAGACCGTGGTGTTTTGTAGAAGAGCCACAGTCAAGGGGCCAGAGAGCCGCATGTGGCTCGAGAGCCGCAGTTTGCGGACCGCGGGAACACGAGATCCCTACTGCTGGAATGCAAATGAACAGAACTCCCAAGCTCCAGCCAGACGCCGCGGCCTTTGACCCCGGCTTCGGGACACACACACCCACCCCCCCCCCCCGGCACAGATCTGAGTCCTCAGGGGTGACTTCAGCAGGTGGACCCCCAGAATCGAGGCCCTGATCCTGGAGCGGGCAGGCCTGGGGGCAGCAGGCGAAACCACGTGTTTCTCTAGTTGGGGAGCTGTGTGCATGCTTCTCTGTTACACAGACTATGCACATGTGTCAGCAACGTGGGCACGGCACCGTGTGAGTCCCCATCCCCATGAAGCTCCAGGGGTCACGGACAGGCGGGAGGGGACAGAGTCTCCCAGAGGCGCCGCCCCTCTTCCTGGCCTCCCGATCGGCGTCCGTCTCCGGCCTTCTGCCCTGAAACAGCTCCTCCACTCATCGCCTCTCAAGCTGCATCGGGACCCACACACACCAACCTGCACCCCTCTTCCCGATGCACACCCCCCCCCCACCCCCAGATGAACAGCACGGCCTGCAAACGGAAGCAAAAAGCTGGATGCGCCATTGGGGCTCCAGCCGTGAAGAACTGGGGCCTGGCTGGGGTCAGGGACCTGTGGCCTCTTTTCAGGTGGGACTTAGTGGCCAGACCCCAATGACCGGCGTGGCCAGGCATCCACCCCTCAGCCATGTCCCCACCTCACAGTTGCATGTGTGTGTGTGTGTGTGTGTGTGAGTGTGTGTGTGTGAGGGCGGGGAAGGACAGGGGCGGAGGAGCGGGGTGGAGAGGGCAGGGACCACAGTCAAGAGCGAAGTCTCACGTCACATCAGGGAAATAAACCAGAAGAAGATTCCAGCGAACAGCACATTGCTCTTCCCCATCGGCATCCACGGGGCCTGGCCTCTGAGGAGGGGAGGACCTGGGAATGCCGAGGCCAGGTCCTCGCTGGACACCGGGCGGTCCTCTCTGGGGCGTGTTTAACGCGGGAGGCGGGGGGGGGGGGCCCTCAGGAAGCTGTGGTCTCAGGCCCACACGCTCAGCCGCCTGCACCAGAGAGCGTCCACTGAGGAGGAAGCCCGAACCCCGAGGAGCTCAGAGAATCCGGGGAGGACACGCAGCCCCGCCAATAAAGAGAACCCCGAGAAACCGAGACGCACAGCGCCCAGCGAGGAGGTGACAGCCAGGGAGAGGGATTACAGCCCAGGGGCAGGGGTGGGGGGGAGAAATGTCAGCCTCACTCCCTTTTTAAGATCAGTCCATGACATTATACTGGGCAGGAGGGGGGCTGTCCCCCGGGCCAGCAGGCTCCTTGTCGGCGAGCAGAATTGCCACCGGCTTAGCAGAAGGTGCAAAAAGAAAGCAGAAGAAATCAAACTGGCAAAAAGGGGACCCTCTCATAGCTTTATACGTGTCTTGTTTTTAGTTGCAGTCAGTAGTGTTGTAGGCAGTGGGCCTCCTACAGTAAAAATAAGCACACACCAGCTTCCTCTGGATTGTGTTGTTGGTTTGGTTTGGTTTTGGGTTTTTTTTCCTTTTCGTTTCTTTTTACCTCTTACTAACAGGGAGAGACGGTGGGGGCTCCATCACATAAGAGCATCTTTCTGTGGCCTCTCTCGGTGGCCACGCCACGTCTGAAACGCCACTGCCCGGGGGCCTGCAATCCTCTGGGGCGGGGGGGGGGGGGGGGGGGTGTGTGCGGGGGGGGGGGGGGGGGGGCGAGAAGGCAGGCGGCGTGGCAGCCACGGGTCCGGAGCCCGCCTTCCCGCACAGGAGGCCTCTGCCGACGATCGCCCACATTCCCTCCGAGGCAGCAGCCTGGCCCGTCGCCCCTGCTTGTTTCCCGACGCCAGGTCCACGTCCATCCCCTCACGCACCGACGCTGACGGCCGTGGGTGCAGCAACAAGAATTTGTAAAAATTAACACTCGGCGGGATTCATGCAGCAAAGATGGTGAGCGCATTAGCGCCGGGAACGCTGCTCCTCCCGATGCAAAGATGCAGTCGAGCCTTGCTGACTGCTGCCGAGGTGCTGCCGCGCCTCGCTCCGCGCTCGGTGTGATTAAAGGGGCCGTGCAGGGTCCTGCGTGGAAACAGCGTGTCCCTGCCGAGGGCGCCCCTCGGGAACCTGGGGGTCGCAGCACGCCGGCGCTGGGTTGCTGCCCTGTTTTCTCAGTGTTTCTGACACAGAGCTGGTGTGCTGGGCTGGATTCGCCCCAGAGGCCCGGCTGCTCCAGGCACACTCCCCGGAGAAGCCAGGCCTGGCCTCCTGGCACCAGCACCCGCCCCACTTTTATTTGCCATTTATTTGTTTTGGGAAATCGTTTAAATAAATAAATAAATAAATAAATAAATAACCTGCATGCTCTCTTGGGTTATCATTCTCTGCCCAGCACCCCCCAGGACCATGCCTTGTCAGGCACCCCGAAACAAGGAGGTGGGCACAAGGCAGAGGCAGGGGCGCCTCCCTGGCCGCGCTGTGTGTAAACAATGCCAGGGCGGCCCGTCCCCACGGCGCCCCAGCCAGCCGGGCTGGGACTGGGATCTCTCTCGCTGTCGCCTCCTCCGAGGAAGGACCCAGCGCGCACGGCTCAGGAGGCCTCGGGAACCACACAGACACAAAACCAACCTGAGATGAGAAAACAAACATCTCTGCACCGCATCGGTCAAGATGGCAGGGAAAAAGGAAGTCTCGGGGCTGAGAGCAAGGAGCCTGACTCAGCTCGGCCGCCTCAACAGCTGCGGCCTCTCCCCGGCTGTGCCTGCCGCCCCGCCGGCCCTGTCTCCATGGCTCCTGTGCAGCCCTGGGCCTCCGGGGCAACCGGACAGAGGGTTTTTTTTTTTCCTTCCCTGTGTGCGTTTTCATACCCTTATTCTACATCCTAATTTCTTTTCTTTTTATTTTTTTTTTGGGGGGGTGGAATCAGTGTCACTAAAAAAAACACGTCACTCTGTTTTTGCAAAATCCAGCAGCTTCCTTGGCAGAGCGCGAGGCTGGCTGGCATTCTACCCTCATTTGACAAAACTACTATTTCTGGGCACGCACTCAAAAACAGGTAGGAAGCAAATGCTGAGAAATAAGGAAGTAAAAACAGCCAACAGATCCTTCGCTCCCGAGAACGCCGAGCGTAAACATGATTTATTTAGCGGCGTGGAGCGCGCCTGTTCCCCCCTCTCCCCCCCGCTCCCCGCCGGGGCTGGGAGCCTAGTCCCTCGGGGTGAGGGGGAGGCTGGAGGGGGGGGAGGGGCGGGCAGGGAGGACCACGGGGCATCGTGGGAAGAGGTGGCAGCTACCGGGACTTCAGAGTTTCAGGGGAAAGACCATATCCTTGCCCCCAAATACATGCGTGTGTCCAAGAAGGCTGCACTCATCTGCCGGTTAATTAGCGAGCTGCCTCCGACAAAGGAGAGAAGACCCAGCTCCTACAAACAGCGTGTGCAGGGCGCCCACCTCCCTCCCTTCCTTTTTTTTTTTTTTTTTCAAACCACGCGGGCCGGGTGTGGGGACAGGCCCGGAGCCCGCTCAGGTGGGGGGTCCGAGCTTCTGAGGCCCGGCCTGGAGGCGGGGGGTGCTCCCTGCCCTCCCTGCCCATTCTGGCATGCCCCCACGGAATGGACTGGGATCTGTATTCAATTAAGGAACACCAGACAGCCGCTGGCTCCGTGCCCGCCCCAACGCAGCCACGGGGATCTGCCAGGCCCCCACCCCGCTCCGGCTCCGATGCCAGGGAACGGGGCTCCCTCGAGTGCCCGGGGGAGAAGGCAGCGGGCCACCCCCTCACCCCCCACCCCAACACGCGAGCCGGCGGTCCGGGCCCTGCTGGGGTGAACCGAGGCCGCGCAGAAAGCCGGCATCTGTCTGCTCTATAGAGCGAGTCTGAGCAGCAGGGGCCGGGCCTCCACAGGTGACTCCGATTAAAGCTCCCATCCAGGTCGCTCCGCGTTTGCTGGGGGAGGAGGGATCCGAGCCCCTCGGAGAGAGAAGCAACAAAACAGGAAGACGGGCCCCGCAGGACACTCAGGCCCGCTCCTCTCCCCGAGCGAGCGCCAGCTGCGTGCTCTGTGGGCGCAGATGCCGGTTCCTGTCCGCTTCCAGAGGCGGTGGCGGCAGAAGCGACACGAATCCCCCGCCCGTCCGTACGGAGTGGCCGTCTCACCCGCCAGGAGCAAGGCTGCGCTCTTAAAGGCCGCCTGCTGTATGCAGTCCTCCCCTGCGCCCTCTGCCCACGCCCTCTCTTGCTGAGAGCCAGACACCAAACAGCCAGGAGAGACACCTTCGGCGGTCTGCTCAGGTCAAAGGGCAGCAGCAGCAGGCCCCGCCAGTGTCAGGGCCCTGAGTTCCAGGGCAGTCCCCAAACGCAGGGCTGGGGGAGGGGGCCAGCCCCCTAAAATGAATGGGAATGCGGGGGAGAACGTTTCCTATTGGTTTCAGGCCACTAAACTGAAAACTCAAGCCCTCCTCCTTGTAAGCGCCCCCCCTTCCCTCCGCTAAGCCCCCTCACCTTGAACATGACGTGCTACAGGAGCAGCTATGTGACTCCTCACCCTTCTGCAAACCACTCACCCTGCGCCCCTCCCCCCTCCGCCCCCGGGAGCGGGACAGTGACAGTCTGTGCTCTTTCATGTCTTTGAAATCGGCAACGACTCCCCTCCCGGCAAAGGGTGTGCTCTGTGTGGCACCTGGACGGCGGGCGGCGGCGGGAGCCAGCACAACAGCACATCCCCGGGTGACAGCCGAGGACGGGGAGCCGAGCGGGTCTGCCCGGGCCGTTCCGAACAAACACTTCGGAGACGGGCAGGGCAGTGCGTGCCCACACCTCCCATGGGTGCTTCCGCACCCACGTGCCCCCCTCCCAGCTCCTGCAGCAACAAATACTGATGAAGGTTTCGCTAGGGCCCGGGTGCCGCTGCGAGAGGCCAGGCTTCTAGAAAAGCCTGTAGAGCATCAGGATGTCTCACAGTCAAACACAGAAGATCCACACCTCCAACAGGGCCCCCTGGGATCCCACGGGCATCCATCGCCAAGCGATGGGGCCGGCCCAGGCCCCCGTTCCCGAGCACGTCTCCCCACACACGGCCCCGGGACAAAGCCAGGCAGGCAGTCCCCTGCGCCCTGCAGGCTCGGCGTGCACACTCCGCACGGCAGGCCCGCCAGGCAGCCCACCTGCCACGGGCACCGAGGTGGGCGCCCCCAAAGGAACGAGAGCAGAGGGGAGGGGGGCTTTCAGCCTAAAACCAGAGGGAGAAATCTCCGGCCATGTTCACCGTGCTGAGCCATCAAAATAAAGAGAAAAAGGTACGTGGGCCTCCTCCCCCGGTGACAGTCATGAAGTCGGCGGCCAGCCACACGTCACTGTCTTCCGGGCAGAGCCTGAGCTATTCCCCCCGACACACGCCTCGTCTCCCCAAACCCCCACGCTCACGTCTTTCCAAAGACACGCGGGGGCCTCGGCGGGGGCCCAGGAACACACACGCACGTGACCCCGTGTTTTATCTCCCTTTCTCCGGAGGAATCCGGCAGCATAAATATTAATCAAACACGGGGATCTGCCTTTTCAGTCTGGGGCCATTATGCGAGGCGGATTGTGATCTTTACCTGTATTTACAGATAGTCAGAGGCAGATTCTATCTTGTTAGGACTGTTATAAATGGACGTCTGAGGGGCCAGCCAGCAAGTCCGAGCAGGTACGCAAACCTCCCTGCCCGGGACCGCCAGCAGCAGCGCTGAATGCGTTACCTTTTCCACGGGCCTTTCAAAAAAAAAAAAAGGACATTGACAGAAACCTGCAGAGGCCTCCGGCAGGAAAAGCCAGCTGCTCAGAGCTCGGGTTCACTCACGCGGAGATCTCTTTTGGGTTTTTTTTTTTTTTGTTGTGTTTTGTTTTGTTTTTTAAGGTCAGCTCTTACTCAAAATGCCACGGAGGCACGGGTTGCAAATATTGCACCTCTGAGAGCACTGGCGAGGGCAGGGTCCTGTGATGCTCTGGGTCAGCCCAGATCTTAAGGAGATAGGTGCAAGCACATTTTTTTTTTAATCACCTTGACACTGGTTAACAGCACATTTCTGAATAATGGGGGGGGGGGGGGAAATAGACGTGGTTCTTCCAGTGCTCGGCTAGGAGAGCTGTCCCTGAGAAGGTAAACTTTTAATCTCCGGGAGCCAAACAGCATGCGTTTTTGTGTCCAGGCAGCAGCTGTGGGGAGATGTTTGAACGTTTCCTTCGGAGCTCCGTGGTAAAGGCACGGGGAGTCTGGACCCTGGCTTCTCTGGGCCTGTGAGGGCCGGCAGGAGGGCTCTGAACAATCCGTGGCCAATTTTTAAGAAGCGAAAATAGAGGCTCTGAGCGAGGTGGCCATTTGCATACAAATTCCCTCGGAGGGAGGCGTTCGCTGGAAAGGCGGCCTGCCGGCTGCAGGGAGGGAGGGCTGACATTCATTTCCTGCGCTTCCGCACGGCGGAGGGTTCCATGCCCGCGCCATTGGGAAAGCACTTGTGTGGAGTGTTTTAAAACCCCGGGCCCAGGAATTCCCTCCGGGAGAGCGGGCTGCCCCTCCTGGGAGGCAGCGGGAGAGAGCTCCAGAGAACACCGCCGCCCCCCTGGGCGGGACCGGCCCCGGAGGACATAAAGACGCAGGGGAGACCCAGCTCCTTCCAGCCCCGCTCCCCGGGGCCCGCGCTGGGGATGGAGGCACGACCCTGGGGCACCCCCACACACACACCTCACCCCAGGAAAGCCACCCCGGCCAGGACCCTAGGTTTTGGGGAGGGGCTGCGGGCAGGAGTTCCCAAGGTCCTGAAATGCAACCCCCCAGGTCTGGGATGGTCACTAGCCGGGGCACGCGCCCCTGAGCGGAGGAGGAGGGGGCGGCGGGTGGAGGAGGGGCGGCCCAGCACACAAAGGGGCCCGGGATGGCGGGCTCCCGCCCTTGACCTTGGGTCTCCGCCTCCATCCATCTCCAGCGGCAGCCGGGCCCGGAGAGGGGCTGGCTCGGGGCCAGGGGCGAGCTGGGCTGGCGGGGCCGCAGCGAGGTGGGGCGCCCACAGGGGGCCGGGAGGGGGTGGGTGGAGGAGGAGGAGAGGAGGGGGCGGGACTTGGAAAAAAAACCTCAGGAGCTGCTCCCAGGAAGCCTGCCTCCCAAGGCCCGGCTCCTTCAGGACCTGGTCCTGGGGCGGATCCGAGTCCCTGTGTGCCTCCCGCCCCCCCTCCACCCCCTCAGAGCAAAAGTCGCACGGGTGCTCGCGGGAAGCCCCTCCCCTTCCCTGGCCCGACGTCTCGCCAGCCCCCCTCCCTCCCCAGCGGACCGGCCTGGAGGGGGAGGGGAGCCGTCACCGGAGGAAGAAAGGAGAGCGCCCCCCCCACCCCCCCCCCCCGCAGGGCCAGACCGGGCAGGGTCAGCTGAGCCCCCGCCCCACCCCGCCCTCCCCTCCGGCAGCTGGCTCATTAAGCCCCGAATTATGCATGTGCCTGCCCGCCCCAGAAACACACAGTCAGCGTGCGCGGGGCGGGGAGGGGGGGGTCGGCCGGAGAGCAGGGGGGAGGTAGCCGAGGCCAAGCCGGGAGGCCACAGGCCGGTGGGTGAGGCCGCTGCCCGGCCAGTGTGAGGCGCACCTGAGGGCCCGGGATGCCCGGTGCGCAGTGGGCAGGGGAGGGCACGGACAGCAGGGAAGCCCCCTCCCCCGCCCCCCCGCACACACACCACAATCACCAAGTTTTCCAGAGCGTCTGCCGGTTCCCGTGCGGGATGGGAGAGGTGCGGGCCACCCCACACCCCCACCCTCCCCCACCCCCGCCTGAGCCGCGGAGAAGGCCTGTGTGCCTGGAGCCCCTGGCTGGAGGGCAGGGCCTGAGTCCCCAGCAGGCAGGCCGGAGGAGCTGCCCTGGCCCCTCCCGCAGGGGGAGGGATGGTTTGCAGGAGGTGGGCACGGTCCAGGGGGCGAGCGGGCGGGCGGGCGGGGGGAGGGGTCGCTGGCTATTCAGACACCGGGCGGGCAGAACGGGTCTTGCAAGTTGCAACCATCCTGCGTCCTGCCAGCATTGGGGGGGGGGGGGGGAGCCGCAGTCGGAGGGAGGCAGGTGGTTTCATGCGGCCGGAGAGGAGATCCCGCCTCTGATCGGAAGGAGTTTGGTGTCCATCTCCCCAGCCTCCCCCCGCTCCTGGTGTTGGAACGCGCCAGCCCAGGCCCCCCAGTCCTTGGCAGCCCCACCCCCCATCCCCCGCGTCTGCACGCGGTTTTGGGGAGCCCTGGACCTCAGCACCCCCTGCCGCAGGCCCCCCCACTGGATGGACCGTGTTTGCCCTCGTGGGCCCATTTGTTTCTGGAAATGAGTCCTCCCTTCCTCCCCGTTCTCTCCAAAGCAAAGGCCGGGGCCGGGAAAATTACAGACCTCTCCTCCCCCCGGCGAATCCAGCCGCCCGCTTCGCGGGGAAAGTTTTACAAGCCCGTGATGTCAGCGAGGCCGGCGGAGACCGCACTGTTTAGGCTGCTTAATTGGCAGGCTTTGAACTGGAGGTGGGAGAGGGAAAGGAATCCGCGCCGGCTGCCCTGGAGGAGGTAGTTCTGTGGGGTCTACCGACCTCAGCCCACTCAGCGGTCGCTGGGGCGGGAAGGGGTCATCACAGGTCTGCCCTGTGCCTCCCGAACGGGGAGGGAGGCCCAGGCATCACCCTGATACCGGGCAGGCAGTCTCCGGCCCCGGTCCCAAGGGAGGGAGGACCCCTGGAATCCCATCGGGGGGGTACACTCTCCAGATGCCATACTCTGCCCCAAAAAAGCCATGGAAACAAAGCCAGTGTTTTCTCCACTGCCTCCAAGGATCCCTTTCCTGCCCTAGCCGGTTTGGCTCAGTGGATAGAGCTTCGGCCTGCGGACTGAAGGGTTCCAGGGTTCGATTCCGGTCCAGGTTGCAAGCTCCATCCCCAGTAGGGGTCATGCAGGAGACAGCCAACCAATGATTCTCTCTCACGATTGGTGTTTCTATCTTTCTCTTCCTCTCCCTTCCTCCCTGATATCAATCCATATATATATATATTTTTAAAATAAATTTATAAAGGTCCCTTTCCTGAAGCCGGGAGAGCGGCATGGTGTTCTCTGGGCACTGCGGGGCGGACAGCTATCCTCGCCGGAGCCCCATCAGACCAGGCTCGAGGGAGGTTAGGCCCAGGACTCTGCATTGTGAGTTAGTACCTGGAATCTCGATTCATTTGCCCAAGGCTGCGTCCACACCTACAGCCAGCAGGCTCTGCGAGCTGCCGCGGCCTCAGCCCTGGGGGCTGTCCCGGCCTGGGCGTTCTCCCTGCCTCGTGGTCCACCTGAAGCTGCCTCGTCTCCGCACCAGGCCTGAGCTCTGACTTCTCGCCTCCCAAGGAAAGGCCGTTTCGTTGCTATTTCTCCCCACAACGGAGCCCAGAGTCCCAGTTTCCATGGAGTCTGAGCAGCTCAGGCAGCCTTTCCCAGACTTGCCTCTCACCCAGGGGTCTCCCCTCTCCCTCCCAGGCCACCACTCTCACACCCCTCCTCCAGCCCCATCTCCCTCTCGCTCCCTCTCTCCCTCTCTCTCTCTTTCTCTCTCTCTCTCTCTCTCTCTCTCTCTCTCTCTCTCTCTCTCTCACACACACACACACACACACACACACTCCTCCTTCCTGAGCCACCTCCCCTTCCACATCAAAACCAGCAGGCCAGCTGGAGGGCGCTAAGAAAACCCACCCACTGCAAAAACACACCAGGGCTGACAGACCCGCCCTGGGCCCAGCTGAGGGCCTCGGGGCCCTGACCACACCTGCCATCGGAGGGAAGGCTGACATCCTGGCGCCCTCAGGTCACTGGCCGCCGCCTAGCAGTGCCTGCGCCAGGGCGGGGCCCGATCTGATGGGGGCCCAGGTTTATATAATTGGGGGGGGGGGGGGGGGCTCTTAACAAAAACAGCAAATATCAAACCACACCTCCACTAGGGGCCTGGGCACAGGAGGTACCCTGAGCCTGCGCGCTCTCCCTCACCCCTCACGGTCAGGGCACCAATCCCTCCCAGGAGAGTCTGCCCAGCGTGGAGCCAGAGAGACCCTGTGATGATCCTCCAGGCCCGCGGCCGGCACACGGTGGCGGCTCGCGAGCCACAGGGGGCTCTTTGGCCCCCTTAGTTTTTAGCAAAGGCCAGCTTAGGAGGGCCCTAATTGAGTTAATCACAATGTACCTACCTCGATAGTTTAAGTTTTAAAAAATTTGACTCTCCAAAGAAATTTCAAGCGTTGCACTGTTGACATTTGGCTCTGTAGGCGAACGAGTTTGCCCACCACTGGGCTAGGTAGGATAAGCGCTTTCCTTTCCCGCCACCAATTTCTTCAAAGAAAACTCCCTGAGCCTGGTCTCTAACAGGGAGGGAAGGGGGTGGGGCGGGCGGCTGGGTGGGAGGGGATCAGGTGGGTGGGGATCTGGAATGGAGGACCCCACCCTCCCGCCAGGCCCTCACAGCTGCTGGAAACCACTGGCAACACCGTCTCACCCTTCAGCTCCGGACGCTCGGGTCCAGGGAAGGGGAGGGTCTGCTCAAGGTCACAGCATGTCAGCCAGAGCCAGGACCCCTTCCCTAGTGGACGAGTCCACGTTGCCTGCCCCCCTTCTCCCTGACCCCCAACCCCAACAAGGTGGACTCTGCACAAACGCTGGCAGTCGGCACGAAATCCACAGACGTGTGTGGGACCCGCGGAGGCCGCTGTCCTGGCTCTTTCGCCCCACGCTGGGCCCCAGTCCCGTCACGGGCTTCACCCAAAATGACTGGAAATAAACCCCGCATCGCCGGCCGGCAGCAGAGGGAGCCTGGGCAGTGGCCGCCACACAACGGGAGGGAGGTGGCCCGGCGACCGCCCGGGGCTCCCCTGTGAAGGCGTCAGCCCGAAGCCAGCGCCCGAGTTCTCGGCTGCCCACAGGGTGAGGACTCCAGGGCTCACCCCCTCGGAGATTCGGTTTCCTCAGCTACAGTGACACTCATATCTGATCTGCCACCTCGCGGGGCGGAGACGAGGATGGGAACATGAGGTGAAACCCGGCCAGGGCAGCACCGCCCCACCTCAGCGAAGAGCAGAGCGTGACTGGAGAGTTCACACCCCGAGCCGCTGCGCACCGGCTGTGTGACCTTGGGCAAGCGGCTTAACCTCTCTGTGCTTTCAGTTTTCAATTCTGCAAAGCGGGGTGGACCCTGGCACCTACCTGCTGAACTGTCAGTAGGATTATGTTGATTAAGGTTTGGGAAGCCCTCCAAACAGGGACTGGCTCGTAGGAAGCTGTAAGAGTTGGTGCGCCATTAAAAACCCTAATTTGGCCGAAACCAGTTTGGCTCAGTGGATAGAGCATCGGCCTGCAGACTGAATGGTCCCAGGTTCGATTCCCGTCAAGGGCATGTACCTTGGTTGCGGGCACATCCCCGGTGGGGGGTGTGCAGGAGGCAGCTGATCGATGTCTCTCATCGATGTTTCTAGCTCTCTATCTCCCTTCCTCTCTGTAACAAATCAATAAATATATGTTTTTAAAAACCCTACTATGAACAACTCCATCTTTCTGTTTCTTTCCATGAACAGAGGGCGCAGGGGTGGCACCTGGGCCGCCTTATTCCTAGGGCCTCTCCCTGCAAGGAGCCCGCTCCTAGCCGAGTCTAGCACTGGGTGAACATGCATTAGTCAGGCGGGAAAATTAGCAAAGGAAAAAAAAAAAAAAGCTGTCAAATGCCTAATAAAAAACTTAAGTCAACTGCTAACTACTTACTGTCAAATAAAAACCCTCATAATAATAACAGTCGCTAGGCTGTCGGCTAGGTTCGGGCCACAGGAGCCGGGCCCCGTTCTCTCCCCTGCCTCCTCCCTCCCTCCCTCTTTCCTGGCCTGGAGTGGGGGCCCCTTGCCTAAATCACAGTCCTACGGCCCCGAATTTAATGAGAAAAAGAAAAAAAAATGCTGACCAGTACGTCTGTCTTCGTTTTCATTCGGTCAAATTTCCCACGACCGCTGGGTGGACAGGCCCATTAAGGTGACCAGACGTCCCGCTTTTGGCGGGACAGTCCCAATTTTTGACAATTTGTCCCGCGTCCCGAGATGTTTTTTAAAAAGTCCCAAGTTTTGGAAAGATTCCAAAAATTGGGATTTTTTTAAAAAAAAAAAAACGCCTTGGGATGCGGGACAAATTGTTAAAAATCGGGACTGTCCCGCCAAAAGCGGGACGTCTGGTCGCCTTACCCATTCCGTAGCTGAGGACGCTGTTTGCACACGCACAGCCGGTCCACTGCCTCCCGGGAGGCTGGCCGGACAGCAATTCCTCCCCCCGGTCCCAGGTGAGGACACAGAACTCTGAGGGGAAGACATGCTTGGTCTCCGGCCACCGGGCTGGGCAGCCTGGTGTGGCAGGAGGCCACCTGTCCTGACTCGACCCCCACGGGTCTGGGCTCAGCCCTGCCAGCACCGGGGACACATGCTCAGACAAGTCTCCCCGCCGGGGCAGAGCGGGAGGCACACCCATGGGGTCCCTCCGGCCGGTCAGCAGGCCAGAGCCCTGCCCTGCATCCCGCCGTGACTCTGCGTGACTAACAACCCAGGATCGCAGGGCCCCGGGATTGGCATCCATTGTCTAAGTTAAACCGACGAGAGGTCTGAAAGGTGAGAGAGGTGATCTCCATTCGACAGGGAGCGGAGACCTGGAGAGCTGACTCTGTGTGGGCCAGGGCCTCTGGGAACCTGAGGGTAAGGATCACACCTGGGACCAGCTGCCAGGACCACCTCGGATGGGGTCTAGAGGCAGTGCCTGCCTCCACTGGCTCTGCCGACCTCTCACCAAAAGCTTCTGTCCCCGTGTGGTCCACGGAGGCCAGGCTGGAGTCCGATTCCACTTTGCTGTGTGACCTTGGGCAAGTCCCTTAACCTCTCTGAACCCCAGTGCAAAGTAGGGTTAGGGATGTCTCATTTCAAAGTGGGGGGGGGGGGGGTCACAGGTATCTGTTTCAGTGCTGCTGACTATTTCTCCCAAAAAAAAGCACCTAGCATAGGGTGGGTTACCAGGCAGACCAGACCCCCTTCCCTGCACTCACCAGCCCTGCCCAAGCTCGGGGTGAGGGGAGGGGGGCGCGGGAAGGGGGCAGTCAGCATTGCAGCCTGAGCCCAGACCACTTCCCTCCGACAGCGCTCCCCTCTTCCATGGTGTAGACACAGCTAATAATTAGCTGTCACGGTTTAATAATAGAAAAAGATAATCCATGCCACAACACACACGGATTTAACCAATCTTAATTTGGAGGGAAAATAACAACTCGAAATGTATCAAATGCAAGTTTTTCAAGACGAACTGCGAGCGAGTTTATCTCGAGCTCCCAGCACGAGCCAAGTTATTTCGTTCCTGCCACTGGCCAAGCCAATTCCACCCCCCCCCCCCCCCCCACCGCACTTATTTTGTTTATTTTTAAACGTCTGAGGCGAAGTCTCAGGGCAGCATGTAAATCCTCCCGCTGATGAGGCGCCTTTTCCCTCCGGTGCCTTCCGTGCTGCAGTGGGTCCCCGGGACCCCACACCGGACCCCCTGTCCGCGCCCCGGCCCAGGCCCACCCCGGCTCTGGGGCTCCAGGTGAAGACCCGTCCGCGGGCGGGGGACCGCCTGCCCCCTCTGTCCCCGCTGCCTGTCTCCCGCCTGTCTCCGGCAATCTGACATTCGGGGTGTGGGGGGAGGAGGAGGAGGAAGAGAAGGCAAAAGGCAGACCTCTGAGTGATGGCTGAAGCTCCGTTTGGTGAGGGGAGAGGGGAGAGCACGCAGGAACCCAGCACGCGTGACGGAAAGCCTCCCCTCCCGAGGCCGTAAGACGGGGATGCTAAGGACGGAACTCGGGGACGCGGCTGAGAGGACCACGCACACGTTCCAGACATTCCCCTGAGGGAAGCGAGCCCCTCGCGCCGCCAAGCAGGGTCCATCCCCGCCCCCCCCCCGGCCCCCCGCCAAGCTCGGCTTTCGCAAAGCCTCCCCTTCTCCGTGGTCACAGGATCTGTGTGCTGAGGAGCAGGTGCAGGCGTAGCAATGGAGTTCCAGAAAGGGACTTGGCCTTCCAGGGTCCAGCCAATGCCCAAGCCCTGGCTGCTCGGACCCCAGACCCTCCCCAGGGTGGCGCACCCTGAGAGCACCGCCCCAGGACAGCAATGCGACCGGGATGGGGGCTGGCAGGGGAGGGACACACAGGGCGGCACCATATTTCTGGCGATGGGATCCTCAGAACCCAGTGGTCCAGAGGGGCCCACACGAACCCCAGGACTCGACGGGGCTGGGGCGAGGGGAGGGCGCTCACGTGGGTAGCACGTGTCATGTGAAGTCACCATCACCGTGAGGGACGTCCCCAGGTGCGGGCACTGCAGCTCAGCGAGGTGGGCAGGCAGCAGGGTGGCACACACCTGGGCGGGGTCCTTTGCCAGGCGGCAGGCCACAAACCCCTCACCCCCTCGAGCTCCCTTTCCCCTCGCCCCTCCTCAAAACGGCCGGCCCCGACATGGGCTCAGAGAGCCCTGCTCTGGGCAAACCCCGGAACCTCCCGACGGCCCCCCCCAGGGTCTCCACCCCCCCCCCCCCCCCCCGGTGCGCCGAGCTCCATCAGAAACCTCCCAGAGGCAGGGTGGGCTGTAGGAAGGGACCGTAAGGAAGGAAAGAGCTCCTGCACAGACTGGTATGTCCCAGAATCAGATGCCTTCCTCCCACTCAGACCTCCAAGCCAAGGTCCTCCCCTGTGACCAGCGTCGCCTCTCTGTCCCCAGATGGGATGTAAGCACCACAGACCGCCTCGCCCAGAGTGGACGCTCAGGGCGTCGGGCCTGGGCCTGTAGCCACACACACATCAAGGGTGGGGACCCCACCCGCCCTCACTCTGGCCGCATCCCCCACGCGGGACACAGCAGCAGCCCCACGTGCTCCGGGCCCCTAGGACTCCACCACCCGGTGGGGGTGGGGAGTGGGGGGTGGAGGGCAGTCATCCCTCAGTTGCTGAATGATTGAACGGATGGATGGATGTCTGAATGCAGGCCCTCAGGAGACAAGGCTTCCAAAACGTCCTCCTTCCATTCTCCTATTTCCCTCCCATTAAAAAAATAATAAAAATAAAAAGGAATAGGAATTCATCCTTCATCCCCATCCCCAGAATGACTGTCCCCAGGAAAGGGTGACCGGAAGTCCCGCCCTAATGTGATGACTGACAGAATCCCAAGGTAGTTCTCACCGGGGTTGCCCACCAGAGCGGGAGGGACCCCCACGAGTGACCGGGCAGCCCTGCACATCTATTTCTGGATCACGGCTTCCAGAAGCACCTGGCCTCAAGGGGGACAACACGCAGACGGCCCCCCAGGCAAGTCACCACCCGCCTGGCCACCGCGAGCACCTCCCCTCGGACCCCATGCCAGCGGCGAGGCCCCGAGAACGAACAGCCACCGGGAGGCCCGGCACAGCCAGCGGTGCCAGGGGCCCGGGCAGCAGCCAGGCGGGGTTCCGGGAGCCCTGGGGAGCCGAGCCTGGGGTCCCTGGCCTCCTCTTAAAATATAAAGGCTCAATTATCCCGGAGCAGCTTGCTTTACACATGAATTGACACATTTATTTTACAATAAATAACTGGGAGTTATCTGCGTTTCCTTTGCTGTTCATCTACACGGAGAAAGAATAAACAGGGCTTGTCGACAGAAATGCAACCGCCGCAGTCCTCAGAATTCAATTACGCTAAAATAATTAATGCTCCCACCATATTAGATTACTTCATACGTGGGAGCCCCTGAAGTTTTATTCTCTAATCTTCCCCTTTTTATTAAATAAAAATTAAAATAAAATAAAAAGTTGGTGCCAAAGTCGGAAGGGGGATGGGGGGGCGGGAGAGAGAGAAGGAGTGTGGTGGGCCGTGGCTCGGACCCCGTCTCCGGCTGGCGTGGCATGGGGACGGCTCTGTGCCTCTGATGGAAATGCCACATTCAAAGCTCTGAACAAACACGTCCCTTTAGACTGCTAAGGGGCTGTTTTACATGGTCCTCAGGAATGGAGAGAGCCATCCGCCCTGCTGTGGAACAGAAAAGGCCGAGGATACCTTTGGTCACATGACGCAACAGTACCAGGAGGCCGCTGCTGTATTACAGCCTACACCCAAAGGGGAGGGCCGGGGGAGAGACACAGGGCCTTAGGAATTAACGTGGCCTTTTAGGAAAGCATACGTAGCTGCTTTCTGAAACACACATGCCCTCCGTGCTCTGCATGCAGCCTCTCCCTGGAAAAGCACCTGCCGCCCCGATAGGAGGACTCAGAGGGCTCCTGGCAAACGCAGGGAGCCGCCCGTCCCCGGCAGAGCCGCCAGGGTCTGTGGGCACCGATGCCAGGCGTTGGTGCTGCTGGGAGAGCCATCTTCGCGCACGTGATTAAGAACAGAAAGGGCGAGGCCCTCACCGGTACAGACAAAGGGACGCGGCACTGTTCTCAGACATAACGAAGGCAGCATTGCTCGGGCCTGCACGGAGCTCGGAAGCTGGGGTCTCTGTGACCGGGGCCTGGGGCATTGTTCTCAACGACCTCGGTGCCGGAGGCGTGTGAGCGCTCTCCTGCTGGGACACCCCCCCGACCCCAGGCCAGTGTCCCCAGCGCAGACCACCACAGATCTAGCTCCCTGATCCCATTTTACAGATGGGCAAAGCCGGCCCACAGTCACGTGGCTGCTGCAGAGAAGCTGGGCTTGCTGTATTACCGCCCCCACGGCCTCCTGATGGGGGCGGGGGGGGGGTCTCTGCACGCACCATCCATCTCCCCCGTGGGCTGGCCAGGCTCACCCTCCACGGGGCACCACAGCCTCAGTCCCTCCAACCTCCCCACTAGCTTCCGTGGCCAAACCAGGAAGGAGACGGGTCCGCACACTGGCCCAGCAGGCCGCCGACACCCGCTTGCCCAGGGCAGCACAGAGGGGACCGCCCCAAAGGAACGTCCCACGGGTGAAGCATTCACCGAGCCGCTGCCCACAGAATCCTCCCGCAGGCTGGCCAGTGTCATCACTCGGCTGACAGGTGGGGAAACCGAGGCACGGGCCCAGGAGCGACGTGTGCAGAGTCAACCATCAGGGTTCGAACCCTCATCTGCACCCAATCCGATGGCACGTGGCTGCCCCGCTCAGGGACACGGGCTGGGCAGAGCCCCCCCACAGGCAGCCCCAGAAGCTCACCACGACCCTGAGGAACGAGGGGTCACCGGCTCCCTTTCACAGACGGGAAACCGATCGGGCCACGCTGAGAAGCACAGATCCCAGCCCAAGAGCAAGGCTCCCAAGCCCAAGACCAAGCTGTGAGCCACAGCACCGTGTGGGCCAGCCAGACGCCCGGGCTCCCATCCTGACCTCCTGGCCGCCCGCACAGTAGGCCAGACCTGGGCGGCGCCCCCTGGCCTAAAGCAAAGCAACCACCAGCCCATCGGGCCGCCCTGAACCCTGGGCCCATCTCCCACAGAGGGCCACCTGGACCCTGGGCCCTCGGACAGGGCGAGCCCAGCGGGGGGCCCGGAGGCCGCCCGGCACTGACACGCGGCACGGCGAGGGTGGGCATGGGACACGGAGGGCGTGGGGCGCGGGAGGGGGCCAGCGCGAGGTGCCCTACCTGCCATGTTCTCCTGCTTGGGGCAAATGCCTTTCGTGGGCGAGAGCAGGTGGTCATCTTCGTCGGGCGTGACCTGGATGCCGATCTCCACGGGCTCGGACACCCTCCTGAGCTCGGGGCGCGCGGCGGGCGGCGGGCTGCCCTTGTCCAGGCCCCGGTCGTAGCAGACGCCCAGGCCGCACTGCTTCCGCTTGTGCTCGATGAACACCAGGATGTCCCCCAGCGGGAAGTTCATCTGGCACTGTCCGCAGGTGAGCAGGTCGGGGTCCGGGCCGCCCACCAGCAGCCCCAGGCCGCTGGGCTCCTCTATGTCCAGACCCTCGTCTTCTTCGAGGATGGCAGCCTCCACATGGTCAGCCTCAGCTGCGGGGCGGGGGGGGCAGAGAAGACAGAGATGGCTTAGGCAGTCACCAGCACGCACACACCCCCGCCTGCGTCCCAGCCCATCCCCGGCTGGAGGCAGGACGCCAGAGCCCCCCACGTCCCCCTCCCCAGGCCTCCCGGAGGCAGGGGCGCCCCGTCCCGAAGGTGGGTGACACATGGGCCCACGGAGGCTCCAGGAGCAACGTCAGGGATCCCTGGAGCTCCTGGCTTCGGCGGGGCTGACCTAACTGCTTCCCAGCTGATGCTCTGCCAGCCCCCTCCCCCACGCCCACCCCACCCCACAGCATACAACACACATCCTGGTTTCACGGCGACGCAGCCCTCCCAGATGGGGCGGCACCAGCCGGAGCGGTGGTCGGCACACCGCGGCTCGCGAGCCACCGGCGGCTCTTTGGGGGAGGTCGGCCTCCGCGAACGCACCTCCGTCAGACGGAGGACGTTTTTAGCAGAGGCCAGCTTAGGAGTATTGCCGACATTACGTGAATAACAACGCACCTCCCTAGATGGTTTACGTTTAAAAAACGTGGCTCTCAAAAGAAGTTTCAGCCGTTGCACTGCTGATACCTGGCTCTGTGGACGAATGTATTTGCCGACCAGTGGTCTAGAGACACGTCTCTCAGAATCTGCAGCATCGGAGAACCACCGGGACCTTGGAAAACCTCCCACACCCAGGCCAAGCACCAGGGAACCCCAACATCAGGGAGCGATCGAGGTGTAAGACTCCCGGGTGATGCCGACGGGCAGCCATGGCCGAGAGCCAGGAGCCAGAGCCCTCTGGCCCGGGAAGGAGGGCGGGGGAAGCTCCCCCTGCCGCCCCCCTCGCCTCCCACCTTCCTCTCATTCATGGCTTCCCCATTCATGTGCGTCTGACTTGCATTCCTCCACCTGAGGCCTGGCTGAGCCCTGGGCGGGAACACAGAAGCCCAGGCAGCCGGCCGGCAGAGGCCCGGGCCTGCTGAGAGAGAGGAGCCACGCGCTCCCAGCAAGGGGGTGCCAGCTCCAGGAGAAAGAGCCGAAGGGAGAGCCAGGCCGGGAGGGGAGGGGCCTGCGGGGCTGTGGCTGCGGGGCAGCTGGCCGTCCCCAGCACCCCGCACAGGGCAGACCACGGCTCTGTAGGTTTCCCAGCCTCACCGACAGCCGCTGCCCTGTGTGCCTGCTGCTTCCCTCTCACTCCCAGAGAAAGGAAAGGGAAGAAATCCTTCGGAGTCCAGGGGCATTTCCGGGCCGATGGCAAACCACACTTCCAATGGGTTTTGTACATTTTCCGATTTCTTTAGCAGCCGATACATTTCTGTATTTATTTTATTTTATTTTATTTTATTTTATTTTTGTAAGGGGCACAGGACACAGATATTTAGGAACCAATGAAAACCTCCGGGGGTAGGGGGCCCTGGGAGAGCCGGCAGCAAAAAAGGTGCCTAAGTCAGAGACGTGGCCCTGAGCCGCGCCCGCCCCGCTCCGGGCCTGAGTGAACTCGAGGTGCAGATTTTTGAGAGCAAATGGCAGGGGTCGGGGAGATGGCACGAGGGTCGGGGTCCTCAGCGGCGGGAACTCCGGGGAGAAAGGTCCCCGTTCGGGGGTGAGCTGCTCAGGGAGGATCGGGCAAACCGCACGAGCACCGAGGGGAGGACGGGGAGGGAGCAGACACATTCCGTGGCCGTGGAGCGGTGGGCGGGCCGGAGCCAGAGAACAGATAATTTCAGGAAAACATCCTGCGGCATCTTCCGCCCTATCCATAAATCACTGCTTCACAGGCTTCCTCCGTGCGTGTCCGCGGGCAGGCCTGAGTCCACAGGACACAGAACACGTATGAAACATGCGTGTGTGGGTCTCCAAAGAGGACCCGCTGGGAAGGGAGGGAGATGGGCGTCTGAGGTGCTGCCTGGGGTTCTTGAAGAGCAGACAGAGCCTTCCATGAACGGAACGCAGAACTACCAAAACGTGGCAACGTGGTCCCACCAAGGCCCCCCGCAGATGGGGAAACCCCAAACCCCAAAAGCACCCGGGAGGTCCGAGAGGCACTCGGCACAGAGCCCGCCCCGGCCACCACCCCTCACGCTGCCAGAGGAACGGGAGCGGACTGAGAGAGGAGCTGGGGGTCAATGCTACGTCACTGATCTCCCAGGTTAGAGTGGAGTCGCCGCCCTCCCGCCCCATGCGGTTTTGGGGTGGGGGGTGGGGTGTTTTTTTGGGGGGGGGAGCTGGGTTCCCGCAAACCGTTCGTGGGGATAAAAAAGAAAAAGGTAATTATCCGGAGCCTCTTTTCCCTTTAACGATCGAGCATTGAGCAATACTGTTTATATTGAAAAGCTCACACCTTTAATTACCAATTACATCTCCGCAATCCCAGAGCCAGAGGAGAGGGCCGTGAGAGCAGCTCTTTGGGAATAGCAGGGCGTACTCCTCGCCATTGGACCCTAATAAACAGGAGGAGGGTGTCAAAATACTGTTTGGTTGAAAAAGAGAGAGGCGCGAAGGAAATGATGGGGGGGGGGGGGAACGAAATGACATTGAGAGTTCCAATGACACGGGTGAGTTCCGGGGGGCAGGGCGGGCGGCCCCCGCCCCCGGGTGAGAGCCAGTCCTGCCCGGGGGCGCCCCGGCCTGCCCCCCGGGCCACGTGGTGCCAGCAGCCGGGGACGGAGGCGGCCAGCGCCCGCTCCCAGCAGCACCCAGGCCGGGAGGTGCCTGCTGCCGCTGAGCGTGGCCTCTGGCTCCCCTGCCCTTGCCGGCTGCGCTGCTTTCCATGAACTTCCCGCCTGGTCCCTGCTCCCTGCGCACTTAGTTCTAGGACGTGGCGGGGGGAGCTATGTCATTTCAAATTCCTGTTGTCATTCGGAAGAAACACGGGCTCCTTTAAACACTAGCAAGGTCACAAGCGCCGTGTGCAAGCATGCCTCCCTCTCCCTCCCTCTGTGCACCAGCTCTGTCTTCCTTGTCCTCCCCCCAACCCCCTCTTTTTTTTTTTTTGGGGGGTGGGGAGAACATCTGTAAGCCTTCCCTGACTGAGCGGTCCCTGCCTACCCTTCCTCCTGCGCCAGCCCCGCAGCCCCAGCCTCTGAGTGTGAGTCTCCCCGTCCATTCCCTGCGGGCGGTTCAGGGTCCCGCCTCCGCCCCCCACAGCCAGCCCACCGGGCAGCAGGGCCGCCGGGCCCACTGGCCAGCCACAGGCAGCCCTGACCCCACCCCACCTCCCGACCCCGGATCCGCTCAGTGCCTCCCAGGGAGGCCGGGAGGCCAAACACCCACCAGGAAGCGCCCCCCACTTCCAGGGTTGGAAGGAAAACTCCCACTGAGGAGGGCATCCACCAGCCGGAGAACGGGGCTCCCGTCCCCCCTCCCGGGGCGCGGGGCCTGCTGCAGGAGACGCCTCCCAGAACGGGGGCATGGGCACCCCCAACCCCCAAACTGCTGACTGTCTGGGTCAGAGCCTCCTGGGCCTTAGACCTTCACCCCCGGGCCTGGGAGACACCCCCAGAGCAGCCTGCGGCTTTGCTTCCGCCGGCGGGCGGATACCGGGCTGCGCGGGTGCGCCCCTTCTGAGAACCGCGTCCCCGACGCCGGAGGAACAACAGGAGGGACAGCCACTGGCCCGCCCAGGGACCGGCAACGCGGGCCGCGCCGGGCCCCCGAACCCTGCTTCCTCCGTCCTGCGGCACCTCGGAGAGCCAGCCTGTGCCCGGCGGGCAGAGCGGGCCCCTGCCACCGGAGAGGAGAAGGCACCGGGAAAGATGACAGACGCGCTCAGACAGAACCAGCTTCTGGAACGCCCGGGCCCCGCAGACCAGCCCCTCCTCGCCGGGCAGACTGGGGCCCCAGGGAGAGAGGAGGGGTGCCCTCGAGGGGCTGCGGGCCATGGTGGGGAGCTCCCCGAGGTGGGCAGCCCTGGAAACATGGCCGCGCTCACGGTGACGGGCGGGTAAGGGGGAGAGAGGGCCCCCGTCGGATCCAGGAGGAGGAGAGACGAGTGGGTGCCCGGGGCGCGGTCCCCAGGCCGCACCCCGGGCCAGGGCGGGGGACACGCTACATCCTGACGGGCACGGCCAGACACGCATGGACGGACACACACCGGGCCCGTTCCTCCGCTTTTACGACAAAACCACACGTCATTTACCAGGCAGGGCCTCCTCCCGGCTGGGGAGGGCACTGAGAAGCCATGAAGCCGGATCCACAGATAACAACGGGCACGCGGTGCACAGGGAAGCGCTGGGTCCTGGGGCAGACGCTCGGCGGCGAAGGGACTGGGCCGCAGACAGACATGGGAGACACGGTGGACGCCGGCCCCACCAGGCTGCTCAGCTCAGCTGGGCCTCACCTGGCCTGGACCCCCCCACACACACAGGACCCCCGGGCCCCGCCCACAGGGTGGGTCCCTCACAACCGCCCCTGCACCTGCCCTCCCCTTCCCCCCGGGAACTCCAGCCGAGAGAGGCGGGCGCCTGCGTTCCCCTCACCCCGTACTGACTCAAACCCGAACGCCTGTCTGCCACGGCTAAGCCACAATCCGGAGAAACACACACAGGAGGGCTGTCTCGGGTATGGGGGGGGGTGGGGGGATATGGGGGGAATAGGGAAGGGTGTGGGGGGAGGGGTGCAAGGATCTTAAAATCGCGTGACACCCACGTCACCGACGCCCCCCTGATGGGACCCGTGTTCACAGGAGCTGTGCAGCCTCCATCCACCAGCTCGGCCTCCGGCTGGAGACTCCACACCTGCTTCCAGGGCCCCGGCCCGCGTCCGGGTGTCTGGCGGGGGGGGGGGGGGGTCTTTCCCTCTGGGGGTGGGGGGACATGAGGGAGGGGCCCGGGCTCCGGGCGGCCGCGGAAACACAGCCCGCACACGCACTCCGTGGGGCACACACTTTCTGAGCCGCCATCCATTTTTAATTTATTGGATCCCAGAGAAAATAACCACCGCGGCGAGGCGGGAGGGGGGCGAGGGGCAAGGGGAGAGGGGGGAATCCGTTCCTGGGGAAGAGAATAGTCTGTGACGGGGACGCTGTGAGGCTCGGCCGGAGGATTGATGCAGCTCTCCCAGCGCCGGCCGGGAGTGATGGGGTGCGGGCAGAGCAGCAGGAGGGGCCCAGCGGGGCCCGCCTGCCCGGCCGGACACGCGTCAGGACTGTCCTCCCAGGGCCGGGAGGGGTCAGGACCGATCCGAGGGCCGCAGTCCAGGTCCCTGGCCATTGGTCCACCGGAAGGACCTGTCCTGCGCGGACCCGGCTGGCCATTCTGACGGACCCTCTCTCCGGGCCACCTGCCCTCTTGCAAAGAAGCCTGAGGCGCCCACCTGTTCTGGGTGTGGCAGAGCTGGTGGTCCAGGCCCTGGGCCGCCCTGAGACCTCCACAGCCCCTCCCTGCCGCCCTCAAGTTACCGGAGGGACCCCGGACCAGCGCACACTGGGGACCCCACCCCCTCCATTTCACCCCCATGAGGCCTGTCTGCTCCACACCAACCGCATCTCAGTCTGACCTCTGGGCAGAAGGCGGTGAGGTACACAACCTGCCAGTCCACAACCCCCTCAGCCACGTGGCTGTGCCCCCCAGGAAGATGGCCAGGGGCCTGGCTGAGGGGAGGGGGAAGTCAGGAGGCCTCCTCCGAGAGATGAGGGTGCAGGAGGAACCTCATCCTCACAGCCGGGGGGGGGGGGTGGGGCCAGATGGGCTAGTGCAAGGATGTGAGGACGAGCCCAGATGCCCACATGGCCCTACACACACACACACACACACACACACACACACACACAGCCTGGTGCCCGGGCACTGCAGCTTATCCAAAACCGCTCCCTGGAAATAGCCTCGCTTGCTCTACAGACCTTTCCCCTCCCCGCCCCCGCCCCCCACATCCAGCTCTCCGGAACCCCCAGGTGTGTGAGGCCGGCCTCAGACACTCAAAGCAGAAAAGGGAAAACAGCGTCCAGGTGTTCTCACAGGCCCAGTCCATGGCTACACGGTTCCTGAAAAAGCCAAGTCTGTAATATCCAAGAATGGAGTGACCTACATTTCCATAAATAAAAGTCAACTTAATTACAAAAAAAAAAAAAAGCACCACACAGTACACATCCTCCTGAACACATCCCGACAGAAGATCCTACAGAACGGCAATGCCCTGAGCCTGCAGGGCCCCGCAGGGTGAGGCCGGGAGAGGAGGGCGCTGTTTTAGCCGGTGACGAGGCTGGCTGCACGGAAGGCTGTGCTTCCCCAGAGGTGCGAAGCCGGAGAGGGGGGCCCTCCCCCAGGACAGGGACCGGCAGCCGGGGGCCTTCCGGGGGAGGCGCCAAGATCGCAGGCGCGGGCTGTCCTCCACGCCCACGTCCAAGCCCCCCGTCTTCCTCCGGGCGGCACCTCCACTCAGAGCCCACGTGAGTCCCAGCCACACTGGCATCCAGCTCTCTGCCTCGGGTCTGTGTGTGTGTGTGAGTGTGTGTGTGTGTCTGTGTGTCTGTGTGAGTGTGTGTGTCTGTGTGATTGTGTGTGTCTGTGTGTGTCTGTGTCTGTGTGTGTCTGTGTCTGTGTGTGTGTCTGTGTGTGTGAGAGAGAGTGTGTGTGTGTGTGTCTGTGTGTGTGAGTGTGTCTGTGTGTGTGTGTCTGTGTGTGAGTGTGTGTGTGTCTGTGTGTGTGTGTCTGTGTTAGTGTGTCTGTCTGTGTGATTGTGTGTGTCTGTGTGTGTCTGTGTCTGTGTGTGTCTGTGTGTGTGAGAGAGAGTGTGTGTGTGTCTGTGTGTGAGAGTGTGTGTGTCTGTGTGTGTGTATGTGTGTGTGAGTGTGTGTGTGTCTGTGTGTGTGTCTGTGTGTGTGAGAGTGTGTGTGTGTGTCTGTGTGTGTCTGTGTGTGAGTGTGTGTCTGTCTGAGTGTGTGTCTGTGTGTGTCTGTGTGTGTGTGTGTGTGTTTTCCCGTGTTGTTTTGGTAAAAAACGCCTTCGGACAGGAGCAAATGTGTTTGTGTTTCAGCAGTTCCGTGGAAGGGGGTCAGGCAGAAGTTATGTAAAACAGAGGGCTTTTGTTTTTTAACTTTTAAGTCACTTAATTTTGTGTGGTCTGGGCTTTCAGGAGAGTCAAATAGTGCAGCCCCCCTAATCCAACACCCAAGCAGATTTCGGCGGGGGGGGGGGGGGGAAGAGAGAGAGAGAGAGAGAGAGAGAGAGAGAAAAGAAGGCATGAATATCTTGAATTCCACCACCTACAACAAAAGGCCTGCATGTGTCAAAATGCCGGACGAAAAGTCCCCAGGAAGGTAGCGCCGCTAATCAAACCTCCGATCTGGCGTGGCTTTTGCCGGTAAAAACCGTGCTGCCCCAGCCCCCACCCCAGCCACCGCCCCCCGTGGCCGGCTGGTGCAGGCAGCGTGTCCCCCGGCCCCGGTGCCTCCCGGAGCCTGGCCCCGCACGTTCTGCCTCGCCTCGGAGCACCGCTGCTCGGGGAGGCCGCCCACGCGTGGCCCGCTCGGGAGGGAGGACGGGAGAGTGGGTGACCCGGGCTCCCGGGGAGGAGGGGTGTGTGGGAAGGGAGCACGGGGTGGGGGCGGGCACAGGACACACGGGACTCCGGCCCGATCCTCAGCGCATGCAGAATGCTCCGGAGTGACAGAGCCATTCCCGGAGCAGCTGGGTGGCACAGACCAGCATCGCTGGTGTTCTCCTGTGCCCTCGCCACCCCAAAAAATAAAAAAAATAAAAAGAACATACCGGTGTCCCTCCAGCAGACACCGCCTCCAGAGGGGCACACTCGGGGCATCCATAACCTGACCGTGAGGCACAGGGCACCGTCCCCAACGTGTATTTCCTTCCCCACGTCCTCCCCACTGTGGCACCGCCTGAACCGAGAATCCCCATCCTTGGAGAATTTCAGCCAACGGCAGGCCCTCACCGGGCAGCCAGGGGGGCCCTCCTGGAGCCACAAAACATGCAGGAGACAGTCTCCGAAGGCCAAGAGCCTCACCAGCACCCTCTCCCTTATGCACATTTTTTTTTCAAGCTTTGTCATATCTGTGGTCGGGGTTGTAGAGCTTGTGAAACTCCCAAGTGCCAAGGCCCAGAATGGGGGTTTTCTAATGTGACTGTTTCTAACGGTTTTCTGCGGGCCAGAGGCCACTGCCCGGCCCACGGCGGAGGGCCAGGTGGCGGGGTGCTTACCGCCGGCTCCACTCAAACACGAAACGAAGTGGAGGGGACCGTCAGATAAATCGCCAGCCCTCCGCGCCCGCGAGGGAGGCAGGCTCCTCCGGCGGCTGACAGCGCCCGGCTTTTGTCTGACCTAATTTATTTCTCTCTCAGGTTAGGGCAACCCTCCTCTGCTCAGATCCTGAACGTGAGCACGAGATCTGGGGTTCGCTGGGCTGCCTCCAGATTTTCGGGGACGTGAAGGAGAAGCCGTTGGAGACGCAGAGATGCTGCGAGCAGAAGCGCACGCACGTCCCCCGGCACCAGCCCGCACACGGAGGGAGAGAGCGTGTGTGAGGCCTTCCGTGGCCAGCCCTGTTCGGGGTGAAAGGGGCCTAGCACACGTGCCCTCCTCCCAGACAAAGTTTCACACGCTGTGTGGGTCGGCGTTTCATATCTTTGTTTTATATGATGCCCCATGTCCCTTAGGACAGTGGGAACATGACCTGATACATGGAAATGAGAATCCAGATGTTGTCAAACGTGAGCTAAAAGGACTTCCATTCAGCATGCCGTTTTGGGGTACATGACGACTCCCCAGAGCATCGGTCCTCGGCTGTCCCCTGCCTCCGGGGCGTGCCGCTTGGAGAGGGACAGCATGCTGTCCCTCCCCAGACCCCCTCACCGGGTCAGGCAGGCCTCGGCAGCCGAGGGGGAGGTTTTCAGAAAGTCAAGACCACAGACTCATCGGGGGAAACACACCCTTCAAAACGAACCCTTTTTAATTGTTTGTTTTAAGAGAGAGAGAGAGAGAGAGAGAGAGAGAGAGAGAGAGAGAGAGAAGTGCCCCCACCTGCCAAAGAAGGGCTTGTAAATCAATGCTGATGGCTTGGCAATAGATTTCTCAAACTTATCCTCTCCTCCTGCCCTGCTCGGATCTCCGCAGGGAAAATCAATATTACAACTTCACACTTAAGACATTTTTGCAGCAGCAGCAGCAGCAGCAGCAGCGCCCAGGGCCTGAGCCGCCTGCGGAAGCCCATTCCTCGCCATTGCAGCCGAGGCGGCCGGGACATGACACGGGCGCCGAGCGCCCCCTAGCTGCCGCGCGGCGCCACGCGCGGGCTCGGCGCCGCCGGCTTGTCATCCAGCAGAAGCCGATGCAACTGAAAGTTTATTTTGGAAAGTCTCTTATCACAACAAGCAGCAGAGATGGCAAAGCGATGGAGAAGGGAGATGAAAAGGGGGTAAGGGGGACGGCTAGTGCAGGCCGCGTTCTGAGCGAACAGGCAGTGCCGAGAGCCCGATGCTGATAAGGCGCTGGGAGCCGGGAAACGGCTCTCTCCTGCCTGCTCCATCTCCCGGAGACGGAGACTACGTGATGCTAATGACTGCCAAAGGCACCCACAGCGGGCCGCACAGTGGTCAGCAAAGCCTGGCCTCCGCCCCCTCCACCCTCAGCCTTTCTCCCTGCTCCTGAGGCCGGTCCCTCTGCCTTCCCGCCAGCCCGTGAGAAATGGCTCGTTTTCTGTTAAGAAATAGGTTGAAAGGCCAGACAAAAACCACCGAGGCCAGAGCACAGGCAGGTAGCAATCTCTTCCCCTCAAAAAAAAAATAAAAAAATAAAAAAATAAACATGCATCTGTGCATACTCTCTGGGAGGAGACGAGACCCTTTAAAAATATTAGGGGCTGTTAAAACAGGCCCCCGGCTGTTTCCTCTCAGGTGTGAACTGCAAATGAATAAAACCAGCCCGGCATCACACCTTGGGCGAACACATTTTTATTCTCCCGTGGAATCGGAGCAGCTGACTTCTGTCACACGTCTAATGATATGGGGTTTCCTTCTGTGCAGAAGGGAGGCAGGCTTCCCTGCCCCCCTCCAACGACCAAAAATAAAATAAAATAAAATAAAATAAAGAGGGGCCTGGAGCTTGTGCCATGTGCCAGAGGCCCCATTCTGAGAGGTCTGTGGACGACTGGAGACAGACGACAGTACCCTGGGGGGTGAGGGTCCTCGGAGGCACCGCCGCCTCCCGAACACGCAGCTACAGCAAAGCCCGGCGCGGAGGCAGCCACGGAATCCACGCGGCCGAACGTCCGAGTCCGATCTCGGGTCTCCGGTTGTTGCACAAAACCGTGACTTCCCACGGAAATTCGCTCGAAAACCTGTTGGTGGGCTGGTGAGCTCTCACCCTTCCTGGGGTGATGCAATCCGCCACCACCGGCATCTTAGCTTCTCGGAGCACCTCAGCTCCTCGTGGAAGGGTGCCCTGCCCGGCTTCTCACCCTGCCTCTCGCCCCGGGTGCAGGCACCCGGGCTCCAGGCCCTTCCCTCGGCCTGGCCATCCCGGCCGCTCTTCCTCCCCTCGTCACGATGGTCCCTGTGTCTGTTTCGTGTTTGTCTTGAGATGAATAGCTGCTGCGTCCGTCCCCCGGTTTGAAAAGCCATATCCATGTGGGTCGAACGTTTCAAAAACAGCCCAGAAGCCTGGGTTTCTGTCCCCAGCTGTCTCTCGCACGCTTCGTCCCTCCCTCCGTTGTCTCATGGGTCCTGTCTGCACATTGAACTAACCCAGGATGGAGTCCTTCGACTCCCCCCTACCATACCCCCTGACACCCCAAGATTACCCAGGCCATTTCTGGGCTCTTGGAGTCTCCCGGGCCATCAGAGCCAAGGCTGCTGCTCCCCAGGCCGGCGGGCTGCCACCAGCCGAAGCCGCACCACGCTGTAGGTGGCTGCTTTCACATTCCCAGTCTACAATAGGTAGGGGGCCAGGCACCCATTTTGCCAACCAGGGCTCCAGCGCACCCACCGCCCAGCCGGGCCCCCGGCACCGTGGAGGGACACATGCACAGATCGGTGCAGCCTACACAGCACCCAGCTCTGGCCTTTCCCCGGCCTGTGCTCCCACCTCCCATGGCACAGGACAGACAGAAAGCCAGCTGCTTCGGGGTAATAAACAGCCTGTCTGGGAACTGGTTGGACCACTCTCCCCGCTTACACCCTGCCGGTGCTCAGGTCTCCCTGTGCCCTGAGAGGCCGGCAGCATACCCTTTGCCCTCTTGCGGCCTCGTCCCCATCTCCCTTCTCCTCTGCCTCTCCTTTCCCTCTCCCTGCCACGGCTCCAACTCCGCGCTGGCTTTTCCCAGCACGGCTCCGAGCGAGGCTCAGAGAGACTCCGAACAAATGAAACATGGAAGGATGTTGCACCAGGCGCCCCTGGTCCCCCCCTCACCCAGCTGCCACAGATCCTGGCCCGGGCTTCCACCCAGGAATGCCAGAGAGGGAGCGAGCAAAAGCCACGCAGACCTACCTGCTTCTTCCCCCTGACACAACTGCAAACACGCCTGGCTGCTTTTGTGAAGCTGCCAGCTTAGCAATGCACCCCCCACGACTCCCCCTTTCCCAGACACCCCCCCCCCACACAACTTTCCCCTCCTCAAAAACAACTCTTGCAATTATCCAGAAGCTGTGCGGGGCAAATTGCCTCCTGGAGAGACCCGGCAGTCTGCAAGTGCAGACATCCTAGCCGCCACGCCACCCCGTGAAGGTGGGGAGCCAGGGTGAGAAGCGATTGATTATTGATTATCGGTAAAGGGCGCAACGTCCACCGGCCTGAAGGAGGACCTGGGTCCCACCAGGCTCCAATCCGGCTGCCAAACATCTTGTTTTAAATGCAGCCGGGAAGTCCTCCTCCTTGTCAGAATGGTGCAAAATAAAAGAGGCGTCCTCGTCCCTCCTCCCACCCAGGCACCCCCCTCCCGAGGTGAACCCCACTTTGATTATCTATTACCTTCCCCCCCCCCCAAAAAAAATATAAGAATAAATCCACAAATTCTTACGAAGGTATCTGCCGTAACAAAGGAGCGGCGATGGCAGCAGCAACTGCTCCGAGCAGATGGTTCCTGCGCCGGGTGTTCAGGGGAGGGGAGAACCCCTTTATATATATATATATATTTATTTATTTATTTAAATTTTTTAAAATATAACATAAATATTCGGCTCTCCGCTGCCCCGCAGCCAGTCCTCAGCCACGGCGGCCGCTGCAGCTGGGCGCGCAGTGCTCTCCCGGCTCCCTCCACGCGGGCGGCGCGGCCCCAGCCCCGCGAGCGGGCGAGCGAGGCGCCCGGAGGATTTCAGGAACGCAACCTGCCCGCGGCCTCTCTCTCGATGGCACCCAGAGGATGTTTTGTTTCTATTGCAGTATAATTGTGCATGTATATGGAAATGTGTGTATCCACAGCGGCCCAAGCACCGCGAGAGGAAGGACCGCAGGGGAAGGTTCCCGCGCCGCCCAGCAGCGGCTGGCTGGGCCGGGCGCGCTGCAGCCGCGCGGGCACCGGGGAGCTCCGCCGCCAGCCCGGCACCTGGCCCGCCCGCCGGCCCGCGGCCCCGCCGGCCCCGCTCTCCCTCCGCCAGCCCCGCTCCGCGCCGGGAGCCGCTGCAGCCTCTCCGCCCGCCGCCCGCCGCGGGCTCCGGTCCGCCGGGCTGCAGCCCCGGGCTTTGCACTGCGACCTGCCTTGTTTATGTAGACAGAGGAGATGAAAGCTCCTGGCTACAAGGATGGGTAAGAGACGGATAGGTCTCCTTTCCTTCTTTTTTCTTTCTTTCTCTTTCTCTCTCTTTTTTTTTTTTTACTACTAATTTACAAGCACATCCCTCGCTCCCCACTCCTCGCTGACAATCTTTGCGCGCCCCCCCCATCCCCACCACCCCGTGGCGGGATTTTTCATCACCCCCCAAAACGCCCCCACCCCCACTTTGTGTTTTTGGGGGGAGAAGGGGGGAAGAAGGGGAGATCATCCCGGGAGACTGCGGAGGTGGGGAGACGGGGAGGGGGTGCAGGAGCCGGCACACCGCCGCGCAGCTGGATTCTTTTGCAAACAGCGAGAGGAGGGGTGAGGACGGCGGCTCCAGGATCCTCGGACCGGCGTGGCCGGAGCCCTGCCTGCCTGCCTGCCCGCCTGCCCGCCTCGGCGGGGCGCAGCGACCCGGGCCTCCACGGAGCCGGCGGTGGCGGCTGCCCAGCGCCCCGCGTCCCCCCCGGAGCGGCCGGAGCGCGCCCCGCTCCCCTCCGCCCGCGCCGTCCGCGCGGACCCACGCGCTCGCCAACTCTTCCCCGCTCCCCGGCTCCCCCTCCCCCTCCTCCGCTCCCCCAGCCCCCTCCCCCTCCGCTGCAAACCCCGCCGCCAGCGCCGCCGCCGCCACACACGCCGCTCGGAGGGCCGAGCGTCCGGCCCGGCTCCGCGCGCACACCCGCCTCCGGCAGCCCGCGCGCCCCTGCCCGGCCCGGCGCCCGCTCCCAGGCCCCGGCGCCCGGGCTGCGGGAAACTTTCCCGCGGACCCCCGCCCCGCCGCCGCGCTCCGGGCCGCCCGCTGCCTCCGCGGGCCGCCTCGGCGCCCGGCCCGGCCCGGCGGCCCCCGGCGCGGCGTCCCCAGCCGCGGGCGCCCCGAGCCCCGGCCCCCGCGCGCCGCGGACACTTACGGGTGATGAGCTCCCGCTGGGACAAGTGCTGCGGGTTGCCCTGCTTGCGGCGGGACATTGCCCCGGCATCTACTCTGGCATCGCCCGGAGAGCCGCTCGGGGAGGGGAGCCGGGGAGGGTCCGAGCCGCCGCCGCCGCTGCTCCTGCCGCCGCCGCCGCCGCGCCTTCGCCTCGGCCCCGGCCCCGGTCGGTGCTTTTGGTTCTCGTCCCCTGGCTCGCTTGCCCTCTCTCCCTCCTCCGCTTCTTTATGTTGCTCTTTCTTCTAGGCTGCTTGTTGTTTTGTTTGCAAAAGGAAAAGAGAAGGAAAACCTCGATAGGAGAAAGAGGCAAAAAAAAAAAAAAAAAAAAAATGCTGCTGCTGCTGCTGCTGCTTGCCGGGGACGGGCTGGTTTCCTTAAAATATATTCTTCGGAAGGAAAAGAAAATCCGTTGCACTTCTTCACACTGCTCGGCCCGCTGGACTTCCGAGGTCTTCTTCTTGGACTTGACCCGGGGTTTGCACCGGCTCCTGACACTTTCTTTCCAGGGTCTGGTGGGTGGAAAGCGCACTTCTGCCAGGAGCGGGGGCAAGAAAAAAAATGCAAATAAAAAAAAGAAAAAGAAAAGAAGAAAAAGGAAAGAAAACTTGGGGACTTGTCTCGTACCCCCTCACCCCGCCCCCTCAAAAAAAAAAAAAAAAAAGCCAAAGCAACGTAAAACTGCCCGGTTCGGTTCGGCTGTTTCTGGGTTTTCTGCGGGCTGCCTGTTTTGCTTTTTCTTTCCTCTCGGAGGCTGACCCCGGCGCGGATCTGGGGGGACTCCGCGAGCGGCTCCTCTCCCGTCCACCTGGCAGCTGGCGCCGGCCGGGGCTGCGGGGCCCCGCGAGCGCTCCCCGCTCCCCTGGCGCCCGGGCCCGGGGGGCGGCTGCGGGCGGCTGGCCCGGCGCGCCGGGGTCGGTGCGGCGCGGGCCGGGAGCTATAGGTTGCAACGTGAAGATGGCGGAGTCCGGGTTCTCTGGGAGCTCTCGGTCTCTCTGTGGCTGGGGCTGCCTCTGTACAATGGGATAAAATTCAAGTTCAAGTGCGGACGTGACGTTTAATCTGCACTAGAGAGACAAAAAGACCCAGAGAGTCGGAGCACTGGGGGCGACTAGCGGTGGCTTTTTAACATTGTACCCTGCAAGAGAACAAGAAAGCATGCCACGCCACACCACACACACACACACACACACACACACACACTCCTGCCCATGTGCACACCACAGCCACAGCCCAGGCCGGCCACACGTGCAAGCGGCTGTTTGGGTCAGGACCCCCTCCCTTTGTGCCAAGGGAAGAGGAGGGGAGCCGATGGGCAGGAGATTTTTAAATAAAATGTTAAAACCCTCATGCCCCTCCTCCCCTCCAGGGAGCAGGGCCCCCTGAGAAGGGGGCGGAGTGCAGCGAGTGTGCAAGTTGAACCAAGGCCAGTCCCCACGCACGCACCCACCCACCCACCCACCCACCCACAAAAGTTCTTGGAGAGTTGGGGTGGGCCCCGCGGCTGGAGGGGATGGTCAGTTCCTTCGTCTCCCTGTAAAAGAGCCTGCTTGTTTTTACTTTTTTTATTTTATTGGGGGATTGGGGTTAAACTTCCAAAAAGAAAAAAAAAAGGTCTCCGTATAAGTCCTGATGTTTTTGTCCAGCGAAGTGGACAAAATAAGAGAAACTAAGATAAGACAGTGAAGAGCTTACTGGGGGGAGGAGGAACGTGAGACCTTGTTTGAGCCTCATTCTGGAATAGTATTCACACACACATCCCAGTCCGTGTGCTCCCACCACCTCAGCCCCTCTCACTCCTCCCTCCAAGGCCAGGGCCTGTGGGAAGTGTGGGGGCCCCTGGGCGGGGGTGCTCCACGTGGGGCAGGACCTTGTCCATGCTGACCCAGAAGCAGCGGTGGCCGGATCTCCCCAGTTCCCGCCCCCCTCCCCTCTGACAATCCCTGCCACCTGGAGAAAAGCTGCCTCCAACCCCAGGGCCCCTCGCCCAGGCCCAGGGCCGGACCTGAAACCCCCCACACACACACCCCACCCCACCCCCCCCCCCCCCCGGAGCAGACTGGGAAGGACACAGCTGTCTTGATCTCCAGCCGGCGAGGCCAGGGGGGTGGAGGTCAGGGGTTTGACCGTGGCCCTGGAACATCCCCTTCCCAGCCCTGCCCAGGCCGCGGCTGTGGGCATCCCCTTCCCAGCCCTGCCCAGGCCGCGGCTGGCCGCCTGTCTGAGGACCTGCGCCCCCGGGCTGGGCGGGCCACGCGGCCGCAGCGCTCCCCCTTCTCCGGGCTCCTCCGTCCGGGCCAGGAGGCGGCCTGGGCGGGTCGGGGCCTGGCCGGGGCCGGGCTTGGCAGGCTGGCCGCGCTGCACCCACCCCGCCCCGCCCCACCCCGCCCCCAGGCGCGGCCGGGCAGCTCACCGCAGCGCGCGGGGCCCGGCTGGTACGCCTCCGGGCGCGCCGCCTCCCTCGGGGGCTGTCCTTTGGGGGCGCCCCGGTTCGCCCGCTCCCCTCGCCCCCAGGTCTTCGTGGGCGACGGTACCAACCACTGAACCACCGAGCGCAGCTCCCATTGGCGAGGAGAGAACGAGCTCCCTGCCCAAACCACTCAAAAAATAATAATATTAACAATAAAATGTGCCCTGGCATGTAGGTGGTCAGATGGGCTGCAGGGTCGTCGGCCCAGCGGGGGGAGGGGTACGGGGAGGGGTTGAGCCTGCATCCCCACCCCCAGCCCGAGGACTGCGCGCAGCTGCCCCACCACCCGCCGCCCACACCCCACACCCCCCTCCACGTGGTCCGGAGTCTGGGAGCACCGCCCTCCCTCTCCCCGCAGCGAAAACCCTCCCAGAGAGTGGCCTGAGCAAGACGAGATGCCCACACGCGCCTTTCATAAACTTAACAAAACCACGCCCGGCCCCCTCACTGGCCCGGGGTCTTAAATGCGGGGAGTGAGCCCCCTTTCGGGGAGCCGTGGGCGCGGTGAGGTCCCGGGAAGGCGCACGCCTGCCCAAGGTCACAGCGCAGGGGCCGTGCCCGCTGCCCGGGCGCCCGAAATCCCCACCTTCAACCCTCTCCCTCCGGGGCTTGGTTACCAGGAAGGGGACTGGGGCTGGGGGAATGGGGTACACCCCCTCCTTTTTTCAAGAAAGAGGCCCCTGCGGGGACTGCGCGGGGCGCGCAGGGGCCTCCCTGCAGCTGCCACCTCCCGCCGGCGCGCGGGGCCGGAGGTCTGGGGAAGGGGCACCTCCGCCCCACCCCGGCAGGAAGTGGGGGGCGGGGGGCGGCCCGGGCGGCGGCGGACGGAGGAGGCCTCCCCATTGGCCCCGCGCGGCCCGACGGCGGGAAGAGGGACGGACGCGCGGGCGGGCCAGCGCAGGGCTGGACACGCCACCGCCCGCCGGCGCGCCCCACCTCGTCGCGGCCCCGGGAGAGGAGGCGCTGGCCCCTGTGCCCTTCTCCCCCTCCTTCTTCTCCTCCTTCTCCTCCTCCTCCTCCTCCCCCTCCTCCTCCTCCTCCTCCTCCTCCTCTTCCCCCGAGAGGCGGCCGGGTGCAGGCAGCGAGCAATCCCAGCTGCCGCTCCAGTCTCCTTTTTTTCCCTCCGCCCGTCTGGCACGGGCATCATTAGCGCTGAAAGCTGTTAATGTCTGGTCTCACAGCTCCCCCTTTAGTCTTGCTGCGCTCCCTGTCTCGAGTTCCAAGCCGGATCAATAGCCGACCTTGACCTCTCCCTAGACCCCGCCCGCTCCGGCAGCTGGCCTGCTCTAGTATTTCTGCGCTCTCTTGGTGCCCTCGCCAGAGGGTGGCGGGGCTCCGGCTGCCCCTTCCTCAGGAGCCCAGGCGGGCAGAGGCCCCTGGATCCTGTAATCCTGTACCCTTCCGAGGCCACTGCGCGGGCACACACACACACACACACACACACACACACACTCCTTGATCTACCAAGCCTTTGTTTAGAATAAAAGTCCCTCCATCCCAAATAGGGGAGGGGGTTGGGGGGGGGGGCAGGTGCTTCACATATGAAAATATAAAGGAAAAAATATATAAAGGAAAAAGTGCAGGTGCTTACGCAGTCCCAAATAACCACACAACTTCACACCCATTCCTCCAGCGCCTCCCTGCAATGGGCCTACTGTGTGCCGACCGGTGCTGGGGCTTTGTGCAAATTAGAATCAGATGGAAAGAAATGCCACATTTTCTGCACTGTCTTTGAGAGAGAAGGAAAAAAAAAAAAAAAACCAGCAGATGTCAAAAAGCTTTCTGAACTCACAACTCTTTCCCTGCTCTCTGTCTCCTAGCTCTGCGGTGCATTCCAACCCCCATATCCTCAGTCATTTTAGATTTCCTTATAGAGGAATGGTTCAGCCGTCACAGCTCAGATCCATCAAATCGGGGTGCGCTTTCCATGCATCCCGTGCAGGGCTCTGATTCCCTGTGCACGCTGCCTGTGACTGCCCTGCCGTGGCAGGCAGAGGACACAGGCCCGGGACCCTCCCCGGGGCAGAGATTCTTGTTTCCAATTCTTGGAAGGATTCCCATCCTTAACTCTTAGCTGAGGGGGGGGGGGGGGGGGGGGCGGGCTATAGGATTGTCTACAATGTCATCTTCACCTTCTGAGCTGCTATATTTTATATCATGTATTTGCAAAAATTTGTTAAGAATCGGGATGAGGAATGGCCGTGGGAATGGGAACTCCCACCGTTTCTGCAGGAAACCCGTGCCAAGAGGCTGCGAGCGTTTGCGTGTTTACAGGTGGAGGGCCAGTGCCGGAGCGAACCGTCTCCTCTTTCTCGTCCTCGGGATCTATAAACGCTATTGAGCGAGGAGATGAAGAGAAATAAAATGCATCGACCTGATCGGTGGATTGACTTGTTTCCACTTTCGAGGAAACCGCAGCGGAGGTACTGAGCAAATCCTACACGTGCACAGGTTCCTGAGAGGGCCTGTCCTCCCTCCTTACCACGCGAGGATCTCTAGGAGCCAGCAAATCCAGAAGCACAAAAAGACAAAAAGGGGCCGTTTGGGCTTGCTAGCATAGCTTCTAGAATTATCGGACGCCACTTGTGAAAATGACAGCAAATTCCCGGGTGCCACGAGCACGCAAGGAAGGCTTCTCTTGCTGGGTCCCGAAGGGGGCTTTGCAGTCTGTCTGTCACCTTGTACTGAGGCAGGACCACAGCGCTGGCCTTCCCACACCTGGCTGGCTGGGTCCCTGCAGGCACTGAATTTAGCAGCAGCGCCTTAGCTCAAACGCACCACCTGTGTGTACCTCGTTTGTTTCTGTAACTCTAGGGCTGGAGAGGGTGGACTTCTGACTGTTGCTTAACTGTGTAGAGCGTGGGAATGTTCTAGGAAATCTAAGGGGCACCGCTGTTGGCTGTCCGTACAGCTGCAGCCTGCAAGGGGTTAAGTCAAAGTCTCTGTTTCTGATTCATGCCTTATTTTTCTTATGAAAAAAAAAAATCCTTCACCCAGCTCTCCATATATGAAAAAGGCTCACACCCACACGGAATGTTCCCAGCTCTCTGTCCCTGTCATCAGAAATGATATTGAATGGCTCGGTACGAGGGGATCTGGAACTATTTCTACAGCTTTCTCACCTCATTTGGAATTTTCTTGCCTTGCTAATTTTAATTCTTCGGTTGAGTCATCAATTCAGATTTGGTAGGGACTGGCATCACCCGGTTGGTCGGCTGGGGAGAAATACTGTTCACAAAGATGATCCGACTGCAAATCCCCAACCCTCACCCCGACCCCACCTCCCCAGTGCACAGAGTTCAGAGTGACTGTAAGAGGGGGAGGGCATGTGGGGGAGGCGATGTGCAGAAAGGGTCCCTCTGCTGTGTCTCTCTTGTCACTGAGTCTCCGAATTGTATGACTGAGTGTGCAACACAGACATACACACACACACTCGTGTACACACACGTACACACATGTGTACACACGTACACACATGTACACACACGTACACACACGTGTACATGCACGGGTTTGAATTCATAGGTCCAGTAGCCGTCCATCTCCCCTCCTGAGAGCACAAGCCGGGGGGGGAGAGGGTTAAATGGTTCATTTGGGAAAGAACCGGGAACCAGAAGAAGGTTTTCCGTTCTGACTCGGGCTGTCAGACTGCAGTGGCAGCGAGGTGTCTGATAATAGGGAACGGGGAGGGGTGGGGTGGAGGCAATAATGATCACCTTCTAACAAGGGTTTTATGAGACTGTGAGGATTAATTAGTTTGTATCCTTAAGCAGTTTGAGAAGGAGGAAGCTTCAGGAAACGCTGAGCTGGAGTCGTAGATGAATCTGACTCAGTTGCAAGCCCTGCGCTCTGTGGAACCCCCCACCCCCCACCCCCAACCTCCCCACCCCCAGCCTCCCCACCTCCAGCCTAGGCTCTGAAATGCCTGTCTGTGCTGAGGTGCACTGCAGAGGAAGTGGTGGAGGGGAGCGAGGGGGAAGGACGGGCTCAGGGAAGAGCTGAGGAGAGAGAGGCGTGAGTCAGGCCAGCATCCTCCCAGCATCCTCCGAAAGGCACGTCTAATGAGAATGCTGCGAGGGACCGCGCACGGAAAAGTAAACATAGACACCAGCCAGCACCTTGCTGCACAGATGCCTTCGGAGCTGGGGAAGAAAGGTCCGGGCGCTATCCGTTGTTGTGTAGCTCTAGAAACAGCCGTGTACGCTTTCGAGTGAAGCCCACAAAGGGAGTCTGCACCCTAGAAAACATTTGAGTGGCGTTCCCTCTGCTGAACCGACGGGGCTGGGGCCGCCAGACAACAAACAATGTGAGGTGGAGTACAGTGTAAGCTGCAGGCGCATTGTCGGAGGCGGAATAATAGATCTATAGGACGTGGAAGTTATAGGAGTTCCATTATGCACATATTAAAACATTGAATCTGCTGGAAGACGCACGCCCGGCTCAATTTACAAGGCAGACAATTTGCTGCAACAAAAGATAATTAATGCCACCCGGGGAAACCGAGGCGCTGGGTGGCTGTGCTTTCTGGGACGGCATGTGCGTTTAATCTGGTCCTCTTTAAAAAAAAAAAAAAATGACTTCGCTGTGATTTTAAGCCTTCGGGATCGTTGAAACAACAATGGCTTCTAAACTATGGATGTGGCAATAACACTTTCCGTTTGAACTTGCGACAAAGCCCTTTGCTCACCCCACCTCCACCATCACCACCATCTTTCTCTCTCTCTCTATCTCTCTAACTCTCTCTCTCTCCCTCCCACTTGGGTCCTGAAATGGAACTGGACAGAATCAAGGACCCCCATCCCTGGCCCGTCTCCGATGGCCTGCGATCTGAGCAGGGCGGATTCACGGGCGGTTTCCGTCCCTGTGAGTTTGGATCTGAGGATTCACACGGGCAGATGCATCCATCGGCTGCGGGGCCTCGGCGCAGGCATCTGCAGTTTCATTATTTGTATCTGCTTAACAGGAACAATTAGAGAGCCGGAGAGGGAGGACGCCGTCCGGGGACCCGCGCGGGATTGCACCCAGGCCGCACATTCGGCGGGGAAGGAACACAGTAATGTATAAAGCATTAGTGGGTTGAGCGTGCCGGGCGGCGTTGGGGGAATCGGATTGTTGATGTTTCTGGCAAAAACTCATCCTCCGATTGAAATCTATCAAACACCTTAATTAGCTCTGGGTACCGACGTGTGCCCAACCCAGAGGCGGGTTGGAAGGCGTGGGAGGGGAAGGGCAGGGGCCGCACAGAGACGCCAGGGCCTCCCTCTCCCCCCACCCCCGGCCCCAAGGCCTCCGTTTCGGACCAGGATGCCGCCGGGGGCCGTGGTGGGAAGCCGGACAGTCCCGGCTGTCCCCCGGGGCAACCACAGGGATGTGATGGAGGGCGTTTGAGTGAGATGCAGGGTGTTGGCGAACCGGATGGGAAGAGCGTGCGGTGGGTGACAGAGCCGTTGCCGACGGTAACTGGAGTCTTTCCCTCCGCCAGCCATTCCACCTGGACCTCGGTACAAATTATTGTTTTCAATTACCACCTGTGTATTCCTTCCCATGCAACTTATTGATGTAAAATTACAGCTATACCGGTATAAATAAGTTATGCCGCAGTTGTAAAATGGAAGAAATTTTGTTGTAGCAATTATGTTCAGCAAGATGACAAAATAAATTTCCAGAGCTGTGCCTGCAGTAACCTGGGGAATTTAAACCTCATAATTTCCATTCATTTCAGATAATTTGGAGTAATTTCTATATGTAATAACTTTGTAATGAAAAACACAGCGGTACTGAAGTGATTTCACTCCGAGTTTTTTTTTTTTTTTTCTCTCCTTCTATGGTATACATGGCGCAAAATAAATGATAAAAATAATATTTCCTTTTTATATGTGTGTGTGTTGAGTAATTCCTTCAGCGAAAAATCATAAACTAATACCCGGACTAAATCTCTGTCCACAAAATGAAAAATAAATTGAGTTAAAGAAAGTGAGAAAGTATGAAGGGCTGCGGATGTTTGATGGTGAGTTTATTGAATTGTCTGAGTCCCAGGCTCCCCCTGATCTCCGAGGGGGACTGCTCCCGCGTCAGGGGCAAAGGCGGGCCAGCCCCCGCCTCCCAGCCCGGGCTGCAGGGAGGCCGAGAAGCCGGAGTCCTGGAGCCCGGCTTGTGGTTTCTCCCAGAAGCCCTTGGGCCGGGCGTTCTCCGCCCCGGACGGACGAGCTGGGCCGTCTGAGCTGCTGCTTCCCACCCAGGCCTTTTTTTTTTTTTTTTTTTTTAATATATTTTATGGATTTCTTACAGAGAGGAAGAGAGAGGGATAGAGAGCTAGAACCATTAATGAGAGGGAAACATCGACCAGCTGCCTCTTGCACACCTCCTATTGGGGATGTGCCTGCAACAAATGTACATGCCCTTGACCGGAATCGAACCTGGGACCTTTCAGTCCACAGACCGACGCTCTATCCACTGAGCCAAACCAGTTTCAGCCCACCCAGGGCTTTGAAGGCAGTTCCCACTGCGACTGATCACCACCGATGAGGCGGAGCAGTGGTCGCCTAGGTCCCCTTTAATTCATTCCAGGGAGGGGGTGCTGCGCTCCTTAGCTGCCCGACCTTTGGCGTGACCCCTGCCTCTGAAGCCACAGCCCCTGAGGCTCTGCATGGAACCCAGCGGAGGGGACAAGGGCCACGGCGGCTGTTCGCTCCCAGGCTGTGCACTAGCCTCAGCCGCCCCCACCGCGCCCGTCCAGGGTCATTTCTAAATGGACACCGGAGGCTGGGTCTGGGAGGCGGCCACCCGCTAAGCCCTGCCTGCTGGGAGTGGCACCGGGTCTGGGAGGCGGCCACCCGCTAAGCCCTGCCTGCTGGGAGTGGCACCGGGTCTGGGAGGCGGCCACCCGCTAAGCCCTGCCTGCTGGGAGTGGCAGCCAGGCCCAGTGCCAGCCCCTCCCCGCCAGCCAAGAGCTTCCGGACCCCCTTTCCCCCCCGGCAAACCCTGCCCCTCTGTGCGGCCGGGACCTCAGAGCTGGTCTCCGGCTGGGTGGTCCGGGGAGAGGGGAGAGGACGTGAGGCTCTGTGATCTCCCTGTCAGACAGGCTTACGTCACCTGTGGGCCCACCGTCGGGGCTGCGGGAGGTGGGTCCTGGCGCCCGGCTCAGGCTCCAGCCCCCAGCAATCCCTTCGTGAGCATCACCACGTCTCATTCTTCCAACAAGCTCACCGGGACGGGGTGCCCACTATGTGCCAAGCACCGTGAGGGGCGCCGGGGCCCAGTGACAGCGGTGCGGGTGTGTGCGTGCGTGGGTGTGCGTGTGCGTGCGTGCGTGTGTGTGTGTCCGTGTGCGTGTGCGTGTGTGTGTGTGTGTGTGTGTGTGTGTGTGTGGTGAGCACCCGGCTCCGCGTTCAGACAGCCTGAATCCACCGTACCCTCGCTGCTCCGAGGAGCGTGGGAGGTGGAGCAGAGTCTGTGACAGGTGCAGGGTCCTGGCAGTGACAGCCAGCCCGCCAGGGGCTCCTGGCGGAGTCCCGAGTGCCCCGGGGCACAGGAGTGGGGGCAGGGCGCCGGTCCCAGGCTGCAGCCTTCCTCTCTGACCTTCGAGGCCTGTGAGGTCCAGGCAGGTGGGCCAAGGCCCCTGCCAGGCTGACCTCGCCTAGCCCAGGAACCGAAAGATCTTCATTCCCAGAAGCTAAGAGGCAGCCCGGGGACAACCGCCTCCCCATCCGTCCCTCCCAGATGCAGGTCCACCATCCCGCAAGGCGGCAGCGGGCAGCAGCAGACACCGCCGGCAAAGGCAAAGCCAGGGCAGGCCCAGGACCCGGAGGAGAACGGAAAGGGAAACCAAGCCGACCGGGGTGCCAGCAGCAGCAGCTTTCTTTCATTCGGGAGGAATCCGGGGAAACGAGACCAGGGCTCTGGAGCCCAGTGGCCGAGGCGAAGAGGGGTCCGGAGGAGAAAAGATGGGGATCATCTGGGGGCAGTGGGTCTCAGAGGCGGCCGAGCAGGCGCCACGGGCTTGGGGCACAGTGAGAGGCGGCGGGGAAGGCAGAGGGTCTGCCGGTCAACATCGGTACAGACAGTTACAGAGCACAGACTGCAGTTTGTCCTTCCAGCAACCTTGGGAGATACGCAGGGCAGGTGGTAACCAGTTTAATGCACATGTGTGCACGCATGTGCACGCATGCACACACACACACACACATACACACATGCCGATGCCACTGGAACCAGGACACCCTTCTCGGCATCCATATTACGACCAATAGGTTCTGAGGATTGCATCAAATCGCCTACCTGGAAGCCCCCGGCACCGGGCCTGGCACGCAGTAATCATTTAATAAATTACAGGTATTTACTATTATCGTTATTATTATTATCATTATTATTATTATTATTTATTGTTGCCTTATGCTAGGGCCGAGCAGCCTCACGCTCAATCCATCGATGGCACACACCTCAGCATTTCTTTCATTTCAGGTCTGAGGAGAGTCGCCTCGCCGCGGTGCATTTGCGAACACAGCCACCTAACGCCGATGAAGCGCCTGCTCTGTGCCAGGGACCAGCCTGGCCTCTGGGGAAACCCGGAGGGAGACATCATGGCCCTCACCTGCCAGCGTTACAGCGCCCCTGGGCGCTGCCCCCTCTCCTCCGCCCAGGGCGGCACGTGGCAGGTGACCAAGGAGCCAGCTCGGCCTGCGCCCAAGGCCTGGCACATCTGCACCCGGGCACGGCCCACAGAGCAAACGCCGGGAGGAAGCCCCATGGTGTCAGCAGGCGGCATCTCAGAGCTGGGGACCGAGGGTCACCATACTTCAGCCGGGGGGGGGAGGGGGGGGGCGAGGCAGAGGGCTAAATAGAGGACCTATGACGAAAAGCTATCTGTCAGAAGGAGAGGCCGAAATGATGGCCGCTGAGTGTCAGCGTGATGGGATTCCAGAGGCTTCTTAAAGAGCGTCATTTCCCAAACCTCCTAAAACGCCCTTAAAGACTTGCCATGCATTTTTCATGAAGTTTGTAAAGGAAGCTAGGGAGAGATCGCAGGGCTGTGAAGAACAGCTCCTGGGGGTGTCTGGCTCTGAGAGGCTGTCATAGGAGGGCCTGCCCGGCATGGGGCCGCCCTGGGGGCCGGACTGCAGGGCAAGGTTGGGTGAGACCCTTTTTAAGAAGCTGCCTTGTGGCCCTGGCTGGTGTGTTCAGTGGTTAGAGCACCGAGGTCCTGGGGCACCCGATGGATGTTTCTCTCCCTCTCTCTCTCCTCTCTCTCTCTCCTCTCCCTCTCCTCTCTCCTCCCTCTCTCTCTCTCCTCTCTCCTCTCTCCTCTCTCTCTCCCTCTCTCTCTCTCTCTCATCCCTCTCCTCTCTCTCTCTCTTC